>NC_061492.1:4334418-4996918 GCF_022539355.2 Hippoglossus stenolepis
GGTGCCGTCCTCCTGAGCCTCTGTACTCTGTTCCTGATCGGCCACGGTGCCGTCCTCCTGAGCCCCTGTACTCTGTTCCTGATCGGCCACGGTGCCGTCCCCCTGAGCCCTTCTCTGTTCCTGAGAAGCCACGGTGCCGCCCGCCGGAATCTTTGTTCTCGGTCCCTGATCGGCCACCGCGCCGCCCGCCCGAGACTCTGTTCTCTGCCCCTGACCGGCCTCCGTGCCGCCCGCCCGAGCCCCGGTGCTCTGTCCAGGAATCCCTCCTCCGGATCCCCCTCCTCCCTCCCGTCTAAGTGCGAGTTTTGGGCCGTCTAGAATTCGGCCCTTGAGGGGGGGGTACTGTCAGGGTTTAATATTTTCCAGTGCTTAGGTTCCACCATTTCCAAGGTGTTTTCAGTTATTTAGTATCTCCTCCTGTTTCATGTTTTCACACTCCGTGTTCTGTTTCGTGTTTTATTTTGTAGTCTCTGTTGCTTGTGTGTTCTTTCTTCACTTCCTGTCTGTGATTGTCTGCACCAGTCCTCATGTGTTACACCTGTGTCAAATTGCCCCTGCCTTTCCTGTGTGTCTGTATTTAAGCCTCGGTTCTTCCCTTTGTCCTGGTCGGATCGTCGTCGTATGTCTCTGGTCGTATGTGTTCTCGTGTCTACCCGTATACCCGTCCTAATCTCCTGTCCTGTCCTGTCCTCCTGTCCGGATCTCCTGCCCTGCTATCCCTGTACTTCTGTATCCCGTGTCTCCTGAGCCTCTGCACCTCTGCACCCCCCCGTGTAAGCTTCCTGTATTTTTTCCCTTTGTGCTCCCAGTTTGGTTTTGTTAAAGATTCGTTTTGATTAAAATTATACCTTTGTAAGTTTAAACTCTGCGTCTGGGTCCAACTGCCCCCCACGCCGTGACAGAACGATCTGACCAGGACAAAGGGAAGAACCGAGGCTTAAATACAGACACACAGGAAAGGCAGGGGCAATTTGACACAGGTGTAACACATGAGGACTGGTGCAGACAATCACAGACAGGAAGTGAAGAAAGAACACACAAGCAACAGAGACTACAAAATAAAACACGAAACAGAACACGGAGTGTGAAAACATGAAACAGGAGGAGATACTAAATAACTGAAAACACCTTGGAAATGGTGGAAACTAAGCACTGGAAAATATTAAACCCTGACAGGCAAAGCCTATGTAAAAACATTGTGCTGCAGCAGCAGCTCCTCTGCAGAACATATTGTTGAACTGAAGCTAAATATTGTGCACTGAACAGATGCTGTAAATATGAATTGATATTAATGTGAATATTGTGCATTGAATAGATAAAGTTGCACAACTGCTTTTCTTTGTGTATATTTATGCTTGTACATTCAGCCTTTAACAGAAAATGCAAAAACTAATAAATATGACCCTCCTAAGTGGGTTTTTTGGAAGACATCAGGGTGGTAGATCTCAGCTTACGTTTGGAATTTAAAAGTGATCTTTGGCTCGAAAAGGTTGTTGATCACTGGTTCAGAGTAACAGAAAGTACAAATACTGCCACCTAATGAGAGGAGGGTGCGTGTGTAAGGGGCTGGCAGCTGATGAAAGAACCTCATGTGCAGGTTTTTGTACTGAGGAGCAGATGATGTGTTTCACTGTGTAAACTAGCAGCACAGAAATACACTGCACTGCTGTTCAGGTTCAGTCCTTCGATTGTTAATGTGCACGTCTGATCTTTATTCGCGCTCCGTCCATTTTCACACCAGATCCAGTCTCTGGGTATTCCTTGTTTCCAAACATGTATCCTAGGAGCTGAAGCTGTGTGTTATTTATCTGCTTGTACCAGAAGATTTGATTGTAGCCTTCAATACTGTGTGAACAGCTGATTTTGGCTGTTTCTGCTGGTTGCTTGTAAATGTTAGCTGGACTCTGCTGGACTTTGTGACTGAGAGAGGAACCTGTGGAAAAAAGATCAAGAAAGAATCAGACAAAATACAAACACTGATGAATTAAAAAACTGAGAAACATGAAACCTCACAAAATCTAACAGAAATAGCTGTGGTAAAATACAATACAAATTTCTCTCAATTATTTTGAGAGACTTAATGTACACAACAAAATCTTGAAAAAGAAATTCAGGAAACTATATGAAAAAGTTCACAAAATAATTTTGACGTTACCTGAAACCAAAATATTGTTTAAAGTCGCGCTGAAGATGAAATAAAATAGGACAATCATTTTGTGTTCTCTGGCTGTTTGGATAAACCTTGTTGCAGTGGATCATTGTGTTTTCTTCAGTCCATCAGCAGTTACACCTCCTGCATCAGTCAACTCCCTCTTCTCTCAACTTTATAACTGTCATATCAACTCTCGCTATAGTTCAGAGTAACAGAAAGTACAAATACTGCCACCTAATGAGAGGAGGGTGCGTGTGTAAGGGGCTGGCAGCTGATGAAAGAACCTCATGTGCAGGTTTTTGTACTGAGGAGCAGATGATGTGTTTCACTGTGTAAACTAGCAGCACAGAAATACACTGCACTGCTGCTCAGGTTCAGTCCTTCGATTGTTAATGTGCACGTCTGATCTTTATTCGCGCTCCCGTCCATTTTCACACCAGATCCAGGCTCTGGGTTTTCCATGTTAACTACCATGTATCCCAGGAGCTGAAGCTGTGTGTTATTTATCTGCTTGTACCAGAGGATTACATTGTAGTTGTCAATACTGTGTGAACAGCTGATTTTGGCTGTTTCTGCTGGTTGCTTGTAAATGTTAGCTGGACTCTGCTGGACTTTGTGACTGAGAGAGGAACCTGTGGAAAAAAGATAAATGAAGCATTTAACTACAATATGAGCATGAACACTTTGAAAAACAGATTAAAATTGTCACTGGCAGTGCACCTGCAAGATTACATAGTAAATAAAGACATGAATAAAGATTTCTTTAACAATTGTGTTTATATTACCTATAAGCAGAATCTAGTAAATGAACAGGACATTCATTTTGTATTTCCTGAGTGTTTTTGTTCCATCCCTTTGAGTTAAAACATTAAGGAACGCAGTAGTTTGAGATTATCTCTGAACATTATTTCATTACCTGAGACCAGTACGATATTAAAGGTTATGTAGAAGAGTGTGATCATCTTGTTGTCTTTCATGGCTGACTTTAGGAACGATCATCTGTGGTGTGTTTTCATGGCTGCATATGCTGTTCTTCTTAAGTCACACCTCTGTTTCCTGGTAACCCGTACACACATCATCCTCTTCCTGTACCACCTCGTATGACTGCTGTGCTGTGCTGTGTACTGAGGGGTCCACTGAGTGGCCCTAAACTCTTATTTTGTCAAACCATTGTTTGAATAGTCAAGAATTAACTTTCATAATAAGAGCTTTTCCAGCACTCTTGCTTTCCTGCTAAAATTCCGAGGGAATTGTGTTGAAAGGTTAATGGAATTAAAATAGGGACAAAGAGTTTAACAATGTTATACACCAACAGAAAGAATATTTACTTATTTTATAACAAAATGACAATGCCTCTATTAAATGTAATAATGAATGAACCAGTACATCTGCTCGTGTTTGACCCCCTTGCTGTGGCTGCTGTGTCTTGTCGCACTTTTACCTTTGTCTTTTCCATAGTGTAGAGTTTTATGTGACATCGCTTTCACCGGTAAAACCTGTGTATAACAGTTAATGGAAATGTTAAAGTAGACGACTCTAAAACTCTGTCATCACCAAAGCCACAGGTGAAGTCTGTGAAACAACAACTTCTTATTGTCATTCACCTTTCTTCCAAACATTGTCAAAGAGCTGAGGCGACCATGTTGGATCGAGTCTGTGTAACTGTCAGGTGTTGTGCCATAATGCATCAAACGTGATACCATAAAATGGTGTGCCTTTCGGCATTCAATAAATTTGGTTATCAAGATAAAAATATTAAATATTAATATTTTATTATTAATATTAAATAATAACTTTAATTGATTAAAGTTACCTCGGGGCACCACCCTTCAAAGGAAGTGAAAAGATAGCCAATTTATTGATTAAGTCTCATAAAGGTTCTAACTACAAATTTGGAACTCTGATTAACAATTAAATTAATAACTATAACCAAAATTACCATATAGATAGTTAGCTAAGTTGAAAGATATGGGGTTCTTGACAGTGTAGAGGTTGGCGAAATTCACTTATGCAACATTAATGGAAAAACATTTGTGAAAGAAAAACATTTATTATGAATATAATAAAGTATAAAAACACAAATTACTAACGGTCTAATTGCTAAACAAAGATAGGTATGTGTGTATACATGTGTGTGTGTCTGTGTGAGTCAGCGTGCTTTCAAGATGGTGGCTGGCCAAAGAGATAACACCCTTCCCCCACCTATTGGAATGTTTACGACCTGTAGAGATAATGAGGTGAAGAGTTATGCGTGTGTCTGTGTGTGTGCCAAATTAGAGGAAGTTACTAGATTGGATGCAACGAAAGACTGTGAAGAGCATAACAGACTAACATTACTTTCTCAATAACTTGTACCCAAAATATCACAACACCACAAATCAAACTTATAAACCTCACACAGAATCGAATAAACAGTCTTGCTTAGCCTAGTATAATTATTAAGCCCAGATGTGTTACCAGTCCGTGGAAAGGGGAAAACGGAAGTTGCTGTGCAGTTCGCAGTTTTGTGTCGTCTTGCTGGTTTCGTTGAGTTCAGTTCAGTTGCTGAAGTTTGCCAGCAGGACATCGAGTCGCTGCTAGGACGTTGGTAGAGCTTGGAGGGCGAGGAGGTTTCCTTGGTGAGATGAGCTGGAAGCTGCACCTTTGTGCTCCTCTCGAAGAGTTGGATGGGAAGAGAAGATGTGAGCTGGAGAAGAGGCTCCACAGCCTTCCCTCCTGTGGAAGGATCGAGGGAAGAGGCAGAAGAGGCTCAACAGCCTTCTCTCCTTAGAGGGGTTTTAGCAAGAGAGAGATCGAGAGCAAGAAGCTGGAGAACCTGGCTTATATTGGCCCGGTGACCTCACAGGTCATGGGGTCCAGAGTGACCAATGGGAGTTGAAACCTGTGTCCCTGGGGGGTTTTCCACCCCTCTGTGTGAAGTTGTTGCCTGCTGGGAGACTGAGTTCCTTGCTCTGGTTTTTAATGGCCCCTGGGAGACGGAGTCCTGGGGGAACATGCGGCTTCAGGGTTTGAGGCACATGTAGGCCGAAGTGTGGTTTCACACAAAACCATGGCCCAACACAGGTTAGTTGCAGAGATCTGAAGAGTTGTTGATGGGAGTGTCGCTGCAGTTTGTGACGTTTGATCCTGCAGCTGTATTCAAAAGTCTGGCAGGAAATCAAAAAGCAACTGGGAGTATTTATGATGCTTGAGGTCCCCCTAAAGCATGTGAGAGAGAAGGATGGAGGAGTGCTGGCATTGCACTGGGGTTTTTGTTCATCTACCCTGTGAGTGTGTGTCACTGTGTTCACTGACTGCACAGAAATACAAGCCTTTGTCATCCTGCACCAGATTCTTTACTGTCAATGTCCCACTGTACGTATCAGGCTTGGTGGCTGAGAACTTCCCTTCACTGAATCCAGGTTCATATTCACGGTTTGTGTTTGAAGACATAAACAGTATTTGCTTCAGTGTCTCTCCCGGGAGCTGCCTGTACCAGTACATCTGGAAAAAGGTGGAACCCTTGGTGTGGCTGCAGTGTATTGTTGCATTTTCAACCGTGTCTTTCCACAGTATGGGTGTTTGGGTGACCTCGTTGCCATCAGACAGACCTGTGTGTAATTACCGTCACGTTATCAACAAACAAAAAAAGAAAGATCAACTATAATAAGAACATGAGTAATTTGATGTAAAGTTTTAATGTTAAGTGGTCGATTTGTATTGTATATTACCTGTAGTCCACAGAAAAAGGACACATGATATGAGAAGGTCTTGTTTGATGCTGGTAATATCCATGTCAGTCAGAAAGTGTTTGAGTCCTCGTATGTTACAGCATCATGAAGAGTTGAAGGTGGGAGTGTCACCACATGTAAATCTGTCTGTGTTTTCATGGTGGTTAAACTGGCATAGACCATTTTCCTAAGGAGTTTAAAGTCTCAATCGCAGGTTCCAAGTCTTCCTCATTATAGCATGATGGTCCCATTTAGAGTCAAATAGATGAAAAATTACTTTTTGCAATGGGGCCTGGAAACCATGTGATTAACAGCAACTCTCATTCAATGGCAGGTGTAGGCTCTAAGTCTTGCTCCTGTATGGCTGCTCCTGGTTTCAAAAGGGAAAAATAAAGATGGTGGTTTCAAGAAGGTATTTCACAAACCAATGGTTGACATCATGGGAGGTTGCGACTTGTTAATTGGTGATTTGGGTATGTGTGTAAGGGGCTGGCAGCTGATGAAAGAACCTCATGTGCAGGTTTTTGTACTGAGGAGCAGATGATGTGTTTCACTGTGTAAACTAGCAGCACAGAAATACACTGCACTGCTGTTCAGGTTCAGTCCTTCAATTGTTAATGTGCTTGTCTGATCTTTATTCGCGCTCCCGTCCATTTTCACACCAGATCCAGGCTCTGGGTTTTCCATGTTAACTACCATGTATCCTAGGAGCTGAAGCTGTGTGTTATGTATCTGCTTGTACCAGAAGATTCGATCATAGTTGTCAATACTGTGTGAACAGCTGATTTTGGCTGTTTCTGCTGGTTTCTTGTAAATGTTAGCTGGACTCTGCTGGACTTTGTGACTGAGAGAGGAACCTGTGGAAAAAAGATAAATGAAGCATTTAACTACAATATGAGCATGAACACTTTGAAAAACAGATTCAAATTGTCACTGGCAGTGCACCTGCAAGATTACATAGTAAATAAAGACATGAATAAAGATTTCTTTAACAATTGTGTTTATATTACCTATAAGCAGAATCTAGTAAATGAACAGGACAATCATTTTGTATTTCCTAGTGTTTTTGTTCCATCCCTTTGAGTTTAAACATTAAGGAACACAGTAGTTTGAGATTATCTCTGAACATTATTTCATTACCTGAGACCAGTACGATATTAAAGGTTATGTAGAAGAGTGTGATCATCTTGTTGTCTTTCATGGCTGACTTTAGGAACAATCATCTGTGGTGTGTTTCATGGCTGCATATGCTGTTCTTCTTAAGTCACACCTCTGTTTCCTGGTAACCCGTACACACATCATCCTCTTCCTGTACCACCTCGTATGACTGCTGTGCTGTGCTGTGTACTGAGGGTCCACTGAGTGGCCCTAAACTCTTATTTTGTCAAACCATTGTTTTAATAGTCAAGAATTAACTTTCATAATAAGAGCTTTTCCAGCACTCTTGCTTTCCTGCTAAAATTAGGAGGGATTGTGTTGAAAGGTTAATGGAATTTAAATAGGGACAAAGAGTTTAACAATGTTTTACACCAACAGAAAGAATATTTACTTATTTGATAACAAAATGACAATGCCTCTATTAAATGTAATAATCAATGAACCAAAATCTTCAGGTGCAATTACAAATACTCAGTCCTCTGTGTAGTTTATCAAAGACACTGTCATCTTCTATTCACTGACCTTGGGATTTTGTGGAGCTTCCTAAGTCGCCTGATCACTGTGTTGACTCACAGCACAAAAATCCACCCCCTGTCCTCAGGCTGCAGCTTCTGCACCGTCAAAGATGCAGTCGACCACAACTCTTCTCTGTTTTTGCTCACTGAAGCCATTTTCCTATTTATGGCCGGGTTGTATTTGCTTCATCCTCCTGGCAGCTGTCGGAACCAGTACATCTGCTAGTGTTTGACCCCCTTGGTGTGGCAGCAGTGTCTTGTCCCACTTTTAACCTTTGTCTTTTCCATAGTGTAGAGTTTTATGTGACATCGCTTCCACCGGTAAAACCCGTGTATAACAGTTAATGGAAATGCTAAAGTAGACGACTCTAAAACTCTGTCATCACCAAAGCAACAGGTGAACTCTGTGAAACAACAACTTCTTATTGTAAGTCACCTTTCTTCCAAACATTGAGGAAGAGCTGAGGCGACCATGTTGGATCAAGTGTGTGTAAGTGTCAGGTTAGTTGCAGAGATCTGAAGAGTTGTTGATGGGAGTGTCGCTGCAGTTTGTGACGTTTGATCCTGCAGCTGTATTCAAAAGTCTGGCAGGAAATCAAAAGCAACTGGGAGTATTTATGATGCTTGAGGTCCCCTAAAGCATGTGAGAGAGAAGGATGGAGGTGTGCTGGCATTGCACTGGGGTTTTGTTCATCTACCCTGTGCGTGTGTGTCACTGTGTTTACTGACTGCACAGAAATACAAGCCTTTGTCATCCGGCACCAGATTCTTTACTGTCAATGTCCCACTGAACGCATCAGGCTTGGTGGCTGAGAACTTCCCTTCACTGAATCCAGTTTCATATTCACGTTTTTTGTTTGAAGACATAAACAGTATTTGGTTCAGCGTCTCTCCCGGGAGCTGCCTGTACCAGTACATCTGGAAAAAGGTGGAACCCTTGGTGTGGCTGCAGTGTATTGTTGCATTTTCACCCGTGTCTTTCCACAGTATGGGTGTTTGGGTGACCTCGTTGCCATCAGACAGACCTGTGTGTAATTACCGTCACGTTATCAACAAACAAAAAAAGAAAGATCAACTATAATCAGAACATGAGTAATTTGATGTAAAGTTTTAATGTTAAGTGGTCGATTTGTATTGTATATTACCTGTAGTCCACAGAAAAAGGACACATGATATGAGAAGGTCTTGTTTGATGCTGGTAATTTCCATGTCAGTCAGAAAGTGTTTGAGTCCTCGTATGTTACAGCGTCATGAAGAGTTGAAGGTGGGAGTGTCACCACATGTAAATCTGTCTGTGTTTTCATGGTGGTTAAACTGGCATAGACCATTTTCCTAAGGAGTTTAAAGTCTCAATCGCAGGTTCCAAGTCTTCCTCATTATAGCATGATGGTCCCATTTAGAGTCAAATAGATTAAAAATTACTTTTTGCAATGGGGCCTGGAAACCATGTGATTAACACCAACTCTCATTCAATGGCAGGTGTAGGCTCTAAGTCTTGCTCCTGTGTGGCTGCTTCTGGTTTCAAAAGGGAAAAATAAGATGGTGGTTTCAAGAAGGTAGTTCACAAACCAATGGTTGACATCATGGGAGGTTGCGACTTGTTAATTGGTGATTTTGGCTGTTTCTGCTGGTTTCTTGTAAATGTTAGCTGGACTCTGCTGGACTTTGTGACTGAGAGAGGAACCTGTGGATAAAAGATCAAGAAAGATCAGACAAAATATAAACACGGATGAACAGAGAAACATAAAACCTCACAAAATCGAATTGAAATAGCTTTGGTAAAATAAAATAAAAAGTTCTCAAAATAATTTTGAGAGACTTAATGTACACAAACAAATCTTGAAAAATAAATTCAGAAACAATAAAATTAGTTCACTAAATAATTTTGACGTTACCTGAAACCAAAATATTGTTTAAAGTCGCGCTGAAGATAAAATAAAATAGGACAATCATTTTGTGTTCTCTGGCTGTTTGGTTAAACCTTGTTGCAGTGGATCATTGTGTTTTCTTCAGTCCATCAGCAGTTACACCTCCTGTATGAGTCAACTCCCTCTTCTCCCAACTTTATAACTGTCATATCAACTCTCGCTACAGTTCAGAGTAACAGAAAGTACAAATACTGCCCCCTAATGAGAGGAGGGTGCGTGTGTAAGGGGCTGGCAGCTGATGAAAGAACCTCATATGCAGGTTTTTGTACTGAGGAGCAGATGATGTGTTTCACTGTGTAAACTAGCAGCACAGAAATACACTGCACTGCTGCTCAGGTTCAGTCCTTCGATTTTTAATGTGCACGTCTGATCTTTATTCGCGCTCCCGTCCATTTTCACACCAGATCCAGTCTCTGGGTATTCAGAGTTACCTAACATGTATCCCAGGAGCTGAAGCTGTGTGTTATTTATCTGCTTGTACCAGAGGATTGCATTGTAGCTGTCAATACTGTGTGAACAGCTGATTTTGGCTGTTTCTGCTGGTTGCTTGTAAATGTTAGCTGGACTCTGCTGGACTTTGTGACTGAGAGAGGAACCTGTGGAAAAAGATAAATGAAGCTTTTAACTACAATATGAGCATGAACACTTTGAAAAACAGATTCAAATTGTCACTGGCAGTGCACCTGCAAGATTACATAGTAAGTAAAGACATGAATAAAGATTTCTTTAACAATTGTGTTTATATTACCTATAAGCAGAATCTGGTAAATGAACAGGACAATCATTTTGTATTTCCTTTGTGTTTTTGTTCCATCCCTTTGAGTTTAAACATTAAGGAACGCAGTAGTTTGAGATTATCTCTAAACATTATTTCATTACCTGAGACCAGTACGATATTAAAGGTTATGTAGAAGAGTGTGATCATCTTGTTGTCTTTCATGGCTGACTTTAGGAACGATCATCTGTGGTGTGTTTCATGGCTGCATATGCTGTTCTTCTTCAGTCACACCTCTGTTTCCTGGTAACCCGTACACACATCATCCTCTTCCTGTACCACCTCGTATGACTGCTGTGCTGTGCTGTGTACTGAGGGTCCACTGAGTGGCCCTAAACTCTTATTTTGTCAAACCATTGTTTTAATAGTCAAGAATTAACTTTCATAATAAGAGCTTTTCCAGCACTCTTGCTTTCCTGCTAAAAGTCGGAGGGATTGTGTTGAAAGGTTAATGGAATTAAAATAGGGACAAAGAGTTTAACAATGTTTTACACCAACAGAAAGAATACTTACCTCTTTTATAACAAAATGACAATGCCTCTATTAAATGTAATAATGACTGAACCAGTACATCTGCTAGTGTTTGACCCCCTTGCTGTGGCTGCTGTGTCTTGTCACACTTTTAACCTTTGTCTTTTCCATAGTGTAGAGTTTTATGTGACATCGCTTCCACCGGTAAAACCTGTGTATAACAGTTAATGGAAATGCTAAAGTAGACGACTCTAAAACTCTGTCATCACCAAAGCAACAGGTGAACTCTGTGAAACAACAACTTCTTATTGTCATTCACCTTTCTTCCAAACATTGTCAAAGAGCTGAGGCGACCATGTTGGATCAAGTGTGTGTAAGTGTCAGGTTAGTTGCAGAGATCTGAAGAGTTGTTGATGGGAGTGTCGCTGCAGTTTGTGACGTTTGATCCTGCAGCTGTATTCAAAAGTCTGGCAGGAAATCAAAAAGCAACTGGGAGTATTTATGATGCTTGAGGTCCCCCTAAAGCATGTGAGAGAGAAGGATGGAGGAGTGCTGGCATTGCACTGGGGTTTTTGTTCATCTACCCTGTGAGTGTGTGTCACTGTGTTCACTGACTGCACAGAAATACAAGCCTTTGTCATCCTGCACCAGATTCTTTACTGTCAATGTCCCACTGAACGCATCAGGCTTGGTGGCTGAGAACTTCCCTTCACTGAATCCAGTTTCATATTCACGGTTTGTGTTTGAAGACATAAACAGTATTTGGTTCAGCGTCTCTCCGGAGCTGCCTGTACCAGTACATCTGGTAAAAGGAGACACCCTTGGTGTGGCTGCAGTGTATTGTTGCATTTTCAACCGTGTTTTTCCACAGTATGGGTGTTTGGGTGACCTCGTTGCCATCAGACAGACCTGTGTGTAATTACCGTCACGTTATCAACAAACAAAAAAAGAAAGATCAACTATAATAAGAACATGAGTAATTTGATGTAAAGTTTTAATATTAAGTGGTAGATTTGTATTGTATATTACCTGTAGTCCACAGAAAAAGGACACATGATATGAGAAGGTCTTGTTTGATGCTGGTAATATCCATGTCAGTCAGAAAGTGTTTGAGTCCTCGTATGTTACAGCGTCATGAAGAGTTGAAGGTGGGAGTGTCACCACATGTAAATCTGTCTGTGTTTTCATGGTGGTTAAACTGGCATAGACCATTTTCCTAAGGAGTTTACAGTCTCAATCGCAGGTTCCAAGTCTTCCTCATTATAGCATGATGGTCCCATTTAGAGTCAAATAGATGAAAAAGCACTGTATGCAATGGGGCCTGGAAACCATGTGATTAACAGCAACTCTCATTCAATGGCAGGTGTTGGCTCTAAGTCTTGCTCCTGTGTGGCTGCTTCTGGTTTCAAAAGGGAAAAATAAAGATGGTGGTTTCAAGAAGGTATTTCACAAACCAATGGTTGACATCATGGGGGGTTACGACTTGTTAATTGGTGCGGTACAGATCAGGCTGGGGAGGACAGATTTTATGTCCAGATATTTTCTGTGTTGATCTTAAAAAATGGAAGGCTTTGCCTGTAGTACTCAAGTAGAAGTATAAAAACTAGTGAGTAAATCCAAGTCTGGCTTTTATCAACTCAGACATTATGTTCAGCACAGCCAAAGACTGTTATGACAACATGATGTTCAACTGTGGTGACGTGATGACCCCAGAAAAGGTCAGAAAGACACATCAGTTGATACGATCTTCAGTTTAGCTGTAGGCCTGACTGCAGGTGTTCAGCTGCCTGAACATCCTGTTTGTCTGGGGTTGACTCTGAGGTTTTTGTGTGGACTTGGGTAGACTCTGCAGCACTGTGTCGTCTGGCTGCACAGAAATACACACCACTGTCGCTTAATGAAAGATTGGAAACAGTGAGGTTGGAATGTTTACGTCCATCTCCTTTAAGGCTGATTTTTCCTCGCACGCCAGCCTCGGTGTACGGGAAGTTTAGATTGAGATGTCCCAGGTACTTTGGAGCTTTGTGTTGCTCTTGCTTGTACCAGAGAATGTTTTCAAAGTTGTCTGTGTCGTGTGAGCAGTCGATCTCACTGTCCACAGATTCACCAGCTCTCTTAATGATGGAAAGAGGCGTTTGGACAATACGTTTGGTGTCAAAGGCGCCTGTGGAAAAAGAGCAGAAGAGATTTTAAGTGCTGAAATTATTAGCTGTGCGCGGCGTCGTCCTCTGCTAATAAAACTCACCCTTGTTCCCTGGGACGTGAAGGAAACAAACGATGAAGACAGTGAAGATCATATTTAATGCATTCAGAATGGAGACTCTATCATCAGCACCCCCCCCTGCTACTGTCAGTTAAGCTTCTGTGGACGAGAGCAGATCACAGTTTCATCACTGTTAAGAAACAGGGGAGGTGTCAGTGCCTTCACCTGGAAAGCTGCAATGTCAATATCTATGATGTTAGCATTTTTAGGAGCGTACAGTAGCTTTTTAAAACTGAAGTCTCTGTATTTCATTCATTTTCTTCTCAGCTAGTGTTTAACTTGTGATGATCAGGCTTTCAGTGGAATGTTTTATGGTACAATGATTATGAGCAAATGAGTTTGACTGTTATATAATTATGTGGAGGGTATAAACACGCCTTTGTCTACAATTGATCAGCTCAGACTTTGGGAGGCATCTTTGAGTTAGAGTTTAAAACAAACTTTATTTCAACTAAAACAAACAGTGTTGTGTCAGAAAAGGTTAAAACTGTGACAGGGAAGTTGATCAAATCTTCAGTGGAGCTGGAGGCTTGACTGCAGGTGTTCGGGCTCCTGAACATCCTGTTTGTCTGGGGTTGACTCGGAGGTTTTTGCGTTGACTTGCGGGCACTTTGCAGCACTGTGTTGTCTGACTGCACAGAAATACACACCACTGTCGCTTAATGAAAGATTAGAAACAGTGAGGTCTGAGTATTTTTGACCATCTCCATTAAAGCTGATTTGTCCTGGTAGGTCGTTCTCCAGCAATGACATTTTCCGATTCAGATATCCCAGGTACTGCAGATTGTGTTCGTCTTGTTTGTACCAGAGAATTACATCTAAGTCTTTTATGTTGTGTGAGCAGTTTATCTCACTGTCAACAGATTCACCGGTTCTTTTCAAAATGGAAGCAGGCTTTTGGACAACATCTTTGGTGTCGTAGGCGCCTGTGCAGGGGGGGAGAGCAGAAGAAATTTTAAATTCAGAAATCATCATCAACTTTGATCTTGTCCTGCTCATGTGGTTTTTCTTACCCTTGTTTCCTGGCAAATGAAGACAACAAAATATGAAGACCATGAAGATCATGTTTAAAACGTTTTCCTGTCAGGTTCTGTGGATTCAGCACTTGGGGATGAGAGTGCTTCAGTAGCATGGTATTAAAGAGGGGTGGTGTCAGCCTAGGGGGGGGGGGTTGTTATACTGTCATGAATAAGTAGGTATTTGTTGAGGTTTGTGTCCCCCTGCTGGTGTAAAAAAAAATCCTACACTATGATGATTTTAAGCGACTCTCTTCAGCTTTAGTCTCTAATAACATTGGTTTATTCTGCGTATGTGCTTTAATCAACACAACTACGATGCCTAAGGTAAGACCTCAAAACCTGAGCATGCCATGTCAACACATCTTAACGGTGACACAGACTTTTTTCAGCAGTCTTGAAAGTTAACTCTGGCACTTTGGTACAAAACTTGACGTGGCGAATCAAAGACAAACGTGGCAGTACCTGTATGTGTGGTGTTTGAGGTCCCTCACAGTAATCCAGATGATTAGTTTCAGTGACCATATGAAAACTGTGCACTGTAGTTTTTGTTCAGCTGTCAAGTGTGTCTGTGCCACTGTGTTGACTCACAGCACAGAAATACAAGCCTTTATCCCCTGGCTCTAGATGCTTCACCGTCAGTGTCCCACGCTGAGCAGCTGGTTTTTCGACTGAGAATTTGTCTCTGCTGGAATCTCCATAGTCGCAATAGCTGCCAAATACTGCTGATGCGATGTGTTTCATAGTTTCTCCCGGCATCTGCCTGTACCAGTACATCTGGTAGTAGTCACTACCCTTGGTGTGGCTGCAGTGTATTGTTGCATTGTCGCCCCTTTTCTTCCACAGTGTGGAGGTCTGCGTGACATCACCCGCATCAGTTAGATCTGTGTGTTAAACAGTAAATGTTACCACGTGGGAAACTTTTTTCCCCCACTTTTAAACAATTGTCAATTTCACCTGTCATCCCTGAAATAACAGCTAGTAGCAGACTATTGTGCAGTGAGATCCGTCCCCTCTACTTTACCTGTCATCAAAAACAGAACTAGAAACAAGGTGAGATCCTGATTGATCACGTCCATGTTCTGAAGGTCAGAGCCTCAAATGTGAGTGGAGACACACAAATGAAGAGTTGCAGGTGGGCGTGTTTCTGCTGCTGTATAAAACTCAACATGGTTCAAGAAAATGTGATCATATAACATAAACACTTGACTTTGCTCCCTGTTTGCTTTCATATGAAGATTTAATTTTTATCATATTTAAGGCTTTACTAAACCAATTCCCTTTAAGCATCAAGGATTTACTAACTCGCATATTTCCAGAAACGTACTTTGGTGTTCAACAGAATTTGACTGTTTGATTTACATCTCCTGCACGGTTTAGTCCACTAGATGGCACTGTCTTCCTACATAAGTTTTAAAAGGAGGTTATTAGAAGCTGACTTTGAATGAACAACTGCAGTAATTTGAATTTAAATTCTGCCCTCTGGTCCTCTGATCACCTGGCTCTTCTCCCTCAGGGGTTTCTGCACGTCACTGTGGAATACATTGACTGCAATATTCATTCACATAGCTGTGGTTGGCTTTCACAGACGCTTTATGAGTGTACACAGTTCAGAGATATGCGAGATTTCACAGGCTAATAATGAACGTCCCTGCTGCCGTGTCTGTGCTGTAGGAACATGAGACTTTTCATCGGTGCGACTGGTTCGAGGGGGAATCGGGAACAGACGTTAGCTTCTCCTACGTACGCTGTGGGAATTAGAATCAGGAATGATTATCAGATTCAATCACTGTTAGGTTGATCACAGTAAAACACACAAACAATATTATCTTATTGGTCAATCAAAGGCTTTTGATTGGTAATATTTAGTTTGATAAAATTCAGTTGAGATCTTGACCCACTTGACTTAACATATTTATTTACAAAAATGACAATCCAGCAGAAACAGGAACTCCAAAAACATGATGTTGAGGTCTGTGTGGCGTAACTCTTTTTGTGTCCAAAACAAAACCATCGGCCAAATTAATTTACTACAGAGAGAACAAATCCAATTTTAGTCGTAATATAATAATATACTGGACAGTCTGCTGCTGTTTGCCTGTGAAGAAATCCGGACGCACACAACCTTCTCTGGTGACTCAATGGTTCCCTCCTGGTGTAACCACAGTTTGTCCTCTGCCATGGGACTGCAGTTCACCAAAATTACAGAAGAGAGTTTTGTTTTTTGTTGTCGTTCTAGAAACAGTTTTACTTTTTTATTTTTACTTTTTTTTTTACTTGAGATACTACTGAACAAATATGGCAGCATAGACAATATTTGGTTGATTACCAATAAGATTTGGTAAAAACATTTTTGGCAAGAATTGGGTGAGCTGACCCTTTAACAGTGTGACTATGACCAGATGTAAAACAGGTCCTTCAGTTGAAAGTGTTGAATCCAATCTTATTGTGCAAAGGAATTTCATCCGCTCCTCTGAACTCCTCTGCAATGTCATCAAATGTGCGCCCTTTTGTCTCCGGGAGGCGAAACCACGTGAAGATGAAGGCGACCAGAGCCATGGTCATGAAGAGGAGGTAGACGTACTCCCCACAGATTTTCTGTTTATGAGAGGGACAGACAAAGATTTTTTATGATCGGGTTATTTGACCTTTTATTTAACTGAATAGTTTTATGATATAATAATGTAACACTGTGACTTTGACTACACAACAGTGTCATCTGCTGGTACACGTGGTGATTACCTCTGCTGGGCTCTGTGAACAAGCGATTAAAAGTAAAAGCAAACAAGAAATCCCCTGTAAAGTTTCCCCTGAAGTGTCGCTCAGTCATACAGTATAAACCTACCAGTAATGGAGGAAAGAGAAGTGCCAGAACAAACTTCCCGCCCCAGTTGAGCATGCTGGTGAAGGCCATGGCGATGGGTCTGCCAGGCTGGTCGAACAGCTCGGCAGCGATGAACCAGGAGATGGGTCCAGGGCCCAGCTCGTAGGCTGAAATCAGGCAGAAAACCAGCAGGACCAGCAGGCTCCGCAGCTGTGGGGCCAGGTACTGGACGGTGGAAGACAAGTTACTGTCAAATTAGACGCGTATTATAACTTGACATGACATTTTTCAAATGTACTGTTTTGAAAGGTCTTGTACATTCCTTTAAAAACTATCAATTATTACATCATAGTACTCGATAAGGTACCACAATCTATATTTACACCCCTTGAACCATTCTAGCAAGTGTTAAAATTTGCCATCCTGCATATCCAGTATTAGAAAATAACCTTTTTGCTAAATGATAATAGCCATCACACTGAATGAAACCATCTTACCAGGACAGAATCAACTATGGTCATGAGTAAGTTGCACACAGCAATGGAGATGAAACCAGTCAGCAGCAGTCTCCTCCTCCCTGCCCTTTCCATCAGGAAGAACTGGAGGGGAAAGAATAACACAGTGGTGACTCCGCTCATCCAGCTTTTTGAATCAAAATGCAACATTATCCTGTTGTGGTTCAAGCTGTAAAACCCCATTCACGAGGAAACGCTGACACCACTTCATCTTTAGTCCAAGACTTTAGTGCAGCTTGAAAATCAACAAAATGTGAATCAACTTTTAGTCTATTTACAGTTTATCAATCACTCTCTTGAGTTGATGCTGAGCAGCCACGTTACAACAGATGTAAATCATATTGTTACAAGGATCAGCAGATGTTGTACTTACTGCCACCAAGGTGAAGGTCACATTGACTGCTCCGACGCCCAAAGTCAGGTATTTAGCCTGGTCAAAGTTGGCCTGGAACATTCTGGTGGAGTAGTTGATGATCTTGAAGAGTAGAACAGAAGTGTACTTTAGTTTAGTGAGTAACTGGGGCAACGCTGTGTTTTTTAAGGAATGGAGGTATGTGACCCACTGCCCCAGAATCAGAGTGGGAGCTGGGGAGAAGTGCTGAGGCTGAATAATTTATTGAGGAAATATCACAGAGCAGCAGCTTAATATTCATCTCAGTCAGCAAGTCATGCAAAAGCCTGAGCTGCACTATGAGAATATTTGTTTTACACTCACAAAGGCCACTGTATTATTAGTTAAAACCAGTTCACATTTATTAAAGTTTCATCTTTCAAATTCCTGAAAAAGCTTTTAACCAGTAGGACATTTGCCCTTTGTTAAAACTTCACACTAATAACAAATTAACGCCACACGACTCACCGCGTTGAATCCGGACAGTTGGCTGCCCAAGTTGACGAATAGCACGATGATGATTGGCTGCTTGTATCTGCGCTTCTTGAAGAACTCGTGGATGGTGACACCTGTTTGAGTGTGAGCGGCCTCTTCCTTCATCTCCTCCAGCTCAGCAGACACCTTCTCTGTGCTGCCTCTCAGCCTCAGCAGAGCTGCAGGGTTAGAGTGTGAAGACGTATGCAGAAATCAGACTACTGACAAGGTGTTTCAGGAGATTCAGGAGCAGTGTGTTGTTTTACATTGACAATAACCTGTACTATGCTTTCTAGGAAAGGAGGAAACTGAAAAAGCAACATATGTCCCCTTTAAAAGCATTTTGATGGTTGGATTCCTGGAAGTCAGCCACAAATCTAAAAGCTGGTAATAAACCTGAGTTTCATAAAACTCCAGAGACAGCGGTACCCACCAGCCTCGGCCTTGCTCTCCTCTCCGCGGTTGAAGAGCAGGTATCGAGGGCTCTCGGGGCAGAAAGGAAGGACCAGGTACTGTGCCAGCGCGGGAACAAGAGACAGGGACAGCATCATGGCCCAGTGATGCTCTGTACCCAGCACTGTCTCCAGACCAGCCACCTGCAACAAACAGGATTGTCTCACACGTTTCACTTCATATCCACATATTTACATTTGAACTATAACAGTCACAATCTTGTAGAGCCTTAAATATGATAACACACAACTGACATAACTGCAGAATGCCTACAAATGGCTGGTTGGTGACTAATCCTGCACTTTATCACACACTGAACCTTTTCACTCGATACAAAAGACTTCCAGCTCCCTCCTCACCATTCCCACGAGGATTCCCAAGGCAAAGGACACTTGGTTGAGTGTAGCGAAGGCCCCCCTGAGGTTGGTGGGGGACACTTCCTGGATGTACAGGGGATTGAGACTCATCACGAGGCCGCAGAACAGGCCGAACACCAAGCGTCCCAGGATGAGGACTTCAAACGACTCGCTGGCTTTGGATGCGCACATCAGACACGTTCCCACCACGGACAGACCGTTCACTATTAGGATGGAGTTACGCCTGAAGGGGATGAGGGGAGAAATGAAAAGATAAAATACATGCTGGGAAACATGAGTCATTGTTTCTGTCTTTCTTACCTTCCATAGGAATCTGCCAGAAATTTGACTCCCAGGGAACCAAGCAAGGCTCCGAAGTCCTTAATGCTGACTGAGAGGGACCACAGCAGAGTCAGGCTGTGATCGGAAATCGTCTGGTTGTGTCTGGCTCTCCAGGTGTGATTGAAGAACTCTTCAATGATCTAAACAACAATTGTAAAAAAAAAAGGGGCAAACTGCATCATTAAATATACGATTAATAGAACTTAAAATCATTGTAATCAAGCTTGTAATCAAAACTTTATGTAAAAATCTATATCACATTGTTGTTTTAAAAAAATAATTGGATTCCTCAAATCTTTTAAAAAGCTCAAATCTTTGAGGGGGGCTTGTTGAAGTATTGTGAAAAATTTAGAAAATCTTCAGGTCTGTTTTAAGGCCTAATTCAAATAAAAGTGAAATACAAAGTAAATAAAAATTCACCTTGGCTGGAGCGTTGATGTTGCCCGTGTGGTATCCGATCTGCAGGGAGCCCAGCACCGCCGCCAGGATGGAGGTCAGGAGCGTCGCGGTCAGATGGCCCTGTGCACAAACCACGTGGGGGGGGGGTGAGTGACACTTATTTAAAACTCTTTTAAATGGTCGGTAGTTTGGTTTTTACTTTTCCCTCCTTTTTATGTGCAGCAAAAATACGACCGCACAAAGTTAAATAAACTAGCAACTAAAAAAATGTTGTTACACTCATAAGCGACCACATGATTATTTGTAAAGGTCAATGGTGACAGGAACCACAGTATTTTCACACACTCTCCACATGTCCAGAATTTTAATTACCACAAGTCAGTGTTAATGATCTTTCTGACAGACTGGGTTGAAAAGTGGCTAAAACCAACAAACCTCCTGGCACGCCATTTGTTTCAGTGAGACCGCAGCGTCGCTCCCTCGAGGTTTAGGTGCATTTACTTTCTTATACCTTCCTCTGCTGTGAAAAAAACAAACAAATGATGCCAGAATTAGAAATATGCACAAGGTTTTTCTCACGTAGATAATACACATGTGATAATATTACAGATTTCATACACAAATTTGATATTTTATAGATTTGTCAATGTCAATTTTATTTATATAGCACATTTAAAACTTGACCAAAGTGCTTTACAAAGTAAAAGGTACAACAACAAAAGACAGCTATATGTTATGCAATTAAAATACAAATGATAAAAAATTAAATAAAATCTGCTGAGATGTGTTGCATGTTATAAAGAATCATTTTTTTCGTTATTTAATTTAAACACGATTTAGATTTTTTTTCCCGGGTTCATTCAATATGTCTAAACCAAATTCAGTCCATATAAATACATATGCAATGAAAGCCAAATAAAAAATATGAATAAACAGGAGATTTTCGCTCCAAAAGTGCTTTCATCAGTGCATTATTCTTACACATACAAAAAGATATGTGAAACATTACAGCCTGAGTAACATCTTCATATTTATAGTCATATATAATAACACCTCCACTGACTTGTATCGATATTAACATGCATGCACGTTTTGAAATGTTCTCACCGGTTCCTGAGCGTCACGCGTTGATCTTCGTCCCTGTATTTCCAGTAACAGTTTGACTGTGTACATTTTCCTGACTGAACATGCAGACACCACCACTGCAAACTGCGTACACACACACACACACACACACACACACATACATGCACACGCACGGACACCCACACACAATGATGAAGTCACACCTAGCTGGTGAATTTGGGGCAGGCTCGTCAGAATTGCCGCTGCAGGCCTCCTCTGGTTCTCATGGATCAGCTGGTGTGTGTGTGTGTGCGTGTGTGTGTGTGTGTGTGTGTGTGTGTGTGAGACTTTGTCCATGTGCTGTGATGATGATCAGGTGACGATGGCCGCCTCATACCTTCAATTGTCTTTCGAGGAACTTCGCTGAAAAATAATGAAATATAGTTTGTAGCTTTGAATCTTTTACCATATAAACCTCTTTGTAAAATATGACAAAGTAAACATTGAGAAACCTCCTTGTTACAATGTCATAGTTAAATACGTTGCTATTATATTGGCATACATACTAAAAGACGACTCCCATCACACAATGCTGTGACAATTTAAAGGGGTCAAGGATTTAACAGACAGTACCAGGACCACCCTCTCCTCTTCCTCCTCTTCCTCCCTTGACGAGTGTTGGGCGACAAAGGCTGCGTGTATATAAGCTCTTGATGTATCAGCTTCTAAAATCAGGATACAAGGATCACAACATTTAAATATGGAAGCCATCTTATAACCAGGTTATTCAGGTTCATTATGGTGCGTTTATATTTGTGCACGTATGTGTCTGTGTGTGCGTTGCCCTGTGGGTGTTTTGTGTTTGTATGATCACTGAATATAAAGAAATGTATCCATAAATCACATGCAGCTATTATTTAATTTCCGATCTATGAAGTCATAAAGTTCTTTAAAATCCTAATTCTCATCAGGCCAGTTTTAGTGTTTTAATGCTGATGAATTGCACAACTTCACTGGCATGTGTCGTCTTTCTTTGAACTCTGCTTCGCATGGATCAGTGGAGATTAATCAAATCCAGTCCCATGAAATGACTTTTACATGTGTATGTTTCTGTTTTGTGGGCATGTGTGAATGTGTAAAAACGTCTTATCTGTATATATGCGCGCACATGAGGAACATCCACTAAAATATACAGGTTATAAGTGACGGCAAGATAAAATCATGATGTTAGACACACACACACAAACACACACCTGCCTCCTGACCAAAGCCAAATGGGCAGTAACAGCTTTTTGCTGCTGAAGCACTGAGGAGACAGATGAACCTAATCATTGGTGAGGAAATATTCCATAACCTCACCACAAACAACACAATTTGTGCATAAAAATAATTTCATCATAAAACCTAATAAAATGTGTATAAATAAGTGGTCCTAGAGGCCTGGAAATAATTATTTATTAAAGCACATTATTTTAAATTAACAAAATATGCTGCGCTGACTCATGTATATATATATAATACTTGTGTTGAAGGGAGAGAACAAAAGAAGTTCCCTAAAGGTTTATACTTCAAAAATATCCATCCTTGATCCGTCCATGTTTATCCTTTGAGGGTTGAAAACAATGGTTAAAATATTGGATATTTTTACTTCTTTGTTTACCACGTTTTTGTAATTTACTGTCAGACTTTGGAGAACATAGAACAGTGCGCTTCTGAATCGCTCGTAATAAAACTGAATCTGTCTGTAGTATAAAGTAAATGAGAAATAAATCCTGCTTTATTTCTATTTTTAAAAAAACGAAAGTTTCAGCAAACTGGAATTTACTCTTGTTGCCTCCACCAAGGAAATTATGTGTTTGTCTGCATTTGTGTCTGTTAACATTCCAGATCTAGTGTTGGGCCTTGGCTGAGAGATTTAATATATATGTAATGGAAACAACTTAAATGTCACAGGACTTAAATCAAATCTGTTCAGCTCCTCAGACGAACCTACGAGCACCAACAGGATGATCTCCAAACAAGGAATAATAGTTTTCATCTGGGGGTAAAATGCGTTGTCTACCTGCAAGCTGTGTTCCTGCAGCTGAGTTCTCAATTAGCATGTGGACACGCCTGTGTGGAACCTGACCTTTGACCCCCTGAGCCCTGGCCTCCTGGAAGGCAACCCCCCCTGACCCAGGTGCTGCCGAGCAGTGTACACGATCATCCCCCCACCGCTAATGTTAAGCTATCACACAAACTAATGGTGCTCTCTAATTACCTGTAATGGTGTTTGATGTGGTTCTAAGTGTTTCAATGCACATGAAGTGGAAGAAAAAAAAACACGAACAGAATTTGTGTTGTGGGCGAATCCCCGACATCGACCTGCGTCTCACACTTACCCACATGATCACTGTTTATTAATGCTGGTGTTTGAAAAAGCCACAAGATTGTGAGTCAAGATTGATGCAACCGTTTTTTAAACGATTTTTCCTTAATGACTTAACTGTCAATTCAACTTTTATCTTTAAATGATTCGTGTTTGAGTCTTTTGAAGAAAGTTACCAAATTCCACAGTGACGTATTCAAACTTTAACTTAGTCAAACCAAAAACCTGAGTCCAAGCTTTGTTGTCTTGTCAATTCAATTATTGTTTCACCACTAACCTCAAGTTTTGCAATTTGATAAATGGTTTGACAGTGTGGTATAAACAAGAAGAAGAGGTTTTACAAACTATTTTAAACTCTGGATTTCACAATATTAAACATGCTGGAGTAAAAATATAAATAGTTTTAAGTGTCTAAAATTGTGTAAAAGTTCAATTATTTTCATATTGGGTGTGTAGCATAGAAAAATTATCAATGACCCTCATCTGAGCGTTTAATAAAAAGTTATAAATCTCCTTATACAACATCATGCAGCACCTGCACTGCCCACACGTCACCTTCAAATCCCCAAGTTCTTCTTTCCACCAATGAAACCCGCCTTCCCTCCACCCCAACTTCAACAAAGGAGAAAATGCACACACATGCCAACACACATACATGTGCGCGCTCTCTCTAAAACACACACACATGCACATACATCCCTAAGCAGCTGCGTCATTATAAAACTCTTTTGAACTTCACACTGGAAGTCAAAAGCCACATGTGTCAGTACAAGACAGATGTACTGCAGCTGCCTCTCGGCTCCAGTTTCATCTGTGATACAAGGCTCGCTCCCCTCAATACCACCCCCACTGGCGACCTCAGCCCTCCTCCTCCTCCTCCTCCTCCTCCTCCTCCTCCTTCCATCACGCACTGACAACACCTTTGAAGTCTCATCACTAAATCAGATCGTTGCTGAAAGATCTACAGGCCGAACAGAGTCCATCTTGGTAGAGAGGTTCTCAAACGGGGGGGAAATTAACCTCACCTATTTAAATTGCAACCAGATAATCTACTTTTAATCATTTTTAATGTTCAATAACCAGATCTATGTATTTCTCTTGCAGGTTCATCAAAAATCCCCCTCCCCCTCCAAAAAAATGTATTACAACACATTGCTTTAAAAAATTTATTGTCAGTTCATGAAAATTGATGGGCTGTGTGTGTGTGTGTGTGTCAAACAAGGTTGTGTGTGTGAAACCTGCAGTGAACTACCTTCACCGTTAGGGGTCAGTATTGAGCTCTTCCAGCCCATCTCTTATCACTGCACTGTTCTCACTGTGCATAGTTTGAATAGATGTGGTGTAAAACTGTGTCAGGACTGGGGTTTTTAGTTTTCCTTGTTTTTAGATTTAAAAGTAAAATATCACAACACTTTTCTTGATATTTATCAATATCGACTTATACGGAAATTTGTATCTATATGTAATTTATGTCCGTATCGTCGAGGATCAGCTGTTGCTTTAATTGTTGTTTGCTGAAATTTCTGTTCCACATCTACAAGTGGAACTGTGAGAAGCAGAAGAAAATATAATCTTCCAGTTTCATAATCAAGATTTTGAGTCGTGGAAAAATCATTTTTCTGTGGCCCCTTCATTCTCAAAACCTAAATCATGACCCTACCCAGGTGGTGATCTTATTGTTTCTGGTCCGTTCTATTGTTCTGTCTTGTTTGTGTCTGTTGTGACACAAGTTCAAATAGCTCAGGTCTACACTGCACCGGACAAGTATTTAACTTTTCACTGCAGAGCCAAACGCCTGCACCTCAAGCCACATATTTTACATTTCACCAATTTCACCCAAAGACAACACATCCCTGTGCTTTGGTTTCCAACGGATCTCTTCAGCTAAGAATGAGAAAAGTATCATCCGAACATCTTGAAGTGGTCTTGACAATCTGTGTCGGGCTTTGCAGTGGAAAAAGTTTCTGATGAGGAGGAAGACAATCTTGGCTTGTTGCTGTCAGAGTGACAGTCTCCTGTAATCCTCCCTCACTATCCGTCCCCCATCGTGATGAGCAGTGATTACGAGCCTGCCGGGTTGTTTTAGATCTCGCGTGTAATCTGCAGTGCTCACAGCGTCTGGAAGCACTTCAGCAGACACACAGGTCCAGTGTTCGAACCGGGACTGACACAGGCTCTCAAGAGACACTACACAGCCCGTTAAGACAGACAGGTTTCTTTTCTCCTTCTTGGCACAACTGTCCAGTCCAAATTAGACACGACTGGGCTTGTGCTCGTAGCGGATTAAGTCCCAGTTACTATATACGGCGTTTTGACCGTGTATAGTGACGACAGGAATCAGAAAAAGTCAAATAACCCGACCACAGATAAAATAAACAGAGCTGATAACATACAGTCTGGTCTAAGCATTTCAATGTTGTGAAGTAGCTACTGTAGCCCTAATGTTTGACTTGATGTAAACACAGAAAGTATATATCTTACAATAGAATAACAGCGAAGAAAGTGAACACCAATATGCCCCCACAATGCAATTTAGTCAAACAAACAAACAAATGAAGGTTATTGTACATATTTACAATAGGAAGCCTTTTTTTTTTTGTCTCACGCTCATCTGCAGTGACTCTTGGGAAAATGGTAAGAAATACAAAGCTCAAAACAAGCAGACAAGCATTCAGACCACATTAGCACACTCGCAATTCTCCTTTCTTCAAACTCAATTGTTCCCAAATGTGAGGAATACATTTTATTTTTCACATTCCAAAACATGTTCATAAAGTTTTTTCCTCCCTGCGCAGTCACGTTCCTGTTAATTGGACACCCTGTGGGGGGGGGGGCAGGACTTACGGCTCTGTCTTACACAAGGTGGCAAAGCTCCAAGTACGCACAGTGTCGAGTGTTTCATAGAGCAGGACTGACATCAATTGTTGGAAGACAGACAATGAATGTGTTTACATACACAAAATGCACTCTTGATATTACTGGGCAGACTCAAATATTTATTTTAGGTGCTGGCTTTTGTAAAACGCCACATCTTGTTTACAATGACAGGAATAAAGTTGAATATGGCAGCTGAACTGAGCTGATATTAATGGGATACCTGCCCATGTAAACATCTGACTTCCATGGGTTCAGTCGTCTCCTTTTTCCCGGTACTACGAAGGATATTCAAAACTCAAGTCTCTGGACTCTATTCTGTTTTGGAAAGATTAACCAAGGGGCCAGTTATTTGTAAATGTTGTTCCGGGTGTAATGGTTACAAGTATAAGCTGATGAACTGTTAATGACCACACGTAAAATTCAATAGCAAAAGGGAATTCAGAGTTTTCAGGTTTGACTGCGTAAAATCAAACTTAGGAGAAGAATGAACACTTGAGCCTACATCAGTGTGATAGGAACTACCCAAAATGACAGAAACCATCTTTGAGAAAAATGAAATTTGACGTATACTTCGACATTTTAGTTTGTTCCATGTCCCAGCCACTAATGAATGTTTATTTCTTTGAGCTGTAATTATTTCGTTGTTTGTTTTTTTAGCACAAACCTTGCAAACAAGTAGAAAAACATCTTGTGCAGACATTATGCTAAAAACTGAGAAAACCACTAAGTACATACGACAGTTTGTACTTGTGAGTTTTTTTTTCTGGTTGCAAAAATAATACTTTAAAGTTAGCTAGTAAAGTAACTAGCTTACTACTAACTACTAACTAGCGTTTGCCCAACACTTGTATTCAGTAAACAAAGAACAGACACATCAACTGTCAGATTTTGTTCACAAACATCTGATTCTTGAGCCAAAATGTTAATCGTTCTAAAAAATGTCTGTACAGTGCAAGGGGGGGGGGATTCATTCAGCTAATTCTGGGCTGATCACAGTTATTGAATGTGGTTTGCTTAATATTGCATGTTCACATACAAATGACACATTCGTTTGAATTGGTCCAAATCACCGTGGTTGATTTTTGAGTGGGCTCCTCTTTAGTGCACTGCCACTGCCTGCGTGCTACTGTATGTATCAGGGGACTTGGATGTTGTATATTTTAGTGGAAACATGGACATACTTCCAGTGGCGAGCCGGTCATCTCATCTCTTAACAAATATATTCATCGTTCTTACCGAGACATTTTCAGTCACTTCAGGGGAAAACAACACGTACAAACAGGTAAAATGTCAAACATAGGGAGGAGAAAGTGCAAATATTTTGGCGCCGCTTCATTTTCTTTTCTTGTTTTTTCTGTTCTTTTTTTTGTTTAACTCAGGAACGTCATAATTTTTCTGCTCCATCTTTCTCTTTCCTGTCAGCAAGCGTACAGATGCCTTCCCTCTGTGCCCTGTGCTCTCATCTCAGCTTCTAGATCCTTCTCGTCTCACACCAGACGACCTACTGGGAACAGAAAGAGGAGAGGAAAGAGACAGAAAAGTTATGGTATGCAGGCTACAAATGAGTTCTTCTATGACAACCCAATGGCAAGCAAGAGTAGATCTGAATGGACTCACACACACATTAAATAATGGATGTAACATTCATTATGCATAGTTTAAGAAATATGCTTTTCTTAAAACTACCTGGTGTAAGTAAAGTTGTTTGATAAAGTCAATAAATACTGAGCACAGCAACATGGACGTGAAGCTAAAGATAAAGTCCCTGGTCACTAACTAAAGAGAATTTTTACACCACCAAGCGATTCATGTGTACCATCACACGTGCACGACACTATGTCGCAACAAAGCTACAACTCAACGGGTTTCTGAAGGTTGTGTGTTGCGTCGCATTGTTGCTGACCAATCCACCAGTGGGTGAGAGAGGCAGGCAGAGGGGGAGAAAGAGAGAGAGAGAGAGATGGGTGAAGAGCTTAGATTGCTTACAGATGGTTATGAGAGACGGGAGCAGAGGTCCTCCTGAGTGCAGTGAGAGTCCAGGCTGTGTGTGTGTGTGTGTGTTTCTGTGTGTGACTTTGTATTAACCTCTGTATTTGTTGCAGTGCATGACGAGCACGGTCTGTGCATGCTCGTCATGTGGAAATGCGTTTGTGTGCATATGTGCATCGTATCTCTGTCTGCGTGTCCCATGGTCTCAAGGTTGTGTATGTGCAGTGTGTGCATATGTGTGTGTGTGTGTGTGTCTCATGGGGGTGGGGATATGCAGGTGCGGTCTGTGTCGGTGCTGGTTATGTTGGCCATGAAATAGAAGTCCAGCTGATTTCACTACACTCGCTCTGAGCTTCTGTCGTCGGGGCGAAGCGTTTACTGCCGGAGTCAAGTATTCTGTTCCAACTTTAAAGCATCACGATCTCTCCACGCTTCCATAAATCCACATGAGTGCGTCACGCGGTGAACGTTTTCACCTTTTACTTTAAGTGTGTAAGATAAAGATGAGAATAAAATATTATGGCCGCCTATTTGTACAGTGACTGACTGGATCCAGGGGACTACTGTTTTCAAATAAAAGACAGTTTTGCTGGTGTATATATCTGTCACAATATAACCCATATATAAAGGTTACACATTATTTATTTAAGTACATAAAATCCTCAAAAAACAGCCCCAGTTACAGCCACATCTGTTCGGCATGCAGTGCATAAACATGTTGCATATCTGGCTGGAGTATAACTTGACACACGAGGGCATTAAATAAACCCTCTTGAGTGTCTGAAATTGGAAGCATTTCCCTGCAGGGAACTTGAGAATGCTCAACAAACCTGATGGTAATTTGTCCATTTGACATATTTCATGCACAAGTTGAAGTTCTGGTTTGATCGTGGATGACATTACAATCTCTTGTGACCACAACAAATACGACAGATTTCATGGTGGTGTTTAGATCTTCAGATGTCATGCTCTGCACAATGCTGTTAGACAGACCGACCAACATCATCAGACCTGGCAACCAGCTGTCCAAATGACTAACATTATTTCATCTATCATATTTCAGCTGTTGTTTCGCTGTGTTGATTTTCAAATAGAAGATCAGATCTGTATCAAAGACATAAGGAATACTCAACCGATTTTATTGTAAAGTTGGTGAAATCGTGGGATATGGACCGACAAAGAAAACATAACATTTTGTAGTGGATCCAGATCCGGTGGCAGACCCAGTATTTTTATTTATTTCATGCATCTTTAACATTGCGAGATCAATTATTCTCCAGAAATAATTCAGAGATCTTTATGGGAAAATCATGTAAATGTAGGGTGCTTATATTTTTGTACAGGGGGAATTGAGGGTAATGATCCAGATTTTATAAATCAAAATAAGTATTTTTAGGGGGGTGATCTTTATTTAGTTATTGTGCATTAAAAACAGCCCTTTTAATTCCTGTTGCCTGTGTTAAATGTAACATCCTGTGTATATGGTAGTACGCAGTATCTAATCTAAATGCGTAGATGCAGTATATGCACTCTGAGTGCCGTTCTACTTGTAGTCCTTTGTTTATTCAGAGTGATGTAGTCTGCTGTAACCCTGGCAGCAGCAGCAGTTCCCTGTCCTACCTGTTGAAGCTGAGAGAGGCTACTGGAAGTCATACTGCTCCTCTGTTTAGCTGCTAAGCAGATAAATGTCTCTGTTGTAAGGAGCTGAGCAACAGCAGTGCTGATGAATCGTCTTAGCAATTACCAGGCTCCAGAGCAGCGAATGGTCCTGTCCCTCCTCCGCTCCGAGTCACAGAGGACACTGTCTGTGCCATTAGCACCACAAAGCTCCCCTGCCTCTCCCCGGACACCTTGGCCCCGCTTGGGATAAAGAGCTGAAAGCAGATCCCGTCTGGAAGTGAACCGCCTTGCCTCACCTGGGACCAGCCAATAAAGACACTTGGCTCAGGAGCTGGGAATCGTGGTATGACTATACATGGTGGCAACTCGGTGAAGAGGACTTGGCCAACATCCACAGACTTGAGCTCCATATTAGCGCTTATCTAACTGTCACTGTCTTCTGCGTTGACCTCTGTTACCTTCCACTGTTCTGTGTGTCGACCTGACGTCTCAATCATTGAAACAAAAGTGGTGCAGAGGAAAAGCTGTCTGCTCTGAGTGGTCCTGAGTATCCCTGGTGCCAGGTCTGCCTCATAATACCCTCCTTTCATTCCTGCCTAATGACGGACACAGCCGGGACAAATGAGTGAGGAAGAGGAGGGAGCAGGAGAGGAGACAACGAGAGGAGTTTGACATAAAACAGCAGACGGGACACAAAAAGTCCTGATGAAATACACACAGGTCTTTTTCTTCTCAGAGCATTCCTCATCCATGGAACAGGTAAAGTTAGTAAAGTTAAATGACGGGAATATTCCTCATATTTCATCAAAGTACTTAAACTCCGTGATTGTTGGATGGATATTTATGTGTGTATATGTATAATTACTACTCAGTTTTTTTAATCTATAAACACGTCATATATTTAATTTGTAAGGCCTTGCTTTCTTATTTGCTGAATTATTTAACAGCCTCAGTTGAAGTCAAACTGTGACTCTCCATTAATGACATTTCCTCATGTTTGGTGCGTTACTGTGCGTGTGAGCATCCATACGTGATCATCCCCATGTGTTTGCACTTATTCAAACACGTGTTTACATCTTTCTAAATAGAATTAAGACTCATTGAAAGAACATCATGAACCCTGCTGACAAAGCTCATGGCAGGAAGTTTGACGGAGAAACAGTTTTTATCTGGAACCATCTGAACTCAGCAGACCACGCCGTTCAGCCGTGGCCTCATTCTGACAAGGGTTCATGGAGAGAATCCCTGCCCTGGGCTTCTGTTACATATCTCCTCCATAATGAGCTTTCCAGTCCGTTCAGAGGATGGATGCCACCCTCCCCACGACTTCACAACTCACACAAGGTATTCAGATGTTTTCCTGTGCTCCTGCCAATGTGTCGAGAGTGCAAGGCATCACACAGATGTGGTCCACGCGGCCCCACATGGTAACAATCCTTCTCCTAGATGTACATACTGTAAATTCTAAACATGTCCAACAACACTCCAGCGACGATCCAAAGCTGCGACAGAGCATGACTGGATTTAATGCCTGGCAAAGGCAGCATGACTTAAGGAGATCCAGGCCATTAAGGACCAGCTAGGCATACCTAGACACAATGACCGTCTATCTAAGTCAAGGCAGAACGCTCCCATACGCTCTCACAGACCTATTCTGCTTTGTGTCTCTGTCCCTTGAAAAAACTCACTTCATCAACAACCATGTGCCCTAGTGGCAGCATATAAAGCTGTCATGCCATTTGACTCAAGCTCTGACGCATGAAGGTGAGAGATTTGGTGTCTACAATAAAAAAATTAAAACCTTGCCATGGCTCCTTCTCTGCTCCTCCAACACCGGACTGTTTATCCTGGCGCCCGTGCCCCAGGTCTAAGAGGACTGACGTTACACCCGCTGTAAGCCACTGTTCTCCAGGCCCGGCACGGCAGCGCCAGGGTAAACACATGACTTCAGTCCGTTGTGGCACTGAAAAAAACTAGTGACTAGTCAACAGCGTCAGTACTCGCTCAGTAGGGGGAATCCTGATGGATTGAAATAGAAGATCAAGATGAGGAGACAGAGACGGACGAAAAGGTAGAAAGACATAAAATCGAAAACCCTTTTTTGGATATTTTATGACTTGCTACGCGAATAACTTGTTCGTTCAAATTAAAGTAGCATCACGACAAAGATTTCACAAAAGTCAGAGACAGAGAGCACACACATATTATTCTGCACATATTACATGAAGCATCTATGTGGGACTGAAAGCTGCTTTGCCAACTAGGCTGAACTACTTCTACTAAAACTGACATATTTTGTCAAAGTGCAGTTAATGGGAAACACAGTCAGCAATAATTAACCACAGCACTCAAAGGCAGAGGCACAGTTAGTGAGGGTGTATTAGTTTGCCTTACTGAACAAATTTGTCCCTTGCCTTGTCCCTTGGCTGCCACTTGTTGAGGTACCTGCAAAGGAGAAGAAGCATTGTCAGTTTAATGGAGGCGGACGTTTCATTGTTAATCCAACTTCCAATCTTACAGAATCCTACAAATCAGTGCAGCTGCCTGACGAAAATGATTTTTGACATATATAAGTATTACGATGTAAGTTTCCTCTACCACCTGGTTTCTTTCCCTAGTGGGTGGTAGTGATGGTCACTTCTCCAGCCACTGTTGTGTCTACTTAGTCATATCGGGACAGACTGGTTGGACTGGAGCCAGAGGGTAAGAAACCACTTCCAGCAGCAAAGTGAAATAGAAGCAAAATGTAATATTTAATATTAACATTGTCGGCTCTTGGTCTGAACTCTTGTAACTCTTGTCTGAACAATTTGTAGATAAACAGCTGTGTATGCTCATCTTGGATATGTAACAATAGCTAAAAGATGTGTCTTACCCCCGCGAATGTTATTTTACTCTCCAGAATTTAATCTTTACTGTATTATATGGGCATTGTAGCCGGCAGCAGTGAAAGTAATGATCTATATCAGAACCAGTCTGTAGACTCATGATGACTAGTTTCAGTTTTCTGGCGCAGACGTTGCTCAGGATCCACAAAATACATTAGCCTTGTCTAAATATTCATCAGTGAGTGGCGCAGTGCACTTATGTCCAGTGCCAACACATCTGTACGTCACATGAAGCACAGACACTTCATTGTTTTCTCTCACTGACTCTGACTGGATGGTTTTTATTTGAATTGTGACATGTTGAATATATTAGGACACTGTAATATGGGAATAAATTGTTGTCTTTTAAACACGTGGAAACTGATCATCATGTTAAAAACGAGCAGAGTTGCGTGTCTAACTAGGTGTTGTAGGAGTCACTGTGTGCAGATTTTCCCCAGCTGGTCATAGGTTCATCGCAGGGTCACGACCTTACTCCATGACCCCCCCAACCCACTCTCAGACATCCTGTTCCCTTCAGCTCAGACTCCCCCAGCTTCCCTCTTCCTCTCTTACCCTCCTTGCTGACGCCCAGGCAGCCTTTCAGCTCTTGCAGGGAAATGGCCCTGTCCTTATTCAGGTCACAGTAGTCGATGAACTTGCGGGAGCATTTCTTGGGTTTGGCTTTTTTCTTCAGGTACTTCTTGAAAGGTTTTAGTTCCTTCTTATTTATGTCATGGCTGCTGTTGTTATCCAGCTGGGCGAAGTACCAGTGCACCACCCGCTCCTCTAAAGTGTGACTGGGATCAGGCTCAACAAACCTGTAGAAGGTCGGAGGAACAGAGTGGAGAAGAAAACATGGATGTCACAAAACCCACAATCATTTAGATAAAGAGAAGGAGCAAAAAGGTCAGTTTATTGATTGCTGATGAAATTAAACTACATCTGGGCAACAGATAACTTGCAATAGAATAAATTTGAATCAAAATTCTGCAAGCCTTAATACAGATAAGAATAAGCTTTGAGGTATCTTGCTCAAGTACAATGCTCCTTAGCCTGTTGTGTCACATGACGCCACTTACCTCCCGCCACCAGAGGGGGCTGGTGAGTTTATGGCTTGCACCATGTCTGTGGTGAGGGCATCTAACAAGCTCGTAATGAATTCCACTTTTTTCCCCTCGGGGCATCCTGGCACAAATCAAAGACAAAAATACACCAGAATTACCTTCCACAACTAATTTGAGTCATTACGCTACAGTGGAGCTGAAGTGCCTCTAAAGCCTCAGCACCAGTGAACCATTATGACAGATGTCAACAGAAAGAACAGAAAACATGCAAACATAGTCTTGAGATTACTGGCGAACCAGGTGTGTATCTGTGAAATGTCTCACGTTCCCCATTATCATTAATTATTATGAATACATGTTGCACAGAGGTGGAAGACGTAGTTTGGCTGTTTTTGGGAGACTGGAGAAAAGCCGAGCTGTGGCACATGGCGAGAGGTGAAACAGAAGTGTTCGGTGATGAGAAAGCTTTGTTGAGCGCTGCAGACCTGTTAACTTTTATGACACAATTCTGAACACCTTGGGTAGCTCTTTTTAATTGACCAGATGTATGGTTTTAATGGCACAAAACCAGTGCAAATGTTTCCCTCCTAATTGTGTCTGTTAAAGGGAAACTTCAAAAGCAGCTGCATAGTAAACCAATCTTCTCATTCTGTCTTTTTTTTTTTTTTTTCAGTCTCTCCCAAGCTCTCTCAGTCGATTCCCTCCTCCCTCTGCGCTCGGTGTTCGTGGCCTCCTTGTCCTCGGCTCTGTTCCCTTCACTCCCTTTGTGCCGGCTCGGGACGTCTGTGGGAGGTGGGCCGCTGCCCTGCCAGGTGAATCCAATTAGCAGTTCCTACAACACGACGAGCCTGGAGAAGCACTGCCTTGCTGTGCCTTAATCCAAGTGTTAAATTGGGGGGTTATGAAGCACAGAGCGTTTTGCTGTTTGGAGCCTACATGGCACAATGTGGTGCAGGACCACTGGCAGTGTCCAAAAGGAGCTGGGCCACTTACAGGTGATCCTGTTGAATCTGATAACTTAAAAAACACATTAGAGCTACACCGAATAAAAAGAGGGTTGAGAACTAAGATGAATTTCCCCTTTATTTCTAAACTGAGATCCTCAAAATCCTTGATTAGTAGCTTATATTGCTAATAATCCTTTAAAACACAGCAGTATTCACCTGCTTTGGTTTCATCTCAATTATCTTTATGACCCTGAAAGGATTCCTCTAGAGATGCTCATGTTCAGTTGCTATAGGTCGTACATTTATTCATGTAGGTAACCCTTCTATAGACATTAGCACGCTTTTATTTTATACTTATGTTCAATAATGGGGAAGTGTAAGTAATTCTGGAACTCTTGTTTTTGATTTAGGTCTTAAGTTGAGTTCATTAAACTTAACAAGTCTTAAATAGTCTTAAATGTGACTTGTTGAATCCTGCAGAAACCACTTTCTATAGGTTTTGAACCAAATAGAGTTCCTGCACTGAACTAACAGATCCCAGCCTCCCAGGGGAAGCTCTTGTCTGCTGCTGCTGACAGAGGTGGCATTGTGGCATTTTGTGTACAATGAGATTGAACCTGTGGCTGCAAGCTGTTAACAAACTGCCCTCTCCAGCTCTCTCTTCTCACCCGGCCTTGATGTGACGGCAGTGAAATATTGTGCTTTGTTGTGGGGTTTCAGAACATCCTCTCACAGTACATAAAAATATCTCCACTCAGCAACCCGCTGCCTCGCCGCCGCACCCCGCAACACTCACACCTTCCATAAAACACACCACACATCTGCTGCACAGTCAGGAGTCATGCTCGACTCTGTAAACTCACCAGATGGGGGATTAAATAAGAGTTACAATGCAACCTCAAATGATGGGGAAACAGAGGAGCAACAAAAGTAAGTGAGCAGTAACAAGGGCAGAGGAGTCTGAGCTGAGGTTATGACCTCCAGTTCAGAGGAGAGCCTCTAATCCTCACTGCTGGAGAATCCAACACCACAAAGTGGGGTGTTGGATTGTTAATCGACCAAAGGCCTCGAAGGGCTTAATTAAGATAAAGGGGGCGGGGGGGGAGTAATGTATGTACTCGACCAAGTGTAAATACACACTGTCCAAGCCCCAAAGCTGCATTACAGGTGGAGAAAGTGATTCTAGTTCAATGGATCATTAACTGTTGAGGTGTCAGACTGCAGCCTTTGAGAAGATAATGTGTGTGAAGCCATCTGCACGTTCAAGACCCTTCTACATGCTTCTTGTTTAAAATCAAGAGAGTCTGAAACACGAGGAACTCAGATGGAGACAACCGGGTTCAGCCAACCTGCAGAGCTAATGTTTGAAAGAGGAGACGCCTGCCTTTGTTTACTAAAATCAAGGTCCCACCGTAACAAAAATTACTAACAATTTAGATTTGGTAAATCCACCAGAATTACCAAAAATCGAATATTTCATGCAACAGCCGAACCCTTGACAGACATAGCAACAGAAACTAAGGCGTGTAGCGGTGACAGTTAATATCTGACTGGATTCTGTTTTATTATTTTCAGCCTCGTTGTTTGCTAAAAAATACAGTTTGTTAAAAGACCATAAATGCAATAATATTTCAAACCTGCCAGTTCTCTGCCCTGGAAGGGATCTTCTGTGTCTGAGACCCGAGATCGTGCAGTGATGTCACACTCTGGCTTCTGGTACCTGTTACACAGAGAGGAGAGCAGGGACATGGCTGCATGAGACGGAAACAGCAGAGGAGGCTGGTGACAGAAAGAATAAACACGTCGAACAATGTGTGAAAAATATGAAACATCGAAGGAGCTACTGGTCCATGTTGAAAATTCCGCCGTAGCGAATGAAAGAAATCAAACATGGGCCTGTAACCGAACTCAAGAAAGAGAAAACACCACAAAAGAAGTTGCTGCTTTCCTTCCAGGTCTTATAGTAATTTGAGGTAGAGCCTAAAACCAGGAGGTGGTTCTAGGCTCTGGAGAAATACTGTATTGATTATCCCATCATGATTGTTTTAATGATAGCATGCAACCTGCGTAATCTCTCATCTGAAATCTACAACCTATTACGATTCCTCTTGATTCTGCACGTCAGCTGTCGATCTGCAAAGAATTATTAACCCTGACTAATCGTTTTTTTTTTCATCAAGGGCTTAATTTGATGTGACGTGCACAAGGTTTTGTTTCAGTGCCATAACAAACTGTTCGGCATTAAGCATGGCATGACTCGTTCTCTCCTGGCTATTGTATCACTGCTTCTTGGAAAATTTAGCATGTGTGTCTCATTCGGCTTCTTTTTCCGCCTTTTTTTTTTTTTTTACAAAGGAAAAGCAAGTTGTCATTTATTTTCTTCTCAGTCTGCAAGGCCACTCATCCAGGATGGGACGTCTGCTGCACGAGGGCACATCGCTGTCCACAGGGGAGAAGTGGGATCTCGTTGTGAATACACAGATGAGAATTTAGACTGCAGGTTTATCCTCCGTGCATGTGATTTATATTAAGAAACTCTGGGCTGTCAATCGTTTTTAATGAAACGCAACCTGTGATTCTGTATTCACAACCTTAAAGTGAAAAAAAGTCCAAACCTCATCCCGTCAAACATAAAACTCTTTTGTGGAGAGAGACTGATGATAGGAAGAAAAACAGTTTCATCCATTTACCGGCACAGTGTTACTGCGACACTTTCACTTAACGTTATTCATGTTCGAGAAGAAAATCTAAACAACCAAAACATGAGCAACGGGCATTTTTTATTGAACCTTTTGTCTGTGTTGCCTCATCTCGCTCCCTCTGACACACAGCTCTTACAAAAACCACTCTTTATGCCATTTCCCCGAAGGCAATATAAACAGCAGCAACTGCACTGGAAACAAACGTTGTACCAAACTCTGATTGTTTATGGCTGACTAAAAGATATTCCCATAAAGGCTTGATGGTATTTTTTAACCAAATTAGCTGGTTAAAGCAGCTTGGATCCAATTCCTTCACCAGTTTAAGGTCTTTGTTGTGGGGATGTCGTGTTGGTCTGTAAGTTTACTTTGGTCCAGACTGAAATACATCAGTTGTAGATGTAATGTCGTGAAATTTAGCAAAAACATTCATGGTTCCCAAAGGATGACTCCGAATGACTTTGGTTTACAAATGGCTTTTCCTCTTGCAACACCATCAAATTCACATATAAGCTTTTTGGGTCAAATGTCTCTTGGACAAGTTTCCATCAATTTTGGATATTTTTTAAATGTTCCCTCGCTGAATATTGAATTTAATGAGTTAATGATCTACAGTTCAGCGTTTCACTTGATCTTGCTGGACCTGATTCTGATCATTTAAAATGAGACATTTAATAAGAATAAAATCTGAATGTCACAGTAGTTGAGTATCATAAGCAACCAACAGCGCTACTACAATAATAAACAGTACTGGGTTAAAGTACAGATTCTTATGGTGATTTACCGGGTGGAGGTTCCAGGAATGGGCCGACCTGTGTCCACGAGAACACACCAGCAGTAGCCCGTGGACTGGTGACACTGGACGGCTTTGTAAAGACCTCCGGCTCCACAGTCGGGGATGAAAATGGCCTCGCGAGGGTTCTGCCGATCCTCGTCCAGGGCGCTCTGTCTCTCCTGGTCACAAGAGGGAACCTTCTCTAAAACCATGAGAAACGCACTCAATACAGAGACGTGATGGGGAAACCAAACACACAGACTGCACACACACACACACACATTAAGCATCACATGTAGGACGTAACCACACCACACCAGGCTGGAAAATAAATCTCCTTCCTCACGTTGTATATTCTGAATCCTGAACCCACCATGATCTATCATCATTTGTTTTTTCAACAACACCTTGCTCCTCCACACTGTATTTACATTCACATCCATTTGGTCCATCGCTCACTCTTAACCCAAGTACAACAGAGCTGTAAGCTGAGCTTGTTTCCATGGTGATGAAGTGTGTGTTTCTGATTCATCCTTCGTTTTTACATTCAAGTGAAGCACCAAGCTTCAATAACAGGGTCCCACTACCTGTCTGGGGAGTTTAGCACAGGGTGGTGAGATGTGGTGTTTTCACGTTGTGGAGGTGATTAGTGCCCCAGCAGTGCCAGTAGTCCCAGCTCACACACTTCCAGTAACCAAAGCGTAATTAGAACAATACGGCTCAGTCAGAAAGGGAAGCTTGTGAAATTCAATATGGAACTTCGCCTGCATGACAAGTGTGGTTTTCACATTGTTTACAAAAAGCTGCCCCAGTTTGGGTTTTTATTTTAGCAATAGGTTCAATGACTCAGTGATTGTAGTGACAATTGCAGGGAGAATTATCACCAGACTCTGCAGTTCCCCTCCGCTCAGAGAACTGCGTCCTTGTTGTGACTTGACGGGCGACAACTTTAGTTTAGTTTAGGTTCAGCGTCATCAACCTTGTTTCCAGACGCAGAAAGCAGCTGTTTCTAGGCAACTTCACCACAACACAAAAATAGCAGATGGACTAAGTTAGCAACTCGCTGTTCGAGCAAGGAAAACATTTAGCAGCTAAAGAGACTAGAGCTCCACGGATTTAGAGGTTGGGCAATAATTGGCTAATGACATGTCACAGACAAATCGTAATCGGCGGTTATGTTTGCTCATATGAAAACTTCTTCTTTTACAGAATAATATATGTTCTCAGGAACTGATGGAGAGCAAAGCTTAAAAAAGCTTAAGGGACATTGAATATTGGATTTTCAATGAATCTAGGTTTAATAAGGAATCCCTCAATTGTTTCCCACCGAATTAATTCAATTTATGGCTGTAACGAGGGTGCACACACACACACACACACACACACACACACACACACACACACACACACACACACACACAAAGATCACTCATGCACAACAGATTCCAAGTTCCATGCCACAACTGCAGCTGAAACTATGAGGTGTGACTACCTGCTTGGACAGTAATAACATTACGGACCATAGCACAAGCATGTGGTCGTGCTGCATATAACACTGCACGCACCCATTTGGAGATCTCCTCTGTTATTAGAGTTGAAGTGGTTTAAATTAAAACTTATTTTAAACTATGGTGTATAAAATGTGGTTCATTGTTAAACTGTGGCAGGACAATTGATATCGTGGCGTCTGGATGATTAATGGGAAATACCACAATTTAAAGCGACTGCATTAACTAACTTGTAAAGGACACGGAAAACAAAAAGGAGTAAATCTGAATCTTATTGTGCGTTTGTCAAATTCAACGCACAACTTAACCCTTGACGCAGATATTACCAATACCAGCTCACAGCTCTTTAGCACAATGCTAATTCATTACATAATCGATTATACTAATTTGAGCTTTTCTGCAATGGCCTGGCTTGGGGGGGGTGTTCATGTTTCCCAAGAACGGCTGCCAACACAAAACTAAATGTGTCCCTGCACCAGTGAACTGTTTCTTCTGCAAAGACTCACACTCAAGGGTTCGTAGTGCTGTGCCACGGCTCTGGTCCCTGCCAAGGTTTCTTCACATCCAAATTATTTAGCACTGTTTATTATACAGAGGTTATGCTGGCGCCAGCAGCTGGGATTCAATAAAGAAAATTGTTTTTATACATATAAATGGAAAAAGGCTGGACGCTTTGCAATGTAATCCTCTGTTTTGTGTGGACTTGAAATTCAATCTAAAACTCTGCATTTCTGCTCTATTTATTTCTTTGTTTTTGTTTCTTTGTCTATTTTATTTCTCCTCTGGCATGAACTGAACGATGAGAAACACAAACCGTCAGAAAACAAATATTGCCCTGGAAGAGGAGAACGCCACACGAGTGCATGTCAGAGACCGTTGTAACAATTTGCCGGTTGTGTGGGTGTTGTTGTGATTTCAGCGCCAACCGATAACGGACAAAACACAACAGGCCTGCACAGCTTTCTACCTTTCATCTGGCCCTTGTCTTCTGGACCTTGTCTTCTGGCCCTTGTCTTCTGGCCCTTGTCTTCGAGGCTCTGAGTCCAGTGAAACCATTTTAAATAACTTTCCACTTTCATGTCTCTTCCTCCTTTTCTTCCGTACAACCTCCAGAAGCCTCTCATTCCTCCACTCCTTTCTTTTCTCTCTCTCTCTCTCCCTCTGCCTCCCTCCATCCTATTACCTCCCTCCCTGTACCTACATCCCCCCACCCACCCAGCGCTCTCTCCTCCTCGCTTCACTCCAATGGTTTTCAGCTGTGGAGTAATCACTGCAATATTGTCTCTAGTGAGCCTTCTCTGCGGTTGAAATAGCGGAAATGTCAGTAATGGAGGAACTCTGTACGGAGCTATTTAGGTGCATGTGTTTGTCTTTATGATGGAAGGGTCACTCATAAAGACAATATGTTAATATGTAAACCACCAGCACAAGTGCAGGGTCCCTTCAACTGTACATAAAAACAGGATTAAACCAAAAATCCTCTTTTAAAACTGCTGATTTTAAACAAAGTTGACATGAGCGCGTTGTGTTCCTTCAACATTTAGTTTCTCTGTCTCTCTCTAGTATAAGTAAACCAAACAGAAGTCTTGCATTTAAACATTTACTTTAAACTGTTGTGACTGATGTTTGTAAAACTTGTGGTTATGAACCAACAGAAAATCATCACCTGATTCCTCAGCTTTACGAAGTTACAGCTACAGGCTTCAACTTATTGTTTCTTTTTCCGGCCGCACACTTCACCCAGAAGTTGGTCGAGACCAAAAACAGAGGAATGAACTTTAACTTTAAATTCTCCAAATGTCAGGAGACACTTCACCAAAGTAATAATAATTTATGTTGCTGTGTAAGTTATCGATCTATAAATGAGCAACTGTTTCTGGATGAATTCAAATTTATAAGGTTCATAATTTGTTTCTGCTCTCCACAAGTGGCCAAAAAATCCACCAGTTGCAGAAAAGCATATTGTAAAAGTAATGTGATAAACGTGATATACATTTTTTGAGTTGTCTATAAAATATGTTCCTGGTTTTAAACAGTCCAAAACTAAATGATTGAGCTTAATATTTAAAGTGAAGCATCAGATTCTTAAATATCAGGAGCTGGAGCCGGGATGTTTAACCGATAACTATTCCTTGTACATGTTCATATTCATGCACATGTGTTCACACAGTTACAGAAACTGACGTATAGTTATGACGTGCACATCCGAAACACACCGACACATCACTCATGTCTCAAACATGATGCTGCCCCCCCCCTGTTTCTGGTCGGCCTTGTCGTTGTCCTTTGAGGACACCAGATGCTAATTGGAAACAGGAAGCTGGTGTTTCCACAGAAGTTTCAAAGAGCTGTCACAGTGAATCTCTCTCAGCTACAATACTGTACTCAATGCTGCCCTGACCGCAGTTTCCCCAGCCACATCCCCATCACTCCAAAAAAACACTGCTGCATTACAATCAACTGATTGTGTGATCTGATGTGTGGGAGTGGAGCCTGTAAGTAAGAGCATGAGGTGAATGTGAAACACTGAAAGACAGTGAGGTTTGAATCCTGAGCTAATATGCACACAACAGAAGCAGGTATTCACATTTATATATTCTAAATATGAATTCATATGAAGTGATCGAGGGGTCAAATCAAAAGAGACTGTTCAAAGCCGCAGATAAAGGGGAAATCAACCAAAATGAAACGTCACCTTACTTTGAATAAAACGGGGGATTTCTCTGGGTTTGAACATTGTTGGAAACATTTTGGCTCATGTAAGTAAACAATGTAGAGACTTTACATTGTATATATGTATTTTCTCTGCCTTAATAAATGAAAACATACATTGAAAGGACAATTATTGCTGTGATCCGTATTTTGTGACATAAATTCTGAACGAAAATCTATTTAAACTGATTTGAGCATCTAACAATCTAAAAGAGTAATGTGACTTAATCGTGGGGAATTGAAAAGATCTTATAAATTAAAAATGCATAATTTTGAAACTATTAAATAAAGCTAAATCACACACACACACGTAACCACAACCACATTCACTCCCGGACTTGTTGCAACAGCATCAAACGTGTGTGGCTGCCCAGAGGGGTAGTGAACATGTCGGGGCATAATTGAAAAGGAGACAGAGAAAGCGAAACAAATTTCACCGGAGGAAGAAAGTCAGAAACATAATCCTGGCAGCGCAGGGCTCAAACTACAAATGTTTTACATTGGTGGCTTCAACACCGAGGAACACCGGAGACAATTCATGTAAACTTTCCTGTATTTGGGCTTCAAGCTTCTGCTCTGGGTGATAATCATCCTGCAAACTACGCAGTGGTGACATTTAAAAGAGACGTATTCTGCTTTTTAAATGTTTGTTTCCACTAGTGTGTTTATAAGTGTTAATGTGCTGGACACATCTAGGCTGATTACATGGATATCAGGAGAAGGAGGGGTTTTGTTTCTCTCACCTTGCTTCCTGGAACTGGAGCTGTTCTGCTTAACCAGCTGTTTTATCCACAGTGTTGGAGCAGTTATCTCTGCAGCGATAGAGGGTCAGAGGTCAGAGGTCAACACCTTGTCACACTTTAAAATCATCTCACCGCTGTTAACTTTACTAAACCTCATCAGCTGTTGCTGCATATTTCAAACACAACTTGCGCAGCCAAACGTTTCCCACTAAATGACATCTAAGATCACATCTGACATAATATCCATATGGCATCTCCATTTTTCCATTTGGTGTAACGGTGTATTCTTCAGAAACGTCCCCTTGAAATCCAAAATTAAACTACTTTAGAAGAAGTTGTTGATTGATTGCTTTTAAACCATGATAGTGAACATAAATATAATTCATGGAGCATAGCTGACAAAGACAGAATCTAGTGAGTGCAGACGTACCGTCACCCTCAGGGGGGACGTGGGTCTCCATGGTGGGTGTGGGCTTGGAGCCATCATCTGGGTTGAGGGTGAGAAAGAAATGGAAAGAAACTACCATTATTGAGGTTAATACAATCTACTCTCCAGAACTGTTGAATTGTTGGGATTTGCACATGGCCCGGCCAAGACAGATAGAAAGACAGACAGAAGGACAGATGGAAAACACAAAAAGAGGACGACGACCACCCATCTCTCTCTCTCTCTCTCTCTCTCTCTCTCTCTCTCTCTCTCGCCTCACACACATCAACAAATCAGCCTCTCACAATGACATTCTTACTCTCTCACGATCAGCCCACACAGTTCACACACTGCTCCACAACCATCCTGCAACCAGCAGCACACAAACACGTACACACACTCACACGAGAACACCATGCTCCTATCAGGACCTGCATGTTTGTAGTGCAGGTGAATGAAGCCTACAATTGCCTGTCATGATAAGACAACTGGACGTTGGTCCGGTCGGTCGCCGACACGGTGGTGCAGTGGTTCACACGGCAGAAGTTTCAAACCTGGGTTTCAGGCCTGTGTGGAGTTTGCACATTCTCCCCGTGGCTGTTTCTCTCTTGTGCTCCGGCTTCCTCCAAAGTCCAAGGACGTGCAGTTTAGGTTAATTGATGACTAAATTGAATGTGTATTTGTTTTTATTTAGTTGTTCATCTCTGTGTGTGAGTTCCTCAAAGGAGGATAAGCAGTATTGATGGTGAATGGATGTATGGTACTGGTCCAGGGTATGATCTCATTAAATAGGCAGACTGGACCAGACTGGACCATTTTTCTAACGCCATCGCCACATCCAAAATCTCCTTGACAACGCGTCTTCTACATATCTCAAAATGTCCAGATTTTACAGAAGGTTGTATAGAACCAAGGTCCTGCTAAGCGATGGATAGATACTAATCAGTCGTGTATGATGCTGTGGAGTTGAGCTACCTAGAATACTCACCCGTTGGCAGTTTTGTCGCATCTGGAAAATCCCTTTGGAAAATAATTAAATCAAAAGCAAACCACAGGGGAAAAAAAAAACTTTGATTGGGGTCATTTTCTACAATATCAGTCCTGAAATGAGATGATGTGTCAGTGTGTTGAAACACCCGAGGCCGAACTGACCTGAGCTGGTCAAACTGTAAACAGAATACAACGGTTACTGCGCTGGTCTCAGCCGAGTGCAGACCTGCGTCAAACACTAGTCAGAAATAGCAGTGTGTCCTGCAGACATGCTACAACTTAGAACTTACGGTATTTCTCAAATACTGATTGATCCAGGTGTGGACTGTGAGGGGGGGGAAAAACAGTGGATGTAAGCATCGTGAGCAAACCCGGCCTCAACCCCCCCCCACCCCCACCACCCCTCCCCAACGGCTTCACATCCCCCTTAGAATTACAGCTGGAATCTCTGTCGTGTGTGTCTTTCTGCTCTGCACCAGTAAAATATGGACACATCTGGTGAAATTCTGCGGCTCATGCTCTGTCCGTCTCACACAATCCAAAACACATTCACACACATGCACACAGAACATCCGGCAGATTTCAGCTCACCTTTTCTACCAGAGTTTGGTGGCCCGGGTGGTTTGTCTGTTACTGACCCTGTGAAGAAGAAAGAAATACACAACATGTACAACACAAAGATCCGTATTATCATTATAGATCCATCGAGCAAATAGTTTGAATATTTACGGAGAAGAAATCATTTTGTAAAATACTTGATAACCATCTTATCATTTAGAATTTAATTCCATTGCTCCAACTGAACATAGGAAATTACACCAATAGAAAACCCCCACCCACTGATGACGTCTTGTCTCAGTTAGAGTTGGATGCTGAGTTTGACCAACACATTCTGTTAGTACTTCATTCATTGAAACGTTTGGCTTGTTGCATCATCTCAGTGCTGACTGCTGCAGTTTGTAATTCACACATTGTGCTCTACATTTCCACATGTCATTCTCGTTCGGTGCATGCAAATGTTCGAGGGTCGTGCATGGATGCATGGAGGGTAAGAGCAAAACTAGACCGTGCAGTACGGGGATACAACTTTAATGACGGCAACTAGAAGGAGATTTACTACCTGACAATCCACTTGTCGCAGCATGAGTTCCCATAAATTCATGGAAGTTTCCTGCAAATGTATGTGAGATGATTGATTTGGGTCATAGTGCACAGGTTGTTGTCAGAGGGAAGGGGTTGTGAGGAAAGAAGAGTTGAGTGTGTTTGACAGTTGCAGCTATGGATCAGGTTGATTGTTCCCAGATTCTGGTTCCAGTGTCTTACACACCTTTGCAAGAAACAATGAAGATATCGGATCTTATGCAGGACAGAAAGGAGACCACAGGAAATGTCTGGTTTCTCCTCAAACATGTTCCAAGCTTATGTTTTACTATTTTAAATCCTGGATTGTTTGCATTCACTCTTCTTTGTCTCTGTCTGTTACCATAAGTGGAATAGTGAGACCATCATCTTGTCATGTGCACTTGTGTCCTCGCACTTGTGTCTTCGTTTAACGGCAAATGGTTACTGTCCCTTTAGTAACAAAGAGTGCATGTAATTATATCAACAAGATTTCACCAGTACTTACTTCCTGAAAACTACGGTAATGAATATTATTGTGTAGCTTTCTGTGCTGATGGCCTTGTATGAGATTTGAGATTGAGAAAATTCTAGAGCGCGTTATCAACAGAGAGAAATGAAAACAAACTAAACGTGTTGTTAACTCCGAAATAACTTTTGCTATAACTTGTAGAATTAAGAATAACTTGAACACTGTGTCTCTGTACTTTTTTCTAAATAGGAAAACCTATGCGATTCCCCTTGAACGAATGGACACGCTCCACGTAAGAACTTTCCTAATTCTGCTGATTAGTGGCACAAGTGCAGAGAGGAGAGGGGGAGCGGGAGATTGAGGCAGAGAGAAAGATAAAGACGGAGACACAGAGAACAGGAAGCCTCTGGCCTGGTCTGCTGAGCAGCTTCAGACGGGCATGCGACCACTCTCACCACACTCCCCGCACAAATTTGCACCATATGCTCTGGTGACTGTGCAATCCCATTCTGGCAAACACCCCTGTGTATTATCTTCTGAGGGAAAATGATGGTGATTATCATAAAGTGTTCCCATCCAAGATGAGAGTGCAGAGGCCCTCGCTCTCCTCCGGCCTGCTGAGAGCACTTAAACAAGTGGAGGGGGGTGGAGGCCGGAGGGGGGGGGTTAAGAGGCCCCTGGATGTATGGCCATTAGCCGTCTCGTTGACCTTGCACCTGCTGCATTACACATGACATGTATTACACATGTGCCCGTAGTGTGGCGAGACAGACCCTCTCTAACTGCTGCGCTCACTTGTTGTCTCCTCCTGAAAGTCATTTATTTCAGATGTGGGATCAGCTCGAGGATCATTTTGAAGTCTTCGGATGTTCCGCTCGCGAAACTAACACGACGCATCCATTCTCGATCTCTGTCTCTGAGAAGGAACTGAAGCTACAAACTGTTTCCAGTTGGTTTTGAATCGTGAAGTGACTGAGCGTGAATTGGCCCAAACCACAGGGACTTGGCTCTCAGGGCCCTCTTGGCTCCGTGATCCAACAAATGTAGCCACCATTGAATTTTTACGTGCTTGTTTTGCTGCTTCTCAACCCTAATAAAGAATTGTGAGGAAACATCCTACTCCACTGCCATTGTTTCAGTCACACAGCTCGTTCAACGCTATTCTGAAGTGAAGCACAAATAACTGTGAAAGGAAAGTGTTAAGATCTGTGCAGCCTCGTATGGGATAAACTATGAAAGTCTCAGGACATTTCACCCCCCCCCCCCGCCAGTACCTGAACACACTGGGGTCCTGTTTTGCACAGAGGAGCCACTCACTGGTTTCCCGTCACTGGTGACACACCAGCAGTAACCTGTCAGAGTGTGGCACTGGACCTGCAGAGGCAAGAAAGATGACAATAGCTTTGTTTTAAACATGATTTGATTTGTAAAGCTGGTTGTGAATGCAGCACACAAGGAAGCATCTGGTCAAAGTGAAGTTGTGATGTATGAATAAGGAGGATTCACAAGGGAATGTGGAGAAAAATTCAATTAAAAATAAATGTGTGGAGGTGCAGAGACAGACCTGGGCAAATGTCCCATCCTCGTTGCATTCTGGGATAAACATGGACTCCTGAGGTCTCCGGGCTTGTTCCAAAGCCTGGCTCCTCTCAACACGACACTTGGACTGACCTGCATCTGTAACATACCGACAGGACAGTCTGTTCTCGAACACAGGATACGAACCTCGAGTGCTGCTGCTGCTGCTGTTGTTTTTTTTACTCAAGACGTCTGTTCCTTGTCAACACCGCCCCAGTTCACACCTGGGAGCTGACCAGTACAACCGCAATTTACTACTGTTGGCCACTGAGCTCCGTGTGACGTTTGCATGTTTCGCTTAAGGGCATGTTTTGTTAGTTAAGGGAGGAGAGAGAACGATTCATCTACGTTCTCCACAGTTTTATTATTTTGAGACATATTTTCTTCCCTGATAACAATGAGCCATCAAAGTGATGCTAATAACACAGGGTTTCAATAATCCGAATTCTAAAGCCTTGAAGAATCTTTAATATGTTGAAATATTCCCTACTCTGTTTGTTTTGTCTCTCTATGTGTTTAGTTAGTTGTTATAACTGCATGTACTTTGTTAGATAACATAATATTGTGGGTTATTCTCTTCTAAATTACCTTGTCTTCAATTATGGAGAAGTGTAAGTCATTCTGGGACTTTAATAATCCAAAAAGGTCTTAAAAAGCTTAGTGACTTAATGAAACACCCCCCACCATTACCACAAACAGCCAAAGGGATTGTTGCTCGTGATTCTGCAAAGCAAACCTCTCCATGCATTGAGAATTCAAAACCTTCCACGCTGCACATACATCAGGCACAGACAAGTCAGAGACATTTTATTACACTATTGCAAAATGCTAAAACAACACATTCCCTGACAAATTACACACACCGCCACTGACCAGTGCCAGAGCCGCGCTGTAAGCCGCACATTGTTAGCGCCGGGGAGCGCGCCATGGAATCGACTTGATTGATACTTTTGAAATGTCAGTGGAAACTGAGCTTGTGTTCCTGCAGCTCTGATGAGCCAGAGCCGCTCTCACGGGGACACAGACAGGAAGTGGCTGAAAGGTCACCCAATGAAGTGGGCTCCACAGCAGCTGGTCACTGGTTCAAAAACCCATCAGCCACTGCAGTTTTTATTGCACTCACAGCTCCTGTGGAGTCGAGCTTCACGTCTAGTGCATACACATTCACACCAGGAAGCCGACCACGGAAACCGCAGGCCTCCAGATTTGGCAAACCTTCACCCTTGACAAATAAAAAAGTCATTTCTGGACCTGAGAGGAGACAGACATGTTGTCTCCTTCAGAGTAAAAGACTGACAGAGCCAGAACTGGGTGATGATGTCAGCGAGGTGGACAGACACGGCCACATAAATTCATAAATGACTTCGACTGTGTGTATTCAGTCTTATTATAGAAACAAGGCTCATTACATATTGTCGTACTTGTTTCAGTCCAATGTTCTGTTGGAGATGCCAACTTCTTATTAAAATAAGATTTATACAAATGTAAAAACAACTTTTTTCACAACAACAGGCTTTTCACAGTTTCTCCATCATGTCTCAGCTTGTGTGCGTGTTAGTCGGGACAAGGCAGCAACATGAGCTCGTCCAAAGGTTTCATTCTGTCTCTTTACAAGGTTATGTTTTCATCCCTGTCCGTTGGTATGTTGTTGTTTAGTGTCAGCAGGAATTTGCACAAACTCCTGAACAGATTTTAATGAAACTTGCAGGAAGGATGGGACGTGAGCCAAGAAAGAACTCGTCAAATTTTGGCGCAGCTCTTGACAAAAGAGGCTGATCAAGGAATCTTAAACATAGTGAGAGAACGTTTTGTGACATTTCATTTGAATGAGCTGATTCATGATGTGCTGATTTTCCCTGCGTTTTAAATTCCTGGTTGAATAATGGACAGACGGGTTTGCATGTTTGCTGTCCCTGTAGAGGCCTCGCCAGGCGCTTTAGATGTAAACGATGACGGGTTTGTGAAGTGCCTCAATGAATAAAAGTGCTGCTTCATTACAAGAAGACAGGGCTACTGCAAAACTTCCCCGGCTTTCCTTCCCTCGGTACAACACTAATATTATGAAACAAAACCATGTGCTACCAAACAGAGGGAACAGAACTCGGTCCAAAAATGGATTTGGTTGGGACGGCTGTTTTCCTAAAGGGCAGAGGGGCTGAGAAAAGGGGGAGAAATGCCAAGTTCCAACCTTGACTCTAGACCTATCAATCTCTGCTGCTGTTGAGTGGCCGGCATCCAGAGTCTGAGGAAGTGTGTGATCCTGGTCTGTAAAAACTTACACGCCTACAGAGAGGCGGAAAATGAAAGACATCTTCTCGTTCAGTTCCACTTTTACAAAACTTTTCGGTTTTTGTCTGTGGCACAGTTTATGGTACAACGTCTCCAGGAGAAGATTCAATAATGATAAGGTATAAAATCATTTGAGTACATCTGAAGGTTCCTGGTTCTCACCTTTGACCTCAAGGTCTCTCCCCTCAGGCATGGAGGTCGGTGCTGGAGCCACTGGCAACTGGTCAAGTTTCACCCAGTTTTTACCTGAAAGACAAGAAGACAAGAAGTACCCGTGATATTTTTGTTTAATCCAGTATAAAAAATCACAAGTGATTTCAGGCTGACAGGTGTTTGGGGGATCACCATAAAACATGAATTCCTGTCTAGATATTCTGTCAGATTGATTCTCCAGAATATTTGTTGTATCCCAAATAAATATCCATATCGAAATATAACATTTACCATATTATATCCACATTGTTCACTTCTATTCGGAAACATCTTTTCCATTTATTTCAACACGTTAGGAAAGTTTGAACACTACTTTCTTGATTCAATCTCTCAAAATGAAACTGCTGTTTTGCAGTAATTCACTTTGAGCTCAGGCTTTCTAGAAAACCCTTATTACTGCATTCACAGAAACTCTGCCAGCTGCTGACAAGATTATGAAAAGATGTATTTTGTCATTTTAAATAGTTCTTATGCATGTTCAAGTAATTTTCAGATAAGATTGGTTTTAATTTGTTATTTGATGGTTGCTAGAGATTACAGAACCTGCAGCTCGACGTCGCTCAGTCTTTACCTCGACAGCGGCCGCGGTGGGCCAGTGTCAGAGTCTTATCTTTGCATCGCGCCCTCTGCAGCTCACAGCCGGTCTCGTAGCTCCGCCCGTCCGAGCCGCACACTGGCTTCCCCTGCGTCCGTGAGCAGATGACCCCACAGTGATTGTCTCTGTCCCCAATCAGCCACTGCAACCAGATACACGATAACACGTTAGCATAACAAACTCACCTCGGGTTTCTCATAAAACAACAGATACATCTTAATGAATTTATAAATTCTTTCTCGTTCCTTGAAACTGTGGTTTCTTCTTTCCTGTTGGCTCCTTTTCTTTCTCTCTCTCTTGTTCCCCTGTGGTTCAACAAAGGCTGCATTCAGCTGAATCTGAGATGATGCCAAACTAATGTACAAATGGACTCATGGGTCATTTGTTCATTTCTCTCTAAACATTTCTGCAATCCTCAAACACTTGTCAGTTACGGCCTTCCGTTGATCAGGCTACTGTAACAAGGGTGTGAGCTTTGCTGAAGTGAAACTCTGCCTCGATGCCAATTTGTCTAATTGGTGTTTGGCTGAGGACGAGTTAAACCTTGATTGAGATTCCAAGGAGCCAAACCAAACTCAGAGTAACAGGAATCCTTCTCCCCCTGCCCACATCTTAACTCGAGGTCTATTAGTGAGTTGACTCTGCTCTACTGTTGGATGACGGCCTTCTCTCTGACAGAAGTAATGGTTCTTGGCTTCACGGCTGCCCCAAATACATTTAAGGTCTAAAGCAGAGGTTTTCAAAAGTCTGAGCCTCTGGTCTGACAAAGCTTGGAAAAAGGCAGCCCCCCCCACCTCACTCCCCTCACTTCCCTCAACTCCCCAGAGACAGTCAACAAGTGAGCAAAGAAAGCATCACATAGCTGCTTTGACATAACGTCAGACTACATCAAATTTATAAGAAAACAAGGCCTTTATTAGGCGGCTTTCAGACATGCACTTAAGTCCGGGCATTTTCCTGAATTCTTCTGGAGGGGCTGTATGTGAGGACGCAGATGTTCGAGTCAGTTGCTCTGGACACTTTCTGGGACGTCTCCTGCCAGCCCCTCAGTGAAATATGCGGAAAATGTCTCCAAGTGAGCACATGTGAGAAATCAGCAGGAAAAACTGTGAGAAAATGTGGGCAACACATGAAGAATACAAATATCTCTGTATGAAAAAGAGGAGCCATACACATAGAAGATGCAGAAAACAAAACATGGGATTTCCTGCTGCTCTATGAAGATGCCACCCTTGCCTAAATGTGTCAGACCTGGACAATCCTGCTGTGTTCTTCATACGTCAAAGACAAAGTCGAGAAAATGTCCTGTGGGCTTTATCTGAGGAGTGATGATTAAACCTTTTGTGTCTTCTAAAACCCCCGTTTCATAAAATTCAAATAAAGAAAACCCTGCAAATCCCATGTAGGAAGAAGATCTTCATGAGAAAATCCTCTCGAATGTGTTTTTTCGCCCGAGGTCTCTCAAGCAATTACCAGAGTGCTGCTTTGAGCTCCGAGTCTGAAACAGGAGATCTCATTAAGAGCAGGTACGGAGGGAAGACGCTGGTGGAAAACGAGACGCAGCCAGAAACAAAGGGCACAGTTTCCATCCCTCATGTGCCAACATCTATCACAGGACCTGAGGCCACGTTCAGAAATATCCACGGTAGAAATGCATGTGTGCTTCCTCCTCATCCCCCAAAAAAACACAAAAGCTATTTGGGAAAACACCTAAAATTGTTGCTCGGATACCGATTTTCACACATAGATTCAGAACAATCAGTCAGACCTGAACAAGATGGTGAAGAACCCAAGCCACTGATGTCACGAATGAGCGGGTGCACCACAGGATCTCGTATACAAATGAATCACCGGCTGTTTCACAATCATCCCATCTGTATTGTTTGCCTTTCTTTTCCCTTCTCCTCCATTCTGCCCTTTTAAAACTGCCAATAAAATCAAACTGTGAATATCTTTGAGCTGAATGCTGCTTCAACACGTTCACAGTCACGAGATCTTTAGCAAGTACGATGTTTTCCATGTCTACCATATTAGTTTAATGCTGACATATGCTACTTAGCAGCAGAGCTTATGTTGATGGGAAATAAATTCTAATTGTGCATCAGGGAGTCATTTCAATTAATCCTGTGGGGAACGTTAATCTACCAACTTGTTGTTGAGACACTTCCCTCTCTGGATGAAATCCTCAGGACACGTCCTCAGGGACGAGGAGGTCTGTACGAAATGTCAATGCAATCCACTCAGGAGCTATTTGGGGTTTTCAGTCTGGACCAACGAGGCACCGACCAACAAAGCCGTTCAGTGAGCCACGCGGCCAATGTGGCAAAAGAAACATGAGTCATTCCAGCACAGTGGCAGCAAACTCTTCCATATCCTCCTTAATACATCTCTCTCTCTCTCTCTCTCTCTCTCTCTCTCTCTCTCTCTCTCTCGACCTGGAAACATCACAGAACTTTAAACTTTTTACAACACAAATTAGAACCCAATGTGTGCAGGTCAGAAGACAATCTATTTACAGTCCCCTGTGGTTTATTTTAATATGACAGATACCCTGGTGCACTTTCTGCCAGTGCTGACAGTTATTACATTCATGGACAATCAGAAAATTCCAAATGTGAACAATTTGCCAAGTGCTGAGCTACAATTATATGAGTCCACTGAAAAGTTATGACTTTCTTTGGATAGTGTTTCTTCATATAAGTGAAGAGAAACCACCTCTTTCTGGCTTGTTATTTTTACAGATGAAGCCTCATTTGGAAAAAATGTGGAATGATTTGACCTCATCGTCAGGATATTCAAACAGTTTTTACTTCTAAATATAACATAAGTGGACTGGGAAGTGTTTGGCAGTGGAGAAATGAAGGGAACAGGCAGATGCTCCATTATCTGAGATACAGATTAGACGTGCTCCTGAAATAGCAAAAGATACTGGAGCTTCAGTCTGTGGTTGAGATTACAAGTGTTTAGGAAAGAGTCCTGAATCTGCAGGGTCGCAGGTTTAATCCCCAAATAAAACAATATATCTGTTAAAATACACTTTTGGCGACTTGAACTCCCTGAGATGTTGATACGTCCCTGAAATTGACTCAGAAGGAACTTGGTGAAAGCGAAATTTTAAACCAAGAGGGGAAATACTTTACAGAAACACAATGGGACACAAATCCAGTAACAATGAGTCCAGAACAAGCGAGACAGTTTAATATGATTTCAGCCTTGGCATTGGAGCACAGAAGAAAAGCTCCTGTCAGGCAGCTCGTGATTTAGAAAAACTAAATCATTCTGTGCTTCTTTTATGAGAAAGTGCAGACAGCGGGGAAAACACAGCAGATCATGTCAATTTTAACTTGCGTGTCATCTCCTTGGCTTCAGTGAAAGACAGGGAATAATTTAGCGGTTGGAAAAGAAACATGTATCTACTCTGTAGAAGCATATGGCTTGTTTTCTTTTCAGTTCCCAGTGCCACCAGCTAAACTTTAAGAAACAAAAGCACAAGTTACATGTTTCTTCCATCAGAAGCGTCTCAGCCAAAAGCACCGAGGATGGAAAGCAGTTTGTCTATGTGATGAACTGTTAAATTAAAAAAACTAAAAAGGACCCACAGTGAGCTATAAAAGTGATTTAGGTCTGTTGAGCCTCTCCTCCAGGTGAAGAGCCACAGAGTCTGGCCTCTGCCCACAGACTGACCCCTGCGCCTCGTCCCTGACTCACAGCCTTAATGGATGCAGCGTTTTCTACCTCCGCTGTCATAATAAAGCATTAAATCACAGATTTTGAGACAGCATTGTCTCGTAAGTGGAAATAAACTCTCTTTACCGAGTCTCCCACATGCAGTCATCACTTAGCCACACTGTCCCACCCACAGACTCGTCTCCCATAAAGGTGAAACAGGAGACTCGGGCACATAAGAGCTTCTTTCACTTGAACTGAAGATTACATTTTTATTAAAGTACCCTTGTAGTCCTAGTCATAACACTGTCAACTTTTTTTTTTTGAACACATAAAATTGTGGCGACAGCAGATCATGTCTTTGGATTCTATCTAATTGAATTTGTTGGTTTAGCATATTGCCATTAGCTTGCTCTCTGTTGCCCTTCATCTGATGATGATGATGACGAGGTGTTTGTTTTTTCCGACTTTTGCTGCACGTCTCTTTGGGCGACATTCAATATTGTTTGAAAAGGTAGCGATGCAACTGTGAGTCGTGTGAAAAAGAAGTGATCGATACACTTCCTCCCGTTTTCCTGCGTCTTTCTTGTTGTTTATGGTCCCGTGGCGTTCATGCTTTTATTGTGCGTTACTACCAGTTGAAGGTCAGTGGGCGCCGCTGAGCTACGCCACAATAGAAAAACGTGGAAAAATAAGTTCATGAACGGGATAAATCTCTCGTGCTCGTTCACTTGCTCCCTGAGTAATCGTATGTATGTTGTAAAGGGGGCGGTTCTTGTACATATGATTAAATATAATCCTAGTGGAGCCTCTGATCGTTTGCTATATCCTCATTTTTAAATCCAGACTTGAACATTTGGGGAAAAAATTATATATAACAGGCTGCTGGCTGTGGCACGAGATTGGTTTTGACTTCTCGATTAACTCTAGCAAACAAGAACATTTCCCAAATCTTCGGATTATTAATTTAAGAGACACTGCTAATGGTCATAAAGTCCAGTGAGTGATGAACTCCTCATGAGGGTCTGTATAAGGTATCATGTGTACTTTCAAAGACAAATCAATACATCAAAGAACAGTTTCAAAATATGACAACAGTCGAAAGACGAGTGTAATTTAATTCACGTAGAAAGAAAATGCTTAAAAAAGCCGAGTGATCCGAAGAGAATATCAAATAACAGACAATAAAGTCAACTCTCTAATCGAATACACAACGTCCTCTCAGGTCTGATCGAGTGTCACAACAGTTTCCATGGGACCATTGCTTTACATTCATTCCTTACCATAATAAATGTGCACGTGGTTCACATTTAACTGCTGCCAAAATAAAGTCGACTCACACCAGCGGTGAATGACACTGAGCCTGGATCACATGTGGAAAACCAACAGGGGCGACCGGCTGAGTGAGGTTTGTCTCTCAGCTCCAAAGTAGTTGGTTGGAAATCAGCAAACATTTGACTTTCCTGTGGTTTCCATCTTATCAGGCACTCTGTGAATTGTCCTGATGCGGTGAACCTCACCAATCTGGCAACTTGAGAAGTTTAAAACAAACGCTGAGCTATTTTCACTCACTGTCTGTTCGAGAGCAATCAGCTGCTCCACTGTGAGCCGGGATGACGGGACCTGGCATTATCTCCTGAGGGGAAACAGCCGCCCCTCCTGCTGGGACAATAATGGCCCCGGGGGTTAAGACCCACCCGGCGTCTTACAATCAAAATCAAACAAACACATCCAAATTAAACAGACTAATGTGTAACAGGAGCCGTCACCGGATCTGCTGAGGAACACACGGTGCTCAAAATAACATTAGTTACCTCAACCTGTGGGGAGAAACTCGATCGCGATGCAGAGTTTTGCATCGCGGTGAAAGCACATCAAAGTTTTACAAAGAGGCCAACGCACTAAACAACATAATAGAGTATTGAATGCGGCCCCGAGGGAATAATCTCACTCCAACAAGCGCTCGTCAGCCCTTTCCTTTCAAAGGGGAAGACAAGGAGAAGTGCACGTATCTTTAAGTGACGGAGGCAGCTCAGATATAAACCCTGTAACATTGTATGGGCAACGGGATCCTCCTCCGCCTGACGGCCCACCAGAAGAGATGAAGTCAAAGATGAGCCGAAGGGGAGTTGCACAATGGTTTGGTGCTGATATCCTGACCGGGAAACAATGAGCGCAGAGATTCTCACATTTAACAAGCCAAATTCCCCCAAACACACACACACACACACACACACACACACACACACACCCCTAGCCACAAGCGTACAGAGCCCCGAGCCCTCTCTCTCTCTTCACTACTCATAAAATAAGTGAAATGCAACCTCCATTGTGCAACCATTACAGCATAAGCAAAGTGGTCTTCTTTTTTTTATTTTACCGTCACTGGCAGGGATTCGGTTCCAGCCGAGGCCGCAGCCGAGGAGCAAGGAGAAAGAATATGATTTGAAAGTAATGATTTTTTATGTCGGCACACTTAACGGGTTGACGAGTGGGGGGCTATGTGGAACAGAACTGTGGCTAACATCTGCAACAGTAAATGCAATTAGGTTCACCTTTTCAACTGGTTTTATTTTTATTTCTTTGGACGGATTGTAGGTTTAACACACGATATAAACAGTCATTTTCACATTTACTACACTTATCAGGACTTTCTTCAGTAGGAAACAGGCTTATTAGAGTTTACCATCATCTCACTCTAACATCACAGAGTGCAGCACTACACAATTTAATCTACTTTTGTACATTCCAGCCAGAAATCGTTGTTTTTACATTTTCTGTGACTTCAGAAAAAACACTTTTACGCCAAGTCAACATTGTTCTTGTGATGTAACGCTGTTGTAATGAGGTAATGTGGCGCAGGCTTCTTAAATCAATCTGCCTGGAAAATGCTTTGCCAACACATTTAAGGCTACAATAGATATTGCACCCAAATTTATGGAAAGCAGTGGACGGCTGGAGCAAAAGTACACTAAAGTTTCTAAAACACAACAGAGAAGTTTCCAAGTTCACTGATGCGGCGCGCGAGTCCAACAAGTACCCGGTGATTTTCATCCATCCGGGAATGAACGGAAAACAACTGGGTGCCGTCGGAAAAAAACCTGCTTTTGAAAATATTCATTACATATGTGAAGTCGACGTGATTTGTAGCCGAGGAGCTCAAACCTGCAAACCCACTGTCATGGGCGTCTAGATTTAGCATCTGATGATGTTAGAAAGTATAACTGTGGTCGCAGAGGCAGCTCGAGAATGACTCACAACGTGTCTTCTGTGTTTCTGCCTCCAGTTCTGTGGACGGTTGTGTAAAACGTCAGCTGTGTCTTTGGAGTGTTCAGACAATTGTGTTTATGAGCTGCACAGGGAGATACGGCTTCAGGCCCACAGTCCACAGCTCTGCCAGTAATCGAGACGTTGTACTTGAGGCCGATGTTGCGTTTGGAAATCACTGGCTGTATCACTGTCACTGCTACAACTCAAAATTATAGTGTACTAGTCCACAGGCATTACAGTTAATTTAATACTTCTGGTTAGTTTTAAGATCCAACTGCCAGACTTCAGAGTTTTCATCTGCAAATAAACTGTGACTGAAGCGTCTTAATGACTTAATAACACAAAGATATTTGTGCTGTGTTCAGTTTCATTCTTGTCTGTGATTAGACGCCATTTTCCAGATCAGATTTAATCCCTGCAAAATTAGCGAGGGAGCAGTCCGTCCTGTCACAGAGGTGATACAGCTGTTGTGTGGATGTTAAAACTGTCACAACCACTTAACTCTGTTTGCTGCTTCACTGGCACAGTTTGAAATGCTGTGTGCTGAAGAAATGTTATAATATGACCCACAGAAAGAGATTAAATATATATAAATATGTAAAAACTGGAAGAAGAAGAACAATACAGCCACAGTATGGGCAATATAAAGCTAAATGGACTGAGGTTACGTTTTCACCCCCTGTCCCTTTGTTTGTCAGCAGGATTAACTAAAAAACTACTGAACCGATTTCCACACAACTTGGTGGAAGGATGGGACTCGAGCCAAGAGAGAGCTCATATCAGAATCAGACACATTTAGGGGACTGATATATCGATGAGTGTGAGATTTAGAGCAGCTCGATTAAATCTAAGGTAACTATTGGACCTTGGTGGAGGTTTGCTCTCTACTGACTATGCCATTGATTCTCCTTAATGAAACAACTTTTAATTGTAGAGGAGAAGAGAAAGTGACCGTGTTCACTTTCTCTTCTGACAAGGGTCGACCTAAGCTAGGACCTAGAATTAATATCACAAGGAAAGTTTATATCAGATCCTGTCTGGTGGAAAGTATCTGTTCTGTTTAACCCACAGAAACATCCTCGGCATGAGGGACTGCTGAGGAAACTGCTTTATTTCATGCACAGATCGAGATCGGACTCCATTGGTGAGTGTGTGTGTGTGTTTGTGTGTGTGAGACATCTCCGTGTGCTAACTCTGGGATGGGCTCATTACACATCCATGCATTCAAACGCAAACCTGAGTCATTACTCAGCGTGTTTGTCGTACGCACTAACTAACAAGTGGTCAAATGGAGGAAAAGGTGGATCAAAGCGAACCAACCACAGAGGAAACAAGCCAATGAAAGTCGGGGCTAATTGTGAGCTGTTGTGTGCTTTTAACGGGCCGAGGTAATCACTTTAGTCCGATGACTGGCATTTAGTTTTCAGGAAATCTATAAAGTGAATGCCAATCCCTCATGCTGTTTCAATTAACACACTTCACTTAACCGTGTTATAAAAAAAGTGGAGAGAATAAAGAGGAATGTATTTAAAAAGTTCTGCCCTTCTCCTCCTCCCCACTGATTCCTTTTAAATTTCTAATTGGGTTTTGTGTCCTGTTTTTGTACGATTTTCAAAGTAACGCTTTAAACACAGTGCCAGGGTGTTGTGAGCTGGCGTGAACAGAAAGAGCCAGACAACTTTCACACGGGAGGTGCAAAGTGTGCGTGCCACTGGCAGCATGAGTGAGAGGATCGGGCTTAAACCGTTCAAGTGTGGTCCACTACCTCCGCCACTTCTTTTTATATGAACTCTTAATGTAATTACTGTCTCGTCTTAGTAGATAAAGTTTTGGCAAAGTCGTTTTAAAGGCGACATGTGGAGAAAGGACAAAGCTTCGATCTCAAAGAATAAATAATCCAGTCTGTTTGTTAAGCTGCTTTCAGACGTTCACTGAACTCGGTCAGTTACTCCGGATATTTTCTGGAACTTTTCCCGTCAGCCCCCTAGTAGCAGATCCGGAAAATTCACAGCGAGTGAGTGGATGATGTTTCTAACACTAAAAGAATACAAATAGCTCAGGATAAAAAAAAGAGGAGCCAAGATGTCAGCTTGGAAAGAGAAACGAGTTCGAGAGCTTTTGGTGAAATGGGTCGACAACGGTGTTGATGTGCTCTAAACGTCCGCAGCATAATTTATAGGAAACATTGATTTGAAGCTGTAAATGTGTTATAAGAATGTATGTCCAACTCTACTAACTAATTACGACGGTGTCTGCTACCACAACATGTCAGAAAAGCAAAACAACGAGCTGAAAGACACTAACTTTGATCCTCTGTGGGTTCATCCCCACGAGCAACACAGCCTTCTAATTTAATAAGTTATCTTTTGTTATGGTTCCAAACTCCAGCAGATTTAATACACGTGATAAAGAGTTGATGAAAAACACTTTCACACAGAGCTGAAATCCGATTTCCTCTTTATACAATGGTCGGGCGACTATTGACAAGAATGACTTCCCTTTTTAAAGTGGTGTAAAGAAATCTAAATAATAGTGTGTGTGTGTGTGTGTGTGTGTGTGTGTGTGTGTGTGTGTGTGCGTGTGTGTGTGACGTGCGCTTTATTGGAATTGACTCTAAAACTGATTAACAACATTCCTTGTTTGTCACTAATTCCACATCCTGGCTACGGAGCAGTCAGCTTTCTCTGTAGTTTGTTCCCAGGTGAGTGAGTGCATCGTGTGTGTGTGTGTGTGTGTGTGTGTGTGTGTGCGTGTGTGTATGTGCATTTCACACCCCCATTGCACACTTAAGCTCAGACCCCACACTCACACATATTAAAGGAAATGATTAAATATGTGGCAGAGCAGAGGCTAATCTGCTGAGCTAGTTTGATAGGAAATGCCGTCATGATAATCTAATAATCTGAGGGATTACAGAGTCATAACAGGAATATTCCTCTTTGAATGTCACTAATACACTGAATCTACATAGAGCGAGGTCCTGTAGTGGACTAGCACTTTTAAATTCACTCGTTAATATTTCAAGACTCAAAAATATCACTGACACAAACATGGCTTATTTGTTTCATCGAGATTCAGGAATTATTCTCTGAGAAGTCTTTGGAGATATCATATTCATGGTAATCTGTCCCGTAGTTTTGGTGTAATCCTGCTGAATATCAGACCAACAACCAAACGCTGATGATGACATCACCTCCTTGGCGGAAGCAATAACCAGATTCCTTTGGAAATTGTTCCTAATCCCCAGAGGATATATTTGAATGTTCTGTTGACCACCTGAACTTTTCTGTAGCCTGACGTTCAACCTCTTCACAGGAGAACTCAAAGTCTTCTCCAGCACCACCTTTAAATCCTAACTCTGCCTTTATGTCAACTTGAGAAACATCAGAATGTAAAAACTAGATTGTCATGAAATGAACCCTAAATATTCCTCAGATCATTAAAAATAGGAGATTTCCGATTCGATAGACTTTTTGCGTGCGATGAACGAAGTGAGAAAGTCCTAAAACAAGCAGAAACGTTCATGTGCGTGTTCATCAGCTTCAACACCAACAAGTGTTTCTCCTTCAAGCGCCTAATCAGAAACTGCTGTTCATGAAACTCAGGACGAAGTTAATCTAACAGGTTTGTATTTCATGACTCTTCACACAGGACGATGATGCCAAACTATGACCTGATCACTTTGCCGAGAAAGTTTTTCCCCATAAAGACTAAATGAAGAAATGTGCAGTGAACATCTGTGTGATTCCAGTCAACAGCTCTTCCTCTATGCATCACAGCCGTTTCCGGACAAACCGATCTTTTATCGCTCCGCATTTTAATGTCCACATCTCACTAATATTATAAAACACTTTTAATGGTTTTCCTTCCGCTGACTTTATCGCACACGGTCAAGTTTTATATCTATTTCTCTCTCCACAACTTTATAATAGCCAGGGGTTAAAAGTCCTTGAAGACAACTTCTCTTATTTCTTTAATGAAGTAGGTAAGAAATAAAAACATAATAAATACAAACTTGATGTTTATAGGTCCTGCACTCTGTTTTGTTTGGAAAGGCACTGATTACAAAGTAGCCCAAATAATACATATTATTTAATTCTGCCTTTCTTCAAATATAACTTCCTCTTGTCACGAAATAAATATCTTCAGTGAACTTTGTGGAGGAACAACCGTAAAAGATTAAGACTATACAATAAATGTTGTTGATTAAACAAAATCCAGCACCTTATTTATATTTTACGAAATGCCCAGAGTTAATGAATTTGAAATATTTTTAACTTGTGTATCTGCCTCTGATCAGTTGATGATCTCTGACGTTTCCAGTTCTCGTTTTACATGAAAAAACTGATATCCCTGCTGCTCCTATGTGATTCCTCATCATTGGTGAGAAATGCTGAGACACAAAAACCTAATGCAGTGTTTGCTATTAACAAAATTGACTGATTTCAACCTCAATATCTGCATTTGCTGAATTAGAACTTGGCCTCTGACTCGTAAAAAGGGGCCAGTCCCTGACCTCCATTCCTTTGTGCACTGTAAGCATCATTAACAACCAGCACGGGCACCTGCACCCATACGCATGCAGACGTCTCACACCTGCGCTCAGGCTGTGATCTACGTCACGACAATAAAAAGGCTTTCCTGCTTTTGAACCGGGGCTCCACTTTCCCAGCGCTGGAGGTATGCAGTCTTGGCCGCCACACGTCTCAGGGCCTGGCTGTTTATGTTTGTTTTTCGATAAGTTTATGAGTGTTCGCTGATGCAGGCTCTGAAGAATGCAGGTTGACGGCTCATCGCGTCCCATCCCTGGCACCCGCGGGTTGATTTGATGAAGGGGGGATTAAGGGGTAGATGGGTAATTGTGGATGTTGTTCTTATGTGTTAACTCTATAGTTTCTAAATGCTGCCCCCGAGGAAACAGAGGAGAGAAGATAGAATGGAAATGCGATTTCCCCGGCCTGTCCACCATCTGCCTCATTAGAAGGATGATTCTTTGTTACTAAGGACCAGAAAACAGGCAAAAAATATCCTGATGCAGTCATTACCAAGTGCAATTAGATGTGAACTACATTCATCTTAGACTTTTTTTTTTTTTAAACATTATGTCGCATCAAGATTAGAAAGATAAGGAAACGTTTTTTTGGTGAGATCATGTTTTTTCTGCGTTCAGCCCGGGCCTTTGAATTGGCAGATTATGGAGAGAAGAATGTGTGATTACCGTCCTCAACCATCACCGCACCACATGACCCGAGTGCTGCCGTCCTCCCACTGGACAAATTACTACAACAATCATGGAAACCATCAAACTCTCCAGGGTGAGGCCGAAGCTGACTGGTCTGACTCGGATAAACGGCGACAATCACACGGCGAAAAAAGTCTGAATTGTCTGAAGCTTTGTTAGTCTCCCAGTTACTCGTATTCCCCAGCTCTGAGAAAACCTTCTCACTTATTGCATCATTGGGCCTCAGGGAGAATGAGAGTGCAGCAGTGCTATGCAGTGAAGTATCGCTCACGCCCCCCGATATCAACGTGGAAGGTGGGGGTGTGAGCTGTGAGCAATGTTAAAAGTATCTACTGTGGTGGGAGTGTACGGGCATGCAGGGGACCGAGCTCGTCGTCTAGTCCAGGACAGGAAGAGGATGAAGTGGATGCAGAGAGAGACGTTCATTTGATGGAGATAAAGGTTGTGGAGAGAGAGAGAGAGAGAGAGAAACTTTTTTATCTGTAAGGTGTTTCATGACCAATCTGTATTCTGAGGTTCACCCGGTGTGGTTTCCTGAAGCTGAGGGTAAGAGTCTCTCAGCCTGCGGAGGAGCATGAAATCCTTTAACTGGAAGAAAAGAAGGACGGCCCAGTAAATCACCAGGGTCCTTCTGCACGTTTCCTAACACATCCCAGCATCTGCATTATTCTATGTGGTGAATCAGCCACGATGGATCTAATCTGTCCGGAAGGGAAACAATTATAAAAGCAAATGATGAAGAAGCGATCACACAAAGTATGAATTCCCTGTTTCTCTTTCCAGAGAACAGTCCTGACCACAGTGTATTTTGCAGGGATGGGGGGACATTGTGAAATAGTTCCAGCATGTCAGCCTGTATTGATATTCACCCCCCGCCCCCTCCTCACTAACCACAAATATTATACTACATCTGTGAACTGAAACAATGCTGTTCTCCTGCGATTCACATCACTCATCGCCCGCTCTGCCTGGACAGAGCCACGAGGAGCTGAGAGAGAGAAGTCCAACAATGGAGGGAACAAACAGAGCAGTGTGTGTGTGTGTGTGTGTGTGTGTGTGTGTGTGTGTGTGTGTGTGTGTGTGTGTGTGGGGAGAATAAAAATAAGGAGACAGTGACAAAAGGTCTGAAAAGGGAAAGAGGAAGGGAGTGAGGATGCTGTGGTCGGAGGGGAGACTCCGGTCAGTGGTCACTATGAAAAAAGAAGAATCCATATTTTTGGGATCGTAACTTTCAATCTGTGCAAGCAAAAGTCGAGAGTGAGGATTTAAGTGTTTCTCTCTCCCCTGAAGACTCACTGAGATCAGATGAATATTTGTCGGAGCAAGTCGAAAAAAATTACAAAACAGTCCAAAATATCATTTTTCCGGGGGAGCATTTTTGTGGTTTGAAGAAAAACAACACGAAGCGTTTCAGCATGAACGAGCTGTGCTGTGAGTATCACTGATCATCCATCACTGTCTGCAGCACAGGGACCAACAATAATAAATCAGTCCTTTCATTTGGGCTTTTTATTGTGTATATAGGCCGAATTTATCAAAGTGTCATTTAATAACATTTGAAATTTGAGTCCCTGTAATTGAAAGTAGTTGTTGACTTTACTGATTTCTCTTTGGGACCCATTTAACAATTCATGTCCAATTAGTTTCACACGTGGTTTGGACAAAAAATCCACTTTTAAATAGTTAATGAATCACATAAAGCACTAAAGCACAAAGTATTTCTACTTCTTCTTTCTCTCCCAGGGTTTGAGTTGAAATACCTGAATCCTAGTTAATCTCACAAAGTGATAAATCTGTGCAGGCGGATGAATTACGCACGGACTTGGACGCGCTCGGTGGTTTTTTCCTTTTCTACTTAAGTAATAAATCTAAAGCTTTTAAAGTATCTCCTGTGAAACACGTGAGCTCCAGCAGACCCAGGTATGCACTCACCCGTGAGCCAGGCTTCTGCGCGGAGACGTGCGGCAGGTAACCCAGCAGCAGAGGCGCCAGGAGGTGGGAGGAGGTGAGGAGGAGAAACGCGGACAGAAACATGATTGCGCGTCGGTGCGCGGTCACCGGGGATCTGCAGGTAGAGTCAGCGTCACGCGGATGATCAACAGGTCCGGGAACACTTCGCTCCTTCACCGGCTCCACGCACGTCTCCTCCCTGTCACGTCCCTTTGTCTCGACCTCTCCAGGAACTGGTTCGCTGAGCCGTGCGCAGCCACGGGGATCATGACGCAGCGGGGACCATCGCGCTCTTGGTTTATCCACTGCGGGAGGATCAGCTGCTCATCGCGGCTTCCACAGGTTCAGTCCGCGCCTCGAGTCCATTGCATCTTCATTTAAGAGCAGAGGAGGGAGCTGCGCGGAGGACAGACACCTCGGCCGTCCAATGAGCAGCGGGGCTGAGCCTCCAGGTCACTCCCACCCCACACTGGTCCAACATGGGTGTGATGAGAGGATCCAGAGAGGAGAGAGGAGCTGGAGGCTCTGCAGCTGCAGGGAGGTGGATGATCACCGGGGACAATGGACGAGCAGTTGTGAGGTCACATTTTAGGCTCTCATCTCCATTCAGACACATATAATGCTCCATAATAGCCCAGTAATCCTGCTGCCGTGACATTTAGCCTGTGCACTTGGGCTCCAATAGAAAACATCTATTGAGGAAAGTCAGTAGCTGTCACCAGCACAGCAGGGGGCCGGCCTGTGTGTGTGTGTGTGTGCTGCAGGAGGAAGATGCAGTGGCTGTGACACTTTACCTTTAATTACCGTTCATTCATTTAAAGGGTGAACTTTGTTTTCCTGAAGACTGATCACAAAGAGGAACCCAGTGTGGAGAGTTTTTATGCAAAATGAAAAACAGCTCGTTGTCAAAAAGTCCTCAAGTGGCTCCAGGAGGATCTCAGAGGACGTTTAGGCTAAAAACATGATGTAAATGAAGTCGTTTCGAGTCTAATTTGAATGTCAAGAAAAAATACAGAAAACATAAATAAAGATAATAGAATAAAATGTGAAAATAAATCAAACCTCAACACATAAAATGTAGATAAGACACTAGCACCTGTTGAGTGATAAAGAAGAGTGAGCAGCAGCAGCAGCGACCGACTGGATTAATAAGAAAAGACATCTGCTTTACTGCCCTTTTTAAACATCGACTGTGGCATTAAAGTGTATAACAATAACAAAATATGATTATATCATGTTAATAAAAGCCTCCAATCTTTATATGATATTCAATAGTAGACTGTTGCTATTTACTCAAGTAAAAATGTGATTAGTATTCACATTTTATGCTACTTTACTTTCCTACTTTATTACAGAATACTTTTAAAACTTCATAAAAGAGTTTGAAATTTTAATTTAGTTCCACCTCAATACATCACTAATCAATTATAATCCATAATTTTATATCAACGCAAAGGGAACCATTCTCTACATTAAGGGTATTTTCACTTCGGAGACATTCAGTGGAAGACTTTTACTTCCAGTAAAATCTTTTTATTTTGCACTTTTGCCACTTTTTTCTAAAGTAGCGGCTCTGAAAACGTCCTCTCTCTGACCGTGTGTTATTACATAAAAGCAGACAAAGTGAAACTGCTCCCACACTGTAGCTGCTTGTGAACTTCTGGCTCCCACGTCCTCTCTCCCTCGGAGTTCGCTCTTTTCTCCATCTTTTTTCCCTTTCAGATAAATTGTGTGGCCCATTGAAGGCCAGTGAAAAAGAAGGAAGAGATTGAGTTTAGTGCAGGTGTCCAGCTTCAGTTCAGTCCACAGAAACTGGGCTTTTAGGAGCTGAAAAGGGCCGTCCGGTCAACACACCCCCACCCCCAGTCCCTTTCTCCCAGTCTTTGTCCCCATAGATATTTTTTAATTGTTAGCTATGACAGTTCAGCGGCTTTTTGAGTGCCTCAGTGAAGAGCCTTGTAATTAGAGCTATTGAGCTGCTGGAATTGGCACAATTAGGGTCAACATTAATGATTCCTGCGAGCACCGGGCGGTGTCGGCGGAGGAGAGGATGGAGAGAACTCCACAAGAGGGTCAGCGGGAGGAAAAAGGAAAGGGCAGCTGGACATAAAGGGAGGAAATAAATGAGGCCTCAACACACTCAAGACAGTGAATTATCTGGATTCTTATTTATTGGACCACTTTAGAGACTGTGTGGGATCATTATCCGAGCATATCGGCTCTGTGTGTCACCACATGGGCTTCATCTCCTCCTCTTCCTCCTCTTCCTCCTCTCTCTGTGCCAGCCAGTTGCTGTGGGAGGTGAGGATGAGGAGCGGAGGGGAAGGGGAAGGGGAAGGGGAGGGGGGGGACAGGAGTGTCTCTTGGAATGTTAACGAGATCAGTTAATATCTGCTCTTCCCTCTCGCCTCCGCCCTGCACCCCTAACAAAGAAGACCAGGTTTTCCGGGGTGTAAAGCTGTTGTAGGGAAAGCACGGCTCGACACTTTAATTCTGTTGTCGTTTGGCCAAGCATGAAAGAAAACCCCTGACAACAAAAACAAAGAAGGAATGAATGGGCCCGCTGAAAGGAAATGTACTTCCTAATTACTGCAGCGGCCCTTCCAGAGACACCCCTGTCCTTGTCCCCCCCCCCTGCCGCTTACACCGACTACATACGGCAGAAAATTAGCAGGTGTCTGTGGACAGAGAAACAGACGGAGCAGGAGAGAGGCCACCCAGAGATCTGACGGCCTGGGGGGGGGTGTTAGCACAGATGTTCAACCATGATGTCAAATGTACAATTTAGACCCAGAGTTCAGATGTGCTGCGTCTTCTTTGTGATATTCAGGTGCCAACTAGTTTGTCGTCAAATTGTTTTTGTAATTATTCACACGGTAGTATTTACAATCTTTTCAAAATAAAAGCTCCATTTACAGGTTTTCATTGGTTCAGTTCCGTCTTGTTCAAGCATCGTAATCTAAACACTGTGACATTGTTAATATGTAATGTCTTTACTTTATAGACAGGGGGACACCAGATGTTCTGCAGAGCTGAAAACTCTACACTTACAGATCTGAGGTATTTGTACTTTTTAACTTTACTTGTTTATACTTCATCTATAAAGAGGGAAATGTACTTTTTACTCTACTACATATATTTTAGAACAGTAGTTACGAACCACTGTATTTATTGTCTTTAAGTGTACATGATAATATACAACATAATAAACTCAAAAAATACAATGCAATATTAAACTGTTGTACTAATTATATAATGCTTGACTTGAGTATTATTATTTTGTTATTTTATATTTCTAACCAGTTGGAAATATTGTTCTCCACTACAATATTTGCAGCTGTATTTGTTACTTGTTGTTTTTTTTTAAATCAAGATTTTTCTCACAATACCTGAAACTTACAGTAAACTTACATTAATTATTTTGTATGTTCTGCAATTTGTAGGTACTTCACTACGTCACTATTTCTAGTTAATGATACATTCTGCTTCTACTCCAGAACATTTCAGGAGGATATATTGTGTTTTTCACTCTTTTTAATTTGTCTGACAATCTGAGAATAAACGTTCACATGCACAGCATATGATCTGTTTTTTAAATATATACTGGTATTGATTAAACTAATAGTGAAGTACTTTAATTTGTAATTCACCATTACACTGATAACTCTTCTGTACCTTTTCTTACCTAAAGTGTGTAAAGTCAGACTCTCACTTGTAATGAGTGTTTCTACCCTGAGGTTTTGCTAACGAGGTCGTCCTATCTCCACCACTGCAGCTCTGGTGTGTGTGTGTGTGTGTGTGTGTGTGTGTGTGTGTGATCGCTCTTGTAAAGTTAGTATTGTCAAACACGAGCAAACACAATCACAGCCCTGAATGAAAGAGGAGGGACGGGGAGGTTTACTGAATGGAAAAATCGGAGGTCAGATAGAAAGCCCTCTCCTTCTTAAGTGTCATCTGGATTTGATTTCATAAATTCCACATATTTTACATGTACTGGCCGCAGGTTTCACTGGCTCCTGAAAACGAGGAGCCGGGTTCAGCCCTTCACTGGCCAACGGTTTGGGACAGAAGCAACCTGGTCTATTATTACCCTCTTCACACACACACACACACACACACACACACACACACACACACACACACACACACACTGGAGCTGGTGTGGAAACATGCCTGTGACCAAAACGCACAGCAACAAATAAATAAGCCCACAAAGCCAAATTATCCGTGACATTAATCAGAGATGTGAGGCATTTTGTACATAGGGAGGGAATGAAAGAGAAAGTAGAAACAGAGAGCCGTGGGTGTGAAAAGGGCTTTTGAGTCTGGACTGGGGTGTCCCGCACCTGCGCTGTCTATTCACCCCACTGTTTACACACTGTCATCCACAATTAATACCTCCTGGGGACTGGGCCGCCTGCCCTCCTCAGGGCCCCTGGACCCGTCCAGGGCCCTTATGGATGCCTAATTGAGCATACCGCTCCGCTGATTGAATTAACAGCTCAGTCTCTGGGACCTTTTCCCCTTCCACTGAGGAGGGGGACTATTCCACACCCGCATGAGACCCCTGTACCGTCCCACAGAAGACAGAGCAGAGGCGGGGGGGTTGGTGGCTGGAGAAAGCGAAGGGGTCAGGAGGGGGAGTTGTTGAAACTGTCCAGAAAACGTGTCCCTCTCTGTTGGCAAACCGAGGCTGGAAATGTGGATGGGGGGGCAACTAAAGGTCTCAGTCTTCACAGGACCACGGAGCTCCAGCAGGGCAGCGCAGTGAGCAGGGTGAAAACACTGGGTTGTTGAGAACATACAGAATATCAGCACAACACTGTCCATTTACAGGTTTCTCACTATCCACATCCTTACGGCTCATTTTCCTTTTTTCTGTCTGTTTGGTGTAATTACTCAACAGACATCAAATTGCAAAGGAAAATTTGAAATATAAATATTTGACTCCAGTAATCAAGTGCCTGCCTCTCGCAGTGTTGGAAGGGATGTCCCTGTAATTAAAGTATCAGTACCATATAAAAATATAACAGTACAAGGAAATCCCTGCATTTAAAGTTACTCACATAAAGGTACGTATAGTAAAAGTATTAAAATGTGCTTAAAGTAGCAAGAGTAGAATTAGAAATGAGTGACTCCTGTGAATGATACACTCTTATATATATATATATTATTGTTTGTGTTGTTGTTGCATTTGTGTGTAACTTTCACTTAATGTTGCAGTTGATTGAGTCAGAGAAAACTTAAGTTATCTAATGTAATATTGGGTAATATTATAATAAATATGGACACTGACGAGTAGTAGAAATATAAAGTAGTTTAAAGGACTGGAGCTGCCTTCATTGTGTTTGTTTACAGGTTCTGACCAGTTATTAATAAATTATTATAAAGATTATTCATAAAATTCTGTAAACCTTGAGTTATATGAATACATTTATCCAGTTGTGCACAAGAAACATTGACAAAATAAACACCACTTGTTTTAGCATATATATATTTTATTATATATACGTTTTTAGCTTTACTATTCTGTTCATCAACATCATCAAGCTGTTAATCAAGTAATTCAAAGAAAAAATAGTTTTAAATCATATATTTTCATAGTAATTCATTATATATATTCATTATAGTCCTATAAATGACATAAATGAGACTGAGACAGCAGAGATCACATCATCATCTGAGCACTGAAAGTCCTGCTGCTCTGAGCGAACACCCCCACAGTCTCCTCTTTGGCACGACCCACTGCAGCAGTAGTAAAATATATAAATGTGGAAAGTAAGAAGCCCTCTGTGGAGGTGGGAATGCACTGAGGTCGACTGGATCCTCTTTATTTCCATGTCTTTCTCCGCACTTGTCAAACTTGGGCGCTCATGTCGAGCTGAAAATCAGATCTGACTCTCGAGGAGGAACGAAACGGGTGAGTTGACTTCAGCCGAGGCTGCTGACTGTCGGGCTCGTTCAGCCAAAAGTGGTTATTGTCTGAGTTTCTCTCTGCGAGCTCCTGACTGAGGTCATGTGTTGCCTCAGTGTTAGAATTGGCTGTTTTAAGGCGAGTCGGCACATAGATCCTCCAAATGGCTCGGATGCTGCCCTAACTCTGTTATTCTAACTACAGACTTCTTCATCAATCATTTGCTGGTGGACTCTCGGTCCTCGAACATATTTTCCAAAGCTCAGTTTATACTCTGAGGACTTGATGAATACTTTTGGTATTACCAACGTGTCAGTAATCATGCATGAAAACGACTTTTTGTGATGATGAACTTTCCCTGTTCACTTTTCTGGATACTTTTTAGTATTTGCAGAATATGTGAGTTATCCCTGAACAATTTATGACTGTGTTTCACAATAAGTAGTTAGTTAAATATGTTAGAACACCTAGTTTCCAAAATGGCAAACTACCAGTAGTCATTACTGAAGTTGTCTAAGAAACAGAAATGAGAAAATACTGAGAGCTAATGAGGAAAAGACACGTGGCTGATTTTTACAAATATGTAGAAGTTTTTGCTGTTTTAATGACGTAATTCGCTCACTATGAATCATATCCACATAATGGAAAAATAAAAATGAAACATGTTTTTAGTTTATTCACTGAAGTTCTTTCAATTTGATTAATCAATTGATCAGTGCCTTGGCTGCAGTAATAGTAAATGTCCATATAGTGTATTTTACAAAAGTTTTAAATATGTATTTCATAGAAAATGAACTAAATTAGTTACTAAATTACTTTAGTCCTGGATGTGTTGATTTTTGCATCTGCTCCATCACGACAAAACATAATAGAAATATAGAAAGTTAATAATATCTGAATCTGGGAGGATTTATACCAAGCTTTTTTAATTTAACTTATAACAGAAATGAATGTGTTTTAAATGAATCTCATTGTCGTTGTCCCCATCAGGACTGTGCACCTCTGGACTGGTTCAGTTCCCCGGGCCCTGGCCACCAGCTGGGAGTAGCAGTGGTCTCCATGACTGCTCCGAGCGCCTCACCTCTCGATGAACCCCCCAGTCCAGCTCTGGTGGTGGGGAGCATGCCCAACCAAAAACAAAAACAAAAACACAGAAATTCTGTGGAGCATACCCCTGCACCAGTGAACTGTGCAGCAACCACACCATGCCCCGCTCCCCTTTGGCCCCCCTCCCAGACCCCATGCCCCCAGTTAACAAGCCAGCCAGCACGTTCCCTGTTGTCACTTGTTACCCGCTGTCCCCCTGATACGGCTCACGGGCGGGGCCAATTAAATTTGCACTGTTCCCCACACCGGGTCAGGAGTTTAGTGGGTCACCATCACTGCCATTTTCACCCAGAGTTATCTAATCCTGGTTCAACCGCTCGGACTGGACAGAACCAGACCAGGCTGTTGAAATACAAACACACTACATCACTACACTACTGTTATATTATTATTACCTCTTTCAGTAACTCATAAAACTATTAAAACTGATTCTAACAGCAATGAGGTGAAACTATCTCTGACAGACACATCACAGACGTTTAGGGGCTGATGGTGAAAAAGATATTAGGAGGAACATAAAATATAAATATAATTGCACATCTTTTCTGTTTATTCTGTTAAATAACAGTTTTAATTTCAGCACATATTAGCAAACATAAATGTCGATACCAATATGTCCATGAAAGGCTCATGTAAACAGATTTTATCAATATATCAGTCTGGTTATTTATGGGATTACACAACACCCCTCAAAACGCACATGTTCCTCCCGTCTTACTTTTACAACACACCTCAGAAGAAAAGAAAAAGACCTGCACATAAAGAAAGGAGTACAAATCAAAATAAATCATAAAGTGACTCAATAAAAAACTCTTCTGTGAGGTTTGCTCCAGATGATTTACATGTTTCAAATGCAAACTCAGTCATTGTGCATCATCCATATTTACAAAATCAATCAAAACCAGTTAAGATTAAAGAATCAGATTGAAGTGTCTGTATCGAAGTTGTAAAAACCACTGAATCCTGGTCACTGGGACTCTGACCTCTCACCTCAAGCTAAATCTGCTGCACAGGCATCAACCGGTCGTCACACAGCAGATGTTAGTGTTCATCTTTATTAAATAACTCTGAGATCATCAGGCCACATCAGGCCTGTGTGACCCCCACATCTTGAATAATGATTTAAGAACCAGGAAAGATTAGAAAACTGTTGTAAGCAGATAAACATGCTGCTAAGAGTGAAGTGAGCTGTGTGTGTGTGTGTGTGTGTGTGTGTGTGTGTGTGTGTGTGTGTGTGTGTGTGTGTGTGTCCCTCATCTATTAACCTGATGCTGCTACACTCAAATCATGAATCTATGATATTATAGCGCCCTCTAGTTGTTGTATTGAGTAACTACAGGGTGTGGGTGGCAGCTGTTACACAATATGGGATTTACGATGGGCCACAGATTTAAAAAAAACATTATTAGATTACGCTCGAGTTTACCACACATTTTTTTAAATTATACATATTTAATTACCGTGAATACAAATAATAATAATAACGATATAAACAATAAAGAATCATAAATGATGATGTTAACTGGATGAAATGATGATGAAGATGCTCGTAGGGACACATTGATGGACAGGGCCTGCAGCAGCAGCAACACAACCATCAGTGTGTTGTTGTTGTTGTGTGTATTGAGCCTGGTGTGGGTCCGCTGCACCGTGTGTTCAGCAGCTTCCCCTCGAGCGGGCGGAGCTACGGAGGCAGAGATGGAGGGATGGTGATGATGATGATGCTGAGGAGCAGGTGGAGACCGAGGGGACGCACTTTGCGCAGGGACCAACAACAGGAAGCGGCACAGGAGACGTTTGTGAATCGCAACCTTCCCCGCGGAGGCAGGTTTTCTGTTTTGATCCAGGAGGCCAGGAGGACGCAGGTTTGATTCCCGGTGACAGGCTCCGTCTGCGATCCGCCCTCCTGCAGCTGGAGGATGGCGGCGATGTGATGCTCCATCCCCGGTCCGCGGCCCGAGGCTTCTCCCCTGAAACCTGATATTATGCGGGGGACAAGGGGCGCTGCACGGATTACAGGGGAACAAAGCACCGGTTCAGAAAGAGCTCTGCAAACTGGCAGGTTAGTGTGTGTGTGTGTGTGTGTGTGTGTGTGTGTGTGTGTGTGTGTGTGTGTGTGTGGTGCGACATGAAATGAAGCCACAGGGATCAGACAACGTTCATGTTGTCCTCGTTGCAGCGCAGCAAACTGCAGCCGCGCATTAAACACACAATCCGATTCAATCTGTTGGATCAAGAGACATTTTTGTTTTATCTAGAAAATAGTGCATCTATTTTTCACATGTGTCTGCAGAGGAGGCTGCTGATGCACTGGAGAGAAGTCCAGGCCTTCACTGTGTGAGTCCCTGCGCCTCGTATAGATCCAACCAGGGATTTGATTTCCATCTTCTCCTCTTCTCTATCTCTTTATTTCATCTCCCAGTTTTTACTATGAGCTGATGATTTATGTATGTTCCGGGCCCTGGTTTGATTTCTAGGTTGATTGTGTGATGTAGAGTGAAAGAGATGAGTAATCAGATTCTCTCAGCCCAGTAACTCTGCCAAAAATAGCTCCTCTATTAAAGGACGGTGGTGTTTGTGTTTTATGTCACTTCCCCTGAAGGGGAAATGTCTCATCTGGTGTAAAATCACTGAGTGCATGAATATGTGCTCATGCATGCGTGCAGACTGAGTTCTGACCCTCCCCCACCCACTGCATCCCTCTTAAGCCTTGGACTGAATGTTATAATCCTCTAATTGAAACCTCTTCCCACTGTTTGATCCACATGTACCACACCCCCCCCCACTGTCCACTGTCACCCCCTCACCACCTCTCCCTCTCTCTTCCCACAGTATCGCCCAACTATGGTCGACCCCTCGGAGGCTGAGGAGCAGAACAAGTGTAAAGGTCCACAGCTCGAGACGCCGGCTGTGGCCCCTGAACACCCCCGACTGCCAGAAGAAGCCGACGGCACAACAACAGAAGAGGATGGAGATGCTGGTTTCGAGACGCCGCCCACCGGCAGCTCTGAGCCGAGCCCCTGCCACGCTGCGTCCCCGCCGGGGCCAGACGCTGCCTCTCAGGGGGCAACGCCTCAGCAGCCACAGACTCAGACGGATCCGTCGCCCAAGCTGCACCTGGACCTGTACAACTTTGACTCGCCGGTTGCAGAGGGCAGCCGCTACGTGCTGACGAGCCCCCGCTCTCTGGAGGCATGTGCTCGATGTGGGGTCAAACCCGTGGAGCTGCTGCCCCGCCCGCTCGCCGACTTCGCCCGAGAGGCTCCCGGACGCTCCATGCGCGTCGCTACAGGGATGTTTGAGGTCTACGAGAGGGACAGGCACGCCAAACTGAGGCAGTGCCGGGAGGAGAGGGAGAGGATCGTCAGGGAGGAGAAGAGAAGGATCCAGCAGGCGACAGTCAACAGCAGCAGCAGTGTGTCGTCCTCCTCTTTGGATAAATCTTCCTCTGGCTCCAGTCAGCCTCCTAAATCTGGGCCTGCAGTGACCTCCAGCTCAGCCCTTGATGCTAGTGCCTCCTCCAGAGCATCAGGTCCAACCTCTAAACCAGGTCCAGATGTTTTATCTAAAGCCTCCAGTCATAGCACCCCCTCTAAACCTGCCCAAGCAAAGTCTCCTCAATCCTCAAAAAATGGTTCCACGACCTCTACGCCATCATCCAAGAGTTTCCAAGGATCTGCCAAACTTCCTTCGTCCTCCTCAACCGAACAAGTCAAAACCACGCGGCCTCTCTCGTCCGGTCCTCCGCCTGTAGTCAGGAAGTCCTCCGGTAAATCCTCAAACACTTTCCCCAGATCAACACCGAAACCGCCTTCTTTCCCCAGAGCCAATTCCACATTAGCATCCTCGGTGTCAAAGCCTGCAGGTCAGAGCTCTGGGGCGCCTCCTAATGGTGTAACAGGAGCAGCGTTCTCTCAGCACAACGGACATCTTGGATCTCAATCCAAGGGGAAAGTAAAAAGCCATTCAATGGAGTCCCTACAGCGAAGGATGGAACCTGTCTGCTCCTCCACCTCCACCACCACCACGACCACCACATGCACCTCTTCTGAGTCCGGGGCTTCCTCCTCTTACAGTTGGGACGGTGCACGAGATCACTGGGCGAAATTCTCCAGCCCCCGCGCTCGCACCATGGCGACCTTCAACTCCCTGATGGGTCGCAGCCTCAGCCTCGGCGACCTGAGCCACTCTCCTCAGACGACACAGAAGGTGGAGCGCATAGTGAGGGAGGTGAGGCGTCGAGGCCTGAAGGCCGTGTCCGAGCGCGACCGCAAAATCGCCGCCTTGATGCTCGCTAGATATCAGGAGGAAGACATCATGAGTCAGACCCGCTACGTGGCTCATCTCCAGTGGGACAGCGAGCGCAGGATGGACGAGCTACGGCGAGAGCAGGAGGACAGAGAGAAGCAGCGTGCCGTGCTCCAGTGCCAGCGAGTGTGGCAGACACAGGTGTCCATACGCCAGCGAAGACTGAGCCAACAGGAACGCCAGTCGGCAGCCGCCAAGATGCGTCAGGCCGAGGAGAGCGAGGAGCGATGGAGGGAGCTTGCCGAGCAGCAGGAGCGCAGCCGTCTGCTGAGGTTACAGCAGGCGGCACGAGAGGGGAAGCATAAGAAAGTTCTACAAGAGCAGAACCTGAAGGCGCTGGAGGAGGAGAGGGCGGCCATGCTGGAGCAGGAGAGGCTGCTGCTGAAAGAGAAGCTCACCATGGCGGAGCTGAAGAGGCAAGAGAAGGAGCACCAGGCCCAGGAGGAGAGACGGGGTCTGAACAAGGCAGAGAAGAGACGTCACGCCGCCCTGATACAGGAAATCGCTCGCAGAGAACAGGAGGAGAGGGAGGAGGCGAGGAGGGCAGCGGACGAGAAGCTCAATCGCTCCCTGGAGAATTACGAACAGATAGTGGAGCGTCGAGGGCAGGAGCTGAAGGAAAAGGCCAAGCGTGAGGAGAAGCAGATCCAGAAAACACGCAAAGCTGCAGAGAAGCGTGAGATGCAGCAGCAGCAGCAGCTGGAGGCTCGTGCGAAGGAGGCCGAGAAGCGAGCCCAGCAGGCGACTCTAGTGGCCGAGGAGAGGGCCAAGGAGAAGGCTCAGCGCGCCACCCAGAGCCGCCAGGAGAAGGAGCGACTCCAGAAACTCAACAGGCAGCGCGTGGCGGAGGAGGAGAAGCAGAGGCGCACGGAGCTGCTGCAGTCCATCGAGAGGAAGCTGGAGAAGAGCGAGCAGATCTTCAGAGAGAAGAGGGCGGTGCTGGAGAGCGCTCGCTCCGTGGCTCGGGCCTCGTTCCACGTGCGAGACAAAGTGCGGGAGGAGACCAACATGCGTACGTTTGATAAAATGAACCTGGAAGCGCAGCTGAAAGCCTGCATGGACGAGAAGTAGACCCACCGCGTCGGCGTGAACTCTCTGGTCCTGTGCTTGGCTCTTGCCTTCGTTATGACCCTCATCACCCAACAGCTTTACCCTCCTCTTCCTCCTCACCCCCACAGTGTTACTTTGTCCTGACATATCTTTACCCATCAGCTGCTTTGATTACATTTTGATCATTTTTATTCCATCAAAGCAAACCAAATCATTTTGTATCATGGATGAAATGAGACTTAGCACCTATATCTTCAGCTGTTATACAGTAAACCGCCTCTAGAGCCTGTGTGGGAACCCAGTAGACTTCATGTTAGACGAGAGTGCAGAGACTCTCTTTCTCTTTGCTCTCTACTTTGTCTCTCAGCTACCGAATGAAAAGAATCATTGTTTACCAGGAAGCACAAGTCCATGACAACTGCAGGGGCTTTTAAGGAAGCACTCCTGTGAGGGGAAATTAAGCCGAAGAAGAAATCAAAAGCAGAAGAAAGATGGTTCTAGACCCCTGAAGCAACAATGAGAGAATCCGTTTTTTTATACATAAGAAATAAAGCCCCAGGCCGACAATCCAGCACAGGAAGTCCGTGTGCACGAGCATCAGAGGACAGTGGCTCCTGCAGTGGAACCACTCTTCCTCCCGCTCATCTTCGTCAAGACCTACGATAAACAGTGAAGTGCTCTGAGAGACGACCACCTCTTCACTCTGCTCCAGTGGATCAGATACCAGCAGCTGCCTGGTGTCCGAACCAAGGTCAACAGGTACCAGTTGTTATTTCCTTTACAGGTTATGTAATGTCTAATGTTTTGTTACGCTGCCGTGGCCTTCAGCGCACAAAGTAGAATTACTGACAGACAGACAGACAGACAGACAGACAGACAGTCTGTCAGACACATGGAGAAACCAGACACATAACGCCTGGAACCACCGGGTGTCGCCGGCCCAGGGGCAGGAGAAAACGCTCCCTAACAAACACTCAAGCCGAGTTTAACCGAGCTCTGGCTGCACTAATCCTACAATCTCTCAGATTGAAAAAAAGAGGGCGATGCACCCTGTGATGGAGCTGTTGCCATGGCGATAGAGATGGGATAGAGCAGCAGGAGGTGAATGAGACTGCGTGGGACTATTAGACGACTGCCTGTGGGGCGCTGGATCTCGTGGCAGCTCCTTCTGTTTCTTTAGAGTTACAGAGAAAAGGTTTGTTAGATTAACATCAGAGAAATGACCACAGCCACATTTAACAACCTTCCACCACAGCCCCCGACCCACATGTGGACAGGAAGTAGAACGAGCACTTCAGACAGTCGTGTGTCTGGATTCCTGCTAAACACCGAAATAAAAGCCAGAATGAATTTGAGATTTGTAGCATTAGCGTAGCAGAGGAGCGGCTTAAGGCTCCGACTGAGCCACACGGCTGCCGGAGGATAATCAAGTGGAGGTGACGTAAGGTTCGAGGGCGAGTGGCAGCTTGTGATGTCAGGTGACATGAACACGCAGGAACATAAAACGACACGTTTGCAGGTCGGATTCTAAACTGAAACATGACGTCACCTTGACTTGTGACATTTCACTAAATTCTCAGTTGGTTCAAGTTTTATAACTTTTTGAAATCTCACTATAATATGAGATACTATGTCATATTTTGTGTCATAATCAATACTGATGCATATTGTGTGACACTATATTTTACATTTTACTGTTTTATCTCTTTATTCATGAAGAAATGACATCATGAGCAATTAAAATGTCTTTATATTGTTTTTTACAGTTAATTTATTGTTCTAGAAGCCGTTTACTAGCTTTTAAACCACCGATACTAAACCAAGCAGGGAGGTTAAGATCAAGTGTTTCCCATATAAATGTGACGTAAACAGAATTCTGTCTTGTTCTGTGCTGCAGGTCCTGGTCATGTGACCTTGGACTCCCCCCCCCCCACCCCCAGCTGAACCTCCCACACTGAGCCGTGTATGTGTGAGGCGAACCAGTCTCTCCTCCTCCGCTGGATCCACATCAAAGTTTTTCTATTCAACCAGTAACAGTGCCATTTATTGTGCTGCTAATGACGGGACGTGTGAGAGCCGACGACCTTTCACCTGCAGAAATGAAATGAGACTTCTACAAGGTTCAAACTCAGCTTTATTAGCATCAAGGCATGTTGCTCAGTCCTTTCAATGACCCTCTTCCTTTACTCCTCCCTCGTTCTGCTGTCAGGTCGCTTCACATCTGTACATTATCATCATCTGCTTGCTTCTGTTAAATTACATTGAGTTGCTTCGACAGTAACAGATTTTCATATGTAGCAATAATGAAACGTTTTAAAATCAGACACGTCTGAGATCATTGTTGTCATGAACGCTCTGTTAACTCACATCTGGACAAACGAGAAGAATAAAAACAAACATTTTTTCAAGATGGACGTGCATCATCTTTTCTATCTGCTAATCAACCTGTAAATATTTTATAATATTTTATACTTGTACTGATTTTATATTCGCCTGAAAACTCAGAGACTGCATTTTAGAAAGTGATGAAAACTCTAGAAAGTGAAGGTGCGAGGCTACAGTCACACAGACGGCTTGTTAAACACCAGTGAGGTTTCTACACTATCATCTCTTCATGTGCTACAGTGTGTTGAACGTCAGGTAACTTCTTTACACGAGCTCATTTGATCTTGTTTTACTTCACTAAAAGTTCAGTTTTTATCAAAACATTTTCATTTTCTCTCATCTTTGTGAAATATTGAACACGTTAGCTGTTAAAAGTCTTTAAATGAAACCATCTGAGAAGTTTAGAGGGTAAATCTCTTTACATGTTCTTGAAATAAGTCGTGGCTTCAGGTTTAAGTACCTCAAGTACAATACCTGAGTAAATATACTTGGTTAAGTGTTATTCACTTGTTTGATGAGGACACTGCTTTTGTAAAATCTATTTTTCAACAGTCAAACTGTTTCATGGACGACAGAACAACAGGAACTAAAAATCAGTTCTTTCACTTTTGTTTTTTTTCAAGTAATTAGTTAGTAATAAGATGATGGATAGAATTGATTTGATGTTTATTTATGTTGCAGACAAAGTTAGGATTTGTTGTCAGACTCCTGATGACGTAAAAGATGAAAAGTTTTTATTTTATGAAATAGTTTCTAACAGCCCCCTCGGTTTTAAATAGTTTTAGGCTTCATCCACATGTTTTTGTTTGAAAACTCATCAACTCTGCTACAGAAACGTCTTCTGTCCACATTCCTCTGGACTTAAAGATTCTGTGGTTCTGTCCACGTCCATGAAGAGATTTTTTACAAACTGAATATCAGGTTTATTTTGATGCACTCAGTAGAATTTGTTATGACTTTGGATCAAACTGATTTCTGTGTGTTCCTCTGTGTGATGGGGGGGGGTTTGGGATGAGGATCTCTACTTCACTGACTGTGAGGAGGTAAAGCTCGGGACCTTCTCTCCTGCGGTACCTCGCCCTCCCTCCTCTCAGGTGTTTGAGGCGTCCTTGCGAGTGATGATCTTGTAGACGCTCTGTCTGAAGCTGCTGTCGGAGGTCAGGCGCCGGGCCGTCTCCCTCAGATCCTCCATGCTGCCGCCGGCAGTGCTGGTGACGGCGAACGACTGCGAGTGTTTCACTGCAGAGAGACACAGAGAATGTATGACTCTAACAGGAAGCTCATTGAGTAACATCTGATAAGATGTTAAAGCTGTTGGATTAAACAGATCACATGAGTACCTTAGTCTATCAATAGAAAATTAATAGACAGAAATTCTTATAATTAATTAATTGTTTTATATTAAATGAGCATTAATACCAAACTTTAACTGGTTCCAGTTTTTATCTCATTGTAACTTGAAAATCTTTAGTATTTGAACTCTTGGTCGGTTATAAAATAAGTAATTTGTTTCTCATTTCATTAATTTAACAATGAATCAATAATAAGCATAATCATTGTAATCGAGTTACAGCTCTATATATTACAAATTGTGTCATTAACACATAATTAGTGTTATTGTGATACTCAAAATAAAACAAATATACAGTTTGACAAATTTAAGATAAAATAATTTGGAGGTTTAGATTAAAACACACTTCAGGCTGATATTTAGCTTCAGGGGCCGAACGAACATGATTCATACTGACACTGATTCACCTGCGTGAGCTTGTATGAATGTAAAATAACATTTTAAAGAGTAATAAGAAGTGTTTTGCTGTAGACGTGAACCCAGTGGGTTCAGTAGGAACAGGTTGTGTGTGTCGTGGTCGTCCCACTCACACCAGTGGCGTCTGGACGCTCTCCTCTGGATGCGGCAGCTCTTGATCCTGCGAGCGGCAGCTTTGTGGAGATACACAGCGTTCTTCATGATCGCTGGAAGCTTCGCCTCGATCTCTGCTGCACAGATACACTCCTCGAAGAACTCTGGACACACACACACACACACATCAGATACACATCAGATACACATCAGATACACAAGGTGCTCAAATCTAAACTTGTTGATAACAGTGAACCAATATATTTAAATATTATAATTTTCATCATGATTTAATTACACGGAGATGATGAACAGTTTGAGATTATTTTCTGTGAATTCAATCACAGACACACACACACACACACACACACATCATCATCCTGACATTTGTCAAGTGTGATATGATGTCAAAATAAACATGTAATACATTTTCTGTCCAGATGGAGGCAGTCACAAGTGTGTTTCTGTGTGTGTGTGTGTGTGTGTGTGTTTGTCTTACTATTCATCTGTTGGAGTAAATGTGTTGATGTACAGGTCAGGTGTGTATTCCATGTATTAGCAAAAGTGACTGGAAACAACTGGAGTTTTGTCTCAATCTGTATCAACCAGTTTCCTCAAACTGGATCAACCACATGCCGATGGGGGGGTCCCAGTGACGGATGCACTCACTCCTCAGATGAGTCACGTCCCCCTTCATCTTCTCGTCTCGCTCTTTGGTTCGTTCCAGTGAGTTCAGGCCTTTCTCCAGATCCTGCAGAGCCTCCTCCGCCTGCTTCAGCTTCTGCTCCAGCTCCACCCGAGACTCGATCTCCCCCTGAGACACACACACACACACACACACACACACACACACACACACACACACACACACACCTTAAATTAGTGAAAATGTAAAATCTTGCAGTATTAAAGGAAGTGAAAAACAATCCTGTGAAACCATCTATCTGAGGCCTGGTGGATGCTCAATGTGCTGACCTCATGCTGAGTCTGAGCTGCTGAGTCTGAGCTGCTGAGTCTGAGCTGCTGAGTCATGCTGCGTTACCTTGAGCTCGGCCTCAGTCTGCTGTTTGTCCACAGTGAGCTGAGAGAGCGACTGCTGCAGCGTCCGGGCCTGAGACGAGTAGAACTCTCTCTCCTGCTGCAGGTCTTTAGCTCGCTGGTCGTTCTCCCTCAGCCTGAAGCACAAGAACAAGCATGAAGCACGACGCCCGGATTTAAAAACCTTTCACAAACTCCATCAGATTAAAATCATGCTGCTTTGTTGCAGAAATAACAAGTGATTGTGGAGTTACACACTAACACACAAACACACTAACACACAGACACACACCTGTGATGTAGATCCAAGGTTAAAACAGCAAACACAGAGAATTGTATAAAACTTAATTTTGCCTTTGTGAGACACTGAAATAAATAGTTTGACCTTTGGGGAAATAAACTTGAATAAACTGCCACTACTTCAATTTCTGTATTCTGTGTATAACTCTTCCTATTTTATTTTGATTCTATTCTTTTTTAACTCTATTTGTTCTGTTCATGTTCTGCTGTAAAACCCACATTTCCTCCAAGGGGATCAATGAAAGATTCAATATATATATATATATATATTTAACAGATATATATAAGGTTTCTGTTGTAAGTAAATATAAATATTTATTGTAAAATAAACATGTTTCCTCTAAATAACTTGAATTGAACATTGTAGAAATGAGACAGAAACAAACTGTACTCTAACTGTGTGAGTGTTTCTGTATTTGTCTGCAGAAGCTGCAGCTGCTGATGGAAACACGAAGCTGTGAGTCGCTGCTCGACATTAGTGCTGCGCAGTCGATACCTGCTGCCTGTGAGCGGCTGGTGGTTCAGGGATCAATACACATTTCCACAAGTAGTCACATCCTCTGAGCCATTAGCAAACACTGCAGCTGGAAACTCCAGAGTTTGACCCTTTGGACGAGGAAACACAGTCTGAGGCTCAGAGTTTCTCTGCAGTCGTGGAATAATCGTGTGAATCTATCAGAGTTTCTAGCTGGAGACAAGTTTTACTCTGTGGATGTTAAAACATTCAGACAAGCTCACTTCTCGTCGGCCTGCTCCTTCTCCTTCAGCAGGAGCTTCATCTGCTCCTCGATGTGTCGCAGGTCCTTCAGCAGATCCCCGTCCCCGAGCTCCTCTCCATCCTCAGGCGACTTCCTGCAGGAGCTCTCCCCCTCCTCCTCCTCTTTCTCCTCCTCTGCCTGCTCCTGCTCCTTCACCCCCAGGAGCTCAAGGGTTCTCTGCTTCTCCTGAGACAGCTCCTGCAAAACACAACCACAGACTCTCAGTCCATAATGATCGAGAGGAGCAAAGTGCTGCGTACAACACATGTTAGATGTCTCATGTTTATTTAATGACATTAACAACATGTGGAGGTAAAACCTTAAATCAAAGTCCACTTACTGGCTCTGCTGTTAAAGGCTCCGGGAAACGCTTCAGTGTGAATGGAGCTGGAGTTACATTTAAAATCTGTGTTTTGTTTTGGTTTCTTTGTTTGTTTTGTTTTTTTAAATTAACAACAAATTTAAACTTAATAAAATTTGACTCTTCTCCTAAAATCCACATTTTAAACAGGATTTGAGCTGGATTGGATTTATCAGATGATATTAAACAGATAATCAGTATCTGCATCATTAGGAAAACTTTATTTTTCCAGAATAACCAATGCAGAACAGATGTGAATACTATAATATATACTACAAAGAATCTGTGGAACTTTGATTTGGCCTTTTGTTTTCCTACCTCGATGGATTTCTGCAGCATCACAGTCAAGCTGCTCAGCTCCTCCTTCTCGCTCTCGACTCCTTTCAGGGACTGAGTGGTTCCGTCCAGGTCTCTGTCAACAACACAACAAGTTACTTTACAGGTTTGACTGACGCTGCTGAACGGGAGGAGACAAGAGGAGAGTTTTTTACTGTTTGATTTGCTCCTGTTCGGACTTCAGCTCCAGAACCACCTCCTCAAACTTCATCTTCTCCTCCTCCAGGACCTGGTTCAGACGCTCCAGCTCCTGCACATGAAGAAACACATTCAGTGTCGTCACAGACAAACTGAACGATAAACTCAAATATTAGATCTTTCTCTACAGGAGCAAAGTGAAAAATCCTTTATTTTAATAAGTGGATCTTAAAAAGTAAAAGATTCTGTGACAACGTACGAATAAAACTGAAATAATCAATTAATCAATCGACAAAAATGACTCATATAAACATGAATTGCATCTAAAGTTCACTTAAGAATACAAGTTATAATCCTTTTATTGCTTCTTCAAAAACATCTATGGAGCACAAACTAAAACCATGTTCATGTTGTTGTTGTTGTTGTTGTTGTTGTTGTGAGTAAACATGTCTCACTTCTGTCTGCGCCCGCTGATGACTGAGCTCCTCGGTTTCTTCCATCAGTTTATCTGGAGAAAGGAAACAAGACAGTTTTACACAAACAGCTTCATGTTGGTTGATCTTTTAAAGAGTTCAGACGACGTCCTCCATGTTTACCCAGATACTCCTGCTTCTCCTTGGCCAGCTGCAGCCCCTGAGCCTCCAGACTCTCGATCATGGCCTCGCCCAGCTGAGAGTTCCTCCACGTGCTGGGGGGGCAACGCCGTCAGTGCAACAGGAGCAGAGACCGATCAGTGAAAGTTAAACACACTGTTCAACACAGAAGTTGAGGATTTCTAATAGTTTGTGTCACATCACTCACACTTTCCCCGACTCCTGGAGCATCTCCATCCACTGGAGCTGCTCCTCCTCAGACTCCGCAGCCAGGACGATGGTTCCCTGAGGAGCAGATGAACAATCGTTTCGTTAACAAAGTGAGAAAATAGAGATGATGTAACTCGCTCGTGTCTCAGTAACCTCAGTTTGTTACGTGTCCTGTTTGTGTCTGGATCAGTCGGGTTCTTCACGTTATTACTTATATGAAAGAAGAATTGAGAAAGTTCTGCTCAGCTCCACAGATTAACTACTCTAACTATTAACTACTACTACAACTACTCCAAATTTCAAGAAACTCGTTTTGGTAGTTTTTGTGTAATCCTGCTGAAAGTCACACAAACATATGGTCTGTATTTATTTATATTTACACCAGAACCTCCTTGGTGAAGGTAACGTTGTGTATTTATCATACGTCGCCTTCTTTGTGTTTATTTGTGTTTATCTGTTGTGTGTCTGCAGCTGCACGTGCACGTGTTCAACATGTCCTGTGAACATCTGTGAGTCTGATGAATGAGGAGGAGACGAGGTTATTACAGTGAAATCCTCCAGGTTGATGACGACGGCAAACGGCATCCCCATGTTCTCATGAGCCGACACCACACATCCTCCCAGAGGGATCACGCCCTGAGACACAAACACATCACACAGACCATAATAATATATATATCATATCATATATCATCTCAATATGGGTCTGGATTATTACATCAGGTACAATATCTTAGTTTTTAACAGCAAGAAAAAAGCTTCTGCATCTCTTCAAATTATAACCAAACCCACTTGTTGAGGTGCATGTAAGAAAACTTGTCTTATTAATAAAATGAGGGGAAATATTTGAATAGAAAAATAACTTGTTTTCCCATAAAGGGGCAAAAAACACCTTAATGTTAATATCTAAATATTTTAAATGTAGATATTAATCTTTCCTTCTCCTTCCCCTCAGTGTCAGTGTGGTGGAGGAGGCAGCCGCTCACCTTTGGGTGGATGTTGAAGTATCTGTTGCTGTCGAAGCTCCTCTTCTCGCTCTCGGCGTAGTAGAGCAGGAAACTGTCTTTGATGATGAAGAACCTTTGAGCCGAGGAAGAGGATAAAGCAGCAGTGAGTCAGACCTGAGGAGCCGAGAGGAACCGACGTCTGCTGAGCAGCACAGAGGAGTCATGTGATCGTCTGTCACTGCAGAGACAGCGTCCAGCTTCAACTACAATAAAACCATATCGATGTTCTATTTAAATATATTTAAATAAGTCTGATTTCTCTTTATTCTAAACCTTCAACATGCAGTTTTACAGTTTAAGTGGTGTTAAATAATTCCACCATCACAGTTTGAGTTAACTCGTCTGTGTTTGGCTCAAATAACAAGTCACCTGCACAGTGGATCCTGTTTAGTTTTCACTGTATCTACTGCTGCTGTTAAATTTTGAGCTTCAGATGTTTCTGACGTCGACTGATTTTGTCTTTTCTGCGTGAAACTGTTGGACTGTACCTTTAAATTTGTTTAAAGCTACACTATATGTAACTTTTACTGAGGATCAGCGCCCCCTGCTGCCACACGTGGTGTCTGTCGAGCTCTGACAGAAGAGTCCCACTCACTGAACAGTGAATATTACCCATGATCCTCAGCTTCCACCAAACTCTGTCCAAACTCTGTTCTTCATATTTTAAAAGTTTCCTGCTGAATATTGGAGATAAACTCAGTGGTTTAATAACTTCTGAGTCTTTTTACCTGATCCACGTTCAGCTTCACTCTTCAACTGGACCTGATTGTGACAGTTGAATTCTCACAGGAGATCGAACCCAGTCACCAAAGTTACATAGAACAGAAGTTCAGGGAATGAAAGAGGAACTTTCTCCATGTTCTCACTCACTCAATGAACCATCAAGCTCAATTAGAAGCTTCTATATTGAGGTGAATAATAACTCAGAGTGTTTGTCACCATCATGACACTGGATCGATTTTAATCTGGTGACAAAAACAAAAAATCATAAACCCGCTGAGTCTCTGTTTTGGCAAATTCAAATTCTTTTGACCTTTTATGACGGAAGCGAAGGTCACATGACTGGGCTGCAAATGGATTGTCTGGATCCCCCCCCCACCCCCCTGTATTGTTGTTTGAGCCGTTATGTAAACTAAGAGCATTATCGTGACATAAGGAACCAATCCAGGCACTTTACCGTCCAAATATATTCTCTCAGGACACAGTGAGGCCGGGCCGGGAAAACGTCTGAGCACAAGTTGATCCTGTCGTTACATAAAGCCATCCGCTAATACACACGTCAACAGTCTGGCTTTAAAACCCCCACAGGGAAAGATGTGAATAATTCAACAGGAGGGAACATTAAGCAAAGACAATTTGAACTGTGGCTGTGAAGCAAATGAAAATGTTTTATTCTTCACACATGTGTCAATAAATGGTCAATTTAATTATTCTTAACTGTTGGATGAATATATTACAGATGATTAGAACTTTTAACTCGAGGCGTTGATCTGTGAATATTTCATGTTTTTATTGCCGTTCAGAGGAAAGTAACTTTTTAAAAACTAAATAAAAATGTGATTTCCTCTAAACTTACCCCAGAGTCCGACCATCAACTTTCTATGGAGGCAGGAGAGTAGCTGCACCAACATGAAGCTCTTTGTGGAGTTAGAAGATAAAATATATAAAAATGACCTCAGACAGAAATCGAACCTCACCTGCGGGACCACTTGGCCGACGGGCGTCCGAAAGGCCTCTTCCACAGGACGCCGTGCAGCTGCACTTTGGTGCTGATGTCCAGCCCTTCGCTGTCCGACTGCTCCATGGACGACCAGGGCGAGAACAGAGAGTTTCTGGACGAGGACGAGAACATCCTCTCTGACAGTAGCTCGCCCTGGGAGGTGGAGCGACACGGGAAATATCAATAGAAAAATAAAGCAGAATAGTCAATCAATGACAATTAGCCCAATAACACCCGCTGGCACACACACACACACACACAGAGAGACACACACAGATGTGCATGTGCAGCTTCAATACAAAGCAGGGAAAGTAGCAAACAAATTCCAATAACTCAGCCGGGTGGAAAGATGCAGCTGCCAATACGCTGATCGGCTGGAGGCAGACTGACGGCAGAGACCAGAGGAAAGCAGGGATGACAGAGGGATGGAGGGAGGGAGAGAGGGAGAGGAGAGGAGGAGAGGAGAGGAGAGGGAGAGGGAGAGAGGAGGGGAGGTGGGGTACTGGGAGGTGATGGGTGAGGGAAATCTGAACCCAGTCGATAGTCCCAGCCAGTAAAAGCTGTTATTCACATACTGTGGTCACAGGACAGGTCTCCAGCTCCTGGCAGCTCTCTGGTCTCTTCTTCCCTCCGAGCATCAGCCGTGAATCAGGGGAACATCTGTGGCCGAGCCGCTGCCGCTCGGCTCTCGAGCAAAGAGGATGGAGAAGCCGAGCGGTTAACATGCAGCTTTAGAGTCGTGAGTATCAGATTAATTCACAGAACATGTGTCAGACTGGATGGACACCAGATTATAAAGATATTAACAGCTCAGCCGCTTCACAGGAACACGGGAGAGCACAGACTCGTTTTATTTATAAATACGGTCTCTGAAATATGATGTTTACACTTTTCATTTAAGAGAAAAGTTACATTATTTGTTAAAAATTAGTTAACATGAGTATTTGTTACCTTGGTGAATTCAGTACTTCATATAGAGAACTGATTTTAATAAAGCAACATAAAGCAAACACGTGTGAATCATTAAAAACAAAAACCATCATCACCAGTTTAAAAAACCTTTAATTTTATTGTCATAAAACACTTTGCTTTACAACTGATTTTCACAATCAGAAATATGGAAATAAGGCAGACTCATTCTGGAATGGCAGAAAATGAAAGAAAAATAAAAGAAAGAAACGCCAACAGAAACAATTCCAAATATTAACCTGATCCCAAAACTCTCTGGATTCAACATGTGACGTCATCTCCTCCTGTTCGTAAGAGTCGTGTTAAAAGTTCACCTGCAGATATTTTACAGTTGTTTATCGAGATGTGTGATGAGACATGAAACATGAACAAAGTGAATTTTAAATATTTCAATATATGAGCAAAACATCTAATAAATAAACTAATAACTGCATCAGTTTAAAAATATTTGACCTGATTAAACATTAGAGAATTTTCTTGTTTATTTCATTAGATTTTTCACGTTTACATAATTTTACTTTGAAAGGGCAGGTGCTGACGGCCAATCAAATCCCACTATTTTTACATCTTTAAATTCACTCAATAAAAAAACCCTTAAACATGTTCAAAAACACAATTAAACAAACTGTCTCTGTCCTAAAACCTTGTTTGTCCTAAACATCGACTTCTCTCTAGCTTGGTGATACAGATAATCAAACAGGTTTTTATGTATTTAGTGTGATAAGTGATATAAATCCTCGCTTTTGCCAGAGACAATTAACCGGAGCAGTATTTAAATATTCCCACCTCACTGTGGTTCCCCTCTGATAACTTCACAAACTACATTTTCATTTTACTACACATCACTGTTAAACTTTTAGAAGCAGTTTATCCATCGTTCCTTCAGCTTCTTCCTGAAAATGTGACCCAACGTGAATTAACCTTTAAACTGTGGTTTGTCAAACGTGATCATCCTGCAGCCGCAGTCCTGATGATGAGCTGAGTTTTATTAATGTTAAACTCTCAATAAACGAGCTTTAACTTTAGTTGCTGTTTATTAAGTCTGAATATTTAGTGAAATACTTTCGTATTAGTTTCCAGACGTTTGATAAACGATGCATCACACACACACACACACACACGAGCAGGGAATATAATCGTTAGTTTCTTGTAAAAAGAATTTCAAGGGTTCCAGTTTGTGAAATGTGAGGATTTTCTGGTTTTGTTACGTCTCCACCACATTAACTGAATGTCACATGATTATATTTTGGTTTCTTGGACTCACAACACACCAGTGAATCCTGAATTAACATAAGGAATTGAAAACCATGAAATCTCAGCAGGGCTTCAGATGAAGTTGCACACTCATGATGTCGGCCAACGTTATTTTTTCCTCCCTTTTGTATTTCATAAAAAATAAAACAGTCATGCAGCTGCTGGTCGGCAGGCGACTCGCCACCTTCTCTCTCTCTATCACGCCGGGAAGCTAAACCGCCGCGGTGAGTTTCCTCTCGTCGTAGAAGTTCAGAATTAAGGGACAAGTCGAGTGTAAGATCTTTAAATATATACATTTAACAGAGATAGTGTCTGTCACCTTCTGTGTCTGTACTGCAGAGTTCCTCCCTGTCAACATAAAATAAAAAATTAAATTATAAGCAGTTCCATCTCACACAGGAGACGATGATAGTTGTAGAAGGAAGAAGTTGCTGTGAATAACGTACATATACAAACACATGAGCGCTGCTTTGAGTCCTGACACAAGAGGGAGAATCCTGCTGACGCTTTAATGCATCAACTGTTAAACGTTTTACTGGAGCAGGTGGGTCTTGGTATTTCAATCACATAACAAACTGCTCTGTGCCCATTTCAGACTCGGCTGCACTCCGGAGGAAAAGGTGACTTTTAGTTTGTACAATTATTGCTCAGGTATAATTAATAAATCCTCGAGGAGCAAACTAAATAAGTTTTCCCAAAAAATCTATATACGTGTGTCCTCCTGAGCCGATGGTCCCTACACGAGTTCAGTGAGTTAAAGACCTTGAGGAACCTTCACCTGCTGTAATCACCCCCCCACCCACCCACCTTCAAATAAACAACAGTCTCTTTTCAATACAGAGTTTTCCTAACGACCTTTTATGATTCACCTCCAAGTTAAACAGAACAGAAATGAACACATCCAGAAAGTTATCAGGTCAAATAACGAGTGACAGATGTTGTTGTGACGCTGAAGTTGGACCATGAATCTGAACGTGTTCATTTGTAGAAAACACACAAGTGTCCATCACAACAATATCCATTTACAAACTGTAAAGTCTGTACAGCGCCGTTTCATCAGGGGTCTGTTTCAAACTTGCAATTATGGCACTTGAAAATCAGTTCAAATGATTCTGTACTTTAAGAGAGCTGTACAATTACACACAATTTAAAAAAACGTTCTCAGCATCACGAGCTTGATCTTAATCTCACTGTGCAACAGCCGTCGAGCAAAACATCACGGAATCGAAATCAGGGTTGATTCTTTGACTTTGGACAAGCAACGATAAAGCAACACTGAAAACTCCACAGTGATGTGAATAAACTGAGCGAACCGTCCGGTGGCCTCCGTCAGGAAAGGATCAACACATACAGCAGCTGTACCAGGATCTGTGGTGGGTGTCAGGAGAAAACCACCATGTTGTGTGGCGTCGTTTTCCTTCACCTCTTACTTCCCGAACGTCACTCACTCCCCCTGTCAACCCCAGTTTTGAGTCATGAGATGTGCCCGAAACGAGCCTGGTCCACGAGGTCCATCAGCCGACAAGCAATAAGACATTTATATCCACAAAGTTTGAAGTCTCTGTTTCAGCTTCGTTCCCTGTTCACCCGTCTGTAACCCATCCTGAGCCGGGTTCTAGTGGTGGTGCCCCACAGACAGCACCAGTGGAATGAGGCAGCCCAGCACCAGAGCTCCCACCTCCACCTTGCTCAATCCTTTCCCTCCGTTCCCTCCGGCGGCAGCGTGGCTGTGGCCGCCGCCCCCCACCTCAGGGAGGACGTGGACGGTGGCTACGTACAGGAAGGTGCCGGCGGAGAAGAGCATGGCCACACCGGTGGCGTTGATGTCTGACAGGGCCTCTTTGCTGCTCTGTGGGGCGACAGAAACAACGTGAGACAAAATGTTCCACCAGGAAACGTTCAGATCAAATGTTGATGAAAAGCATTTGTTGAACCTTTTTGTTTTATTGTAGCTGGTGAAATTTAATTCAATCTCTTGTAAATGGTCTTGAGCCCTGACAAATATTTGAGATTCCTATCTGTTAATTACTGTGAAAACTATAATTACAGTGACAAACAGGAAATACTGGTTTAGTTGCATTTTGTTGCTCTGAAGAAATGTTGACCATAACCAGAAAAACCAATGAAATCCCAACTAAAATGTCATGATAAAATACAAAGTGACAATTAGAGTATAACAACATTTATTTATTTATATTTACTATAATATTTACCTGACTGAGGCCTAAGAATGTGATCATGGCGAGGACAGGCGCCGCCAGGGCGAAGACCAGGAGATGTCTGCGGATGCGGTTCCTCTCAAGACCAGCATGCATCAGGAAAGACACCAGACCAAACGCTGCTGGAGCCTGAAGACAACAAAGCAGCACAGTTCAGATTGTTTCATGTTTACAGCGTACTACTGCTTTTTAATATACATTTAAAAAGATGGAGGTAGCTGAGGATCAAAACTCGTGAATATGCTGTTGGATCAATATTTGGGTCATTAACTGTTTTACTGTCACACTGTCCACAGTTTACATGTCAGTCTCACACAGCAGACGCACAAACAGTGTCACACACACCCCTCCCCTCACTGTTTCCCTTCAGATCAACAATGATCTCATAAACAGCTTCTCTAAAACCAGACTGATGGAAAACTGTCATCGTAACAGAATTTAAACCCCTGCCAGCTATTGTTATTATTATTATTAATTAATACACAGATTACTCAATAGAACATCAGAAAACAGCACCTGCTACAAACAGGATAAAGAAAAGAAGCTAATGCTCACAGATCTGAAGCATGTTTGATATTTTTGAAAGTAAAAAAATATTAGTTTCTGCTCCACTGCTGCTAAATAATGATCTGAACCATTATTACCTTATGCAGCATGATAGCCACAAACACAATGAGCTGAACGCTGGTCTGAGAGGTCGAGGCCGCAGCTCCGAGCGCCACGCCGTCAGCTGCAAGCACAGATTACACATCAAGTCCTGGTGAGGATATTGTTTAAGGAAATAACTGAGCCCAGTTAAAAACACGAAATAAAAACAGATTGGGGCTTAGATTTACTCTGAAGCTCAGTTCCATGTGAGAGTCGCTTTAACTGTAAATTATAAACTGGTCACACAGGACACATTAAAATAAAAGATTAGTTAAGTAAACTTTTAGAATGAAATAAAAAGTCTGAGTGGATTATGTCAAACAGGATTTGTCTGATCCCACCTACAGTGTATTTGTTGAACTGGATCTAAAGAGTCAAACTGTTCAGACAGATGAATGAAGCCGGACTCACCTGCAGCGTGGACCACCAGACCCAGGGTGGTGGTGATTTTTGAGGAGGCGGCTCTCGCTGACTCTGGATCTGAACCAGACAAAAAACCACCCGGTCAGAAATGAATCAAACTTATATAATTACACATCAGCATCTCCACACAGAACAGTGTGGTTTCATGTGTTGCCTTTTAAAACCTGTTTGCAGAGCATGTGCAGCTCAAATAAAAGCCCTGAGGTGATTTGGCTCCGAGCGCGGGAGCATCTGGGGAAACAGGATTTGCCGTTGAGCTGTGTGGAGGCGATTTGGCTGTGATTCAACTAAATAATTTTTCTTCCAGACAATATTAAACCAGGATGAGACAAATAACAAAGCTACTGTCACTAACCTCCATCTTCCCAACCACAGTCGCCACAAAGACATCCTGGATCTGTTCATTTCTAACAATCAAACCCATACGCTGCTTTAACCTTTGCATTTGTTCTCACGCTCACCTTCAGCGGTGTTGTGCACATGAGAGCTGCCGATCTGATCCACCAGCAGCATGAAGACGAAGCCCAGAACCAGAGACACGCCGATGCAGGCGTGGAGCTGCTCGTGACTGTGTTCGTGTTTCTCAATGACGAGGCCGGCTTCTGCTTTCACCTTGGAGTCGGACACCTCCACACCCCCGACCTGGCCGGGGCTGTGATGCCCACCTGCAGACACACGGGTGAGGAGGGAACAGAAAGAGGCAGATTCACTGTTAAATCACATTAATGTCTTCAAGTTGATGACAGAGCGGAACCGAGAACATTAACACGAGTTGCTTTTCTCCTCGACTCAGTTAAAATGCAAATGATCACAAAACAAAACATTTGGGGTTGACAAGGTCGACTGGTTGTATTTAATATTTATTTTATGTACTCCTGCCATGTGATTGGGTAATGCATGAATACGCTGATACAAAGGTGTTCCTAATAAAGTGGTGTCAATGAGCTCGTCACTTGGTTGTACCTGTGTGTTTTTCTGAGGCACTCCTGAAAGTCTGACAAAGACTTTTTTGCTTTTATTAGAAATGTTCAGCCACAGGTTCGATGTCTTTAACCGCTCGACCAACAGGACGTGTAACCTCAAATCCTTTAAAACTTTGGACTCTGCAGGTCAGGAACCTCAAACAGGCGCTGAAACCAGCAAAGTACAAACATGTACAAGATTGTAAAGGAAAAAGAGAACAGACTTTGAAACGGAAATCTGGAGCAACAGAAACTATCATTCCAGCTTAAACTAGTTTAAAGTGCCTATAGTTTGTTTTTAGTAAATGTTCCCAGGAATGCCTGGAAAGTTGCACTGGTATAAAGTGTGTAAGATTTAGGTGAAAAGGATTAATTGGCAGAAACTAAATATATAATTATCCTAGTGATGTTTTCATTTGTGCATTTCACCTAAATTGTATAAATTGTTGTTTTCTTTAATCTAGATTGAACCCTTTATAGTTAAATACTTTATATTTACATCAGCAGCGGCTCCTCTCTACGGAGGCTGCCATATTTTTTTTACAGTAGCCCAGACTGGACAAAGTAAACACTTTGAGTTTAATGACGACTGAAGTTACCACAGGTTCTCCTCCATGTTTTGAAGGGGAGGGTGAGATGAGGAGTATTAAGCTGCAACGTGACACTTCACCACTAGATGTCACCAAATCCTACACACTGAACCTTTAACATTTGATCCAAAATAGATCCTGAGAACTTCTAAACATTGATGCTGCAGAAGAGAGACACTGTTATGAAAACACACTATAACCCCTGTGTCGGTGAACCGTACTTTCAAGGATCTCTTCATAAAGTGCGTGGACCCCCTCAGGGATGATCACAGCCAGGGCAGTCCCACAGAGGAGCCCCGCTCCCAGCACCGTGATCAGCTTCAGCTTCTCCTGCAGGAACACACACACAAACCAGTACGTCAGCACGAGATGGGTCCCATTGATTTACACTCACACACTGATGAGTGACAACACGGTTCATGGTGCAGGAGGTAAACTTCCTCACAGACAGGAAGGCAGCTGTTGATAAGAGTTAGCTTCCAGATGCTAACAGCTGGAGGAAGCAGTGGTGCAGATCCTAGCTTGTGGGGGGGGGGACTTACCTCTGAGAAGTTGACAGCCAGAGGTATCGTCCCGGCCACGTAACATCCCACCAACATGGCCAGAGACAACAGGCTGATCGAGCTGAAATCGTCCATGACTGCTAGCTCCTTTTTTTCTCGTGGGCTAATCTCCTGCCGAGCTAAACCACGAAACCTCCAGCTACACAGTGAACACGTGCTGCTCGGGTGAAGTTAACATGCTGGTTAAACCACATTCATATACCAAACATCCACGTTGGCGAAAACACAAGACGCTGCAGCCCTCTGGCCTCGGTTAGCGTCAGCTAATGCTAAGCTAACTTAGCGTCGGTGATACCCGGTGCCGTTTAAACGTCACAGACGCACAAACACCGGACACGTTGATCCTCGGGAGCTTCGTCGGGATTCAGTGTTCAGGTGGTAATATTGCAACTTCCCCCGACTTGGTTAGCAGCTAGCAGAGATGCTAACGGCACATCCGTGTTGTTAGGTGCCGATTGTGAAAGGTGCTTCCGGGTCAGAGTTCATCCCGTGAGGCAGCTGCCACGTCTCCGAGGGGGAGGAGCTTTGTGTTTATGTTACATGTTTTTACTAATGTTTTATTTATTTTTAACTGATTATTATTCTACATGTTTGTTTATCACTTTTTATTATTTAGTCTATGATTGAGCACGTTTTTATTTTCATATAAGCTCTTTATATTTATGTTACATATGTTTTTACTGTTTTATTTCTTTTAACTGATAATTTATCTACATGTCTGTTTATCTGTCACATCAGCTCGTTATTTTCTGTTTAGCACTTTTTTATAGTCTATGATGGAGCACATTTTTTATTTTCATAAGTTGAAAAAAAAAAAAGGAGTCAGCATCTTCATCCACGTGTGTAAAACAGATTTATAATATTAATATAACTCCCCATTAATGTTGTAATAGAAGTCTGATCATTTTGTGATTAAACTTAAATCACCTATTAAATCAACTTAAATCACCTATAACACAAAAACAATAAGGGGAGATATTATATACATTATTTCCTCCTCATTCATTTGCCTCAGGATCATTAAAGTATCTGTCCATCTATCATATATAAAACCTGTTTATCAAGCATTATGGTTTTTAAATCCAGGCAAATTAGGTGAAAAAAGGTTGTTAAGATACCTAAAGAAAACCAGACATTTTGTTTAAAAAAAAAAAGCATATTTATTAGTTCACACAACGGAGCAGTGCCTCAACATGACGACAATAAATCAAAGCTGAATGTGTCCAAATTATTGCAGAACAGACGGGTGACATGAAACTGTTTTCTGCCTCAACGAAGGGGGAAATATAAAACCTAGGTTTTATCATGCAGAGTGTTGGTGCAAATTCTGTCTGTTTGCAGCCCAGACTTTCCCCAAACACACACAGACGCGCGCACACACACACACACACACACACACACGCATACACACACGGCAGCAGCTCCTTGCTGAAGGAATGGTGGGGTGCATGGGCGCATGTTTACAGACTGGACCAGAAAACTGCAGGTGGCAGAGCTGTGAGCTGAGGAAGTCAGTCCGAGTGACCTGGTCTTTATTTCGCGAGTCCGATCTTCTTGGCTTCTGTTTCATAAATCAACAGCCTCCACATCTTTACTATGAAAACTTCTGCTTCTTCATCGAGAACCTAAACACAGAACAGATCATTAATATTCACTGCTCAAGAAATCTATGCAATGAATCCTTTTTGGGACATGGAGGCTTAGGTTTGGGATCCAGAACCAATTTGAACTTACCATAGCAACATCATCAAGAATACCCTGAGGGGTGCTGTGAGCCATCACCTGGGAAGAGAAGGAAAATCACGTTCGATTACAGTGAGCAACATGACCGACACGGCAACAACCAAACTTAAGAATCAGAAAAACTGGATATACAGAAAAATTATACATACTTTGTTCAAGGAGACATATTATGCATGAACTCAGGTTGATTTAATTTTAACTAGTGTAATTACTTGAAAGATTTTCATGCTCTAATGTTCAGAAAACACATCGCTCAGACTGTCCATTGCTGCAGCTCCTCTTTTCAGCCTCTATCTGGAACACTTGGTTTTAGCTCCTGTCTCTTGACGCCCCCCCCTCCTGATGAAGCCAAGCTGAACCCTGATGTATTTTATCAAACGTTTCCAGCACATGTAGTAAATGTCCGACTCCACTCTCACCTCACCTGGCTTTGTTAGGGGACGCGCCAAATTAGCCGCTAGGAGTTCACTATAAACATGATTTTACGCAACATCACTATGAACCGACTACTGACAAAGTGTTGTGGAAAAAAAAAAAATGAAAATGCATCACATGTCTCCTTTAAGTGACCAAAGTAAAATAAAAATTTGACTAGTCTGAAACTTGAAAGTAGTTTTCCTGATAAAGTTATTCAAGTTTTCAGTTCAGAGTTTCACAGAATCATCACCAACCTTTGAACAGACAAAATCAACGAGAGTGGCTTCCTCCTCGCCAATGTATTCAATAATCTTCTTATTAATCCATGGCTTAATGCGACGATCCATCAGAGTCTGCAGAGGAACAATCAAAACACCCAATGGTTTAACATTCAGTTATCACAGGTTAGAATATTTACTTACTTCACTCAACATTTAAGTTAATAAAACAGCCTGAAATCTAAAATGTCCGAGCTTATTACCGAGTCAACCATAGTCCAGTCCAGAGGGTAGGAGAACAGCTCAGGTCTGGCTGTGGGGATCTTCTCAATAAGGCTCTTTATGTGCTTGCGTTTCTCTTCTGTGTTGATGTTGCCTTTGGCCCCTGGTAATTCGGCCCCGTCCACCCCCAGACTCTTTTCGTCATCACCATAGTCCAGTGGAACCAGTTTCCTCTTGCGAGGCTGCTCGTCAGCCTCCTCCTCATCAAACTTGTTGAAAACACTTTCCACAGTTGCCAGTTTCTTTCGCTTTCCTACGTTGGGCTGGCTGGGACTGTTGGTGGCCCCTGGAAAAGAGAAACGGGAACAAGGTCAGTTTATTCTGGCACAAAGCGGTAAAGCTAAAGAAATAGATCCTCTTGTGTCCCACATTTGCTTCTGCACTCACCCAGCTTGAGACTGACATTGATCTTGGGCCGATGTTCCTCTGGAGGCTGGACCTCAGGCGAGTTCTCACCAGGAATGATAATTCCGCAGGGAGATTCGTTACCGGGCGTGTTAGGGGTCGCATTCCCACTGGCGGAGGACACTGAGGGAGCAGTACTGATTGGTCGCATTATGGGTTTGAGTTGCGGCTTGGCTTCTTGTGAGTCCTCTCCGTCGTGGTAGTCCTCCTCCTCCCCTTCCTCCACATCGTCGTCCGAATGCTGCGGAGGGGGTCGAGGCGGCGGCGGCGGCTCCACGGGCCTTCCTGACCCTCTCTTTTCCCGTTCACGGTCTCGGTCTCTATGAACCTTCTCCTGGATCACCTCCTCCTCAGGTTCCAGTTTCAGAGGGGGCTGTCGTCTGCGTTCTGCCTCTTCCTCCATCTACACAAAAACACATCACAAAAGACCGGACTTCAGTCTCTTGTATGGGTCAGGAACTCATGTGGGACTGTTGGTAGTTCAATGATTGGTGCAGTAAGTCAGACTCACCCTCTGCAGCTCAGCATCTGGGTCAGGGTGACCCTCAGCAAGAAGTCGCTGTCTGATCTCCTCATGCTCCTCCTTCTCCCTCTTCCGGTCTCGCTCGTCCAACTCTGACTCCTTTTCTCGGTCACGAAGTCGCTTCTGCAAAGCACTGCCTCTGAAAATGAGAATTACAACATGTAAAGTGACCTGTAGAGCAAAACAGAGTGCCCCACCCCCCTGTATGTGCAGATAGAGGGTTACCTGTAGTATTTTGGATCGTCTCTGTCGTCGTCGTAATCCTCAAGGAATTCTTTCAGTCTTTTGGCTTCTTTCATCTGATTTTAAACAAGTAGTATAAAAGCAAATATATAAATCGTGCACGTAACTCTCAGATATCTGATATTATAAACTGTGGAGATCTGAAAAACTATTTGCTAATATTTAAATCTGGTGTGTTATATATTTACGTTTACCATTTCCCGGCGCCTCTCGTCCTCCCTCTCCGTTTCTTTGCTGTAGTCACGAGATTTCTTCCTCTCACGGATCTCCCAGTTTTTAAGGCGCTTTAAGGAGGACAGAGAAAAATCATTCAACAAAGTCAGACATTCATTAAATTGATTCAAAAGGTCAAAATTAGAAGAGTTTTATCTCCATACTTCTTGGTAAGCTGCCTCCTTGTCTCGAAGCCTCCTCTCAAGTCTCCTCCGTTCGTACACGTCCTCCTCATCATCCTCTCTGTCTCGTTTTTTATCGTCTCTCGCCCTCTCTCTGTGAAAGACACATTATTGCAGTTTGACTGGTTGCAATATCATAAAATATGCATTCAAATGACAGGGAAAAATAGAAAGAATGACCACAAAATTTCCATTAATGCCTTTGTGTGGTGCAAAGCAGAACAGCGTTTTAGAACAGTGGTGAAGTTATATTATTTTAAATCGGAAACCAAATCAGAGCTGAGAACTACTGGATACAATCTGATTATCTGGCTACTGATATAAAACACTACTGCTGCCTGCGAAAGATGCATCATCCTTTAAAATATCAGAATCTGACTGTTGTGACTGTTTTTTAACTAAATATTTTGACTTGTAATCACAGCCCTTCTCACAGATGAGACAGAATGGTGTCATAGTGAGTCATGCTTGATGACAGCAGCTGAGCATCAAGTGTGTCATCGCTGGCCTCTCACTGACCTCGACCTGCTGCGGTCTTCACTGACGTCTCGACTCCTGTCCCTCTCCCTCTCCCGCTCTCGCTCCTTCGTCCTCTCCCGTTCGCGATCTCTCTCCCGCTCCCGATCTCTGTCTCTTTCCCGCTCCTTGTCCCTCTCTCTCTCCCTTTCCTTCTCTTTTTCACGGTCACGGCGCTCCCTCTCGCGCTCCCGCTCTTTGTCCCTCTCTCTCCTTTCCCTCTCGATCTCCAGTCGCTCCTTCTCTTTCTTTCCTTTTTCCTCCTCCAGTTTCTGCAGGAGCCCGACAGGAAGAAAGAGGAGAACGTGTCACTTGATTCAAAACAATAACAAGACCAGCATCCTTGAATACAAGTGAACAGCACATAATAATGAGAAGTAGTTTTAAACTCCCGGGGCCAGACATGCTCACATACTGCCATGACTCATTGCCTTGGAGAGGCTGGCTGCTGCGTGTGAGGAAGTCCTCTTAGCCCTGACGTTTCCTCCTGGAAGAGTAATCCACTGCTTGAGCAGGTTTAATGTAGATACTGATCAATTCAGGACATACGTGTGTAAAACCATACATTGCAGTTCATAAGTGAAAAGACACCAAAACAATTAAAGTAACTGTTGATACGACGGGTTGCAAATGGGGCGGAAGTTAAGACCTGGAAACTTTTCAGCACTTTTTAAACTTTGTTGTATTTTTGTTACATCAAAGTGTAATAGAAAGATCATAACTGGAAATGGCTCCAGAATTCAATATTGGCCTTTAACCCATAGACTAATACTGAATGATTTTCACATATGTAACAGGTCAACTTGTCCTCTGCAGTTACTATCTGTTCTATGGTGATCTAAGATTATGCTCTGATGTAACAAGAGGCTAGTCCAATAAAAATTCAGCTGTGGGCAAATACGTATGAGTCAAGCGCACATCCGCCCTTTTTCCAAATCAATGTGCACTCAAAGCGATGGATCTGACCTGGTGCAGGAGATACTGTACATTAAAATGCATAACTCTGACATGATGTAGTTATGTTATATCATCATATGCAGCATCACCATAGAAATAAGTGGTACTGACTACTTCATACTGTATTATGTATATAAATGTGCTGCATTAACACATTAAATTAATGCTCTTTGCAGTAAGCGTTATGTAATTCCTTAAGTTAAAGGATTTTAAATTTGAATTGCTGCTTCTCACACTTTAAACATGCTCATGATAATAAAGTACTTAAGTGTTAAGAAAGCTTTGAACCATTAGGTCAGGTTCACTAAGTAACTAAATTTAAACTTAAGATCACTTTTATATAGTGATTTGGTTTGGGCTTATCCCTTTATGTGCCAAGTGGATTGAAACCAGCCTTGGCTTAACACGGCAAATGGCCCAACTAAGTGAATTACATAACCAGCTCCCATGTGTTTTTTTTACCCGGTAATCAGAGATGCACGGAAGCAGTGACAGACTGCGGTGCAAGTGCTCCCCTGCAGCACTGTGGTTTGATGATATACAGCAGAGTAATTAAAAAAAGTTGTAGTTGTGATACTGCAGCTACCTTGAGCAACTCCTCTGGACCAAACTAGACTAGTAGACTATCTGGAACATTTCACAACACCTGAGAAATTCTCTGCACCTGCTCAGACTCAGTCTGAATAAACTCTAAACCAAATGTCCACATTCTGACTAGCTGACAGAAAAATGATGGCGTGTTCTACAGACCGTTTCAGAGCTACTGGCGTGCAACTTACAGGTGATGAACTACGGTTTCAGCACTTCTCTGCCCCTACACATCCTACAGGCTACATGTGGGAGGGAAAAGCAGGTCAAGTGTAAAGACAGAACCATGATAAATGTCCACATGATACCGATGAGGCAGTTGATCTAATTACAGTTCAATCACACAAATGACATCTGGAAAAACTTCAGATCAGAAACTGTATTCCATTGTGCCACAAGGAAATTATTGAAGCAGTCTTACCTGCAGGTTGTCTTCTGGTGTCTCTTTGGCTTCTCCAACCCAATAAATAATGTAAGAAATCCTCAACAGAGTCAGACCCACAGTTCAAACAGTCGAACCAGCCAGTAGCTGGACTGGTTCACAATTTTCAGAGAACGCTGTTGGAAATGTGGGTCTGAATGCTGTCAAGTGATAAAAATAAAAAAAGAGGAAAGGATGAAAGAGGTCTGAACTCCCTGTTGTGCATGAGCTATGATCTACAGTGTAATTAGGCTACGGGGGCTGGAGTCAAATTAACAGGTTTTCATCCAGAGAAAGTATTTAACACAAATGGATAATCACATGAGCTTTTTGGTTTATTTTTCTGGCTCGTATTGTTTAGTGTTGCAAACTTACCTCTTGTTCAAATTTTCCCATTGTGAAAGAAATGGCTGATTTATTCACTAATCTTGTATTTAAGTAAATATATCAAGTTGAACACCAATTAGAAGTATCTGTCAAAATACCACCTGTGATAAGTTTATAGTGAAATACCATACATCATTACCTTGATATCTTCATACGCACATCTTTCCATTTCCATTATTGTCAGTGGTGTGTTGTTGTCTGCTCTCATGGTTTTTATGTTGCCCCTTTGGATTTATTATATTAATGTTGTTGGTTCACAGAAGACCAGATGACGTTTGTTTTATCCAGCAGCTATAAATGTTGATCCTAATACAATCCCCCTCTGTAGCAGTGTTTAAAAGTGGGATCATGTCCCGAGCTCAGAGGTAAAATCCGTGCCCATGTTCCATGAGTGCATTAATTTGTCTGACCCTGTGTAGGAGATAAAAGAAACATGCAGCTTTGTCCTTTCTATTCAAACTAATTCATTATTTTTTCCTTTTTCTCTAATTGTTAAACTAAGGGGTGGGAGTGGAGTTACCAAGAAGTCACAGAAGAGAAGAAAGAAGAAAATTTAAAGAAACTCAAGAGGAAGTAAACAAACACATGAAGACTTACCTAGTTAGTCTTCAGACCGCAGAGTGCTGTGGAGAGGCGCTCCCTACTTTAGGTAAACTACAGGCTGCAGTTCAAACTACTGCAGTGGTTAGGCTCATTCAGTCTGTGTGTGTTCTTTAAACACATCATTCACCATCTGAGGACCTGCAGGGGTTCACTGAGCTGCCCGCACTCACACGGATTTAATGGTGCTTTTATTCCAGCTTCTTCATTGAGTCAAATCCATTTTCGGTTTTGTAAATGCAAACACTTCCGAAATTTTAATAATGTAAGTGAATTAAGAGCCAGTTGCCCCTCTGCAAACCCTCCAGAAGGGAGCGCCCAGCATGAGTAAAGAATAAAGGAAGGCTCATACTTACATCCTATCCTCGCAACTTTTTCCAAAGCTGAGATTCTGAGATTCATCTTGCTCTAGTCATCAAATGAATTCTACCATATTGGTGGGGTTTAATCAATAGATTAGCTTAAGATGGAATTTAACATTGTATCCATGCACTCTGTGTGATGAATTTAGCTTATGCAGAGCTAAAGCGTTTAGTCTCAGATCAGTTTTTAAACACCAATAAGAACTCTTCTCCAAATTGAAAATATTACAAAAAATACTATAAAGCCACCTGAGCGACTGATGTACCTCAACACTTTAAACCTTAAGATCATATAAAATAATTGACAACATATTTTGACATCAACTATCATCTATTCCTTTAACGATTCAATTTCAATAACTAAATATAAAAGCAACTATCTCCATAAAAATAAATGTATATATACACATTGCATCTTCATTTTCATTTTCTGTTGAGGAATTTCTAATTAAACTGTGGATTTCTCCTCCAAATCCTACATTACAGATGAATAACAGCAGTTTGATACATTACCTTGTGTGTGTCCCGGAATTTGCTGATCTCTCTGGATATCAGATCTCTCTTGTCATCCTCCATCTCCATGGCATTGATATCCTCCTTACACAAAGAAGGGGGAAGACAGGAAACAAACACACTAAGTACCCAACAGTTCCTACAAATCACAGCACAAGAGAATGTTGCACCAGTCTTTGTGTTCATGTGCATCTCTACCTCCTCTTTCTTCTCTTTCCGCTTCTTGTTGCGAGGTTGACTGTCAGGATCCTGCGAGGGAGCGTTGAGTTCACTTGCATACTCTCGGATGAGGACGTCTATCGCCCCCTTCACAACCTGATCCCGCCGAAGGGTTTCTTCATCAAGAAGCTCCTCCTCGTCTTCGTCGTTCTTTGACCCAACACTGGCTCCCTTTATGTTAAATCCAGGAAAAAAAAAATGGGAGAATCAAACTTACAAACCCATTTGAACAAAAGTACCATTCATCCTTAACTCAACAGGTGAACTGCATACCCCATTGGAACTCCTCTTCTTAGCTTTCCACTCATCTAGCTGGGACTTGGTTTTGGCATCGACCTTGACCAACAGCTTCTTATCACCTAAGAGCAGCTCATGCAGAAGTCTGAGGGCTCGCAGCGTGGATTCAGGCTCCTTATACTCACAGAACCCAAAAGCTTCAAGGAGTTAAGGAGAACAACAGTTCCACAGATGTTAATGACAAAATATTTTACCTACGTACAACATAAAAACTGTTTTTGCATTTAATTAGATTTTATATATTTCAAAATGTGTTAACAGTTTTATATTCTCTACGTCTAGTCCTTTTTATCGTTGACAAAAAACACAAACATCTAAATTCATTCAATTGAATAAAAAGTCCAGTCTCAAAGATCTCCAGATTAACTGCATTTACATAAAGCAAATTTACTCTGAGAATGTTTTTTGTGTAGTTACCTTGAAGTTTCCCAGAGGCGCCTTGGACCCTTTTCCAGCTCAGGACAATACCACATTTCTATATAAAAAAGAGACGAGAAAAACTAAATCATTAAATCTAGCATTACAGATGCCAACCATCAATGATTAGTAAATCACAGATAAGAAAGTTGCAGAAAGGTTTCCCTGTTACAATAGCTCTAAGGTATGTCAGTGGTTACCTGAGATGAGAGATTAGGTTTGAATTCGTCACCTGTAGCTCTTTATTTTCCCAATTTCCCTAAAGCTGCCTGTTCTTTTTCATTTCAGTACATGCAGAATAAGCAGAGGGAGAGATCCACCCACCGCTAGAAGCTGTCTGACCAACATGTCCGATGCCTTTTCAGAGATGTTTCCTACAAACACAGTGGTGGTGGGGCCACTGCCATCGTCTATATCCTTCATTCTGAGGCCAGACTCCTTCTTCGGAAGCATCGGCTTCTGTGCTACAGCCACTGAGGTCGGGAGCAGAACCTGCAGAATAGAGATGCAATTTAGTGCCTTCAAACTTTCCCAAAAACAAATGGATGAGACTTGGTTAAAGTCTTAACGTGTATCAAGAGTATGGATTAAATGGATGACGCGTCACTTTGTATGCAGTAGGTAGGAAGACCTGTTTCCAACTCACTGTGGGGGCTTGGGCCACTAGACCCATATGTAGTGGGATCATGGGGGTACCTGCAAATAGAAACACTCAAATATTAAAGTATACAAATACACACAAAAACAGACAATAATATGAAGCTGTGTGAGATTTCCCCAAATGAATTCTGAGCCCTTGAGGAGTTTAATGTTTCATTCAGGTTTCATTTGCAGGGATTTCACTATATTTCTCTACTTCCAACTTGTTTCTGTCTTTACGGTTCTTTTAAAGATTTATTCTAACTGGTTTCTTGTTCCATGTGAGTCCAGCTGTCACAGAACAATGTCCCCCTGTCCTCTGCACCTTCACTGTCAAACAACTGGCCTGAGTTGTTGTAAACAGTGAATCCTGGCTCCTGCAAATGTCATCAAACCCAAAATGCCCAACGACTGTTTACATTGGAGAACCCCCAAGGACTCAGACTCCCGACCCCACGGCTGAGTTGTGTACCTGGGGGGACACCTGGGGCAAAGCCCGCATACTGTGGAGGAGGGAGCCTCGGGGGCAGCTGGGGGAGGCCGATCTGCTGGCGGTTGAGGGGAGGAGGGTACGACATCCTTCAGATGAACGGGTAACTGGAGAAGAAGAAGAAGAAGAAGAAGAGGGAGAGAGAGAGAGAAAGGATGATGAGCACAGGAGGAGCAGCAGCGCGACATCATCTCAGGGTGAAGCTAGGTCACGTGAAACTCAGCGCAGCGTTACAATATCAACAATCCGCCACGCAAACCCACTGATAAACCACAACACTACCAAGGTGGTGGGGGACCTGCACGAGACGTTACACACGCGCAGGGTTTTTTAACGTTAACTAGCCCGCTAGCTTCGGAGGGGAGCTAACGCTTCTCCGTGGCCTTGGCTCGCTCACGTTTAGCCGCAGCGGTCACACGCGGATGTTACTCACCCGCCCGTGGAGCGTCAAGGTAAAAAAAAAAGCAGACGTTGACAAAAGCAAGTGTCGTCCGGATAAAAGCCCATGAACCGGGGGGAACCGGGGGAGACACGCCGCTGGCGATTAGCGCGATAACAGTGACCGGCGCGGTTCAGCTGCAGCTAACACTAATAACTGGGACCTGCTGCGCGCAATGCACCCTGGGAGAGCGGAGCGGCCCAGTGGGCTGGTTTGTTGCCCTGAGTTCTGTCTCTCAGGCTAGAAAACAACTCCTTCAGCTCCTCTTTTCTGTTTGTTTTCTAATAAAACTGTTAATTCTGCACTGATTTATCTTGAACTCGGTTTATTGCATTGCATTAAGTTCAGGCACTGGTTCTGCATTACTCTGTAATTCCTATATATGCTTTTCTTTCATTTGCAATACACTTTATACTTGACACTTTTTTATTTCACTTCCATTGTTAGATTTAATACTATATTGCTGTATTCACTGAATTATATTCTATTATATATGGTTGATACTGTAATCTTGGAGCAAGATGGCACAAGAATTTCCTTCGGGATTAATTGAGTTTTATGTGACCTTATTTAAAGGTTTGTCGGTAAGATTTAGGTGAAAGGGATCTATTGGCAGAAATTGAATAGATAAAATAATCCTAGTGATGTTTTCACTTGTGTGTTTCATCTAAATTTTTCAAACTGTTGTTTTCTTTACACTAGAATGGGCCCTTTATATTAATCAGGAGCGGCTCCTCCCTACGGAGGTCAGCATGTTTTTTACAGTAGCCCAGACTGGACAAATTAAACACCGTTTGAGTTTTTATGACAACTGAAGTCTACTGCAGGTTCTCCTTCATCTCCTTTATTGGAAGAGGTGGGTGAGGTTTCAGCTGCAACATGCAACTTCACCACTAGATCCTACACACTGAACCTTTAAGGTGGTAAAATAACAACAACAATAATCATCATCCTCATAATGAACTTTATTTCTATAGCACTTATACAAACAAGGTCAAAAAGCGCTTTGCAAAATACACAGAACAAAACAAGGCAAAACAACATCTGTCAAAAAAAACACAACATGACCAAAATGTCAAACAGTTCTATTAAGTGATAGTTGAAATAAATCGACTAAATCTATAATAAAAGCTGCGATGGTCCTTTATTAATTTAAATAATGTACAATGTGTGGATTAGTAGATTTTGTCACACGTGTGTTCACCGGTCTGTGGGCGTGGTTTAATTCTGGGAGGTTTTACCAAACAGGCTCTAAAATCTTTTTACCCCCATTTTAATTCTCTGCAGTTTCCATCTTTAAACGCTTGGTGGCGCCAAATGTTTAACTTTGTCAGATGTCACATGTTAACATGTTGACAGGTTTACAGTTCAGGTTCTATGTGTATTACGATGTTTAAACATTTACATTTACATTTAATATTAGTTTAGGTTTTGTACATAAATAAACAATAAACTGTTGACATTTGTGTTTTAATTGTCTATATTTTAAACTAAACCATATTTTGTTACACAATAAGATGGATAGTCCTATGGTTTCAATCTTAGCCCATGCCGCTACAAAAGGCTCTGGTGAGAAGTTCTGAGATAAGATAAGACGTTATAAACAACTGTAGTAGTAGTAGTAATAACATTGCACGTTACATAATATGGCAGATGTAGGCTACTATAGTTGAGTGTTTCTATGCCACTATACCCCCTTAACGTATCTGATAAACAGCTTTACTTAGAGATTACATGAAAAACACAGGACACCATAAAACATAATAACTTGTGATGTTATAAATGACCCCGCAGTTTCTAAAGTAGCTTCATGAGGACCACATGAAACCGTCAAAAGATCATTATCAAGATTTATTGCTTTCACACTGCTGCCATTTCAATAATAAGTTACTGTGCGTGTTAAGATAACATGGACAACCCCACAAGCCCATTAAAAACTGTAATAAATGACCCAGTAGTGTACAGTTAACATTAGTTCTTAAGGTCCAGATCAATCAAAATAGGGGGGGGTTATAAAAAGTGTCACTGGGACATAAAATAAGTGTTATAAAAACATATACAGTAGTGTATGAGTAATAATAATCCAACATATGAAATTTACTTTTAGTTTTACTTTGAATGCTTCAACATTTCTGGGGGATGGATAGGTAGATACTTTATTAAACCCCAAGGGAAATTAAGTTATCCAGTATCACACAAAACAGTCAAAAACAAGAGCATAAGAATAATAAAAGGTCAAAATAGGTCCAGAATAAGTTCTCTGCAGTGGGATGAAAGTCTGACCACCAGAACTACTACAAAGTTGTGACTGTAAATATGAGCTAAAGGAGATATTGACAATATAAATGTTTTAAGTATAAGTAACAGAGGCAGAGTATTGAAGCCAAATATAAATACAGATTTAAAGATAAATCACTGTAGCTATAAGTTGTGCGTTAGACTAACATAGCCTGTGAAATTGTGGTACAGCAGATGTAAGGTGAAAAGAATAAAACTTGAAATATAAAGCTAGAGATATAAAAAAAATCTAAAATCAAAATAAAGATAAACATAGGCATTAAGAAAGCATAGGATTTGAACTTTTACACATGTAAGCTGTAGTTTGTACTGCGAGCTGACACCTGTTCCTGCAGAAATAGGTGGAAAGATGTGGGCACTGGAAAAGGGCCTGACCTGAAACCTGATCTGTTTTTGGCTCCTGGACTCGTGTGGACGCACAATCAGGACCAACGCTTTAATGTAAACAAGCAGATCAGCCCCCGCTCCGCTGCGTCTCTGGAAATTTCCACCTCGACGAGACTCTGCGGTAAAAAAAAAAAAGGGGATTCACAACAAACACATGGGGAAACGTCCTTACCGCGCAGGCCACGCCCACCGGACGAACCCACTTCCTGCGCCGCCTCCCATTGGCTGGCGCGAAGGTGTGTCGTGGGCTCTGACGTCACAGCTAAACGAGGAACAGGACGTTCTAGTTGAAAAACGCGGTGTAAACTCGCATCGCGGCGGATTATTTCGGCGCAGTGTGCGTGTTAAAGTTGCGTTAAATGCGGAAGAACCCGGCCGTGACTCACCGGTAGCGGTGACCCGGTCCCTCCGCCCCGGCAGCTCATGAATATTCAGCGGACGGAGGAGGCTTAAGACCCGGCCCCCAGCATCCGACAGAGAGCGCAACGACCCGGCGCGCTTTCGTCAGACTCTTTCCGCTGCGCTGTCTGGAGGCTGTCTGCGCATTTTCTCTCGTCACATCCCGCGGAGGAAGATGGCTTTCAGGGGACATGTACACCGCTTTCTCAGGACTCAACTCGGCCACTGCTGCACACAAAGCCGGCCTCAGTCCGTGGCGGTGCTCGGGGCCCCGTTTTCCAGAGGACAGGTAAGAAAAAGCTCGGTGAGAAGTTAAAGTAGATTTTTAAACCGTTAATCGGTCACTCAGCTTCCTCGTGGGTTGTTTTGTGTCCGACAGAAAAGGAGAGGAGTGGAGCACGGACCCAAAGTCATCAGAGATGCGGGGCTCATCGAGAGGCTGTCCGGGCTGGGTAGGTGAGGGGAAGGGGGCTCGTTATGTAACCGAGGCTGTTATTCAGAGCCTCCGGTTCTTCAGTCGGTACTTCAAATCACCGGGAGACACCTGACGTGAGAACCGGAACAGGATCTTTTCTGGTTCCTTAAATATACTGTACTTCCCACTGTTAAAGACATAGTTTAAATAGGTTAAATCCACATCATCTATACGTGTTGGTTCTTTAAATATACTGCACTTACCACTGTTAACGACCTAGTTTAAATAGGTTAAATCCACATCATCTATACGTTTTGGTTCTTCAAATATACTGCACTTACCACTGTTAACGACCTAGTTTAAAAAGGCTGAATCACCATCATCCGGTTTCATTTCCATGTGGACGTTACAAAGTAGTGTGGCAGCAGAATAACGGCCAAACAGGCGCAGTGCACGAATTCCATCAGTGAAATTACATAATGATGGAAATCCCTGTTGAAATGTGATAATGGTGAAGAAATGGTTGAGCACAGACCAAAAGAGACTCCAGTCTTACGACACAGGGGATAAAGGTCCTCGCACAGGTTCACATGACCTATTACCACAGGACACTGTGGTAGAAGTCAGGCTGATTTGTCATCTCTCGTTATTCGTGGTGCCACATGTCTGGTTTGGTCACTGGCTCCCAGCTCAACGTGCTCTGAGAGGAGGATTGTTTCCACTGGCGTCACTGCAGACTCACTCAACTGCACTGTAACCACGCTCCGCCCCCTTTTTCTTTATCGTGGCGTTATTGTTCTGCGGACAAAAGGGGAAGAGCCGCTGCTGCTGCTCTGCAGATGTAAGAGGACGCCTCGAGCGGAAAGAATCCTCCCTTTATTCCAGCGAGGTTAGGTCACCGAGTTCGCATTGTGCTTGGAATTAGAAAGGTCCCACAGCTAGGACAGGAGTTATGCTGTAGGGGGGATTTAAATATACCACTGAGAATGATCAGGTCACTATAACGTCAGGCCTAGGGTGCTTAAAGTCTATTTGTGGTCTAGACACAGTTAAGTCCTCTATGAGCACCAAGGACGCTACAGATTAATGCGCTGCCATAGCTCACACTAAATACATTCAGTCCAAGTCAACAGGGCTTCATCTCATGATCTGCTTTATAATGTGCAGTAATTACATGACAGTTGTCTGTTTTTATTCATTAAGATCATTATAATAAAACTGTGTTATATCACTCAGGTTACAAAGTGTGTTGCATAACATATCAGAATAAACACTGAACAAGACCAAACGAGAATAATTTATAATTTATGTAAAATATCATAAACAAACATCTGTTCAAACCAGTTAAACCGGACTTTATATAATCATTTAAAAATTATAGTTATTCCAAAGGTTTCAAGACTGTGTTGACTGCAGAATATTTGAACTGGGATACCATACATATGATAATGTTTCTATAAATACACCACAGATATAAGCCTACTATCATGATACCTCAGTTCACATGAACACAGAGTCCCACGGACTCTTAGTTCCCATGTGAATCTAACAGAGAGATCAGTGGTTGTTGGTGACATGAGCTGTGTGACCATGCGATGGATAATTCAGGTGTGTGACAGTTAAGGCCATTAGTACCTGTTGGAGCCAATTAAACAGACCCAGAGAGGCAGAGAATGTGCCAGGTAATCTGTTATCAGCTGTAAACACAAGCTGTTGTGCAACAAGCTCAGCCCCCCCGCCCCCCTCATCACTTTGTTCTCCGAAACTGACACTGTCACAACTGCATGCAGTAGTTAGTTATGTCACTGCAGTTTAGCAGCATTAGATATGTTAAAGGCTCAAATCTTGTTGTTAAATCTTGGTCTAGAATACAATAAAGACATGAAAGACATTTTTTATGTTATAGACGGGTTAGCGGCAGATGGGTGTGAATCCATGGCTTGTTTTGAAAGAACCACTTAATTTGTGTTTAAATTATTTGCCGCAGCTTCATGGTGATACTAAATCAAAAATACACAAATCTGCCATATTATTATCAACACTCAGTGTGGCCAGGGAGAGTGGAAACGTGAGGAAATGAGGGAAATGGTCCAACTGGCCAGGGGTCGAACCAGGGAGTCTCTTCTTAGGGTACTAGTTCCCACGTGGTATGTGTTCTAACCATTTAACCAGCAGGTCGCCCCTGATTTATTATAGGGATGATCATAACGATGACAACGACCCCCTTGCTTTTTGAAATATTAAGCTAGAATACAAAATAGTAACATAACTGAAATTCAATATTACTTCAAAATTAAAAGTGCTATTAAAAAAAAACCTTGAGTTTAATTTAGTTTTTTGAAATGTGCTTAGTCTTCTGAACCAAACCCAAAGTGAACTAAATACCACGTCGTCTCGACCATCACACCGTCATGGTTGGTTTCACTTTGTAGAAACAGTTTGAATGAAACATTCATATAATCAAAGCAACACTCACTGGGATTTAACTACAGTAAACACAGCAGCTATAAACTTTGATAGAATAGGCTTTTTTAATTATCTTGCAATAGATGTTCAGGATTGCAAGAAGACAAGGGCTATTCCTGTCCTGTCTACGAATGGCAATGAACCTCATTGGTTCCCCTTGGATCAGCAGAGTAACGCAACACTGCCATCAAAGCTCACATTGCCAGATGAACCCTCAATATGGTGGATCACATCACTTGTTTACTTCACAGTCGGCACCCCCTCGTCTTTAAATTCTGCAACAGCCAATGCACAGGGTGGCCTGGACTGACTGAAACCTGAGCTGGGGAGGGAAACGGGGCAAATGGAAAGTGCTCTGTCACTAATGTTCCACTTGCTTTGAATGACTCAGCCTCACCGGACTGCAACTTTTCATCCTAAAGCGGCACCTGCAGTCGTCAAAATACAAATGATTCTTTCAAATCAGACACCGGGGATGTGTCCTGAGGATTAGAGAGATTGTCAAGAAGCCTCAGATGCCAGGTTGCTTCCATGTCACAGGCTGACACGCTGAACACCTGCTGAGTCACTGTACACTGCATCGAAAGAGTGACCCTGCACAAAGTGTCTCCATCTAACGGCAGCTTGTTGTCGGCTCCTCAGATTACTCTGTCCATGACTTTGGAGACCTCAGCTTCCACCACCTGGAGAAGGATGAACCCTACATGGACGTGAAGTTCCCTCGCTCTGTGGGTGCAGCCAATAAGATGCTGTCTGGAGCAGCGAGCAGAGCCATCGGAGCGGGCCACACCCTCGTCATGCTTGGTGGTGATCACAGGTAAATGAGCTCAGATTATGGGATCTACAGAGAGTTAAATGTACTGCAACTCAAGATCATGAAAAACCCAGAGCCTGAAATCATGCAGTGTGATTTCTGTAGTATTTTAAGTGTCACAGTGAAACAAAGAACCCCCCACCCCCAGGAAACACATGATGGCAAACCACAACATGTTTCTCATGTTATCAAAATCATAATCAAAGTGCATACACAGAAATATTAGTAAAGCGGAAGTGGAAGCCGCCACCAACATCACACACAGTGACACACATTTAAACGTTTCTATTCTCGAACCTTCTATTTATCTATTCTGATAAACACCAGATGTTTAAAAGACTGTCCTCTCCTTTTCACAGCCTGGCTATCGGGTCAGTGAGCGGTCACGCCCAGCAGTGTCCCGACCTGTGTCTCATCTGGGTCGATGCTCACGCAGACATAAACACGCCCATAACCTCTCCATCAGGAAACCTGCACGGCCAGCCTGTGGCATTCATGCTCAAAGAACTACAAGACAAGGTGAGGAGAAGCCTTCAGCTAAATGTAAATGCACTTCAAATGCACTCCCGGCGCCACTAACATATTCCGATACATATTCTGATGGTGGAGGATAATTTTATTCCCCACATTTGCATAAATTCCATATTAAACTATATTCTACCATCCACCACAGATGCCAGCTATCCCAGGGTTCTCTTGGGCGAAGCCGTTCCTCTCCTCGAGGGACCTGGTCTACATCGGTCTGCGGGACGTGGACCCCGGAGAGCGGTAAGTGGATACCAGCACTTTACTGTGTGTGGCTGATGTGAACTTCCCACACTTTAGCACTGGGAGAGTAGTTTTAACTTCAATTTTTGAATTGAATTGTGTTCATTGCAGCAACATCCTGAAGAACCTGGGTATCCAGTACTTCACCATGAGGGATATCGACAGACTGGGCATCCAAAGGGTTATGGAGATGACTTTTGACCATCTTATGGCAAGGTATGTTCAAGTGATGACGATATTCCACGACTGTTTCAATAAGGTTTAATGTATGTTACTGTTTATGCGATTAAGTCAAGTTTGTCCATGTCTGAACTATCAATTCAAACTTTCTCTTTCTCACCTTCTTGAACAGAAAACAGCGACCGATCCACTTGAGCTTCGACATCGACGCCTTCGACCCGTCTCTCGCCCCCGCCACAGGAACGCCAGTGAACGGAGGTTTGACCTACAGGGAGGGAATGTACATCACAGAGGAAATCCATAACACAGGTACGAAGAAATACAAATACACGCATGTCTGCAACAGCTTGAAGAGACGACACCATGTTGTCAATAAAACACTTCCATTGGTTTTAGTGTAAGTATCTAACTTGTGACTGTGTTGCTGTGCAGGCCTGCTGTCAGCCATGGACCTGGTCGAGGTGAACCCCGTGCTAGGGGCCAACCGAGAAGCCGTGGAGGCCACCGCCTCTTTAGCGGTCAACGTCATTGCGTCGTCTCTTGGACAGACGAGAGAAGGGGCTCACGTGTCCATCGATGAGATTCCATCTGCGAAGGACGACACAGAGCAGCTCCGCATCTGAGGGCGTAAAGTGAAGCTATGGACTGTATCAACGTCATCCCTGAGCATTCCGCCAGTTCAAGACTGAAAAGACTGATTCTAACTGTAGCTCAAATATTTTGTTCCCATCTCTTTGCTGTTTATTGTAGTGTTTTAAAAAATTATTTATGAAACCTGTGAGAGATGTTTACATAGATTATTAACCCTAACCCTTTAGAAACCACTACTCTTATTGATGGGAAGACTACTCACTGTAACAGCAATGCTAACTTATTTTGTATGTAAAGTAATAAGTTAAGTATTCGAGGACGAAGTTGCCACATATTTATGATGTGTTTGGTTTACAAGTTAATGAACCTGCCTCAGAGGTATGATGAATCAAGACGTAGTTTGAAGTCCACAGCATGGATTCTGAAAACTGTGTCTGTGCCAGTTAGTAAAAAACTAGTAATGATGTGTTTGCACTTTTGGACCAGGTGTGGTTACTGTATTTTCTTTAGAGTTTTTGTATTTACACATTGAACCTACTAGTACAGTACATGTACTAGACTTACTGTGTGTATAAATATGAACTGATGATTAATCAGTTTTTTGCTCACAAATGAAGTGAGTGACCGATGTTTGACGTGATGAGGCCACTGAATGACTTGTCCTTGTAACAGAGTTTATATTTTGGTCTCCCATAAATGTGCTGACATTTTTGGTTCATGTGTACAGTTGTATTATTGACTCCCTCATTTTACTTTATTAAGGAATCCAGTAAAACTTCAATGTTTTAACTTCTACATAAGAAAACAGGCTCCGTGAGCCCACACACTGTGTGTGTGTCAACAACCTTTAGCGTGGACCATGTTACTTAACATGTTAATATTTGCACTAACAGTAAAAGCTCAGTTAAAGTATTAGAGTAAACTGGGGATGTGACAGTAATATTAGTAGTTCTGCAAGTGTATATCATACAATTTTTGATGATGAAAAAGTGATGATGAAAAATCGCCAAAGTCCAAACTCGTTTTTATCCTCTGGGAATATCAGGACAGAATTTTGTGAGATAATTCACGAGTGAATTTTTCAATCTGACTGGAAGAGCACTCGGAGATCAGATACCTCCACCAAGGCTGACTGGCAACTTTATCACGTTGAAGTGACTCACATTAAACAAATGCAAAATATCCACCACTGAAGCTAAGAGGAATATTTGTTACAGTAGTTTTTGCGTCAGCCTGTGTAAGTTTCTTCTGAGTCATTTGGAGTCATCCTCTAACGACCATGACTGACTGTGGAAAGAATGTAATGGCAACAGATCAGTAGATATTGAGTTATTTCCATTTGGACTGATTAACGCTGCCGTCAAGGCCACTACTACAAGGCCAATGTTGGGACTAGATACAGTATTATGAGAATCAATGGTCACATTGATACCTCCGCCAAGGTTATGTAAGATTACTCAGCTGAACCGTTTTGCAACAACCCACGTGACAACTTGTGGAGGGGCGGGGCATGACCCAAACAAATGAATTGGAGCGAATCCGGATAAACAGGCGGATCCATGAATTGATTTTCAGTTGTTTTATAATGGCAGGATGGGGCGTTGGTAGTTTCATAATGATTACTTGCACTAATAAAAAGTAATTCATTGTACAAAAGAAAGGAACTTAAGGCCAGAAAAACAGGTGTGCTTGTGTTTTAGGTTTTCAGGAAATGTAGACACACATTTCAGATACAAGCTAAATAAATTATTAAATGTCCTCTCCCCCCCACTCCCCACCTCATCCACACAACGAGGTCACTGCAGCAAGGCATGATCTCTAACGCAGAAGAACAACACTGTGGCAGATGTGCCACTTCAAGAACACATCACTAAAAATAACCTTATCACCTATTATTTGAGAATTAATTCCATAGTAACAGATGCTGTTTACCCAGCACTAACCCGGCCTGGGCCGGGGCTTCAGCCTGGAAATCATCCTCATCTGTGACGTCAGTTCCACAGTGGATGTTTTTTCAAAGCTTTGGCCTGCTTGGCTGCATTCCCTGGAAATACCAGATACGATGCGAGATGAGGTTAAACATTACCTTTAATGTGTTGACTGTCAAATAAAGAATAAAGACGCTTGGTTCTGACAAGAGATTTTTGTGTTATACAGCGATTAGACAACATCATTAACATTTTTTACACATTCATACCTCATACATTCATGAGAAAATGAGCTCAAAATAACCATCTGGATACTGAGCATGAAAACTCTAGGAAAATACACTCGGCTGGTGCCATTTCATCAACATACTGTCGTTTAGATTCATAAACATAATAAACAATACAATAATGTAGAATACTAATAGAAAAGTATCCCAATAAGATCATTTTTAAAAACTCACAGAGCTGATATAGCAACGTCTGTCATTTCATGAGTACTTTCACCAAACCACAGAATCTTTACATGATGCAGTAATTCAACCAAACGCTGACTCATCCAGGATCCTCTCTGGAATCTGCAGCAGCCAGAACACAGTTCCAGAGAATCCTCCCACAGGGCATCATTGGCATTAACAGTCTGAGAAAACTCAATCTCAGTTCACAGTTTTGTCCTGTAGGTTTAGTCCCATTGACAGGTTTGTTTTTCCCGTTGAACGAACTCCACGTGCTCAGGGACAAAATCTTCTCTCGGTGAAGCTTCAGTTCCAACCTGAGTCTTCTTATTGTCCTTCTTTGCACTAATATGAAACAGTTGGCTGGAGACAGCAGAACAGCATTATTGCTACTGGACAGTTGATGGAGACAGATGCGGAGAATCGGGTTTTGCTCTTGGATCAAGAGGTTGAGACTCTTCTGAGTTTGGGAAGTTTATTTTCGGAAGAACTTCAGGTAAATCACAGCGCCCAGGATCGCCAGCTCCATTAGAATGATCACACTTAACAGCAACTTGTTTGTCATCAGCCTACAAGATGGAAAGAAAATGAATGGAGGCTCTGGTCATTATTCCACAATCATTCACAAGGAAGATTTTATTTAATGTGTTTATTGAAACTAATATCATCTCTGTGGATTAAAAAATTAGTTCAATAAATGAGCTCAATTTGTGTATTGACTGAAGAGAAGAATCTTAATTTTACTTGTTTATAAGTTTAGCATTCATTCACTTATTTGATCAAATTGAATGTAATAATATAAATTAAGTGTATAACCTCCTCTAGGACAACACTCACCGCCGAGACATGGCACGAAGGATCTTTCGACTTTGACTGAGGTTCTCTCCAGTGGTCACCAACTACACAAAAAGACAGAAGAGATTTAAAAAACAGATTACATCATATGCTTCTCTTAAGACTGACCACAACTAGACTAAATTATACCAACCCAAAAGCATGGTAACTGGACATATTCAAATCGAAATAGCATTTTAATCACGTGCTGATTCTCACTCTGCTCCTGGTGCGGTCCAGCTGCTCGCGCTGCTCCCCCAGCTCCTCGATGATGTCGGTACCGATGTGCTCCGTCTCTGCAGCGATGCGTTGGCTGCGTTCAATGCTCTGACTGGCGTTGTTCAGAGAGTCTGTGCCCTGGAGGAGCAGGGTTCTCTGGGACTGCAGGTGAGTCTGCATTCAGTGTGGGGAGAAGGGACAGAGCATCACAGGATAAATGATGCTGAACAAAACATATTTACAGGAGGAAATAAACGTTCACTCCCTTAGATATCAACTAGTTCATATGGGGAGTTATTCCACAGTAAAATGTTGATCTCTGTGTGCAAACTTTCTCTTGTCATCACATACCTCTACATAAACATCTGTATTATTTTCTTAATTTCGTCAACACACAGCTTTTAAAGGTCGTTTTGAAAGACACTGAAAATGTCTGTTTGTAAATACATTTTATATAAGCCAGTATTTACAGGAAGAAATTATTTACAGCGAAACCAGAAATACAAACATAACCAATAACAGTATATTTACATTCTCATGGTGTTATATTTCATATATTTTCCTTTTTCCTTTGACATATTAGATTTTTCTTTTGTAAGTAACTTATTAAAGCTGCGTCCTCTCCAAACATGTTTGTGTGGAGAGTTTTGTTCTGTTTTTTCACGGTGGAACTACTCGTTTAGTTCTGCCACTCGACCGTTGCTCAGCAACACCACATTGTTTACTCCAGGGATCAGCTGATGACGCTGAAGCCGGCCGGTTGGCGACTGGGAAAGCGGCATCCCCGCTGAACTTTCCAGAAAAACACACCGGGGTTGCAGAGGAAAAGGATCGGTGAGGAGGCTTTGATGTCTTTTGTTACCCATTTCCATGGGTAACAAAAGACATCAAAGCCATCCTTAATGAGAAGAAGAGGACTTTCAGAGGGGACAACAGGGAGGAAGTGAGGACTATTCAGAGGAACCTGAAAATCAAGATCAAGGAGGCAAAGGACAGCTACAGGAGGAAGCTGCACTGGGCTAAGAACACTGAGACTGAGGTCCTTCAACATCTGCCGGATTCTGATTCAAATATCCATACTGCAAACAGTCACACAGACATGTAAGGTGTCCTGGGTCTGTCCCTCTCGTGGTGAAATGCTCAAACAGCCTCACACTCACACTCTGCTGATTCTCTGATGAGTAGATGCCGTGGTGACTTCCTCCCACTGGCTGGGACGAGGAGCCAAAGCTGGGAGCAGAGTTCTTCATGTCCCTCTGCAGTTTGCCCAGATCCCGGCGGTACAGGCGCAGCTTCGTAGCCATTCCGTTTCGATAAGAAGACGGGGCGCCGCGCAGCTCCTCCTCCATTCCTTGTAACTGCAGACAGATAAGCACAGGACCTTTCTCTGTTATGGTCAACGTCACACTGGTTCTCAAAGGATTATGGTGGGAACAATGTTTGCAAGGAAGCTCCATAGTAGCAAAATAAAGCAGTTAAACAAGTAATTGATATTAATTATAATGTATATGTAATAAAAAATTATAACAATTTTACCAGTATGAAAATGTTTACTATACACAATGAACAAAACCAAAAAGATGCAAATGAATGCGTATGTTTCATTTAATAAATATCTTAATATAAGCTCAATATGTACTTACTTACTTTTTTAATAGTTATAGTAGACAGTTTTTGATTAAACCGTAAAATAGCAAGTCTCAGTTACATTTCCTTTGCAGTGAGGGTTCGATAACGACATTTTGGGAATCATTTTATGTTTTACTCCCCGATATATGAATATAGGAAATATTTGACTCCCTAACACTGAGGGCTGAATACTATATATTACACAGTTGCTGTTGTTGTTGTGTTGTTGATGTTGTGTGTGTGTGTGTGTGTGTGTGTGTGTGTGTGTGTGTGTGTGTGTGTGAGTAGAATGTTTTTACAGATTGTTGATGAGCAATAAAGTTCCAGCTCATCTCTGTCAACTCTAATCACAGTGTTTCTAAATCACAAACTGAGGGAAGGTTTTAAAACGTAAACAAGTTCATCAATAACAAACAACACTAGAATTAAAAAGTGAAAGTAGACGTCCAGAAGAATAAACAAGGTCAGAGCAGCTCACCACTTCTTCAGCTTCCCCATTTCTCTCATCGAAGGTCCTCACCAACCTCTTCCTCTCCTCTGCGGAAACAACACAAGCTTTAACTTAGTACAGTAAATAACTCATCATCAGGAGAACTGGTTGTGTTGTAAGTTAGTTAGTTAGCTGGTTAGTTAGCTGGTTAGCTGACGTCAACATGAACAGCAGCAGTGTGTTTACCTCCCTGGCTCATCGCAGCTCGGTCTGGAATCAGCTTCAGCTCCTCGAACATCGAGCTGAAGATTTCGTGCAACTTCTCGAACTCCTCCGACGACATCTCGAATCGACTGGTCGACGTGTGGTCGGTTGTTATTTATTCTGTCAGACAAAACGCGAATAACGATCAAGACGCCACTGACTCGATCTAATAATCAGATCTCATCGACTCTTCCGCAGGATGGACCTCGTGACTGACAGCCTCCCGCGCCTGACCGGAAATCAACAATAATAACAAGGTTTTTAATAATATCCTGGTGAAACTAATACTTAAAAATGAATAAGACAAGATTTAACTTACACTTTTTAGAAAATAATAACAGATCTGAGGGAAAGAAACTCAAAAACCACCCGATGACAATTCTAATCAGGCGCTACGTAGACAGGCGGTCACAGGAGCTTTGGGGGAAATGTAGTTTTCAAACATAACTAGGAGACAAAACTGTATTAATATTGATTATTCATTTTATTATACATGTTTTGAATTGGGTTTTGAATTTAAGTTTTGAATTAGATTTGAATGAAATTGTAATTACAAAAAAATCGAATTCATAATATATTTTTATACTATTTTTTAATTCTATTTATTTGAATTCAAAATGTTTAGGATGTAAAATCATTTTGTGTTCCCCTTGAGATATAATGCACCTTTTAAAATTTAGCATATTTATATTTGTTTATTGTGAATATTGCTTTTTATTTTCTCATGATATAGTTGAATTCCTGTGTATATGTATCATAATGTACGATAAAGCCTCTGGAGACACATAATCCATTAAAATGTAAAAAAAAATCTTCTTTATCATAAAAATAATGCAATTCCCTCTAATGGAACAACATATCATATGATAAAATACTAACACAAGTTGCCACAATAAAAGTCAACACAACATGCCAACATAAATAGTTTGTAATCCTAATGTAAAGGAATGAAACCAGCCTGTGTGTCACCTTCTACCCAGGCTATAAAAACTACAATCCCATGATGCCCCTGGCGGTATGTGTGCACGCTCCGCCCCCCCCTCTCTCTGCCTTTGACATCAGCTGTTTGCTTGTTTCCTCCTCCTCAGCTGCAGCTTCTCTCTCAGCCTCGGAACCACAGACGAGCAGAGGATCCGCTGCATCATGTGGTTTTTTGCGATAGTCGCTGGACTCGGAGCGGTGACGTTGCTGGTGCTGTTGTTCGCATCACACATAAGGTGAGCGGCGACCAATGCACTCACGTAACCCAGTCAGGGCTGGATTGTGGTTTGGTTGACAGGACAGAACATTGCACTGTTATTATATCTAAGGATGCGTTTCCGTTATAAAAGCACTGTGCGTCATATGTCATATTTAAGGGGTTATTTCCAAACCCTCTACTCGATGCTGATGTATTGTCCTGAGCAGGGAATCAATGCAACAGAAAGGATGATGGAGCTGTGGGAGTTTTTTTGCAGCCGGATGAACCGGGTGTCTTCCACCTGAGCTGGGCCAATCAGGAGCCCGAGCGTGGGGTAGTAGGTGTGCTCCTGTGCTTTCCCATTGGCTGCTTCGCCTCCCTGCTCAGTGGCGAGGGCCGCACGACGTTGACGCTCAGCAGTGGCCTCATCCCAAGTTTCTCTGTGAATTATTGAGCCATGGGTCCATATGTCCCAACTCCAATGGGGACAAAGGGGTTTATGGCTGCGGGAGGGACTGTCTGCTCTGGTGCAGGACAGAGATCTGAGTGTTAATCTGTGATGTGCATCAACAGAAGTTATGCAGCAGGAGGAGTGTGCAGGTCCCCGGCTCGTCTGGATGGGAAGACGGTCCTCATCACTGGAGCCAACACAGGGATTGGGAGGGAGACCGCACGGGATCTGGTGATGAGAGGTGACCTTTTGGTTTTTACCGTGAAATGCAGGATTTAAATTCAGTACAACACCTCCTTATTACATCCGACAAGACCAAACTGGGAGGCTGTAAGGAAAATGTACTGATGCTATGAAGAATAAATACTTTATAAAATCATAATTCATGACAAAATTAATCACAATCCACCAGGCCGAACAATCCTACACACGACCGTCTAGTTCTTACAGTAGAAATATAAAAGAACTAGAATGGCACTCACACAAGTACCAACAGTACCGTTAAATTCAATCACGCTGCACCAAATTACACACTTTAATCATTCCTCTAAATATGAATGATCTTATTCATCAAGATCCATGAATAATGTCCCTCAGAAATCAACAAAACTGTTGTGAAACGTCTTTTCTCACAACGTTAAATAAAAAAGTTCCATCCCCTGATCCGGATCCAAAAATAACGGGCCCTTTCCTGACTAGTGTGAATGTAGTTTGTGTCTCGTTCACAGTTTACAAAATGATTTGTTCACATGGCAGGGGCTCGGGTGATCATGGCATGCCGAGACGTGGAAAAGGGCGAGGAGGCTGCGGCCAGCATACGAGCCGCGTACCCCGATGCAGATGTGGAGGTTCGAGAGCTGGATTTGGCAGATACCTGCTCTATACGTGCCTTCGCACAGGAATTCCTCAGAGGTGACCACACAGAGGCGGTTTTAATACTCACATCCTCCTACAAAGCTCCAGAGTGTTGTTATTTAACAGGTATAACAGCGGCCATGTTTCTTTTATGTGATGTTCTCTTTACTCAGAGGTGAATCGTCTTCACATCCTCATCAACAACGCCGGCGTGATGATGTGTCCTTACACCAAAACCATTGATGGCTTTGAGATGCACATCGGAGTCAATCACTTGGGTAAGAACTCACTGAAGTTTACTGGAACCCACGAATCATTCAAACCTTAAACAGGACTGAAAATCTCACAGATAAACTGATCGATCGGATTCATCCAATGGAAATAAATCATTCTGCACATTTCATGCACAACTGGAAAGGCAACGCAGTCTTTGAAAAGTTCTGCTCAATAGTTTAATTTTGTAATATGTGCATGATAATAACAGATCCACCTTGAGAGGACATCAATATTAACAAATACAATGAATTCATGTTATTTCCATTGTTGTTATTCTCCCTCACGTACGTCTGATGCCATGTTCGACAAGAAAGTATAAGTTGAAATCATGTTTGACACAGAGAAAAACTCATATTTCAGAACTAAAATGGTTTTAATGTACATGTAAATTAAGATTAGCTGATTAAATTAAGTTTGTATCAGGGCTGGGCAATAAAACTATATTTGTGATTATTATAATTTCCATCAATAGCTGTATAACAATGGTTCAATATAGATAGGGATATATTTCTTGTGCATTTTTTAAACACAGTGATGGAGTTTCACACGTAATTGTTTGTCATCCTCTGGACATAAGAGTTTGAAACTCAGGAGCAAAAATCTGTCTTTAGACTTACGTACGTCTGTCTTACCTCCGACAGGTCACTTCCTGTTGACGTCGCTCCTGATCGGGCTGCTCAAGCGCAGCGGGCCGGCCCGAATCATCGTGGTCTCCTCTCTGGCACACAACTTCGGCTGGGTCCGCTTCCACGACCTTCACAGCCAGGGCAGCTACAACAGTGGATTAGCGTACTGCCAGAGCAAACTGGCAAATGTGCTGTTTACCAGAGAGTTGGCTCGTAGACTCAAAGGTACACAAACAAATACACACACACACACACACACACACACACACAAAACATGGGAGAACGCACAGATGGGCTGTTCTCTGGCAAATGTAGTAGCAGAGGGTTAGTGATGCTTTGTGTGATGATGAGGAGGAGGAGGGAAGAGATGAAAACTTCAAATGTTTACCTAATCAATGCTGCTAAAACCTTTATGTTGATGTTCTCCTTTACACTTGACATCCATTGCACTTCTGTCCGTCCTGGGAGAGGGATCCTCACATGTGGCTCTCTCTGAGGTTTCTACCTTCTTTTTTCCCTGTTAAAAGGGTTTTTAGGTAGTTTTTCCTTACTCTTGTTGAGGGTTAAGGGCAGAGGATGTCACACCATGTTAAAGCCCTATGAGACAAATTGTGATTTGTGAATATGGGCTATACAAATAAAATTTGATTGATTGATTGAAAACAAAATGTAGACTGACAACAAATGGTCCAAACGGTCTTTACTAACCCTTCGACCAGGTAGTACACTGAAATATCATTCTTTCTAAATTACACTATACGAATGCCAACCATGCCTGTGAGCATGTTGGAAGCCAATGTGCTGGATACAGTGAGAAGTGAATTTATAAATAATTTAAAGACCATTTTATTTACAGCTCCTTTAAGTATTTAACGTGACACTGCAGATGAGAAACCAACGAAATCTCTCATTGTGACGAGAGCAGTTTTGTTAAATTATGTCAAAGAAATGTGTTTTCTTTTTATTAGAGTTATTCATGTAAAGTTTAAGGTTAAACTGTACGATTTCAAGCCTCAATTACATTTCTTTGTCATAAGGGTTTGAAAACAACATCTGAGGAATCGTTGCCATTTTTAAAATATATATACACTACCGTTCAAAAGTTTGGGGTCACTTAGAAATTTCCTTATTTTTCAAAGAAAAGCACTGTTTTTTTCAATGAAGATAACATTAAATTAATCAGAAATACACTCTATACATTGTTAATGTGGTAAATGACTATTCTAGGTGGAAGCATCTGGTTTTCAAAATATCTACATAGGTGTATAGAGGCCCATTTCCAGCAACTATCACTCCAGTGTTCTAATGGTACATTGTGTTTGCTAATCGCCTTAGAAGACTAATGGATGATTAGAAAACCCTTGAAAACCCTTGTGCAATTATGTTAGCACAGCTGAAAACTGTTTTGCTGGTGAGAGAAGCTATAAAACTGGCCTTCCTTTGAGCTGGTTGAGTATCTGGAGCATCACATGTGTGGGTTCGATTATACTCTCAAAATGGCCAGAAAAAGAGAACTTTCATGTGAAACTCGCCAGTCTATTCTTGTTCTTAGAAATGAAGCTATTCCATGTGAGAAATTCGAAGAAACTGAAAATGTCCTACAACGGTGTGTACTACTCCCTTCAGAGAACAGCCAAACGGGCTCTAACCAGAGTAGAGGAAAGTGGGAGGCTCCGGTGCACAACTCAGCAAGAAGACAAGTATATTAGAGTCTCTAGTTTGAGAAATAGACGCCTCACAGGTCCTCAACTGGCAGCTTCTTTAAATGGTACCCAAAACGCCAGTGTCAGCGTCTACAGTGAAGAGGCGCGACTCCGGGATGCTGGCCTTCTAGGCAGAGTGGCAAAGAAAAGCCATATCTGAGACTGGCCAATAAAAAAAAGATTGATATGGGCAAAGAACACAGACATTGGACAGAGGAAGATTGGAAAAAGTGTTATGGACAGACGAATCAAAGTTTGAGGTGTTTGGATCACACAGAAGAACATTTGTGAGACGCAGAACAGGTGAAAAGATGCTGAAAGAGTGCCTGACGCCATCTGTCAAGCATGGTGGAGGTAATGTGATGGTCTGGGGCTGCTTTGGTGCTGGTAAAGTGGGAGATTTGTACAAGGTAAAAGGGATTTTAAATAAGGAAGGCTATCACTCCATTTTGCAACGCCATGCCATACCCTGTGGACAGCGCTTGATTGGAGTCAATTTCCCCCTACAACAGGACAATGACCCAAAGCACACCTCCAAATTTGCAAGAACTATTTAGGGAAGAAGCAGGCAGCTGGTATGCTGTCTGTAATGGAGTGGCCAGCGCAGTCACCAGATCTCAACCCCATTGAGCTGTTGTGGGAGCAGCTTGACCGTATGGTACGCAAGAAGTGCCCATCAAGCCAATCCAACTTGTGGGAGGTGCTTCAGGAAGCGTGGGGTGAAATCTCTACAGATTACCTCAACAAATTAACAGCTAGAATGCCAAAGGTCTGCAATGCTGTAATTGCTGCAAATGGAGCATTCTTTGACGAAAGCAAAGTTTGAAGAACAAAATTAATATTTCAAATAAAAATCATTATTTCTAACCTTGTCAATGTCTTGACTATATTTTCTATTCATTTTGCAACTCATTTGATAAATAAAAGTGTGAGTTTTCATGGAAAACACGAAATTGTCTGGGTGACCCCAAACTTTTGAACGGTAGTGTATATATTTGCCAGATTATTATTATTATTGGATGTTTTAATCCCTAATGTCACTATTGGCCCTAAAACCCCACATCGCTCGGGCTCTAATCGTGAACCTGATCTGTTGTTCTCGCAGACACCAACGTGACCGTGAACTCAGTCCACCCGGGGACGGTGAACTCCGACCTGAGCCGACACTCGACCCTCATGACGATATTCATGACGTTCTTCTCCACGTTTGTAAAAACCCCGCGGGAAGGAGCCCAGACCAGCATCTACTGTGCTGTGGCCGAGGAGCTGCACTCTGTCTCTGGGAAACACTTCAGGTGGGTGACAACCAGTTGGATCAGAGTTCGGTTTTCTTTAAAACTATCAATCAACATATAAATGTACTCTTTTATTTATTTACTCATTCATTTAATCTCAAGATTTTCATCGTTTCCATTTCTTCATTGCACTGAAACTAATTTAATGTCTTAACTACTCTGTGTATGTTATGTTTTTATGTCTGTGAAGCACTTTGTAAACCAAATAAAATGTATTAATTAATTGATAAAAGAAAATCAATTAATCAAATTAATCGGGGTAATAAGACTTCAGAGTCTGCAGCAAAGCTCTGTGAGGTAAATGTTCTAAATGTTAACGCTAGCTTGCTAATGTTTAGCATTAATAGATAATAGATAGTTGTCAGGACTTTTATCTCGAAAAACTAAAATGTCATTGTGGCTGTCGTGGCAATTTCTGCAATCCCACCTTAACAACGAGGAACGAGACACAATTCTCTTACAGTATTGTCACAATTTAATGCTCAGAGCATGGTGCATACGACAAAGGTTAGTTTGTAATATGCACACCGATGGGAAACAGTTCTTTGTCTTTATACATTTGGCTCATCTCTCCCACTCTGGTTGGGTTTGTTACAAAGTCAAAGGTCAGGATCTTCTGATGACATCAAGGCAACAATGCTTTAGTTAAAGCAATCAGGCCAAGATTCATTCAGTTGTACAGGATACAGCATGATCAAGGTTACATTGTATGAGATTCAATCATGATCAATCAAAGGGGAAATTAACATGATCATATTGTGGTCAAAATGTTACATTTCCCTTACAGTGGCGCTGTGGAAAAAGTCGGGATCACCAAATTAATAAGGAATTATCCTCTGGGGACCATGAATGTCCATTCCAAATTTAATGCTAATCCATGGATCAATAACATCAGCATCCTGCTATCTTGATAAAATGATAAATTCCTATTAGATAAATCGGTTCAATTAAAACTTTAAAAAACAAAAAGTATATTCAGGAAACGAGAGCCATTTTAAAATTGTCAATATAGAAGTTAGGCTTGATCATAAGTGGCCACAGGACGTGATGATACTGGAAAGTCAGTAGAGATCCTCCCATTGCCTCATTTTAAAGTCCCCCCCCCCCTTTATTCTTGCCACCACACATAAGGTGAAAGACAAATTAGCTCCCTGCTCCTCGGGGGGGATGACTCACATTATCATAAGCCTTTACATAATGATCCTTCCCCCCCGTCTTTCCTTTCAGCGACTGCGCCCCTGCCTTTGTCGCCCCACAGGGAAGAAGTGAGGAGACGGCGAGGAGACTGTGGGACATCAGCTGTGAGCTTCTCGCTATCGAGTGGGACTGATTGAACTTTTAACCTTCGTCTCTTTCGGGGCCTCGTTCACACGTACATGGGTATTTTCTTTTCAAATGAAGTGTTTCGTTCACACTGAGGTTTGAGGTCACTGAAAACTGAACCTTTTTAAAACTCCTCCCAGGTTGAAGATGTTCAGTAACTCAGTTTTCAGTGTGATGTCATTGTCGTTCCCCTGCCGGAACCAGTTGGGGTTATAGCACCGCCTGTTGGTTTGGTACGATACGGACCACGTGTTTTTTGCATTTTCATGGGGACATAGATTTATATATTAAACCCCCCCCCCACCATTTTACTAAATACCTGTGTACATGTGGAGCCGGCCTCGGTTCAATAAGGACTTCTCATCCTTTCTGCCATCAGTCATTTCATTTGTTTAATTATGGTTTTGATGTTCTGAACTTTGATGATTCTTACCTAATAGGCAGTCAGGTAACTGTAAGAGCTACTGTAAGTTGCTTTTTTTTGTGAAATAACTAAGTAATTACAATATGATGAAACTTGAAAATGTTGATGCTGTACAAAACCATTCGACGGTACTGTCACGTAATCACGAATAACTCGTTGACCCGATATATTTTTTGTGACACAATGCGACGACCGTGCAGGCAAAAAAAAAAAAAACTTGACGTATTGTAATGCTTGTGGGCTACTGTGAAGGGTCAAGCCAGGGTTCAAGACCAGCATCTTTATCGGAAGTTGCGTGTTTTGAAAGAGTTCAGAAATTGCAGCTAAATTGCTTCACTTTCGTGCCAGCATTTCTAAACAATTGCAGGGTTTCTTACGGTGTTTCCAGGTCGACTTCAAAAAATATATAATTAGTAAACCATTGGAGATCAGCGTCAGTCTGACCCACGACTACTGCTTGAATTGCATAAATGTATTTTGTGATAATCGTAGGACATGTAGGTTATAAGAAAGCTTTTTTCTATTTGAACCGAGATTTAGAATCATGACACTGCAATATTTACAGAGTTGTTTTTCCATTGTCATTGCCAAAAACTGCACATTCCCGGAGGAACCGTTTTTGCATTTGTAAAGATTTCCCTCCCTCCTCATGTTTCCTTCTCAGCATTCACACACAAGGTTGCCAAGAGTTTACATTCTGTGTTTTATACAAGTGAAATATGCCTTTTACTACACGTACATTCATGTTAAGAGTTGAATGTTTACATTTGATGTAAATAAACAGAAATATTGCTATAAAGGCTGCTGTGTCAATCCTTTGATATCTTCATCTAAACGCCGTCCGGAAAGAGGAGGAGGAGTTCTCTAACCGATGGAGTTGAATCATCAGCATAGAAGAGAAGTGTAAAGAGTCTCAACGAAAATATTAAAGAAAAGTTAAACATTTTGGGAAATACTTTTATTCCCTTTATTTCAAGAGTTAAGTTAAAAGATTTGGAAAACTCAGTCTTTACGTTAAGTTAGCATTAGCTTGGTGTTGATCAAACAAACGGGAACTAAAAAGTGGTACAAGTTCTTCTCATCTAACTACTGTAATAAAGCAAATAAGCACATTTCCCAAATGATTTACTTTTCTTTAAATTTTAAGAAGCCAGGAAGCATCACGCTCATAGTTTTTATTACATGTCTTTTTATTGTTTCATTTTTTTATATTTTACAATGGATGGCAAAATCCAGTACATTTCAAAATCACGACTTCCTGCATCAGTGAAGCAGTTACTTTATTCAGTATTTTGATTTTTTCCCCCAAAAGAAGTTCATTTTTTTTTTAAAACTCACTAATATAAAGTGCGGCAGTGATGAGACAACAGTCGAAGTGCAAGAATGTCGTACGCGTACATCTCAAAAAGTCTGAACTGGTTTCTTTCTACCTCTCGCCCAGCATCACTCGCCATCACAGGGAGAGCTGTGGGCGTCAGTCTTCAGACCAGTGCAGCACAGGGACTGGAGGCAGAGAGAGAGAGAACCCAGTATCTCCTCTGAAATGAAGGCGTACTTCCTGACCGTGAGATCAGAACAGCTCGGAAATAAACATTCTCAACAAGGCAGCTTCAGCGATATGGGTGATTGTCGTGTGAGTGAATTAAAAGACAAGATTCATGGCGTCACTACGTTTGCACTAAACTTTCCCGTTTCAAGGTTTTGTGGAAAAACAGGAGAAACAACAAAACACATCAACAGACATCACGTGAGCACGGTTAGATCCCTTTTTTAGCAACGTTATACGACTCATTATCTGTGTAAGTTAATTATTACGACTTGTGTTTCCCATGAGAACAAAGCCCAAATTTAAAATGAGCAACAACTCTGAGTAATCACAACCAAAACACACGATGACACAAGAGGAGACGTACAAACCATCCATCCAGAGACGGGACGAATCACGACAGAGTTGATTCTATGGATGATGAATTAAACCTGATCTATAAATCGGTCCCTTTGTGTATCCAACCTAAAACTCTTTAGATGCCCTTAAATACTGTTTGACTTCCCTTGTTAAAAGGGAACGTTTGCTGAAAGCTGGACAGAAAAGGTGCTGTACAATGTAAAACAGGTAAACGGCCTCATCAGGATTACAAAAAACAGGACTTCATTTTTCACATGTACCGTTCTTGGCAGATTACACTTTCTTTTTTAACGCCTGAATAAAAAAAAACCATAAGCAACCACAGACGCAACGAGGAAATAGAAATGAGGAGAAGAAAGACCTTCACGTAACAAGAGGCTTTCCAGTCAGTCCAGTACATTTTCCCTTTCGATTGAGGTAGGAGACGAACCTTTGTCAAATACTGCCTCACAGCAAAGATATGCTTGTGTTGTGTAACTGGGTCTGTTGTGACTCCACTGCAGTGACACCGTTCCCTCTCAAGTTCACTACAAATGAGAGATAACAGCTAAATATTTCAAGAATGTAAATAAAGCACGTTGGTGATTCGTTCGCGTTACAGACGGACAAACAGAGACGGTGATCATCAGGGTTTCTAGACGCTGAAACAGTGAAATCGGTGTTACACTGCCCTCAATGGATCACATTTTTTCTGTCTGTTTCATCTCTGAGTCACAGGCTCTGACTTGGTAGCAGTGACGGGTGTGGACAGAGGTGTGGCAGCTTAACAGAGACCTACCAGGGTCATTGAGTTCACCTGTACATGAGCGTGAAGCTCAGGCTGCAGTTTTCTGTCTAAACCCGACCGAGCCTGAGAGAAAGAGGCCGACCCGAACCAGACATTGTGTTTTTTGTGCCCAAACCCAAGCTCCATGTTTCCCCCAATGACCTGAACATCATTTTTAAACATTTCTGTTTGAACCCCAGCGCGATTCATCGGGTGTCGACAAGTCCTGACTGGTCCTGAGGGCTCGAGTCAGGAATCCACACACACACTATACATCACTGCAGCGAGGTCAGACTTAAATCCACTGGAGGTCAGAAAAACAGATTTTAAATTAATTGACAATTTTGTAAAATGTTAGCATAGACACCAAATCCATTCATTCTTACTCCAGTACCTCATTCTAGCTCCAACCTACAGTCCACATATTACAAAATATTAAAAACTGTCTCACTTTGGTTAATAGTGATCGAATTTTACACACCAGAGTCTGATGTTGCTGTATGAAGGCGGTTGTGTCTCCACTGGAAGCTGCGTAAAATCAGATAAATCACCTTAACTAATGTCATTTGAGTCACATCAGCTGGGGAAGCGGTGCGGAAGAAGGCCACTCCTCATCTGAGGCCAGCAACCAGGGCAGAATTATCCTCCGTTACCATAACAAACAAACATCCGCCTGAACTGTCGACAGTCAAGTTGCATAATGGGCAAAGCAGGAGCCTGGTTTTGACAAGAAGAAGAAGGAGATATTTCTGGTTCTGCTACATCGATTCTAAAGCATTTCTACAAACTGTCCGTCAGGAGTCGGAGGGCGTTATTTGAGTGCGATGATCAAACAGAGGAAAACTCTCAATGCTTGGTTAGATCCTAGCTACACACTTTATGCTGGTGTTGAGGCATCTGGAGACAAAGACCAAGTGGGAGAGGTTCTACGATCTCGTCACAGAACAGAGGATCTCTCAAAAAATGGTTCAATCTTGAATTTTCTGATGTTTTAATAAACTAGTGGATTGAAAGTGCTCTGTTTCAATCATGATCCACTATAATCTGCGTCAGATATGAGATGCAGTCATATTGATCTCCAAGCTGATCACTCAGCCACACATCTATAGACCTGTGTGACACCAGAAACCCTGAATCCTCTCGTTTGTGCTCCGTTTTTGTGCTCGGTGTGATCCCTCGTCGTACCGTTACCTGGCCGTGGGCCGGCCCGGGCGCTGCTGAGACGACTTGTTGTGATGTTCAGACAGCCACTGGCGACAGATGTTCTGCATCACTGAGTCCTGCGCTCCCTCGGCCGCCTGAAGGACGTCCTGGACCAGCGGGCCCGCACGGCTCGCCTCCAGCTTGACGGCGAGCAGGTACGCTGGCCGCAGTTTACCGCACAGCAGGTAAGCTTTGATCTGCAGACACACAGGAGATGTGAAGAGAATTTCATATTTTTCTCCAGCAGGACGATTGTAAAACCAAATATTCCCGCTGAAAGACGGAGGAGAAAAGAACATGATCAGCTTCACACTACCTTGCTCTCTGTGCTCTTGGTCTCTAGAATGAGACTTTCCAGTTCCCTCGCCTAGATCAGAAAAAGGACAACAAACGTCTCTGTGACCAAAAAAACTACACGGAGCCAAGTCATGGTCAAACTTTGTTGACATAATAAACTCTCGTCGGTATCTAACGTTCTCAAAGGGCCTCGGCCACTCACATCAGACGGCCCCTTATCTGCGATGGAGACACAGCTGAGGATGAGGGCGTCGCAGTCGTTTTTGGTGGCAGTGCCTGATTCGCTGACACACTTGAACAGCTGCCGCACGGCTCCATACTGCCGCTGCCTGACGAGCCTCTGACCGGCACGCATGTAGACGGCCTGCGCCTCCAGCTGGAAGTCCTGAGGGAGGAAGAAACAGGGAAATGTAAAACTCTGACAAGGAACACTCATATCCTGACCCATTACTCATGTATTTATTTGGCATGAGTAAGTAAACAGTATTCAAGGTCACAGTCAGTCGCTTTTATTGTCTCCCTTGGATGAAATAAATCCTGTTTGAAAAGAAGAACCAATACTGACTCATGTAGGAACGTACCTGTATGACTCTGTAAGCGATGCCAAACCCCTCTTCTATGTTTTTTCCTCCGAGCATGACCTGCAATTAAAGGCATATTACTGGATTTTACACAAAACGTTTCATGTTTCCGAAATATAGAAAAAAACAGGTATTTGATATTTTTTGATACTTTAAAGCAGGGGTATTCAACTAAAATTTAAAGAGGCCCAGTTAGAGAAAATTTCTTGAAGCAAAGGTCCGGATGATCATAATGTCTAACTATTTAGTGTGATATATATTTAAGTAGCCTAGTAGTTGTATCAACATCTGCATGTACTAAATACCTGACTGTCAAATCAAATGAATTCAGTACGATTGAAAAACGTTGACAATATTTATTGTCACGTAACAAAGAACTGAACATATATGTATGATTGCAGATATGTATAATGTTCTCTCATAAACTAAATAAAAGTAGGGCTGCATTTCAAAATAAGAGAAAATAAATAAAATGTGAAAATTGTGCATGTTCAAATAAAGGGCTTAACTTCAGAAAAATAAAATAAAGGGAGCAAAAGCTTGAATTTCCCTTTTTCTGTTTCACATCTTGACTCAAAAGTCTCAACCAATTTTACAGATAATAAATCTCAACACATCTCAACAATTGAAGTTTTACAATCACTTTCTTCCCCTCTTATATCCCACTCCCCCACTTTGTTCATCTGTTTCTCTCCCTTTCTCCGTCTCACTCCTGTTTCTCCACTTTCTCCGTCTCACTCCTGTTTCTCAACTTTCTCCGTCTCACTCCTGTTCCTCAACTTTCTCCGTCTCACTCCTGTTTCTCTCCCTTTCTCCGTCTCTTTCTCCATCTCCTCCTGTTTCTCAACTTTCTCCGCTCCCTTTTACTTTCTCGTCTCACTCCTGTTTCTCTCCCTTTCTCCGGCTCACCTCTGTTTCTCCCTTTCTCCATCTCACTCCTGTTTCTCCCCTTTCTCCATCTCACTCCTGTTTCTCTCCCTTTCTCCATCTCACTCCTGTTCCTCACTTTCTCCGTCTCACTCTTTCCCTTTCTCACCTCTGTTTCTCTCCCTTTCTCCGTCTCACTCCTCTGTTTCTCTCCCTTTCTCCGTCTCACTCCTCTGTATCTCTCCCTTTGTTTTCTCTACCTGTATCTCTATCTGTCTTTTTCTTTCTACCGTCTTCTCATGTGTAACTTGCCTCTAACTCTCTCATCTGTCTGCACTGTAGAGTCGCAATGTTTACCGCCTGGAATGCACAGACTTGATTGGCTGAGTGGTATCACGTGGGATGGCTTAACTCGCATGCAATTGGTCTGTGCGTTTCCTCATCCGCTAAACCACTACCGTAAAGACTACAAAAGCTGCGCCGGTTACAAATAGAAGCGGCCCGTCAGGTTTTAAATCATAACCTTCTGTTTTGGCTGTAGGTCCGGGTCCGTACGGGACGGCTTCTGGGTCCGGACCCGGACCGCGGTCCGCCTGTTAGTGACCTCTGCTTTAAAGCCTTAAAATGTAAAAAGTAAAGTAAAACTGACCTTTCTCTGTCACACACATCTTCTATCAACACTCATGAATTCATTCATCTCTAACTCAGGGTTTTATCCCAAGAATAAAGTCAGTCAGTATTTTAAAACCACCTTGATCTAATGGGGCTTTTGATTGTGGAGTACTGGGATGATCCCGGGTGAAACCTCACCTTACAGGCGACCTCAACCTTCATCGGACTCCCTCCGAACAGTGTGGGTGGTGAACTGGATGCAGAGGACTTGGAGGAAGGTGTGCTGGTCTGTGGCGTCTTGGAGGAAGCAGCATTCTCACAGCGATGGAGGAACCGGGTCACTTCCAGCTGGAGCTCAATCGTGTTCATGTGCCTGAGAGACAGCAGAGGTCCACACATAAGAGTCTACTTGACAGGAAGCAAACACGTTAATATTACTTTCCTTTCTCCGATAAATATGCAAAAGTACGGATCTATTTAAATCCTGTGACACTGGAATAAAGATATATGAAGTAACCTGGAGACGTCACTGGACGACATCATCTTCCTAAACGAGTTGACCTGAGATTTTCTCCTCCCGGCGCCCCGCCCTTGCAGCTCCTGAAGATACGCCCTCAGGTGCTCTTTGGCTCGGACCAGCCAGCGCTGTGAAAGATCAAAGGCAGACACACGTCTTCAAACAAGCAGGAAACAGTCGTTAAAAACTTTGCCGACTGCATAGCTGTGGAAAAAAGACACATACCTGCTGTTCTCCCAGCTGAAGGTACGAACTGGCTCCATGAGTGAAGAATCGGATACAGGTCATGGCTGCACGTACATGATCCTGTCCAGGTACAGAATATTTGAAGTATTACTAAAAAGGTACGATTTCATTATCTGTCAGGAATTGAACACTATCTGATGCTTTTACTATATCATTTAATATAAGGTGCATATCTTAACCATTCAGCCACTAAGACATTTGAGAGCCTGCCTGTCTGGGAGAAAAGAGCTGACACTAATTTGAGGTTTGAAGATTATTGAATTGGCTGAGGGACAAACATTTAGTTGCATCTTTCCCACTCTGCTCTCTCATCAGTCTTTCTTTGTACTTTCAAATGCTACTTAAAGTCTAAAGTGATAAAAAACAAATGTGAAAAAACATGAAAAGACTCTTAACCATCATGAACTGTTGGAGCTGGTAGAGAGTATTGAAGTATCCTCGCCGCTGCAGGAACTGGCAGGAGGCGATGAGGTAGCGGCTGCACGTATCCAGGCCTGGGTCCAGTTTTTCCAGTATCCCCTGCAGGGCGCCAAGACGCCCTCGCTCCAGGCTGGGCTGCAACACACCGTCTAGAAACACCTCCTCTGGGCACTCCTGAGCCATGATGAAGCAGGAAAACACAAGTCAGCTTCTTTTCGTGGGAAAATGTGTCACGTAACTGCATTTTTAGATCCATTCAAAACAAACTGGGGCAAATAAACAGACATGCAAAGGGAACATGCAAACACGCAGGGCAGAACTTTTCTGGCAGTAAAAGTATTTAAACAAACACCGTCGACATGTGATTATAACTCATGACCTCGCCATCAGAAACTCGCCGAACGCTACACCCTAGATATTTCTGCAAGCATTCTCTCATCATGAATGCTCCCATTTTTAGCTCTGGTAAACCAATCATTGCTGACTGACGTAATATGCATTGCTACCAGTTCAACAACACAGGATTGTTGCCACGGATGCCAGATTTAAATCTCGGGTATATTAATATATATATATATATAAATATATATATAGATTGACCTGATGTTGATAGTATTAATCAAACTCTAGCTTTAATACACCTTGTAAAGTACGGGAAATCTGAGCTCTAAGCAACAACGGGGAGTCAAATCAAATCAGACATACCCAGAGATCAATGTCTTACCTTGTTGAGCAGGTACGTCAGGGCCTCGGTCATGGAGTCATGCCGCACCCAGAAGCTGATGAGTGCCAGGTGAGTGCCATATGTGTTCAGGTAGTACAGACACTCCTGGTTGAGGTCGCCGCTCTGCGTTGGTCCCTCTGGTCGCTCGACAGGACACGCGTCGCTCAGCGCGTCCTCCAGCTCCCGCAGCGATGCCAAGATGTCCTCGCCAGAAGACTGACGCAGAGACAAACAGAAGACGAAAAGGATTGTGAAATTATGCTCTGATGGATATGTTGTTTAACATCACACATCATGAAGAATACTGTAGTGCTGCTTTTATTCAAAGTTCCTAATGGGGTCAGACACATTTGTTTGTGTCACTGACCACAAACAAATGCAGAGCCAAACAAACTGAGCAAAGCCCCGACATGAATCCAGGTCAACACACACCACAGATAATTTAATATCTTCTCCACATCGAGGGGAAGATATTAAATTACAGCATCTGTCCCCTGGCACGGGACGATACGTGTGAGATTCCTACGGTTTCATGTACCAGGGGGAAGGAGGGTGGTGTAGCTGTGCACATTCTGTGTGACTGGTCCAGACTGTGACTCAACCGGACCACGAAGTGTCATCATAAAATTACAGAGCTAGAAAAATATGATAAATAGTCACCGATATTTTATGTTTATATATTTTAGATTAGATTTTTTTTGTCATTTATTTTGCCCTTATGTTTTTTTCCTTTTGTCAATTTGAAAATCTTACACTATGCATATACATAAAAGTTCCAATTGTTGTGCTGTACTTGTGGCCAGTCATTGTGGTAACCATGGCTCATCGACCTCAGCCTGACACAGTGGCAGTAGCATTTAGGTAACAACACCACAGTGACGGCATCATCCTACCGTGGCCACAGTGGGTCGTACGATGGTCTCCAGGTGCTGGACGATCTCCTGCAGCAGTAAAGGACCCAGGCTCAGCTGGTTTCTGTCCACTGGAGCTTTCAGGCAGCGGGAAAACTTCTCCCTCGCCCCTGAGAGGTTCCCTGCCTTCAGAGAGGCCATCCCCCACGCCTGCCACATGCCACCAGGGTCCAGGCCGCTCTTGGTAGACACCTAGCAGCCAAACACCCAGGAAAATGAAAAGCAGCCGTGAAGTTGAGTTTTCTGAGATATAACATTTATCTAATTTAGGTTTGGTGGATTAATAAACTGCCTGACAAGAGCTTTTCTGCAGTTGGACAGTAGTAACTGTTTATTAGAGCAAAATTCTGTGCAGGGTCCCAGACAAATACATGTGATACAATGAATAATATGTATAAAGCACCATGAGCCTCACCTCCACTGCTAGCTGGTAGTGCTCGGCCTCCAGCAGCTGATTACGAAGACGCGTGACAGCAGACGTCTCCAGAATGTCGTCCAGAGAAGGAATGTATTTGTAATTTGCCGCCACGAGAATCTTAAGCACGTCGACTTTACTGATGTAACTGTGGAAACAACAGTGAGTGAGACAAACAGAAGTGACAGTGACACGCAGGACACTGAGAGTTCAGATCTATTGGAGGGGATTTAAACTTCTACTTCCTGTAAATGTCCTAATCTCGTCACCCAGAGTCACATGAAGAGACATCCTCAGCTGCAATAATCTTTTTTTTTAGAAAAACCAAAAGAGGAAACATTCTCCCAATTCAAACTCAGTGAACCCTCCAACTCAGTTGAAAGCTGCTGTTTTCAGAATAAAAGTTGTGTAGCGTTGCTTTAAGAACTTTATAAGGTGATAATATTTCAGTGATTATGTCCGTCAGTGGAATTTATTGTTATTCTGCCTGCTCATGGCTAAAAAAAAAAAACTCATGCACTCATGTTGCTCAAGACTGTAAAGTTCTGTGGTCCCTCTCTCTCCTGCTGGTGTATATGCTGTGTTTCACCTCACGCTACATCTCACCTGTCACACAAGGCCAGATCCTGGCTGCGGCCGACCTTGACGAACATCAGCTTGGCGCTGAAGAGCAGCTGCCGCATGATGTCGGTGAGGAGGCAGGCGTCCACCTCCGGGTTGGTCAGCTTGCAGGACAGAGAGCGGCAGTGGACGATGAGCTGGTGGCCACACGCTGTTTGGTCACTGTGCAGAGACAATATGGCCACGCAGAGGTATGCACTGGGAGCCTAGAGGGGTGTGGCAAAAGAACATGGTTAATCATCATGTATCCTCTGGGCAAATTCCACAAGAGGCCGACTGGCTTTTAAAGATGCTGGAAATATGCAGATAAACAACCTTAACCTTTATGCTTGTTGCAACAAACTCAGTGATAAATTGACAGTTTAAGACAAGAACAACAAGAGAGATGTGAAAACGAGTCTTTGAGATCTTTCAGCTTCTGTTGCTCTCAATGCAAACAAGCAGAAAACGACGAATGTGTAAACAGCTCAGTCTTATTCACCCTGTGTGGTGCTAAATGTTCGAATCCAGACCTGTTCGTAGTAGAACTCGCTCCGCAGCAGCTGGTTCTCTGCAGAGTTTGTGCTGAGTTGGATCTGTTGCTGGATCACTTCAGGCAGATGCATCATCCCATCTAAGGCTTCCTCTGTCACCACGAGGCTACCAGCCACTGCACAGCCAACACAACAGGAGTTCAACATCAATGTTTTCATATATAATATACACTTTATAAAAGAATTCTACATCCTGTTACATGGAAAATACTGTTTTCTTTCTCTAGTACAGCAAAGAGGAAGTTGATGTTGTACTCGTACCTTCAGCTTGTTCCAGCTCATCGTCAGAACTGCAATTGAAAAAAAAAAAAATTCAAATCACGAGCACATTTCTGTTTAAAACATGAATCCAGACCTGTAATCGCAGTGTTAAGGTACAAAGTTCACAATTTTGTGGTAAAATCCCATGATTTTCTATAATAAGGAACAACTCCTCATGTGTTTGAACGTGGTGTAACTCGTTTATTCCAGTCCATTGCATAAGCAGCATCTCGCTGTCAAATGCTCTGAAGGTAAAAGATATGTTTTAAATTAAACTATATTCTATTTGCATTTTGTTTTTTCTCAATCACCAAAAAATATATATTATTCCATTAAAATTCTTTCAAGCTACAGGGAAACAGTTGTCAGAGTTCTGTCATTAACTGAACAGTGTAAAGTGATTTCTACAGGATCTTACTCTGGGTGAAAGTAGGTGTAACACTGGTCACAGACTCTGACTTCTTCTCCTGGACTTCCCTCTACCAGCATCTTACGCTCAGAACACGCGTGACAAACAAGTCGGCCACATCTCCGACAGTGATGCCGTCTGTTGAACTAAAGAGTGGGGGAGAAAAATTTAAAGACAACTATTACTAACAGAGAAAAGTTTAATGTTGGATCCTAGACTTTTAAAATCAGTCGCAATGTTACTTTCATTTTCTTTCTTGAACAAAAAGTTAAATAAACCTTTCATTCATTTTGCACACTAGCCTGAATAGGAAACAAATCTTGTTCATGGAAAAGGTTGTGTAATCAAATAAATTTTTTTATAATTACACAGGCATTATTTTCAAGACCGACCAAAACTACAAGTAGCAAGTATGTCTTTGTAATTTATGAGAACGCCAGTGAGCCTCACAGCGTTTGACCCACTCACCATGGTGAACCTCTCTCGGTGGCAGACCATGCACACATGCTGTTGGGTGTCAGGGACCCAGTCTCTACGGCCGGGGGGTTGATCCGGAGGCTGGAACTTGGCATGCGAGCGACGTTTCCTCCCTGCTGAGTTTCGATCCCTCTCCCTGTCCAAGCTGTTCGAGGAGGAGGTGCGTGTAGGAGTGCTGCCTGTGATGAAATATTAAGAACGCACTGTTTAAACTAGGAACCTAAATCAGCACAAGTGCAACTAACATTGATTTTACAGCAGATACATAAGAACTAGAAGATAACATTATCTGAATTGTTTACGATTTGGGGTTAATCTTCATATGTTCACTGTGCTTTGAGAGAATTTCAACTGTGAAAAAACAGACTCGTTAACTAACGTGTCCTTGAGGGTTAAGAGCATATCAACTCCAGCAGAGCTACTGTGGCTGTGACAGCACACAGCGACATTCCCTCGATAGTATCACATCATTATTTTATCGCTGTTAAACATGTGCAAATGTCTCACTTGTGGAAGGCGTTGGAGACTCGATTTGATTGGACGATAGGGAGCAGCTGTCCTGAGCAGGACACTGCATCAGCGAGTCCTGGAGGCTGATCACAGAGTCTGGAAAATTACATATATATCATTATAGCCATGTACATATATGTGAAACAGAAAAGCCAGCAATGTGAGAATAATTACTGAACTGAGCTTGAGAGCAGCATTCAGCATGTTTGAGTCAATATTTTCTACAAGATTCACTTTTTAGTTACAAAAATAAGCTTCAAAAACAGATTTTACTACAATAACAGTTTCGGTAATATTTAAATAAAAAGTATTGCGCTGTATCTGCACACGTCATTGCCACTGTGTGCTGTGCTCTGACCGGATCTGCTCCGCTCTCTGGGGGCACAGGAGAAGTCGAGGGCCTTGGAGGCGTAGTCCGCCAGGAGATGATCGATGTCTTCGGCACCAAAGCCGGCCTCCTGACCCACCAGGAGGCTCCGCAGGGTTCTCACTGCCATGTCGGCCCAGTCCACCTTCAGGTTCATCAGAAGCTGCTCCAGCATCAGCAGAGGCTCGGACAGCAGGGGGAAATAATCGTGCCTGGCTGCTGGGGGCAGAGTCAGTAGCACCTGGAGGAGGAAACACAGTCACTGACATCAACACAACATTACGATGTGAAGCAATTCAGCTGCTGTCAAAGGAAAATGCTCTTATGGTATAAAACATAATTTTCGTTAAAGCAGTCAAGTTTTACTGTGCACACATCATTTGGTTATAATAACATATTTACAGTTTCCAGCTCATAAACTTTTGAAACAAAAAGTATTTGTACATCAAGTTTAGTTATATTTAACATGCTCATTAAAAAAAATGGTGGGAAAACTATATCAAAGCAGAAATTAAGAATTAACGCTGAGTGTTATGTAATATATTATATAACGACTGGGGGTGATCTCTAATGAATGGAGTCAGACTTCCCAGAAGCATGAGCGTTTGGCTGTGTCATCGAGTTTCCAGAAAAACTTTATTGCCGAGGGAAATTCCAGTTACTGATAACACAACTAATGGGATGTATGAGCACAAACTACACTTCCTGTCCGTATCCTACAGGATAATTGGATCAGTGCACATCTTCACATTCACAAACCTTAGAGCCCAGATGAAGAGCGTGGATGTGTTGTCGTCGCGAGGGAGACACCTGCCTCTGAAAATGCAGGGTGAGATAGTCAGCCAGGAAGTGACAGGCAGCCAGGCCGGGGCAGCGGTCCAGAGCGTGCTCACAAATCTCCAGGCCGACCACGAAATCAGAGAGGCCCTCGAGTAACTGAAGAACAAAGGGATACAGACAAAAAAGAGTGAGAGGGGGGGAAACCAAGAAGAAATTAGGAGAACCATAGAAAAAACTGCAGGATTACTTTTGTTTATGTGACGAGTACTTTCCTAAAGTGTAGCGTATATGTAATTATGCATTATGATGCATGTAAACTCTATCAAAAGATTCTGCATGTGAATTTACAGAATCTGTTGGTGAGGGACAAGATTTGGGCAAAATATTGGCCGACGCCCCCAGAGGCTAATATGTCATCAGACAGTAGCCAATGGGCTCAAAGATTATGTTGTACTCGACAAGCTATATATTTGTACATGTATAAATGTATAGTCATTCCATTATAGGATTTTCCTCTGCATTTGGTACGAGTTTCCTGAAACACATGTACGACTGTGTACTTTTACCTGGAAAGCTTCGTCTGTCTGTCCCTTCTCCAGCAGATGAAGCAGATGCTCAGTCTTCAGCTGCAGCCTCAGCTGCTCGGACACAGGGTACAGCTCCACCCACTGTGCACACAGAGAAAACTCCTGCAAAATAATATTGTTATTATATAAATAAATATGTATTTTGGAGATTATAATACGTGTCAAATTGTGGTAAGTTTATTAGTTTATTAACTACACTGCTGCAGGTCTGTTGTACCTACCTTTGCCTTCAGCATCCGGGACAACATGGGCTCAGGGTTGGTCTTGGACTCATTCCTCAGCTCCTGCCACGTAGCCCAGGGCAACCGAGGCTGTAGATTCAACATCTGTGAGAAGAGAAGGAAGCACGGAAAGTTGGCACAATGGAAAGTCAAATTATATAACTGAGGCATTCAAGTTAAAACCACGCCAACATTGGCCTTGGTTACGGAAGACATGAAATGCACAAACTGCAAACTGAAGTCAAATTAAAACTATCCTCCGGCGCAAAAAAAAAAGAACTCAAGTTGACACTGAACAAGTAAAAGCATGAACTCAGAAATATGTAACTCAAGCTTAACACGAGCTTTCTCATCTTTTAGTTGAAGCTGTAACATTTCTATTTCTTGTGCTTTTCCTGACAAAAGATGCATGAGTATATTTGCTTTAGTGTGACATATTATGTACTGTATAGATCCTTTTCTGTCTCTGTCTCTCACAAACACACAACAGACCTGCCCGTCATTGTCAGTTTGGCCGTTTACAGCACAGGGAAGAATGTGTTTCTGTGATTAACACTGTACCAAGCGATAGATGTCCAGTTCTTTCTTCTTCCGCTCCAAGTCGGTTCTCAGCGAGGCCGCAGTGTTCAGGTCACTGAGGCAGAAGTCGAGCAGCTCCAGGCAGGACGACAGGGGCCACCGCTCCAGAGCCTGCAGGGCAACACGGGCTCGCAGGTTCGCGTCCTGCACGCGGAACAGCTGACCTGTGCCTTCAACTCCATCTGAACACAATCAGACCAACAAACATGTTTCATATTTGAAACAACTGCGACATTCACATTATATTATACTATATATTTTCGTATTTTCCTGTAATTGTGGTGTCATTCTGAAAAAGTGGTTTCGATCTCAAGATAACGATAAATTCAAGATCTAAAAGAAATTTATATGACAAACAAATATATCATCTATTTGTTTGATTGTTTGTTTTTAAACACAAATATAAAGCAGCCAATTCTAACGTGAGAACCTGAAATGTTGAGAAGAAAATGTTTCCTATTTTTTTCCAATATAAATAATCTATGATGAAGATTAATCAATACTTGATAACATTAAATGTTACCTTCCAAAGCAGCATAGGAAAGCAGCTGGTCTCTTAGCGCCCCCTCCTGGCTGCAGCCTTGCCCATACAGCTCCAGTAGGCTGAGAGCTCGGTCCAGGTCTTTGGAGGAAAGAGCTTTCTGGAAGGCCTCAGCTGCCACAGCCTGGGTAACTCCTTCCTGTGGCCCAGACAGCAGGAGAGTGACGAGAGGTTTCCCACAAATCACCGCCCCGAGTCCAGCGGAGCCTCCCTCTCCCTCAGTCAGCGGGGCGCCCAGCACTGGTTCAGCCAGGGAGTGAAGATAGGCCCAGAGAATAGGGAAATCTTTCAGGAGTGTATCCGCTTCTCGAGAAATCTGCTCACCGTCCAGGACAACCTCCTTACGTCCACTGCGGAAATATCCCGACCATCCGGAGGATTGTGCCTTAGCGTTTTCTCCTTTACATGCACTCAGACACGCCAGCGTGGCCAGTAAGGGGGAGCGAGACTTTAGGAAAGACAGGGCCGATGGTGTGAGGAGGAAAGAGTTTGACGAAGAAGAGGAGGAAGAGGAGGAGGAGGACTGAGAGGGAGGCGAGGTGGAGAGGTTGGTTGGTGTGTTGTCTTCCACTGAGGCCTCAGAGTCCGAGCTTGCATCTGACTGAGTGCCTGAAGGAGTTTCTGTGATTCCCAGAGTTGTCTTGTGCTCCTGAGCGTGCTGCTGGAGCAGGGCAGACAAGCTGCCAACGCTGAACACTCCATCATCTTTTCTGGTTTGATCAGGGTCTGTTTCAGCAGCTGGACAAGAGAACCACAAGGGCAAAGTCTCACAGCATCGCTGGACAATCACCTGCTGGACGCTCAGTCGCAGACCTTCCTGCTGCAGCAGGGACAGCACTCTGGAGAGAAACAGGAACAGGAAGTAGGTCAGAATCACTCAGTGGTTCATTAAGTGTCAAACTAAGACAAATGTTAAAGCTGGAAGATGCAATTTCTCCCATTTTGTGGCAGCTCCTCTATCCTGACTCTTGTTGGCCATAGACTAAGTCTATCACAGATGTATCATTACCTCTGTTCAGGAGGTTTTCATTGTAGGATTACACACAAACTACAGAACGGATTTTCTTAAGACTTGGTGGAAGGATGGGGAAAGGAACCATTACATTTTGGGATGGATTCGGCAAAAGAGGCAGATCCAGGAGTTCTTCCCCACTTTCTTTAACGCTGTGAGCAATTATCAGTGTGTACCTGTCAGGAGACACCTGTCTGTCAAAGAGCAGGTGGGAGAGGAGCTGAAATGGAGCTTGAAGCAACACGAGCAGTGGATTCCCAAGCTTCACTTCAACACTTTGGTCTGAGACAAAAAGCAGGAGAGAAAAATCAGAACAAAACCAGGTAAAAAAAGGAAAAGAGTCAATGAATGCCCTCATATAGTCACTAGGCAGAAAGTCTGTGAGTGTCAGGATGTTAACTGAGATGGTGACATTTTAAAAAGCTGTTGTTAGAAGTTGCTACTGGCAAATGCATAAGAAATTCTACTTTCTGTGACAAGTAATTTTACCTTCTGAAGCAAGGCTGCGCACCAGCACGGATGCTAACGTGTTGACGTAGTCAAGGAAACTGCGAACGTAATCAGGTCTGGCGAGGTCTCCATCCGGCTCGAAGGGGCAGAGCTGGTCCAGGGAGCGAAGCAGCTGTTTCATGTTGGTGCGGACAGGGTGAACGTCGAGCTCCGCCTGCTTCAGGCTGGCCTGCTCCACTAACAGAGCCAGAAGAGCGCTGCCCGCGCTGCCCTCTGTCATGAGAGGAGGCATCGGACAACACGAGACGTTCAGACTTTCTCAAAGAATATTTAAAACAATAAAGGTTGTAAAACTCTTCTGATATTCTTAAGTTGATCTGACGCGGTTGCTCTGCTGACCTGTATTATCTGTAGCAGTGCTCAGAATGTGCAGGGTGGTCTCCAAGCGTTGAGCCAGACTGAGTCGAGCAGAGATGCTCTCCTCGGTCAGGGTGGGGTTGCAACACAGGAGCACTTCCTGAATACAGCAGCCGAACGGGCTGGAAAACACTTGGTCCTCCATAACAGCTTCTATGAACAAGAGCGGATGAACGAGTGGATCAGTAACAACAGAACTCCACTGTAGATAGAGTCGATGTTAAATACCTGGTCAGGAGATTCATTTATTCCATAATTTGACCAGTAGAATAGACTTTATTCTAAATTTCTGTAACTTTAATCTGAATTGGAAATGTGTAAGTGGGTTATTAAAAATAAGAATTTCCTTGTTTCCCTAACGACATGGTTTACACTCACCTGTTTTGACGGAGCCCTTGTTTGTTGCAAAGTGACTGAGGATCTTGCTGATCTGTTGTAACACCATTGGAAATCCACAGATCCCCTGAGAATGAGGAACTTTGGGGTCAATTCTTACTCCTGGAGAGGAAAACAGGGATTAATGAAAAACTTAAAATTAATACCTGTGCAAAGCTGCTGATAAAACACATTAAATTGTAGCTGTTCTTGTTCCAATCACCATGTTGGAATAAATCAGCTCTGTAGCAATCACCATGACCCTAAAATTCAGTCGTCATACCTCGAGTCTCCAGGCTGTTGTTGAGCCGGCGCTCTGCTGTGTCCAGCAGCTGCCGGGACGTCTTCCAAAGCTGACAGTGGCAGCACGCCAGGTCGAAGGCCGCCATGGCTGCTGGGCTCAGCTCCTCCAGCAGCGTGGTGAGGAGGCCAGACGGGTCTGAGGAGCAGCAGCTCAGCCAGTACTCTTCCTCCAGGGATGGCATCGAGTGAGCGGGGGAACTAAGGAGACGGTCTGCTATGTCCGAGATGGAGTAGAAAGCCACACCTGCAGGGAAAGACAGAAAAACCCGGGGGTTCAACCATGATAACTCAGCAGGAAACAATCCTTATACTGTGCAATTTGAACCAATTATACAATAATATAATTATACAACTTAAATAATCATAATATTCTTTATACACTATAATAATTCCAGCATAACCACACACATTGATAATGATTTTCTGCTGCCAAAACACAGTTAATGTCATAATTTAGTCTCAACCTCGAGCGTTTTCTATTGTAGATACATTATTTTGTACAAATGTTCAATAAACGTATCAGGAAGTTTAAAAAAGGAGCTCAACCTCTTCTGGCTCAAACCACTTGCTCTCTTCACCCACATGTCTAATCCAGAACTTTCTACAACTCCTTTACATTTCATCTTGAGTATTCTTTAAAGAAAGTAAGATAATAATACTATAAAAGACAAACAAGCAGGTCCAACATGGTCCAAGCACACGAGAGCTGATTTGAGGCAACAAGACCAACACTGAACGAGGCCTCAACGGTTGGTTTAATATACATTTTATTTCTTAAATTCAAGGCAACATAGTTAGTTACTAGGTGAGATGAATGGCAGGGAAAAAGTCAAACAGAATATCGAACCTGCAGCAGCAGCACTTCCGATGGCCTGCAGCGTGGAGCGGCCGCTGCTGCCCAGCCGAGCCCTCCCTGTGCCGGACGCAGCCACTGACCCCAGCCCCTCTGAGGAGGAGGACGACGAAGACATAGGCTGGTTATCCATCTTCTGCTCCACCCGCTCCAACTCCACCAGAACTTCTTTGTAGCGCTCCATGAACACCAACTCGCCACAACAGGGAGACGCCCCCAGATCGAACACCAGAGACACCTGAAATGGAAAGAGTCAGTAAATCTGATTAACACAAAAATAAACAGCGATAAGTAAACTCACAAATTCTGTACATCTCCACAACTTAAAGCAAATAAACAATACTGGTATAACGTGAAGACAATAAAGTAGAACGGAGTAAATTATAATGCGTTTAGTCAATGTACCATGTTGAATAAAGGTTTATTATAAACATAATCAGACCTGATGAGCTTCCATGAAGTTTCCTCGGCGGATGCAGGACATGAGCAGAGACTCTGGAGGGGACAACATGGCAGGGACCAGCCAGCTGTGGGGACCTCCGCAAGGACAGACCTCCACTTCTACACAAGGTGTCACTGTCCCTCCTCCACCGTCTGACAAAGGGCAAAATGAACTCATCATCAACCCACAAATATAATACACATCTTCATAAGAGTTACTCTGGAGCCCCCTGAAGGACAAAAGGCCCAGATCGGAGTCATGAGGATGGGGCATGTACATTTCTAACAGACAGTGCTTATGGCTCACCTGATGCACTGGTGCTGACTTCTCCATTGTGTTTCTCTATGGAGGTTTGTCTCTCTGCTACGTGCCTCCCTGGTCTCTTCCTTCTCCTCAGACTGGAGCTCTTACTGCGTCCCAGAGAAGTCGCAGTATAGCCGACCGTCGACATGGGGAGGCGGCCCTCTGAGCCTGCAAGTGAATTCACCAACAAGTTGCAAAGAGATACACACAACGCAGAAGAAGTGTGAATCAAAAAACTTAAGGAAATACCATTTTCGCTGCCCTGGTTGCTGGTGATGATCTGCAGCCTCCACTGAGCCTCTGCAGTGCGTTTGGACAACCTCTGCAGACGAGCCCCGAATGTCTCCGGCGTCACCGAGCAGCCGAGGCTCTCCGCCGCCTCAGCCTCTCGAGGCAGGGCCCTTCCCCCCTCCTGCCCCTCCTGCTGACCCACCACGCACATGCCCTCCAGCCCTTCCTTCAGCAGCTTCAGGAAACCCTCCATGGCTGCAACATCCACCACAAAACCCCTGCAGCCCTGGACGAAGTGTCCCAGGTCCAGGTGACTAGGGTGGGATGATGTTGGGGAACTTGAACGCAGCTTCTGGCCCCTGCAGTGATCAGTCTCATCTGTCTGTGCTTTGGCTCCTAATTCTACATTAGTGTTTCTTGTGTCTGATGAACAGTCCTGATTGGCATTCAAACTGGTGTCTTTTGGAATCTGCTGCGTGAAGTCAGCGGTGGACAGGAAGAGGAGGGAGAAGATGTTCTCCAGGAGCTCCAGGCGGAACATGGCTGGAACGGCCTCCAGGTAGAGCTGACATTCTGTCAGGTAGTGCTGGAACTGCAGATGGAAACCTGGAAAATATCACATGTGATTAATGTTGTCTCCTGACACGTCTCAACCATGAATTTAGGCTTTTAATGAACGTTAGTGTAAGTTTACACACGTCTTGCTCATGTATTTTTTCTTCGTGTTTGCTTGGCATCATATTTTATTTGCAGATTTACTTGTTTGACTATTTCTGGCTTTCGTTTTTAGCAACAAATAATGTTTTTAATCGTATCTGCACAGCAAATTATCGTTATTTGGTTCTTTCTGATTATATACAAGGACATAAATGAGCCAAAATAAACTGCTTAGGTATTAAAAGGCATCAACATGTGACACCAAACTAAAACACAACAGACGGGAAAGACATACCCTCTGAGGAAGTTGAGGTTTGAGTTTGGTCTGTTTCTGCTTCAGTAGGCAGTTGCTGTTGCTGATGATGCATGGACTCACACTCGGAGCAGTTTGAGTACTTATGTGCATTTACGCAAAGAGCATAGATGGTGTACTTTATGACACAGAAGCCCTGAAACAGAACTATGTTCCTCTGTGCACCAGGGCTCAGAGTCCTGATGGCCTCAGAGTCGTCTGTGAGAAATAAGACAAACAGAAAGAACGACAGGCAGAGTAACGTCACCATGAAACATCAAATACACGATTGTTCAGGGAAATATTTCAGACTCAACAACAAGTGGGTGATGTAAACCTGGTCCTGGTGGATTTGGCAGCTGCTGCAGCAGATCCAGTATCCTGCGCTCCTCAAACTGAGGCAGAGGAGTCAGAGTATGCAGAATATAGAGAGCTGAGTGATTGTCCAGGGTGTGAAGCTGTGTCAGCAAGGCCTCCATGGAAATACCTCTGAATAGAAACAAAACAAGACACAAAGGAGCATCAGAATAGAGACTAAGATGGACTTCAATGTCAGTTAAATGTCACAAATGAACAAGCAGATTCTTACGGGTTGTTGTTTTTACACCATTCGAGTATTCCGAGCTGAGAGGACAGAAGGTTGGCAAATTCCTGCAGAACAGAGTCACTGGCTGGTGCCTAAAGTGTGAAGAAACAGTATCAGCACAATACGACATATTTATGTTGAAAATATTCATCAGAGTTTCTTCCAAATTACACTTTGATCCTGTACTTTGGTGGAAGGTTGAAGGAACGTGCACTGAAATGAAATTATGATTCAAACCAGATTTGTTTTTCTCTGGTATTTGGTTTCAGAAACAGGCCGTTACAAGGACATGTTGCAAAAAGAAACAATGTGAATGTATTTATTCATTTATTGTGTTTGTTTATAAATTTGTTTTTCCTCTGTTGGGTTGCTGGTGATAATGTCCTGTATGTATCAGTGTGATTCGGTAATGATTTGTGTAATTTGGATGTTGTGTGAATTGTGTTTAATCTGTTCTTTGGTGAGATGTGTTTAGAGGAGGAGGTGCACACACACGTGTGGAGAGCTGAAGGGTTTCAGTACCGACCTGCTCGCGGTGAAGGACACTGAGCAGCTTTTGGGCCGAGCTCAGGCTGCGACACTGAGTCCAGCCGAGCAGCAACAGCAGACGAGACAATGGCTGAAACTCCAGCTGCACTAATTCTCTCAGCTGAGAAAACTCCTCGTGTTTAACCAGGTCAAGTGCAGTAACCTACAGGAAGGAACCAATCTCATTACATTATTGAATTTCATCACATGCAGCTGCTAAACAACTTTACTGGAGCATTAGGTTACTGTACCAACAACAAAAACATGTTGAATTACAAAGCTACTGAGGGAGAGGACGGCCTGCACTTCATTACTTCTTATTCAAACTCAGTGCTGACTGTTTTCCGGTCGTCGCTCCTCACTTACCAAGACCTGCTCCAGGAAGTGCTTCCCGCTGCTAAGGCACTCAAAATAGATGGCCTTCCAAATGGATGGACGATCCTTGTGGCAACATAAACTGAGAGCCAGCTTCTCTGCTTCAGGGAGCTCCACTGTGAGGGGGATGCAAATAAAACCGACAGTGTAAGCACATCAAACAAAACTAAAATGTCCATAAAACATTCTGTATAATAAAAAAATTAAAAAACGATATATTCAGGGAATCTGCAGGTTTCAATGAGTTAGAGACTTTTTAGGACCAATGCATCACAAACTATACATGCCACATTTCTCTTAAAGCGGTTAAGACCTACCTAAACGTATTTAAGACCTAGTACTTGCTTAACGTATTAATTACTTTAAGGCCTTTAATTCAGATTATTACATTTTAGAGCCTACGGTAACCCTGCTATTACAAGGGAATCCTTTGCAGTTGCAGAGTAATTTAAAATGAATACATGAGTGAATTCAATAAGAATGGAAGTTTTCAGAAAGAAAAATACCATTGTTGCTTCTTTGAAAATCCAAATAAGACGTGGAAGTATAGGGGACATTTAAACAACATATATTATGAACAGTGTCATTCTTTTTTTACTTGATCTATCTGTGTCAATAGTTAAATATACCAGGGTGGACAAAACAAAAAATTCACCCATTCATCACCACTGGTGTTACGCGAAATCATAAAACAAATACTGTTTAAATGTGGTGTAAAAAAATGACATAATAATCAAAAGTCTGTGACTAAACAAGCTGTCACATGTTAAAAATGTCATTACAATGAGTCAACACTCTCAGAAGCAGAAGTGGGATCAAAAGAGGAAAGCGGTGACGCCGACAGTTTCCCTCCGACACTGTGAGTAATGATTAAGCCTCAATCTCAGACCCATAAATATCTCATCAGTATCGTTACTTTTAAAAATAAGCTCAGAGGAGGAACTGATTTCTGATTTATCACATATCCTACACGACTAAATCTGTGGCACGTAGCAAGAGAGCTATTAACATCACATCATGTCTAACATGTATCGAACCTCCACGACCACTTTAACAGAACCATCTCACTATTTAAATGCGTTTCTGACTTTCAGAGGTGAACCCACTCGGACTACCTTGTGTGTCGGGCGTGCTCCTCAGCAGATGATCCCTCTGCAGCCTCAGAGCAGTGGAGCAGTACAGAGAGACCAGAGCGTCGCACTGAGGCCGGAGCAGCGAGCTCAGGATCCTCTCCTCTTTCAGGGGTCCGTCTCTGGCTGCCCACAGCGCTTCACACAGAGCCTCAAACTGCCCAGCGCTCCGGCCAGAGCTCCACGGCATCACGGCCAACACTGCGTATATCTCCTCCACCCACTCCTCCACCTTCTTCTCTGGTTTTGCCAGTTTCTTCATCAGGTGTTGGATGAACGTGTGCTGCAGAGTGTGGTCCTCTGTGGGTGACTGGTCCTGCAGGAGATAACGAAAACAAAGGGAAGTGAAGCTGCAAGAGCATAAACAAGGAACAGCCAGTGTTTTAAAAACCTATTAATCATTTCAGTAATTTTACAAGTAATTATATATTTTGTCCATATATATCAAATATAAATTCTACTTTGTCCGTTGTTATATATTGAGCTTAGCCCTGGACGGGCCACCAGCGAATCACAGTGTCAACAAACATAGACAAACAACCAATCACACTCTGATTCACCCTCCGTTTAGTCTTTGGACTGTAGGATGATGCCAGAGAACCAGGAGAAAACCCACGTAGACACGAATAGAACATGCAAGCTCACAGAAAAGCCCCAAACAAGCTGGGATCTGAACCAGGAACCTACAGTCGCAACCACCTTTCCACCCAACCACTGAATATGCTTTAAAAACTCCAATTCCACCAGGTGTATTACAGTTTAGATTGTGATTTATGTGTTTTGCCTTGACTGACTTCTACGACCATCATCACTTAATATCTTCATGTGCGTTTATTTATTTTGTAGTGTTGATACTCAGGGTTTGACTCTACCTGTAAGAAATGTGCTAAAGACTGAGCCAGTCTGGGCTTCTTCTTCTCCAACAAGGTTCGGAGGCAGGACTCAACCGCAGCTTGTGTTGATCCCGAACCCTCTGCAGCCTTTTGGTCCGGCTGGCTGGTCAGGTAGGACTGATGCAACTCCTGCTGAAAGGAAATGTATCTCAGTATTCTGTCAACGAACAGGACAGTCACAACATGAAGTAAGGAAGAACAGATCCAGACAATCATTCTTGATCTGAGGAAATGTTTGTGTGCGTGGGTAAAAATGTTGTCATTATCATCTACAGTTATAAATGAAGACAAGAGCAAAAGTAACCTTGAGAACAGTCTCTGCTATGCCCTCTGAACCCAGTTCCTCCAGGAGCAGAAGAAACTCCAGCTCTCTTCTGATGTCGGGAGAAACCTGAAGTGAAGAGCAAGAAAGTGTTTTCACAGCAAGTCACACTCATGGTGATGTTTCAAATACCTTTTCACCCAAGTTCACAAACCAGTTAAAGACAATTTGACCTGAAAGTGTTAACAAACAAAGACGGTGTCAAATTCAAGTTCTTCATATCTTTACCTTCTCTTCTGTCCATTTCTCCAAAACCTGAAGCCAAAACCAAGCCAGTCTGTGTGGGCTGCCCACAGTCTCCCATCTACGAAATAAAAACACATCAGCTCATATTCTCGAATACAAGTCAAAACCTGGTGTCTCGTGAAACAGTTGTGCGACTCACTCTAACTTGTACGGGTGGCAGATGATAGCTTTGATAATGTCCTGCAGGTTTTCCGAGTGTGTTGACTGGACCAGCTGTGGCACACAGGCACTGGCCAGCTCCCACTCCCCGTGCTGCAGGCACCTCTTGAAATACTCAAACAGGTCCTGAAGCGAGGTCTCCGCCTCGCGGCTGAAAGGATACATGGCCACTTTGGTCACAACTGCAGGGACACGTTCACCAGCACGCAGCCAACCAACACGCGCCAGCTGTTTTCACCTGAAACAAAGAGATGAGGCGGTTTGACTTCATATAGTTTAAACATCAGGAATCACGTGTTAGTTGAAACAAACAGAATATGATGAAATATTTTTGAAATGAAATATATCGCTCATTACATCTCATTCTGGTCTTATGTTTGTTCTATATAAGGATATTTTTTAACCTATAAAGTGTGTCAACAAACAAACATATATTACATTTTATTTTATACATTTATAAACAACTGAGAACAAACAACAGCATTGATAAATGTTTATAAACAATTTGAACCAAACAACAGCAGAGATACATGTTTATAAACAACTAAGAACAAACAACATAAGTTACAAATGTTTATAAACAAACAACAGCAGTTTATAAACCGGTTTTTAAAACGTTAGAAATCATCTTCACCGTTTCTTCTCCTCTCAGATCTGACAGCCACCCTTGGTGTCAAGTTAGCATTAGCATTAGCTGCACTAGGGCTGACTTGTTGCAGCCGGTAACATGAAGCTAATTAAGCTAAGTTCCGCAGCACCCACACACTCTGCGCAGCGGGGAAACTACGAGCTGTTCTCCAACGGGACTTACTCATGTCTTCGTGTCGATCCCCGTCTGAAACCCGGTGGGGGGGCTGACGCGCACGTTTAGCCGCAGCTGTTCTCCGCTGGGCTGCTGCATCAGCTGTTATGCTAGGCGGCTAGCTGCGCGTTAGCCGGGGTCATGTGACATCGTCAGCTGCTCCTCCAGGGCGGCGCTGGTTGGTCAAAGGTTGGCACGAGGTGGGCGTTCCCGCACGCCAGGGAGCGTGTGGATGTTACCGCTGCTTCCGGACGCGTAAACTACTTTAAAAAATGATCAGGTCACATTTAAATTAATTTCCTGGTTGAGCAGAACAAATCAAAAGTGTTTCAGCCGGACACTGAATCAGGGGATTATTTAAATGATGAATTCAAGGGAAAATAAACAACTTGAAATATCAATATTGAGCAATTTTGTCACTCGTCAAATTGCAATGTTTCCGAATATAAATTAAAGAAGAGATTTTATTAGTTTTTAACTTATACTTCACACATGTGATTCAGTGTATGGATGCAAACTTATAACCAGTGAAAAGCAGTGAAGTTAGTTTCAGGTTGATCAGGTTTTCACTTAGGGACCATCAATAACCTCCTGTTTGAAAAGGTATCAATATTAATTGCTTCCATATCATGTGAGTCACTGAGTCCAAATCCGATCAGATATTATTGTTACCTTATAGATAAATAGGACACTTTTGATTTTAACATGTCGTTTGTTTTATATGAAGACTGATATTAAAAAATATGTATGTTTTTCTTTCACTGACTCCAAACACCTGACTTGTGTTCCTACCTTAGACAAACAGGACACACCCCTTTCTTTCCTGAATTATAGTCCTTGTTTATCCATGATAATAAAAATATTAACATTCATATGATAGATAGATGGATAGATGTACTATATTGATCTCAAACTGGGAAAAAAAATATATAAGAAGCACGAAAATCTAGTAGAAAGAGGTATGTTCACTTTGTGTAGCTAATTTATAACAATACTTATTAATTTAAATATATAATAAGGAGTAACATTTAATAAAAAGAAAAATAGTGCCTCCCATTTATCTAGAGTAACAATAATATCTGATAAAGTATGAGAGTCACTCAAATCTAGTTAATGAAAAAAAGAGGTGTGTCCTGTTTGTCGAGGGTAGAAATACATTTTGGCATCGGTTTCGAGTCAGTGGGTCACATGACACGGAAGCTATTGAAAACAATGCAGTTACCTTCTATTCAAATGGGAATTTATTGATGATCCCTAAGGGAAATTTAGTAATGGTCCCTAAAAAATCCCTTTGATCTGGAGTGAATGAGTGTCGAATAACCAATCTGAAACACACACACACACACACACACACGCACGCACGCACGCACGCACGCACACACACACACACACACACACACACACACACACACACACACACACACACACACACACCCTGCAGGTGAGACAATGGGAGGAAGCTGCAACAAATGCTTCACTGTCACATATCAGTTAAAATAATGATTTTCCCAAGTGATAAAGGGTGAATGTGTCTATTCAGACTGTGAATCACACCCCTCATCTCTACCTCCCCTCCTTCCTTTCTTTCTTTCTTTCTTTCTTCCTCGTCTCCCAGCAGCATCTCTGCCAAACCGGCTGTCTCCATGACAACGCAGGCGGGGTTTGCCGTTTTCACCATCCTCTTCATCATCATCATCACAGCTCCAAACCTCCACAGCGCAACATCTCTGAGTGGAATGGAAGAAAAGGACAAGAAAGAAAATGTACGTATAGCTTCCTTTTCTTTGCTTTACACTGTGTGCATTCAATTTATTCTATGTCTATGCATAAATTAGGATTGTATTCAGAGACACCGGCAGCTCAGCCTGGTGAGACAACCCTCCGGAGGTTTACTTTGTGCAGCTGAGTCACTCATTGTTCAGGATCAGTGAAGCTATTGTTGCATGATGATGGAGCTGCAGTTGCATCCTCCTGTGATAAAGTGCCTGGTGCTGATCAGCGGCTCGGGCCTCTTCCTGTGTGACCGTGAACGTCTCTATTGTCGTGCAGGGCGAGTTCACCGGAGAGATAAAGGGAGGGATGCGGCCTTCAATGAAACTGGTTGTTATGGGAATTATTGACAAAAAACCCAAGATGTAAGTGCACACACACACACACACACACGTTGTCATTCCACTATAAAAAGAGAAATATGCATCACTGATAAAGCCTGTTGCACACCCGAAGTTATAGGATGCTAATGATAGTAAAGCTGAATATCAAAGTGTAGTAGTGTGTGTTTGGGTGCATGTACCAACCGCCCTGCCACTCTCTGCTTTGGGAAAATATCTGAGTAATAACGTCAGTGAATTTCCTGGGTGTAGATTAGTCAGTGCATGTTCGTGGGAAAGTTTCAAATCCCATGAAATCTAAAAGTCACTCTGGAAATTCTTTGGTCGAAAATAGCTACCGGCTGTTTATCCATTTAGTCATAAATTATATCACCACAATTAAGATGCGAAAATAAACTTTTTTATGTGAAAGGACTTGTTTTTGGCCACAGAGACGTCAAGTCAGATTTATTTACGTAGCATGTTAACAACCTCAGGAAAGAAGAAAGGAAAGAAACACGAGTTTGGATTAAAAAGGAGAAAAAGTGCAATAATAGAATGAAACTATATGCAAGAGAAGAACAGTTCAAGTCTGAAGATGAAGGGAAATATGAATAATACAAATATAAACTGCACATAAGAAAGAAAGTAAGATGAAGATACATAAACTTTTCTTTCTGCTTTGTTTTACATTGTGATATTTCCTCTGTGTCCCTGATCTGTGTGTGTCTCCTCAGCATCGAGGTGACTCTGTCCAGTAAACCTCAGGACGAGGACACGGAGGCCGACGTGGGTCTGCAGCTGAACGTCAACTTCACGGACAAGGCCGTCCAACGCAACGCCCGTCTGGCGGGAAAGTGGGGTCCGTCTGAGAACACCCTGTCCTTCTTTCCTTTTGCACCTGGAGAACCCTTCAAGGTAACTTCATCCCTCACAGAGGAAGGGATTAGAACAGTGGAATAAGCTTCAACTCCTTTTGTCAACATCGCAACCAGACAAATGTTGAAATGTTTCCTGGTTTTCCTGTTGTTGCTCCAGTGGTTATCAGTGCAGGTCTTTTGTAATGAGTGAGATCTGAGAGGTGGCGTCGACACTGTCAGATTTTAATGCCTTTACTTATGTATAAAAATAAACTTAAAGTGCATCTTCTGCTTGACAGTCAGACTTGTTTTTTAAGCTGTTGAATGTCATATTTGTTCCTGCATTTGTGTGTTTGTTAGCAGGATTACACAAAGCCTACAGAACAGATTGTCACACAACGTGTTGGGAGGATGTGGTATGAGTCAAGAAAGAAGTCATTACATTTTGGGGTGAATCTGGACCAGGGGGCGTATCCAGGAATTGTTATTTCCATTTTCTTGAACATTGTGGACACTTTGCAGAATTTTCCTTGATTTCTCAGAGAATAATTCATTGATCTTGATGAAAAAAATCTGACATATGTGGGAGACTGATCTTTATGTTATCTGACCTACATCTATTTCCTGCCTGATATTTGCAGAGCAGATTTGATGGATGATGTGAAAACAAAACATGGATCAAGTCATTCAAACACGTCTCTGTAGTGCCAACAGTGGCCGAAAACTTCACAGGGCTCCTTTAAATTGTGCAAATATGTTTTGGCAATCCCCGTAATCCAAAGGCACAGATGACAAACCCATGACTTCTTATTAAGTATGAATGGGACGTCACTTGTTGACCCATCAGCTTTAAATATAGATCTAGAATGTCACCCACTGGAACGGGTTGTACCTGACCCAAACCACATCCTTCTACCAAGTTTCACAGAGACCCGTCGAGTTGTTGTTGTGTAATCTTGCTTACAAACAAACAAAACATAAACCAACACACAAACAAAATGGTCGGGGGTGACAACGTAACCTCCTGTACGTTCCCTCTGACTTTTTTAGATGGAGATCGTTTGTGAGCACCAGCAGTTCCGGATCCTGGTGGACGGACAGCCTCTGTGCGGCTTCACCCACCGGATCTCCCCGCTCGCCTCCCTCACCTCTTTACGAGTCTTTGGGGATCTACAGCTCACCAAGGTGGCCTAGCTGCAGCGTCTCAGCCCACAGACAGACAACATGAGGACGTCCCGGGACTGCGTTTATAAGATTAGGACTAGCGCCACCTCCTGAGTGAATAAATTGACCCACGATGGGGCTGTTGTGTTTTCCAGACAAATAGTTTATACCCCTGCCTCGTAATCCCGTGTTAAGACAAAGTGCCTTCACTAGATTACCCGTTTGAGGACTTGAAGATAGAGACAGAATGTAACACTCAACAAACTGAATGTGATTTGAACTGAATTAAGTCGTAAACAATGAGATTTAAGCGACAATATTTTCCCCTTTTTCGATGAACATTTGCACAAACCTGATGCAACGTTCGCGAGCGCCTGCATGAAGATGAATGTTTCTGGAACCAGCTGTGGCCGACTCAGTGCGGTAACAGGTGTAATAATGTATAACAGTTGCCCACGTTAGTGCATGTCAGCGAGTGTGTTTGTTTCCAGATTTCACACAGAGCTGGAAGGATTAGTCCCACTTTCTGTTCTTGTACCATTAACGTCAACTCACTTAAAGGATTTACTCACAAGCTTCTGACTCCCACTGGTTTCTGTACTTTTCTTTCACCTCCAGCACTTTTTCAGGGGAACTTTACAAATTGACTTTACTTAACTGCAATAAATCACTTTTGTTGTTATCTTTGTTTTGGTTGTTTTTTCACTCTGTGGTCACGTAATGTCTGATTCCATTTACCCCAAAACCCACAGGACGGCCTCAAAGTTCACTTCAGGTGTTGTGTCACTCATGATTTCACTGGAACACCAACACTTGAGTCACTCAGATAAGGGGTTGGACTCATCGTGCCGAGTGGGAGAGTCTCTCTGTGATTGCAGGGAGCGGAGCGCCTGCAGCGGCACAGAAAACACAGTGAAAAACGTCTCCTCAGGCTTTTCTTGTCTTGACATGTACTTCCTCTTGTCATCAGATCCTGCAGTGCAGTAAACGTTCCACATAAAACCATGTAAAAATACTCCAGCCAGGTTTTCTGCAGAGTTTACCAAGTAACATCTAAGACTTTTAAGACCTGTTTGATATCCACATAGAATTTAATCAAACATATACCAGCCAAAGTATGAAACTATGATGTAACAGTGGAACGTTAAATGTATTATCATATCATTAAACTCAAGTGCTTTACTAAATAAGTGTTAAACTGGACCAGTAAATGTACTTTGCACCATTGGTGTGGAGATTTATCAAAAAGTCAACATGGAGAAAGAATTACATTTTTTTATTTTTAATACAATAGAAAACACATGAAAACTTTTAACTTAAATCACAAAGTCATTGCTACAGTTGTTGGACTTTTAAATACATTTAAATCCTCCTTGTACAAAGTTTTAAATATAGAATAATCCAGTTTATTTCATTTCAAATTTGTTTGGGCGGAGATTAGATCAACAGACGTGTTATGTCATTTAAAATCACGGGCCCAGTTTGGTGCTACAGTACATTCATGGAATGTGTAATTTCAGTTTTCTTCAGTACAGATGAAAAGTCTGGTTGAAATGTTGAAATGTTGAAACGCTGAAGTCTACGTCTGCTCCCTGATGGCGTCGATCCAGTCCATCTTCTCCTGATTGGTCGGAGCCTGGATGAAGTAATGTGTGTCGCCCTGAGTGATGATTTTAAACAGGTTTCCTTGAATGTTTCCGCTCACACCTGCACAGAAGGAAAGAAAAGGACAGAATTAGATTAATCACCATGTAGGTTTTCACAAGCAAGAAATTAAAAGGTGAGGGGAGAGATTAAGATTAAAGATAAAAATGTAACAATATATATACAAATCTGAGTTTATCATTCTTGTTCTATTCTTAGTTTTGTCATTGTCGCCACAACAAAACAGCAACGTGTGAGTTTGAACCTGTTCAGGTTCACTCACCTGAGGGAACTCCGTTATCGTTCAGAGACGACACCAGGCAGCTGCGCAGAGAGAAGCCGCCGGCCGGGCTGAGCTCATCCTGACATGTGACATCACACAGGAAGAGGATCAGACTGAAGTATAATTACTCATATTATAATTATTATGAGTATTAAGAGTAATGACATCACCAACCTGACACACAGACAAATAAAACAACTGGTTTGTTTGAACTAAAACCGTCTCTGTTCACTTTTGTCATCTCTTAAGTGTTTATTTAGGCCATGAAATCTTTTGTTCTTATCCTGATTATTTATTTGGTTTTTCTGTAAATAAAATGCACTTTTCTAAGTTTTAACCACAGGCCAAAACCATCTTTTGCCTGATGCTGGTCCCTCGTGTAAACTCACCTTCGTGGGGTCATAGTAGTGAAGGAACGCTGGTTCTGAACGCAGCACAAACAGTCGCACCTTCCAGTTCTTCCTTCGGTGTCCCTGAAGATTATTAACGTTTTAATTTGACTAATTCATTCCAACACAATGTCCAGAAATAGAAACACCTCAAAACTCTTCACAGTTATGGTCCCATGTTCCAATAAAAACAGATTTTAGCTTGTACAGTTTTATGGGTATTTAATAAAACATATACTAATACCTGAGTTTGTAATTTCTACTTGATAATAATCTAGTTATTTATCCATTTAGTAAAAGGGTTTCTCACTTTGTAATGCGCCATCACCAAGTCATTTAATATTCATTTTTAAATTTATTTAATAGAAAAATTCAAAAACAAATAAATGTTGCAAATGGAATTTTTTTTTTTATACATGTGTGAGCAATACTTGTTCCAACTTACAACTGGTCAAATGTGCTTTTGCTCTTTCAAAGCAACCTGAACCCTGTTATTAATGATTTATAACTGATCATCTAAGCCTCACTAAACAATGAATTAGTTATAACTTGTTTGATACTTATATTAATTAGGACTTCCAGCATGTTAACACAGGGCTGATGGATTGTGTGTTACCTGTTTGAGCAGATATCCTCTCTTTACCACTTGTCCACTCAGCTCCACTGCAGACATCGACGTCTCTGCCTTCACGCTGCCTCTCTTCTTCAAACTGTCCGACTGGGATCAAACACAAACCTGACGTTAACCGAGAAGAATCTGCCTCCGCACGTTAAAGCAAGAAATGGATTAACTCTGAATTCAGTGTGTAATGCAATCCAATACAGAGGAGTCAGGGGTCGGGGGTCAAACTCAGTGGTACTCACGAAGCCGTACAGCGCAGTGGAGTCGTCCATGAACTGCTGGCTGAAGCCGGCGGTGCGGAGGGCCTCCACGCTCCTTATTCCCACAGGCTGCAGGAAACCCTCCTCCTGCAGGGCCGAGGCCAGCGTCACGGCGTCCACACGGGTCCCGGCCAGCTGAATGAACACCAGCCAGTCCACCACGGCTGAACCTGCCGGCACATCACACATTTATACATGTTCACATTGTATTCTGATAGGGAATCAGACATAAGGCTGACAAATAAATCAAGTACATAGATGTAAATGTGCATTGTCATTGTTTTGGAGATTTAAATATAAACGCAGTACATAGAGTACTACAGACATTGATGTATGCATGGAGAGAGAAACATATTTTTACATTTATATATATATATAAATAAATGACATAAAGAAGGTATAAATAGATTTGCATGAATACAAATATAACGAACTAATAGCAGAACTTAAAGAAAATAAAATAAAGACATAAAGTCAGACGTCTGTCTGTAAATCCACAGACACAGCAAGTATTTATACTGTATGTTTTTATATAATCACCAATCAAATTAAATACAGCGAACAGTTCAACTCAGTTTTTAGCTAAGTGAGGAGACAAACTGTCAAAGTAGCTGTAAAAGAAATGGAAATGGAAATATAGGGACATTATACACTCATTGAGAGAGTTTCACTGTGTCACCTGAGAAGCAGTTGCTGTAGGTGCTGCCCTGCTCCACGTGGCTGCTCATCTTGATTCCACTGTGAACATCGTACATGGAGTCCAGCACTTTACTTCAAGAGAGAGAGGAGAAGCAGGATTGAAGTGTTTAGAGGTTTGAACCTGGTCATGAACACACGTGGTGAGGCAGTGGAAACACCTCAGATCAGTGGGAGAGCTCCTGGTTACCAGGTTTACCTGAGGTCTATGTTGTGTAACCGTGGAGACGCAGGCTCCTGCTGGTTCGTCACCTTCCCTCCGTCAGACGTGTGCAGCTTGTGGCCTGCAGCCGTGATGTCAGCGGCCCACTCGTCTCGCTCCTCTCGGGAACAGGCCTCCAGAAAATGACCCACCCCGTTCGCTGTCTGGAGCTTGAACACCAACTATTGAAAAACATATTTTATATAGATTTATATTCACATTACCAGTTGCACTTTTCTTTTGTCCATGTGTGAACTTTTACTTCAAACTTACACTTTTAAACATTATGTTTGGGGTTTTATCATCAGATATTAATCAAAACAGTCTTTTTTGGGGTCAAATTTAGATTTTTAAAGTTGAATCAAAAATTATTTTGAATCTAGGTTTTAAAAATATTCATCATGGAGTCAATTTCCTTTTGAGAAAATAATTGTTATGGATCAAAACACAACATGAGAGGAGATTTTCTCTGGTGAAGAGTCGGGACTTTATGGTTCTTTGAATGTGCTGAACCTGACTTATGCTTATTTCAGTTTCTATGTACTGCTGTTGGAAATCTAATTATTTATTTTATTGGGAACAAATTGTTCTCCGAAGTTGGAAGATGTTTGAACTCAGGTCCTGACAGAACATTAACCTGAGGCCACTTCCTGTCTCCTCAAGTCAGGCCTCTCCTCCAGTGTGGTTTCCACCAATTAAAACATAAACACAGGGAAACACTTAGAAGAGTTGAATGTGTGCTGAGTTAAATCTATAACTTCAGGTCAAATCTGTCTGTATATTATATCATGTATATTATGACTATATCCTCCTTTGGGTTTGTCTCTTGATTCTATCAAGGAAGAGACATCTGTAAATATCCATATTCAAGTGTTTAAATACCAAAAACATCACAGAGTAATTTGAATCCATAGAATTAAATAGGTGATTTCAAAAATACGTTCTCACAGAATATTTCTACATTGTTCAAATGAAAAGACTTTAAAAACCAGTTGTCTGGAATCGTTTTCTAATCTTTTGGTGTTTGAATCTGATAAAAACTCACCGGACGATTTTCGTATTCCAGATAAGGACAAGTCAGCACACAGTCCTTCAGCGGAATCTTCCCTCGCTGACACGAGTCTCTTCTACCTCCTTCGTATTTATAATACAGCAGCTTGTCTGGTTTCAACACAAACCAGCGAGCCTTCCAGTTGGGCACAAAATGACCCTGGAATTGGAGAAGACAGACCAGTTATACAATCTTTATTTTGTCATGATCACAGAGTAAACAGGAACCTACGTTATAGACTTCTTTGATTTTATCTCAGACCCTGAAGAAGCCGAAACTCTTTTCCACATACTTCTCTAACTCTTTGCCACACGGACTCAGTCAAATCTATATTTTACAGTATTGGTATTTGTATGTGCTTCAGAAGAATCTCTCACCCTCTTCACCAGGAATCCTTCTCTGAGAACCGTGTTGTTCTTGTCTGCATCCATGACGTCCAGCGACTGAGCTCTGCCTGTTCCTGCCTGCTCAGGTTATAAATGTGCAGTTGAGATTTTTTTTCCCCCTCAACTTAATGTGTCACACTGTTCACACCCAGACAGACACACACACACACACACACACACACACACACACACACACACACACACAGACACACACACCTTGCTCAACATTTGAGTGGGCGACCCAGGCACTCCTGCACTTTCTGCCCGTAATCACACGAGGGTGCAGTGACTCCTTCTTCGTGGTCTCTGAGTTTTTTTTTTCAGTTACACTCTTTTTACTCCACACACACACAACACATTCTCCGTCATTTTCAGCATGAGAAGAATCCACATCCTGCAGGAAACAGCCTCCGACCGTAGAGCTTCATTCTTATTTTTTATCCCATTTTGATGAAAAACTGTCAGCTGGTGCTCGACCACTTCTTTGTTCATGTTAATTCCTGCAAAGTGCACACATTGAACCTGCTGAATGAGAATCCTGGGGCCGTTGAGCATGAAAGAGGATTGTTACTGAGACTCCTGCCTCTGTAGCCACATGTGGTCCTGCACAGCTTATTTATTAATTCCTTCTTTTCCTGGTTCCTGGTTCTTGCATGAGAAAGAAAAAGGAGAGTCTGTCCGTGGACTCCAGCTTCCTCTCGTGTGTTTCATATATGTAGTATGTTAAAGTTATCTTGTGTGTCTTTTATCTACATGCTTGTGTTGCCTTAATTTGTCATAAATAGCACTTTGGCTCAACTCCTATTGTTTTTAATGAGCTGTATAAATAAATGTTGACTCTCAACCTCCACTGATTCACACTTAGTCATTTGATTTACTCTCCTGAAAGAAGGTTGTGTCACTTTAGAGTTGATGTCATTGTGTTTACATCATCACCACCAGGAAATATAAAACGGAGGCGGTTAAACTTGATTATGACCCATGAACCAGGAACCACATTTGATGGGCCTGTGTGACTCACAGTTACACAGTCATGTCTCACTGGGTCACTTGAATCTAACTGAGTCATACATGTTCATATCATAAAGGCACCAAGCAAGTAAGAACAAGTAAAAGTGTCTGCTGTGAAAAAGCCCTTTTGTTATTTCTACAGCTAAGTCTTCACGATAATCTTTTCTCCTCTCTAGGTCTGAAAATATGAACTTTTAACAAGAGAAAATTACTGCAAATGACTATAAGTTACTCAAGTTAAAAGCTCATATCTTAACTTGAGTTGAATTCCTGCAGGTTTCCTCTATGTTGCCTCCAAAATGCAGCAGGAGAAAGACGGGATAGATGATCCTCCTCAAAGGAATCTGTATAAAAAGCTTCATGCATGAATCTCTTCTGCATTCTTCAAGAGGTAAACTTATAAACTGGCCAAGCTGCTATGATGTTGATGTTAGTTTTGTGCAGATACAGTACATTCATTAACTGTATCTGTCTGTCTGCTAGTTGGCAGGATTTAGCAAAAACTGCTGGACAGACCACCATGAAACTTGCTGACAGGATGTGATAAAGGTCAGAGAAGAACCCATTAGATGTGGAGCAGATCAGAATCAGGGGGCGGAATGTTTCATCACTTCCAACACAGTGAGAAAGGTCATTTTTCAACATTTTCCTTGATTTCTCAGCTGATAATTCACGGATCTTGTTGAAAGAAATCTGGCATATTTAGGGGACTGATATTTATGAGTGAAATTCTCACATATCAAAGACGTTTCAGCCATAAAACTCCATGAGTTCGATTATATAAACATTCCAGTACTTGCAGGACTTGAGAGACGATTTCTGAAAAGATTACATTTCTGTCAGCAAGTTTGAATTTGTCTCAGGGGATCGTATGACATCATATAAATCTTTATTGTGGATGAAAACCCAGTTAAGGATCTTCCATGTGATGGGAGTGAGTTCTCTTCACTGCTGCGGACCCCTGGACCCCCCCCCCCCCACTGTGTCTCCACAGTGAGGAAACCTGCACACGGAGGCATGTGCTCATTAGACAACTGGAATGTGTTGCAGTCTCATTTGGGCAAACAGCCAAACGAGTCCCAGGAGGAGAATCTGTTGAACACATAGAGGAAACAATAACCCCCCGAATCCTGTTTGTGCGACTCAAGCACCTTCGCTGAGCTGAAGTCAAACAAACTCCTCGGAGCTGAGAGCCCAGCGATAAGTGGAGTCACAGGCGAAGGTGTGTCTGGAATGCCCTCTGTGTAACATTAACCATAAATCAAACATTAATTACGTCAAAGGAGAGATGATGGTTTTTCGGCACGGCAGGATGTGGAGGCCTCTGACGCAGATCAGCTCACGTGGAGAGCCCGGTTGTCCTGGTTACACACACTTAAAATGCAAACACTCGCTGGACTTTTCTTGGTCCACAGACTTATTGTTCGCTGGGCGTGTGTTTGCGTGAGTCCACGTCTACAGCTGGTTACACGGAGCATGTGGTTACTTTCATTCTTCATGAGGCTGAAATGGAGACAGGAATCCGTCTGGGATGATACAGCTGAGGGGCTTTTAATCACAAACACAACAAACTTTCCTTCCTTTGGGCTCAAAAGTGATGATTTGAAAACCTAGGATGGTTTAAAGTTTTGTTTTATATGTCACAACATGGACACGTCGAAAAGAAATAAAACTCCACAGTTTCTAAAATTGCTGCAGCTCATTTTTTGGGGGATTTTCTACGATATATAACTTATATATATGTATTCCATGGTTATTGCTGGGCAGTTGAGGATGAGATTGCCCGTATAGAGCATCAGATTGTCTTTTAAATGAAAGTTGAAATGGAAAAACAAGATGTTTGCCTTGAGATTTCTCAATCTGTGGCCTCTTGAATAAAGAGGGACATGGTGACACAGTGGTTTATGGTTTGTTGACCCACTTTACAAGTCCTGCACACTGGCTGTATTGGGTACTTACTGCTGAAGAAGACCGTGGCCTGGTTTCCCTCTACGTGCTACAAGTGAAACACTGAAGAAACTCCCTGTGTCCTACATGGTCACATTTAAACGATTAAATAAATGTGCCATTGTCTCGTTTACTAGATTCTGCTGAAAAACAAAGACACTTAAAGAATCTACTTCTTTAAATAAACACACACAGACTCACTTCATATTATACCTACTTTAATTGTCAATGTTTAACATTAAATACATACAAAATTAAAGTGCTTTATATAAAAAGCGTACAGCTACGTTTTGGTACATCTGCTGCAGTGTTGCACAGTAACATGACGTCCTACAAAGTTACGATCTACCTCACCTCGTAGAGAACTCAAGGATGAGTCTGCTGATTTTCTATGTTTCCTGTATTTGTCAGTGAATTCCATGAAAATACGAAAACCAAGAGTGAATCGATCAGAGAGCGTTGAGCTGCTGAGCTCACGTGTTCCTTTATTATAAAGAAAGTGGGAAAAACAAGTCGTTTTCTTTTGTTTCAGTCGAAATCATCATCCTGCTGCTAGAAATGTCTGTAAAATACCACATGTATATTAATCCACATGTGAATTAGTTCAGAAAAACCCAGTGTTTACTCCCATTGAAGTTAAATTGACCTTAAGACTAGATTCTCCAGATATTTGACCCACTTTTAAAGATTATGTGGAAACGACTGGATGAGAAAATCTAAAAGAAACAGACCAGTGATGGTTTGGGTCTTTTTTTCTGGGTTTGTTGACAATAAGAAAACACAGAATTGGCAGATTGATCCTTTCAGAGGAGTTGTATACGTGAAGTTTTTAATTACAGTACGTTTTGCTTTATCGTCACTTTCTCTGTAAACTGTCCTTCCAGCCAAAAGTGATGTAGCCTTCACTAGAAATATGTGTGACTTACAAAACACAGCAATATGTACAGCTCAATTAATGTTAGTGAAGCAAAGGTTCTATTGTTGTTTTAGAAATATTATATTCTGCACAAAAAACCTCATGAAAAACTTTGTTCTAAACCTCTAATTACAAACAATCACCTGCAGCACCTCCATGGAAACCTGTTCTCCCAGTGCCGCCTGAGCACGTCCAGTATTTTACAGTCTGGTCAGTGAACTGTGTGTCAGCGACTGTGGTCCGCTCGACCGGAGCAGCAAGCAGATGCAGCCTGACCCGAGAGCATCCACAATACGTAAAGAGGAAGTCAGAGGAAGAGGTTCAGGAAGTGCTCAGCCGGTGCCACGCTGTCACCACTTTCTCCGGGTGAGCCATCATGTCCTTCCACCGCTCCACGGCCTCTGGTACAGGGCTGTCGAGTCCCAGCTGGAACTGAGAGGAACAACCGCAAGATCGTCTCACTTCAAAACTTCTGCAAACCTTTTTATCGAGTTGATCTCACAACATGTTTCAAAAGGAAGAAATAACACAATCATCCTCTTGGAAAATAACATGTTAACAAAGACTAATACACATTCCTACTCAGTTCTCTATACTCAGGGATTTTTACTGACTTTCCTGAGTCAGTTTGGAATCTTTGCTTTTGCGGTAACACCACATTTTAGTACATTTAAAGTCACGTAGAAATCTAAAATCACATAAGAAAACTGAAGGAAATACAGTCGATCATGGTGCTGTCACTGTGTTCAACAAGCTGCTTAAAAGCTGAGTTATTTGTTTTTGAAGCTTTTAATTCAATGCGGGAAAGTATAAGTCTTTAAAACAGTTTTAAACCTTTCAAACGCATTAGTAGCCTTGTACACAAATACTTTATAAGTTACAGATTTACGAGAAATTGATTTACTGACTGTGTTTTACAATCAAACTAATAAAAAAGTGACTTATTTTATTGATCTCAACAATAAATGAGAGTAAAACAAACGTATAAGAAGTCCTCCTGTAACACGCGGCGTCAGGGGAGCTCACCTGTCCGAGACACTGTTTCCTCCTGACTGAGCTGCGGCTGTAGAGTTTGACCGTCAGCGAGCAGGCGTCGTCCAACGTGGACAGTTGGAAGTGAAAGGTCTCCGCCCACTTACACTGGCCCCCTGAGGCCTTCATCACCCGGGTCTTCTTCTTCATCAGCACCTGCCCCTGGTGGTGCATCTCGGCCTTGACGAAAAAGGCTTCAGACGGGCAGAGGAGAGGAGGTCACAGTCAGCGGGGACACAACAGCCACTCGATCAGACACCAGCTCCCATCACACCTACCTTGTGTGAGCGGCGAGGAGGATGCTGGGAGGTTCTGGGCAGCGAGGATCTGGAGCTGGATGCGACCGTTGACCGGCTGGAAGCAGGTGGTGAGATGCAGCTCAGAGTGACAGACCTGAAACAGCGTGTTCAGTTACATCTTTCATGTGCAGTTCAGATTTCATACACAAATACATACAAGTACATTTCTACAGTTTTTTATTTTCTCTAAATAAAAGATTAATTAGAACCTGGCCGATGGATTTTTGGCGCCTGGTTTGGGAAGTATATCCGTCAATAAACATATTGAAAAGGAATAAACAGATTTTAACAGCATCAAGAAAACATTCTTTCAGCTACTGGCCTCCAGAGTGTGAAACCACAATGCCAACAAATGTCCGCAGATATTCACGTGTCCCACTGTGGATTGCATTAACTTATAAATAAATATTTATATATTTATGATATATTATAAATATTGGACTTTCCCAACAGCCACAGTTGTAATCGTCTGCGTTGTGCTAATCAGCAAATGCTACACCTGGAAATTCCATTCATTATCTGTACTGCTTATCCTGTTCAGGGTCACGGGGGGGTGGGGGGGTGGGAACCAATACAAGCTGGCATTTAGGGGCGGGGGTGCACCCTGGAGAGGTGGCCAGACTGACATGTAGAGACAAACAACCCTTCACAGTCACATTCACACCCACAGTCAAGTTGGCGCAGGCGTACCTGGAGAAAACTGGGGTCTGCAAACAAGGGGATAACATGGCAACTCCTCACAGAAAGACCCCGGTCGAACTGGGATTCGAACCAGGAACTTTCTTACTGCGACCTTCTTGAAACTGAGAATGATATCTGCTAAATATCAGTATGTTAATTTAAACAGTCCACCCTCACAGAGCTGCGAGCCCAGCTGACTCCTCTGCTTCATTTTTCATTCTACAGACACTGAAGGTCTTTGGCCCCCGAGGACCTCCACCGAGCCGTCGTGATTTGGACACTTTGGCTCTTTTGTGTCCACCAGCTGGTGTGAAATCACCGACTGGATGAAGCCGTCCCCTCTGATAATCGATGGATGACTCACCGTCTGCACTTCACATCACACAGTCACTGGCCAGACGGCTGCCCATTTATCAGCAGAGCCACTCTCTGGTTTGAGGTTTGACCCACTTTCCAGCTCTTACGTTTCCAGAATCCGCTCTCTGGTTTCCTCCCTCCAATAAAGAGCCCGTTTCCCAATTGCTCCTGATAATGAATTCCCTTTCTCTTTCTCCTGTGGTTATGCAACAACACAAAGTTTGGCTCTGCTTCAATCTTGCCCAGAAAGTACGGCGGGCCTGTTGGCTGCAGTCCATCTCGGGGACAGTTTTATGAGGCACACACTGCGTTTTGTTCGTGCACAACAGGCTCATAAAAGACAGCAGCCAACAGAGGAAATGGTGAAGAGAATAAGTAGTAAAAGTTTGGAATATTCCCACACAGGGTTTTTTCCTCTTGGCCTCAACAGCTGGACAGTGGGAAACACATCAGCTGCTGCAGAATATATGAGGTCAAGTCACGAGCAGCCATTACGGAGGTCGGACATCGAACCGGGAACTAATTACTAAGGTTGGTTGGTTCAGTATGAGTCAGTGAACATTATTCATTTCCTTATTTTCAGTTGTTATGTTGCTCTCTGCATTTTAAAGATGAACCTCCATCATCAACAGTTAACGACCGTAGACTATAAATAAAGATCGACAACAACTTGAGCTTTCCAAAGAGTGAAGTCCCCCTGGTGGCTGGCTGCAGTATAGGCCATAAACCCAGCCTCCTCCATGTTAGTAGATGGGACATGTGGCAGACTGAAAAAGTTAAAGTACACATCAAATTGGATGGATTCTGTCATTTTATATAGTTCTTATCACACTGAGGTTTGCTCAAGTGCTTCTTGTAAGTTTGGTTTTAATTAGATATCTGATGAAATTAAATGGAGTGACACAGGATTGACAGCTGAGTCAAGCGTTTGTATCAGTGTCACTGGTCTAAGAGGCCGTATCAGACTTTAGAGCAGACTCCGGACGTCAGAGCCACGTTTGCCGACTCGTAACACGTGAAGTAAACACTCACCGAGGATTTGGACGGAGAGTTGAGGTCGAGCCAGTGGTCCGTCTCCTGAGGACCGAGCTGCCGCAGGGAGAGGACACATTCGGCCGCCGTGCGTTTCTTGGGGTTGTGCGTCTGCAAACGCAGAACTAACGCACTGCAGCGCAACTGCTGGAGATGAAGCGCAAACACAAACGTCTCCATGAAGGACACGTCCTGAAGAGGAGAAGGAAGGGAAAGTAAAGATTAGACTGTTTCTACCACAAGTCACTCAGAGATGAAAAATCAACCTGCAAAGGAAAAGTTTATTTCATTTTATTCTAAGAATGGAAATGAGTTGATAGCAAGTAAAGTCTTTCAGGGGTCAAATTGGGATTGTAAAGTTACATTTAGTACAATTTTAAACATAATCATATTCTTTAATTTAAGAGTTTATAACCTGTGTTAGAATTAGACTTTTGATCATAAACAAACAGAAAGTCAACCTTCAGGTATCTTACAGAACGTTTCTGTATTTCAAACCCCGTTACCTGGCTGTACTCCTTCACTGAGCTCTTGAACTGAATGGGTTTGGGGATGGTGATGATCCCTTTAAATCCAAACTTGGGTGCTTCTGCTCCGTCCGGCTGAAGGTTGAGGTCCGAACACTGGTAAGAAAAGAAGAATGAGAAGAAATGAGTGGAAGCAGGTGAAAGGCTAAAGTACAGAACAAACTTCAAACAGAGAATCAAATACAAAAAAACAAAGAATCCAGAACAACAAGATTTCAGTCATTGGTACAAATACTTTCCACATAACCTGGATTTTATAACTTGGGTCTGGGCAAAGGAGCAGATCCAGAAAAACATTTTCACTTATATTTCAATATAGTGGGTGTTTGTTCTTTTTCACATTTTCACTCATTTCACAGGGAATCGTTCATGGATCTTGATGAAAGAAATCAGGGTGCGACCAGCAAAATGAACCGTAACCAAAACTCTAACCTTGGGTGGGAAGCTGGTGCCCCCTATTTCATTTATGCTCCCGTTCCTTGAGGAATAAGAGCCCGTCCCTGCACCGTAGATGCTCAACACACTGTGTTTCCCTCTGACTGAACTCTCCCTGTCTCAGCTGCACTGTGTTTTCATCAGGACACTTTTAAAAGTCAACCTTTTCCTTCCGAAGCGTCCGAGCCAAAGTTAATAGAGCAACGAGAGGAGCGCACAGAGACAGAGGCCCCATTGAGGAGAGTCACAGAGGAGCACAATGGAGGTTCTTGTGCCTTCTGTGCTCCCCCCATCATCTGGGAGTGTAACCTTACCTGCACCAGCGTGATCCACACCTGCTCCAGAGCCTCCTGGTAGCTGAGTCGCACGCAAACCTTCCCCAGCTCCCGCTCATCCCCAGACAGGGTGAAGGAGTCTGAATCCAGGAGACAGAACAATAACAAACTATTCAATATAGTGTTATTATTTATGATGTGTTATATATGATATGAAGTCAATGAGAGGATGTGAGGGAAGTTCAAAAGGTCTTTCCACAGACTGATTCTTCATGTTCTAAGTCATAAACGTGGCTGTTTTTCATGGCAGTGCAGGACCTTAAAAAAAACAACTTTATCTTCATACAAATGATTTATTTAATATCATAACAAGCTGATATCCCCTTATTGAATAACACAATCTTTATGTAACAATGGAAGTGATTAGTGTGTCTGCTCTTTTATGTTTGCACAATGCCGAGTGGCTTTAATCCGACTTAGTCTGAAAACAGGGAGGTAAGAGCTAAGATCTTGTTTCTTTTTCTCCCTCATCCACAATAGTCGGGGCCGGTCCACAAAGTAGATCCAGAACTGAAAGTGTTGTGCAGATAACGTGGAGATAAATGTGTGTCTCAGTTACCCAGGCTGCCTTCAATGGAGCCCATCACTGAAGACGTGCTGCTGACGACACTGGAGACCGAGTCGAAACGCTGCAGAGCAAACAAAGCAAAACACACATTTAAAACTTTATCATTTAACGGCGGGTGTATCTAAACTCACTCCAAACTCACAGCGCCTGTTTTCACAATGCATTGTGGGATACATAAAACTCAGAGAATCACCAGAGTCAGTGTGATTCATCCTCTTCAGACCATGAATGTCTTCACAGTACGTCAAACAGTATTTATATTGCAAATATAGCGAAATAGTGGAAAAACCAACACCGAGCCTCCTCCTCCCTGTTCCCTGTCGAGACAGCAGGTTATTTCTTTATTGGTAAATCTATTGCCAGGCTGCTGTGACTTTTATGTTTTCATCACTTGCTACTGTTTGCTCGTAGCGGTGCCAAGCTAAACATTTGAACTAATTGAACTGAAACTTGTAAACCCTCTGCATGTGACATCAACAGAGGTGAAGGTGGAAACACAGCATATCCGTGTTGTCTCAAACATACAAAGTGTTCATGTTCATCCCAGTGAGGCCCCGGAATGAGACGTTTTGGTATTGTCTGAGGTTCTGGGTGAGAGATGTTTGATTGATCGCTTCACACACACGTCCTCGGCCATTCGTGTCAGTTGATATTGAGATGTTGACAAACGGCACCACATCCTTTATGTGACAAAGAAACACGCCCCGACTCTGTCATTCTTTTCTTTAGGGTGATTAAATAGCTCTCGGCCCGAGACAATCAACAGGTCCCGATCAGAGAGGCTGGATCTGAATCATTCAGATCCAGCCTCTCTTCAGTCAATTTAAGGAAGATATATACGAAAACCCAAATAAGACAAGTTGTACGATTTATATAATTAACAGAAAGTCGAGAGACACTGTCTAAAAAGCATCATTCCATCAAACTTAGACCAGTTGATAAAATAAAAAAAGTTTTTTTTCTTTTTTTAAGATGATACAATTAATGAAATAAAACTTTCTTTATAAAAGGTTTATACTTTTTCTTTAAAAATTTGGTGTAAAATTTAGGTGAAATTGATTTATTGGCAGAAATTGAATATGAAATAATCCTAGAGATGTTTTCACTCGTGTGTTTTAACTAAAATGTACGACTTGTTGTTTCTTTACCCTAGAATGGGTCTTTTATATTTAAATACTTTATATTTAAATACTTTATATTTACGGAGGCCGACATGTTTTTCACACTCAAAACACCTTTTGAGTTTTTATGACGACTGAAGGTTTCCACAGGTTCTCTGTCATGTTTGGAAGGAGATGAGGGAGGTGTTCAGCTGCAACATGCACCTTCACCACTAGATGTCACTAGATTCCACACACAGAACCTTTAAAGCAATAGCTAAACAATTTATGAAAAATATTTATTTGCAGAGAATTCAAATAGAAGATTGACGCCATGCTGGTACCTGTATGGTAAATATGAAGCTACAGCCAGTAGCCAGTTAGCTTAGCTTGTGGTGCGCTTGGAATAACCAACCCCCGAATCGCCGCCTCAAAATCGGAATTTCAATTCGGAAGGTCGGAGCTACCTCACCATCCCCAACTTCGAAATCCAAGATGGCCCCTCCGTATATAAACAATAGTGAAAGCTGTATTTTTACTGTTTATTAGCACTTGTCTTATAAAAATGTTCGTACACACGGTACTGTCCAATTACAATGTTGGCCAAAAAAACAAAATTCCAACTTTTTGATGTTACAACTGGGCCTACATACGTCCCTTTACGGTCATAGTAAATTATTCTATCAAATGTACCACGATTACTTGCAGTATTCAAAGTTTTTTCTATCCATAGAGAAATCAAGATTAATTCAAACGTCACTACTTTCAGATGTTGGCCACCTCCATTCTGTTTCAACACCTCAAATCAAAGTACCTGCTTGTTTGGCCCGTCGGCAATTTTCCACCACGCTGCCGGGGACAGTGGAAACTGTAAAACTATATTTAGTCTCGGTTGACACAGGGTGAGAAACGCTGTGTGAACACAGATTAGATAGAGAGCGCTCTCACCTGTATGTGACTCTGAGGACTGGACAGATCAAACATGGAGCTGCTCAGACGCTGCTGGACGCCCGGCTTCAGACTCACACCTGGGGGGGGGGGACCACCAGTTTAATAAAGTCCATTCATTTGTAATCACACGTCCGTCTGTGGTCGTCTGTTATCACATCGGGGACACGTGTTATTTCTCATCCTTGCATTTACAGCACTTTTCCCTCAACAGCTGCAAAGATACTGTATCGAGACTCACAGTTATATAATGATAAACAAACACATGACGTTTTACTGACGTACACGTGTGTAAACTGAATGATTATATATTTAGCATCTCAAATGTACAACTTAATGTTATCATAGACTCTTTTAATAAGTATATGTATGTAAATGTGCAGGTGATTGATTTTTAACTGGCAAAAAATTTACTTTTACTTTCAATATATGAAATATTTGTGACTACTTATCTCTTCTTTTAATGCATTATTGTCTAAGCAATGAATACCATTTATTTTGAGTGTTCCTTATCCCCCTGTGCTGAGTACGTTTCTGCACAAAAGTCTATTTCTTTACTTATTTTGGGGGATTGTTCTGCAGAAATGATTTGGTATAAAGCTCTGGTGACTGTGTGCAGAAGGTCGGAGCTACCTGGGCTTGGAGGACCGCAGTTTTTGCGGCGGGTCGATCCGGGGGAGATGTACTCGGCCATCTGACCCCGATGGAAGCTGGACTCTGGGCTGTAGGCGTAGAGGCTGGAGCCCAACAGCTCTGCCTTCCTCTCTGCGTACGTGCAGCGAGCGGAGCCTGCAGACAAAGAGCAGGGCTGCAGGTGAGGAGGCCTCCATTTGGACCAGATTCCTCTTTCCAGCCAGTGAACTGAAACACTATTAATTTAGAAACAGGATGTCCTGGTCCGTTCAGATTATACCTCAGTAACCACTGAGCTGATTTTAATGAACTAACGAGGTATCTTGGTAACTGTGAGTCTTCAGCGCTCGGGTTGGTTCAGGTGGAGGAAACGTGTCAACATTAACTCACCCTGTTTGAGGTAAACACGTGTCACCCATGTTATTCAAACCCTAGATGAACTAATGATAAATGTTCAGTAATTACATGTGATAATTACAAGTGTCTTTATTGTGCACCACTTTAGGGAATCATCTACACACATAATCATCCAATCTGTTAGCGGACAAAGCCAACAGAGGCCTAATGGCTCGATAAATTTAATCAAACAGCGCTAACAAAGGACAACTGAACATAAACTGAGTAGTTTCTCTCCCTTAAACCAACCAAACCATGAGTAAAAACAGAAATAAAAATGAACAAATACCGAAAATAACTATGAAACATTCACTCAGCAGAGCGCATACCTCCACCACTGCAATTCAGTCAAGCTGCTGCAAATTTCACACAGTTTTCATAGATATCAGTTTCCTAAATATGCATAAAGATCCGTTCATGACTCCTGGGGAAAAGTGTGAATATGTTGAAAAACACGGTATCTTGCAATGTTAAAATAAGTGAAAAGAAAATCCTGGATCGGCAAACTAAACTCAAAGGGTTCTTCCCAAGAAATATCCTTCTATTGAGTGGGGTGAAAACACAACCACCTTGACGGAGGTGTTGAGTTAACAAACGCAACAACAACAAAAAAAGGGACATCCAGTGTCCTCTGGGAAAGTGTTCACTTCCTCCACCTCCACCTCCACCTCCACCTCCACCTCCCCTGACCTCTACAGTCTCAAAACCTTGAAGGTGAACTTCTCACGTTTGGTTTTTCTGATTGAATGAATTTTAAAAAGTAGCAGTGACACATTGTGCAGTGAGCGTGTTCAGAGACAATTAGATATAGATGTATTTACCAACCCAACCTTTAAGTCAACACGAACACATAAGACCGGTTTCGAAATGGTTGCTCACCGCAGCCTGTTTGCCGACATGATAATATAATAATCTTAATGGTAGTCGAGCTCTCTGCAGTCGGTACGTACTCTGCGGCCCGGACTGTAGAGCGGGGAAGCGGGAGCCTCTGGGCTGGACGTAGGAGGCCTTGAAGGTCGGCAGGACAAACGGCACGTCCCTGCCGTTGGGGGGCAGCTTGGACAGGAGGTAATCTGCTGTGACCCCCCTCCTCACCTCCTCTGGCTCGTGTCCTGAGGTCAGTGCCTTGATGGGAGGCATCTTCAGTCTGATCACTTGGAAATGGAGAAAAGTTCACGATCAGAAACACAAACAGTCTGTGAGAGATGCAGCCGTGCAGAACATCTGCTTACCTTGGGTCTCATAGTCGCCCTTCTGCTTCAGGAAGTTCTTGCAGCAGTTTTTCATGCACTCCATGGCTGCAGCTAGAAATAGTTCAACATTGCACCTTGGTCAAACTTGTGTATTGGTATAAAAACATCAAAATTCTATATTTTTTTATTCCAAACATCAGTAAAGCCCCAAATATGATCTGAGATAATCCCACACAATCTCCCAATTTGGTCACTGCCACCCAAAGTATTCATTTCATACAATCCCAAGCTTTCTTCCTTCGGTGCCTTTAATTGTTATAGAAACCAAAATCAATTAACTTAACCCCAAAATGCATTCATGTGCCCAGATTCCCAAAATTTGATAAAGTGGCATAAAAATGTTTTTAATGTTTTGATCCCCAAATTTTAAAAGTCACTGAAATCCTCCAAAAACGTATATAAACAAAGAATGAAATTGAAATGATGTCATTCAAAACTTGACAACATTGCTCAGTTTAGATATTGAATCCCCAAACTTTAGATTTAAGATATAAACACACTTTTGACCTTCATATACTTGCTTTCGTTTCAGGCCTATGAAGGAATTCACTTCAGTGTAAACGAGCCACATTCACAAAACAGGAAACAGCAGCTTCATTACTTCTACGTAGAAAAAGCTTAAACAACAGTAAAGTTACCTCTGCGATGTTTTTCAGGGAGAGCAGATCGAGTGTGTACATCCAGTGTTGTTCATTCTCACAGGCCGAGTGAGGAGAAATGCCTCCGAGCTCAGGTTTACTGAGCACTTCACTCACAGGTCTCCCTCTCTCTCTCTCTCTCTCCTCTCCCTCTCTCCCTCCCTCCCTGTTCCTTTCTTCTCCTCTCTCACTGCTCGACTCTCTAATTCCCGGACAAACACTTTGTGAGCTTCCTTCCCCGAACAGACCGTGACAGCACCACTCTGGGTTTGGAGTTTTGGTCACCACTTACAATCACTGCATTTATTAAATTTTCCCTCTTGCTTGATCAATATCCCAGCAGGCTGCGTTGGACTGGTGGGAACTTGACCACCACCCAGGTCAGCACATCTTTATTAACTTGGTTTATTGACGTGTTCTTATTTAGGTGATACTGATGGTAATAAAACATCTATTCAGTGAGGAGCTTTATTGGGTGTTGACACACAAAGATCCTTAATTATCAGGGTCCCAGATATTTTATAGTTTTCCAAAAACTCCCACAATCGTAAAATTCCAAAAACCCCCTCAAAATGTATTCATCTAACTAAATAAATCCCACGTTTTGATTTCCCCAGTTCCAAAAAACGGTTTAGTGCTTCTAAATGAGTTGATATAATCCCATCATGTATTCAACTCATCTGCAAAACCCAAATCTGTCATTTGATATGACTCAAAAAATGTTTGTTTACATAAACTTGAATTATTAACGTTAATACGTAACGTTTTATTCCTTAAAATGTATATTTTGCATCTAAATCTCCCAAATTTGCTTTATTTCCACCAAATTTGTAAAACTGATGCCTCAAATTTCCATTGGGTTGAATTTGATCGCACAATTTCTCGCAACCATCCAGAAGCACCACCAGCAAAAATCCCCCAAAACAGAATCCCCTTCATTCAGTGGTGTTCCTCAATGTGTTGTTATGATCCCAAAGTTTGTTATAATTATTTAAAAAATAATACACATTTCGAAAATAGGGCTGTAAAATGTGCTGATATCATCTGAAATCATATCAGAGTAATATGTTGCCTCTAAAACCTCCAAATTTAGTTTCGTGTCTCTAAAACTTTTATTTGATTTGAATTGATCCAACAGGCTTTTAGAGCCTCAGCATTATAATCCCAGAAGTGAATGTATCAGTAAGAGTTCAGGTTCCTGCTCATGCTCGAGTCATTTTCTGTGGTAAAGACTTTTATTGAACTTAAAGACACCGTGATCAATAATTCAGCTTATGACTGATTGTTACATCATTTCAAATACAACCGCCTCCGAATGCACAATTACACTTCAGCTCAGATCAGCTGCTCATCCCGTCTCTTAAAATACTCGTGGTTCAACGACAGCTCGAAAACATTCACAGCTTATCTGAAGGGATGGAGATTCACAGACAAGTGGGGGGGAACTGCTCTGAGGATACAGTGGGATTTTGTTGGGGGCCGTTTTCAGGTGATTTTCTAAATAGAGGAGGTTAAAAAATGGTACAACATAAATATCCATCTGTGTTGAAAGAACATGTCGCAGCTATAAAAAAGCTCAGTGTCCATTAAACCAGGGTGGGGATCGGAGCGCAGGGCTGCTTTCCCATCAGCTCACTCTTTATCGGACGCGTCTTTATTGACAGGATGAGGATGACATAACGTTTAAAAAAGGAAAAACAAAAAAAGTGATGAGCTGTCTCAAACACCAGAGCATTACATCAGCTGCAGTGGGGCAAACAACAGGATTCTCTGGGGGGGGGGCCGAGGAAGTTCCCGCTCAGAACGGGTGCTCCGACACGAATATCGTCAGGCGTATGATGGAGCTGCCTCGGAAGTTGATGACATTGTTGACGGTGACCATCTCCAGATCCAGCACCAGCTCCTTGGGGCCCTTGATCGGCCGGGACAGGACCAGGGTGGCGCTCACGTTGCTGGTTTGCTACGACATGAAGAAGAAGAAAAGAGACGCGAGAGGAACGTGAGGGATGAAGAGGAGGAAGCTGTGAAAGTAGACGACTGTATACTGTTCTTTTTATTCTCTTTATTTATTCCCTGTGTCTGTATTGAACTAATTTGAGATACACACATGTAGGACGCCACCTACTGGCTGCACACTGCACAGTCACTGAGCTCAGTGTATAACTGTGTTCAGTGTTTTCACAGCCTGTTGATTTGTCATAGGAGGAAAAACACAGCTCTTATTAATAACATGACATAACTGTGTTTTCCTACTGTAACATGTCAAAATGTCTTCTTTGAAAAATGGGTATAGGGACGTAAACTAATGACATGAGAGCAGAATAATTCATGTTTCCATGGTTTATATTCAGAATCACACCCTCAACAAGGTTCTCATTCTGTACGGGAGTTATATAACCTCAAATCTACATGTTTATATAATATACGTCATGGCACAGGTCAGACCTTACATGATAAACATGGGTTGACAGATTAATTGATGTTGTGCCTCTTGATGAATAACTTGTGTGTTTGGGTATAAATCACCTTTCAGTGACAGATCAGACAGTGAAGGCTCACATCTTGTATTTGCTGACATCTGGTGGTTTAACTTGCTGCTGTGATGTGGATGTTTAACCTGAGCGTGTGTGAGCACCTGTGACCTCACTGGTGAATGTGGTGAACAACAGACCACACGTCTGACCACACGTCAGCCAGGGAGGGACAGAACAACACAGCTCGTCAGCCTGATGTTAAACTGCAGTCTGAAACGCGCCGTCTTTGTTTCTTATTCACCACAGAATCGTGATGGTGTTTGTGGACTTTTTGAAGCAGTTGCATCATAGTTGTAGTTATTCTGATGTAACTTGGGGACTAATAACCTTAAAAATAAGTGCAATGATCATGTGAAACTATTTATGACGTTGAAAACAATCATCTTTATAACTAAACACTCACAGCTCTGGTGTTTCTGCTCAACAATTAAACACCACAGCAGTTTTTCTTTCCTGTTTGGTTCTGAAATGGATTTGAGTGTCTGTAGGTGGCGCTGTATCCTTTGTCTGTAAATTCATTGTAGCAGAGGTCTCTCTTTTTATTGTCGATTTACTGTAGCTACTTTCTGCTGGTAAACACATAAAAACCTAAAAAATTTCACTTTAACTTCCCCTATTTATGTATTATTAAATAAAACACACAATAATTTATGCAGATATAAGGGTATTAAATAGTGTATTAACTCTGTGTTGCCATTAAAACTATTATGTAGGAGGACATATTTTATCTTATTACAAATATTCATCATTGATTTACATAGCAACCTCCACATATGCTCATTTAATTCCTGTGACGTGTCGTATCACTGCATTTTGATTCTTCTCCTTCGTATCTACAGGTCAGTGTCTCGTCCATCGTACTCACCCTCATGTAAAACTCTCGTCCGTCATTGCCCGACTTGATCTGGAAGATGTAGAAGGCGCCCGGGTAGCGCGTGGTGGCCTGCATCTGGAAGATGTCTGCAGGCACACTGCGCCCCGACGACAAGTCCATGTGTCGGTACAGAACGGTGAAGGGCTTGTCCCTGCAGGCAGGGTTCTCAGCTGAGCACATGCACTGACTGCACAGGAGGACACACAGGGGGGGGGGGGAGGTCAGGGTTCCAGCAACAGATCATCAACTGATTGACTTTGTGTTCGATATGTGACAGAGTGAAGATGCTGTTATTGGGGGGGAACCACTCACTTGTCACTAACTTCGACGTAAGGAGTGTGACACTGTAAAGGATCCAGGCATGTGTAGCCTCCCTGGAAATTGAAACATACTTGTGCTGTTGTACAGGTGTTGTTACCAGTGTCACAATCATTGATATCTTCAAAATCAAGCACACAACAGTCAGGGTCAGTTAAAACATCATCATCATCATCATCATCATCATCATCATCATCATCATCATCATCATCAGAGAAACAACATTTAAACAACATCAACAAAACAGTGTGTGAGAATGAGAGAATATCATAATAGTAACATTTGTTTTAAACACTATCTGATATAAATACTGCTCACGACCGATGTTACACACATGTACAACCAGTTTAACTTGATTTCTACTTTATTATTCTGCACCTATTGTTAATATTATACTACACATGTTGAGTGACAGATTAAGGAAAATGGATTAAAGTAAAAAAGGACTACATTATGTTCAAAACTTTCCTGAAAGATATACACAACAAAGCAATTCTCAGCAGCTTCATCAGACATGTTTACTTCAGATTATTTGTCCTGTGTGATGCAGCATTTTAACTGCTGCTGTTCAAATGACAACACAAACGAATACACCTTCAGTTCAGTCTCTGTACAGTCAGGACCGTGTCATTGTCCTCCTACCTTCACAGCTCCGGCCGTCCTCAAACACAAAGTACCCGGGCGGACAGATGCAGGAGAAGGAGCCGGGGGTGTTCACACATCTGTGCTGACACAGAAACTCAGAGAAGCTGCACTCATCCAAGTCTACAGGGGAAACAAATCCAAAGAGACAGTGTCACATCCAAACTGAGCTGCCACTGACTCCGTCTGCCTGTGAGGCTGCACAGGGTTGAGTGGATGGACAGTGTTAATGTAATAATGCATTATGATATCAAATGAAACATTGACCTTATGTATGTAAATATGTATTTGGATATGTTTCATTTGCGTAACACTCAGATACACAGAATATTATTAAACTTTAAGGTTCGTTATATGGAAACAAATCTCCTGACAGATTGCACAGAAGTCACGAAACGGCAGATTTAATGTGGCTCTGCTCACCGATGCAAGAAGTTCCATCAGCTGCCAGCTCGAATCCCTCGTCGCAGTTACACATGAAGGAGCCGTAGGTGTTGAAGCAGCCGTGAGTGCACGGCTCATCTGCACACTCGTCCACATCTGCAGAGAAGCAAGGAGGGAACTTAACACTGGAACAGATGCAGAGTGTGTGTGTTGTGTGTGTTGGGTGAGTGTGTGAGTGTGTGAGTGTGAGTGTGTGTGTACCTTGGCAGGTCCTGCTGTCTGGGTTGAGGATGAAGCCGGGGTTACAGGAGCAGGAGTAAGAGCCCGGGACGTTGGCACACAGCTGTTGGCAGTAACCATAGCGACATTCATCAATATCTGGTAAAAAAAAAAAAGAAAAACACCAACAGGTTACGAACCACAACGTATATATGTTTTCTGAAAAGTACAAAATAAGCTTTATTTTTTTAATCTTGACAGTTTATTGATGTGAAACCCTGATGAGCTGCAGTACCACTCAGAGCATGAGGAGGGCGCTGTTCCTCCAGAGGAGGAGCCAAAGCCTTCAGAGGTCACAAAGGCTTTTGTCAACAAAGACGAGAACCATGTTAAATCACAATATTATTTATAGTTTTAAGAATTGAAGAGAGTAGCAGGGGGTTATGATATCTCTTTCTTTAAAGACAACTTCACAGACTAAATTCACAGTATCTATGTTTTCTAACTGTTTACATTCCATATATATTTTTACAAACACCAGAGCTTGTAAGTAACTACATCAACAAACCAGGTGGATTAAGTTCCTCAAGCTCAAATCTTTGCAGGACGATTTCTATATCAGATAATAAATAAACCTCACCTGTGAACCAGCTGTGAATGTAATCGGCTTTACTCACTCACCCTGACACTGTCCACCGATGAGCCAGTATCCCTCGGTGCAGGAGCAGGTGTAGCCGCCGGCCGTGTTGATGCAGACCTGGGTGGGGTTACAGTGATGAGAGTTGGTCTCACATTCGTCGATGTCTGCAACAGAGGAGGAGGAGAAGTTAGTGTTTCATCCTCTTTCAGGATAAAACGATTCCCTGAGTGGGAATCAACAGGCAGGTCAGAAGTGTCCCACAGCACGACAGGCATTCAAGGTTACATATATGATTCTCATTGCCACTAGATGTCGCACTAACATCAGCATCTTGCCCGGTGACAGTGGGCCTGAAACACACAACCAGAAGTTACCCTGTGTACAAACAACAACAAGAACAACAACACCACCAACAGTCCAACAGCCCTGTAGATTAAAGGGATCTGTTGTGAGGCTACAGCTGTTTCCACAGGTCGGTGGTCGTGTGTTTAATGGTCAGTAAATATGTTTAGTGAACGCAGATGAACCCTGCAATCGTTTTGTTTGTGCAGCTTGTTGTTATCAAGCCCCTACAAACAGTGGTGTGGTGCAGGGTGTATGCTGGTACACGGCATTTATACACATATCTTTTTAAATCAGCGTAGCATACATCCATTTGTACATAGCCTCTGGTGTGCATCAGTCAGTGAGTGCAGTGATGTAGATGCAGAAATAAAGTGACAATGTGCAAATGCTATGGGTCCATTTTTGGAGAGAGGAGTTTTACATGTCAGTGTTTATAACATGTGACGTTTATCCTTTGTTGGACTCAACAAAAGACAAAACCTTTAGATTCCTGAGCTTCGTTCTAAGCGAGTCACTTTGTTTTTTATTCGACCGCCTCATTCCACCGCAGCAGTCGAGGGTTCGGTGCCTTGCTCAAATGCACATCTGCCAGACTAGAATAAATTTCCTTCTGGCTCGGGGGGGTTTCACAGACAAACGTGCAGTCAACGGTTTTGTTTCTCCAACGCTCAGGTTTTCACCGCCCTGTATTTAAAGGCCTCTTAACACAACAGTTAACACCTCGGTCAACTATCACTTTACTGCTGTTTTTGCACAGGATCAGCGATTCCTCAGATTACGCTCCGAATTCCTTTCACGCCTCTGGAGCAGCTCACATTCTCCATCATAATAGCTACATTTCCTTATGAGGATATGACAGATCAGAAATTCCAGCCTGTGCTTACGCTTCTCAGACCATGAAGTCACAGATCTCTAGAAAAGCCGGCGGGGGAAGTGGGTGGGGGCCCGGCTCTTTGTTTGGTCAGGCAGCGGCGAGGAGCGATAACGTCTGTCGGTGGGACTGTTGCCCTTTGTGCCAACTTGGACCACTCGCCCTTCACGGGGGTGGAGGAGGCCCAGAGCGCTCGGCCACCGGCCAACAGCTACAGCGGCACCTGCTTGCCGTTAGCAGGCGATACCTCTGTGAAGGGCCCTCATCTGCACCCCATGTGTAGCCTGATCTCCAGTAAACACACACAAAGTGCAGTGTGTCAGCTCCGCTCCTTATATAGAGCTTTTCATGAGCTGCCCACGAGCTTCGCTGCTGCTCACGATCCTCGTCAGCGTCAGAGAAGACGTGACAGATTGTGGAAGGTCGGTCGAAAAGTATGAAATACAGTTGAGACACTTGTGCACAAACTGATTCAATCTAATCTCCAGCGAGACAACAGCTAAATTCATCATCTCCTCTCGAACTACATAGAAAAGCAGAATAAACCCTGAGTGGGATGAGAAGCAGCTGAGAACTGCAGAATGACAGTTCTCAACATGTGTTTGTTGATTTCATTTGGACTATGATGCATTTTTTAGTTTATCAAGAGGGTTTCATGAGCCCACGAGGTTGGAAACTTGTTCTCAAGCCACAGAGGAGACTGTAAGTCCTCAATCTAAGTGAAAATACCCCCAACTGGAGTTATGAGCGGAAATGAATATCACGCTCCCATGGGAAATGAAAAACACAAGATGATGTGAAGTCCAGAGTCAGAATTTGATTTTTTGTCTGTAAATAGATCTCCTGCTTAAAAAGGGTCAGTTCACACGAATTACATATTTAACAGATCTGTGAAGCTGTGAAGCACTAAATGCTGACATCAGCTAAATGCTACCATGTTGATGTTGATCTGGATTCATAATCACTGTCTGAGTTTAGCATGTTAGCTTGTTAGCATGATAGAACTAGCACAAAACACAAAGTACAGCTGAGGCTGAGTGAAATGATAGACATTTAACTTCTGCCCTGTTGATGTTGCAGGATGAAAAGTTCAGACATTACCAAAGTTATGGTAATTTATCCTCAGCAGGGGGCACGAATATATGACAAATATTTATATTTCAGCCTGGATTAAAGTAAGAGATGCACTGATGCAACAACATCACCTCCCTGGAGCCACACCACATGTGTAGAGCTACAGAAAACTCCACAGTTACTTCACAAACAAGGTCTCCCATCGAGTGTTTATACAGATGACGACATGATGACTCCACAGAAGTGAAGCCAAAGTGTCTTGATTGCCACATTGTCCATGTTAATGGTTGGGACACGGACCAAACTTAAACATTCAAAGTGCACGTCAAAAAAAGGTTTTCTCAAAGATGGTTTCTCTCATTTTAGGTTTAGTTCTTATCACACTGGTGTTTGTTCAAGTGTTCATTCTTCTAGTCAGTTTGGTTGTAATTACTTTTTTGAAGACTTTATAAAAACAGGGTAAAACATCCTGATTGACAGCTGAGACTGACTCGTGATTGGTCGACGGGACCTTGATACCGCGGCTCCCTCCCCTGATCACGACTGAACAAGATGGTTCATTACTGGATAAGTGGGAGGAAGTAGAGACACGTCGTCCATCTTTATTCACAGTCAATGCATTTTACTCATGCAACAACTTTAAGGTGAACTCTACGACCAACTGTCAAGTCTCATCAGCCAACGTCACTAATCCTCCTGTGGCTGGATGCAGCAGAATCCCTGCAGCCTGGTTGTTGAGTTATAATTTAAAACTTCACACTTTAAGGGGTCATTTCTTATATGGTTTTTACCCAAACTGGTGCCATTACTGACTGTTGGAGCACTAACTTGAAGACAAAGCCATGTTTGTTACAGGCTCAGACAGGAAGTCACAGTCTGTGTAGTTTCTGCCCCGTAGCTGCATCAATCAACAACAGCCCATTACATCACCACACACTCCGGCGTTCAGCCAGTGCAGGGGCTTGTTACCATCGGCCCCCACAGAGCCATGCCTGTTCTCGGGCACAGATTTGGCTCCACATGACCTCATGTTTGGCATCCTGATGGCGCAGTTTACTCAAACAAGGTTGGGAGCCGATTCCCTGACAGGCTTCTCCCCTGCTGAGAGAAACAGTCCGTATTTGTGCATGACCTAAACTCCACGCTTCTCTTTAGAAGGAGAAAGCTGCATGTGTACATTTTCCATTCATCACAGGTCTGATTCATCCAGAACGACAGAAAAAAACACCTCAAATGGACGACAGGGCCCATTTTCAACAGCTCTTCTCTGCTCTACACACTGGGGTTATTATGTGAAGATGTATTTAACACAGCTGGGGGGGGGGGACATCAGAGATTAAGAATTATCTGACAGCTGGAGTCTCTTGTGGCTTTGACGCGCAACAGAATCCTTCAGAAAGCGCAGATTTCTTCCCTGAGAGGAGTTGGAGGGCCTGGAGCTCTGGCTGGGTGACGGCACACAAGCTGAAACCCAGAGCCTCGAAATATAATTTGTCCCTGTAAACCGATGGATTCGTGCATTTCCCTGGAGTTAAATCACCATCTCTGTGGACTTTCTGACCTCTTATGCCTTTCACTGTAACGTCAGGTGGTGGCTTCACAACTTCACAACAGAGACGAGAAACCGCAAACAGCTGCAGCAGAGGATACACTCTCCGCACTTGCATCTCTTACAAGCAGCTGCACGTTAAAATGTTTTCAAAATGGTTTTGAAGATAAATCTGAGAGAGTTTCTATCCATGGAGGCAGAAAGGCTGCTTCCAATCCAACAGTTATTGGACAGATTACAAAGAAGAGTTGTACAATCGTGGTCCCCAGAAGATGAGTCTTGCTGACTTTGATCTAATTATCAGTAATAACATTGATTTTTAACTCTGCAGCCACTGTGCTGGTGACCTGATGAACAGCAGAACACTGTGGTGCTGTTAAAAGCAAACAACTGCAAACAATGAGCAGAACTTCTGATGAATAAAAACCAACAGACTTTGGTCCTGTGACATTTTAAATCCGTCCCAAAGACACGAGAAGTGAATTGTGTGACACAACAGGATGTAAAAGACCGTTTGTGCATTTGTCTTATATTTGATTTGTAGCTCAATTATCCTGAAGCAGTAAATCAGAACCATGTGAACTTCTGAGGAGGTTAAAGCAAATCACATAGGTACAAGTAGTACACAGTAACTATGTATAGTTAGTCAAGTACTTTTCTATGTACTTTACGTATAGGTTTTTCTGTTTTCTGACAATGTATACATTTACTACATTTCAGAAGGAAAACATCATTTTTTCCTGCATTTAGAAGTTGAGTCACTTCCAAGATGAAAGTTTAACATTAAAAACATTCATCCAGTCGGGGCAGTTGCATCAATGTCGCAACTTTTGGTTTCAGATGGTTTCATTTCAATGTTTATGCAGCCGGACCAAGTAAAGTTATGTTCTTCAGGAGAAAATACAAAGAATGACAACTACTCTTCTCTCAGATGTTTGTTTTCCTTCTTTCCCGCCTCATTAATCATCTCAGGAGCTCACTAATTGATCCTTGACCCTTTGGAAAGGACACAAACCCTCAGACTGGAACCTCCATGTTAAACTGCTGCTCTGGATTCAGTGTTAATCAGTTCAAACCCTCTGCACCTCGAGAAGCTTCAACACTAAAATGCTGCTTCTATATAAATGACTCTGCATGAACAACCTAATAATACTTCTGAACATTTTAGGTAGTTTGTATTGTGACTTAAAGGATCTGAATCAGAGGTCTGCGGACTCACCGTTACAGGTGCCATCCTCTGCAGGAGTATATCCCAGGAGGCACTGAGCTGTGCTCCCCACTCTGGGGTAGCTGGGCTCCACAGACCTGGGAGCCGGGAGGAAGGTGTCTGGGTAAGCGGGCTCCGGCAGGACCGGGGTCTCTGGTCTGTACGGCTGGTTGTACAGGGTCCTCGGGATGCACAGGTAGCCTCCGTTCTGGTTCACACAGCGCATGTCTCCTCGGCAAGCATCTGGCAGGGTACGGCACTCGTCCACATCTGGAGGACAAGGCGATGCACTGATAAGGACATTCTTGCATCCAGCACATCTGTGGGCGTCTTATCCCTTCACTTTTCTCTTTTAAAACGTATTCAAGTTCACACTTTACTTTTCTCCCCTTTTCAGATTAAGCTTGTGGATAAAAGGCAGAAGACATTTTTTTACTTTTAACGTTATAAGACAGTAGCAGTCATGTCACTCACCTATACACTGTCTTGCCCTGCGGTCATAAGCAAACCCTTCTGTGCAGGCCTGTGGAGAGATGGTCCAGGGGTATATATTAGTAATTCATGTATTTAAGTCATCTGGAGCTGTTACAATAAAACTAGTCATGCAATATGTTTCATTATGAATGAAATAATATTAACAAGCACAGCCTCCCCTCTTTAAAAATCATCTTTTCATCAGTTTCTGATCATTAAAGCTTCAGGACCATGACCTTGGTCGACATGAACGAAACACCCTGAAAATGTGACCCAGATGAGGGAAGGTGTTGTGTTACCTGTCCGTGTCCAGGCTGGATACAGAGCAGAACACACACCAGAGCTGCCAACGTCCTGCAGAGAGAGAGAGAGAGAGAGAGAGAGAGAGACAAGCATGTTTTAAACCTGAGGAAAAACCAGGAGCTTCCTCCATCTCATTCAGATACACACAAAAAACTGATTTACGCACGGACACGCATCGGTTAGAGGAAAGGATGAAGTTCCCTCACCTTGCAGAAGAGCAGGACCTGAGGCTGCGGATTTCAAAAAGCATGGTTTGTGTTGAGCTCTCGGAGGAAAGATTCAGAAGGAGCCGTGAATTCTCCCTTAACCCCCTCTCCTCTCCTCTCCTCTCCTCTCACCACCTCCTCCAACTACGCGTCTTTACGCACGGGCCGACACCAGGTTTTCATTAAGTCTGCTCGAGCTGAGGCTTCGGTGAAGAATGGCTTCTCTCAAAGGGATCTGCTCCGGTCCTGTCGGCTCTACAGATTATTTAGCTATGCAAATTGACGGGCCACCCCCCCCGCACCCGCTTCCACAACAGCTGGATTCAATCATGCAGAGACAGCCCCCCCCTCCTCCTCCAGCCAGAGACAGTGGCCCCACACTCACTTCTACAGGCGGCTGCTCCTGAGCTGTTGGGGGCATAAAACACACAAACACACATTCACACAGTGTCTGTTTTCCAAAGATACAAACAGCCGCCCCCCCACCCATAACTCTGAACATCTGGCGCGACCAACGCGAGAGATGCACGCGGTGTAGTAGCCACATCTGGTTCGCGTGAAGGCGCGTTGCAAGAGAGAAATGACAAAAACCCAACAGCAGGAAAAGGGTCAGCAGAACTTTTTTATTTGATTTGAAGTTCCAAATTAAGCCTCAGGTTTCCGACCTCAGCCAGAGATCATCCCAGTTCAAGGTCATCAGACTCGGGTTCCTTTAACACCTCCGGGTTCCAGGTTGGAGAACATTCCTTTACAGTGAGGATTTACAGTTTATACATTGTTATCAATCTGGAGAAAGAAACCCCCTGTAGCATTCCTTCTGCAGGCCGACTGAAGTCTATACAAAAATGCAGAGCGGCTCACCTTAATGTTGGCCTCGACTCTGAGCAGGTAAAACTTTTTAAATGTGCAGTATTTTTTTTTTTTTTTTACATTTAGTAAATATATATATATATATATATATATATATTTATATCAATCATTTACAATCCCGATTTTACAACTATCTAATTAGCAAAAAGAAATGCAGGCACTTTACTTCCAGAACATTCCTGGTGCCTATAAATAGGGAAAAAAACGCCACCCATTTACATATATATAACTATATAATAGTACTGCACTTAAACTCAAGAGCAGTCTCAAGCCTCTGATCAACCACAGGCAGCAGTTACAGCCATAATTACAACGCTTGTTGCATATCACAGTCTGACTGTCTGGAGAAGACAAGATTTAGCAACAAAAAAAAAAGAAATTGTCTTTATGATTTAAACAGATGCACTGAACCACATAAATCTCTGCACAGGCGGCTGCCAGAGAGATTGTAGGAAAGTTCTGGATCAGTTCACTGCATTGCTGAAAAAAAATAAAAAAAATACTCAAAAGACACGACAAAAAAAGAAGTTAAAGGATGAGAGGACATGAGAGTTTTGTTCCTCCTGCAAACAGAGGTGATGATTAAACTCACATGAATGGAACTGCACACCGTGAGCTGACAAGGTCACTTGTGTTCAGAACCGGTGCGATGGATAAAAACGTAAAAAGGACAGTTTCTGTGAAAATAGAAACTCACTCTGAATGACCCACAGATTTAAAATGTCCTCATCACGCAGCATATTTGCACGATGAGTCCCGTCTATGATCATTTCCAAACTTGTGGGTCAGCACCTTCGCAGTAATGTAGAATAAAGGAAATACGTATATACTGATGTGTTAAGGGAAATGGTTGCATAGAACAAAACCACTACAACTGAAAAGAATGAACACCCTCCACCCAAAATGGAATATTAAACCTTTATGATCTGATCATTTATTTTTTTGCAGGAAATAAAAAGGAGCAGATATTAAGTAGTGGACCTGCTCAAATATTCCAGAGTCTGTGTTTGTGTAAAACGTCTCGTTAATGGGCCGATCACTGCTTCAACAAGTCTTTGAGCACAGCTCCGCCACTGGACTCAGAGACCGGCACGGGTGTGAAGGAGGGCAGGGCGTCAGAGATGGGCTTCATCAGCAGGTGACCTCCTGGGCCGCCAGAGCTGGACCCGGCGAGCAGAGGCACCGCCGCGGAGCGGGGGGCCAGGAAAGGATTGGACTCGCCGGCTCGCTTGCTGGCTGTTGCGGCTCCTGAGGGGAGAGAGAGGGGAGAGTTTAAATAAGGTTTGAGGATGTAAGAAAAGGAGCCACAATTCCCGTCCGACATGATTAAGAACATGTGAGAAACAATCATCCTGGCGGTGGGTTTTCCCAAAGGAGTCGTTTACCTGCGATGTTGCTGGAAGCAGCAGCGCCGGTTCTCCTCGTAGGCGGAGCACTCAGAGTCTTCATGTCGTGGGCTGAGAGCTTTGCTGCCGGCAGCGAGGGAGTCGACTCCATCTCCAGGAACTTGACGAACATTTCTGAGAAGGACTGAAAGAAACAGGAGAGCACAGTGTGTCGTGTAACTGCACTGCTGAGATCCTCCACTGACCCAAACTGAGCAAATATCCTCTGGACTCCAGAGTGAAGAGGGAGTTTCACAATAACATCCGGCTAAGAAATCTGTGTCTTGCTCAAGGAAACTTCAGCAGAGCACAACCCTCTGAGTTGAAGAAAGAACTTTTTGAAAAGGTTTGCATTTTCTTCACTTCGCTCTTTTGCTGCAAAGGTTGAGGGGACTCAGGAGGTAGAGAGGGCTGTCCACTAACCAGAAGGTCGGTGGTTCGATCCCTAGATCCTCCACAGATACTAAACCCCAAATTGCCTCTGACGACTCTGCCGGCAGTCGACACAGTCCATTTACCTAAATTTAAATCAAGCTCTGTTCACATGTAACAACAATAAATGACTGTGAGTAATTCTTTCCTGTAGTTTCAGGAGTCTTGGTTTATATTTGGCTATTTGCTGAAGCCATGTTCAGCGTCTTCTCGGCTAAAAGACCAGTGGGATCGTTTTATATTATACCTCACAAAGCAGAATTAAATATACTATTCATGTGCACTCCTCTGTGTTCTACAGTTAAGATTAGAATAGAGTATATAAAACACAAGCTGTGTCCCTGTAGTAAAAGAACTTCCTGTATGTAGGTGCATCGTACCGAGTTGAGTCCTTGAGCCCCGGTGGGCCTGTTTGGGGTGTTCGGGACACTTTGAGCTCCTCTGCTTCCCATCCAGCTCGACACCCATCCAGTTACACCATGTCGTCCGTCATCCTCCAACATCTGCACGGACACAGATGAGAAGTAAAAGGAAGTGTGAACAAAGGTTGAGGAATTTTTTCACAGGAAGAAAAATGCTCCAAAACATCTGACTCCAAATTTCTGATGATAAAATCAACAGCAGAAGTTATTTATACTAACTTGGCCAAGAAGAAATTTGTGGTTTGATCTCAGACTCGTTTTTTGAAGAGCAGACACGGAAGAGCGGTCAGATTATTCCAGTTTTAATTGCTCTTGGTTTCCACCACTCTCTGGAAAATTATTTTGTGGACCCGCTCGGCCGTTAAACTCTTCTACCGGCTGTTCTGTTTCTTTGCTGACGGCCCAAACTCCTACAAGAAGCTTCTGGCTTTATAATTCACTGTCATTCATACTCCCCCTAACTCATCAGCCTCATCTGCCTGACAGGATTCAGCTGGAGGGACCCGATACACAGAGCGCAAGGATCCCAGCTCTGGATTAATATGCAGCAGAGTGGGAGTGCAGAGCTGCTCCCCAGAGGCCAATTCTGAAACTATGGCTGATTTTGTGGGACACTTGGCTGCTGTTAACGCGAGTTGAGTGGAAAATTCAAATAGCATCAACAGGAGATGAGGGCTAGTTGAAAAAAAAAAAAAAAGTGGAGCGATCTCCAACACGATTAAAAAAAAAAAGGCTCTTCTGAGCAGTTGTAAGCGCATTTGCCTCTAACACTGTATCTGTTTTCCTTTAAGAGTGTTGGGTAAGTTACTCTGGAATCGCTGGACGGAGTCCCACAGGGCTCTTGCCAGAAGATCTGCATAAGGAAATGTTTTTTCTCCTTCAGGGCCGAAGCTCTGAGAGGATTTTCAGAGGCTGCTGGAGTTAAAAGTGATTGTCACACAACGGGTTTTCTAGTTGACGGCTTTGGACGGACGTGTTTAAATAATCAGACATTTCATATTCTGTCTTATAGTCAGAGTAGGTAAGGAATTGTCTTAAGTTTCATGTCAGATTTACTCTACGTTACAAAAATAATTATATTTTCCATGAAAACTTGATTCAGACTTGTGCATGGACCAGAACTTGACTCCTATAAAACCACAACTTGTCATATTTATACAAGATGTAATAAACAAGTAATAATGTGTTAATCCCTGCGCTTTAGAGAAGCTGGTATTTTTAGTTTTAGACAGTGTCAAGTTTGGAGTTTTCCCACGTTCCTGTTCAGTCTTTATGCTAATTCACAATATTTGCAGTTGTCTAAACTGCTTTTATGGTTTTGTTTCCATTAATTTGTCCACCACCTGTACTTCTTCTTAAGTTAGTACATTGTATTGGATATTTACTCATACTCTTAACAAAGATAAAATAAATACACGTTTGAACATAAAATGTATTTGGAAAATACTAAAAAGCAGGTTAAGAAATGTTTCCCCTACAGGAGCAAAATACAACCATTTAAGTTTACCAACACAAGGCAGAGACTGAATTTTGACAGATTTATGAGTCTGGTAATATGTCACAGACACAGACATTCACGCTACAGTCAAAACCGGAGAAAATAAATCTCTCACCTTCTCTACGTCTACTCGGCTCAGTCCCAGGACACTTCCCATGAGCCTCAGCACGTCGGCACGCTTGGTTTTCGGTGTGTGGAAGTATCCCAAGAACAGGTTTCGCATCAGGACTCTGGAGACAGGACAACATAAATAACACTGCATGATGTAACAGGATGTGGTCTCAGTCTTTTCTTTTACAGCTGTATCAATCATAACTAAATCCAAAAATGTAACAAACACCTCAGACTTATTTCTAGTGAGTCCAACACTTGAGAGAAGTTACTTAAGGACAAAAGCTGTCCCATCTCCAAAATCTCAAATTTTTACGAGCCAAGAAACAGTCGTGGTTTCACTTTTATAGCGATGGATTTATTTTAAAATTCAACGAGGTTTTTGATGTGTTGTGTAGCTAAAAGATTCAAGATCGATAACTCAGGTGTCAACGCTGTGATGATGACAGACGAGTGCACGCAACAGTGCAATGAAAACCACATGAGCATTTAATCAGAACCTCATTTCACTGAACAAACTGATTTAATCCAAACAGAAAGTGAACGTACTTATCGATCTTCCCCTCTGTGCTGTTCAGAAGGTTCATCACTTTCCTCTGCGCCTCCTCCAACATCTCCTGCCTCACGTCCACTGCAACACACACACGAATAAGAATATATCAATGAATCAAAAAACTTAATTTATATAACGCTTTTCTTAACAATATTGGCCACATAAGAGATAAAGCTGTAAAATTGATTAAAACTATATAAAAGCAAATCAAACCAAAAGCTTTCAGAAAGAGAAAGAATGTGCAGTTTCCTCCATTAAGAAAAAGAGGAACAACAAATTGATTAAAAACTTTTCACCCAGATGTTATCGCTCAATAAAGATTTTCATAAAAAAAAACTAAATAAGGACACATGTAATTTCCAGCTCCCTGTTGAGAAATATTATCAATTTGAGAAAAAAACTGCAGCAAACTGAATATTTTCCGAAGAGGATTCTGGAAATCTCCGAAACAGCAGTAAGTAAGTACGTGTTGTTAAAAGATCAACGTTTAATACGATTATTTACTTTCCTGAATATCAGATTTTTAGCTCTGTGACTTATAATAGCGTTAAAGGGGGGAAACGATATCAGCTTCTCGTTGGTTAATCTGCGGTTCGGCACATTCTCACAGTTAATCAACTATTCATAGACCCGATGTACATTCTCCATATGTGACTGAGTGATAATAAAGCCACATGAGGCTTAGTCTGAGAATTTGCTGTGAGCTAATGTTCATGTCTGAGACTGATAAGAGGAAAATCTGCTGAGTGTGACACAAAAAAATAATAGGGGAGATTATCAGTGAAGGTTGAGCATAGAAATACGACCCCTGGGGAAAAGGAACAAAAACATGTTCACGAGCTGCCGAGCCAGAGAAAGTCAACAAAGGATGACGGATGCTTCACCTCAGATAAAATATGCAGAGCTGTGAGCTTTACATATAACAGATAGAAAACGTTTAAGACATTTGTTTTATTACAACCTTGAGAAGACACCTTTTATTTAGAGTCTAAAGTTTAAACCAAACATTTCCTATTAGACATTTTAAGTGAAAATCAAACCTGTGTCAGATGTGAGGAGGTTTGCTCACCTTGATTTTTCAGCTCTTCAATTTGCTCCTCCTGCAGATCGAGCTGGTCGGTGAGACGAGAAGCTGAATCCAGAGCAGAGTTGGCCTCGTCGAGGTTGATCTGACAGAGAACACAGAGCTGTTAATATACCGTCAGCAAGAAATATGAAGGATTAGGGACAAGTTTTCACCTCAAGACCTCGCTGGTGACAGCAAATGATGGATATGAGTAAAGTGAATGTAAATGGATCCTAACCTCCACCAAGGAGGTTATGTTTTCATCAGCATTTGTTTTATTGTCTGTTAGTTTGCAGCAGTTCACAAACACTAAACTTGGTGGAAGGATGCATTATGGGTCAGGGAAGAACCGATTTAACTTTGATGTGGATCTGGATCAGGGGGCGGAACCAGGATTGCTTTTCCCACTTTGATCACAATGTTTTTTGACATTTTCCCTAATTTCCCAGATAATAGTTAATGGATCTTGATGAAAAAAAGAAATCAGGCATATTTAATTAAGGGACTGATATCTGCGAGTGTGTGTGACTTAATGCGGTCTGGTTGAATTAAAGCTGTGGACGTATGCGCTCTACTAGGAGCTGGTTGATCTTCGTTTACCTGAAGAGCAGATGCTTGGTCTTCCAGCCTCAGAGCTTTTTTCTTCCACTCCTCCTTCTCCCTCTTGAGCTTTTCCAGTTCTGCTGAGTACATGGCTTTCTCTTCTGAGAGAGGAGAGAGAGAATAAAACTGTTATTACAATTATGGAACTTCATTGTCAGAATACAAACACAAAGTGCATCATCTTCGAAAAGAACCCTGTCCAAAGAAATACTGCAGTACAAGAACTTCTATGAAACTGCTGGATTCGCCAAGTGAACCTGGAAAGAATAAGAAACTTAAAGCCTGGCGTCTCACCTTGTTGGAATTGCTCTAGCACCATCTGCAGGTTGGACAGTGACACTGCATACTGGTTGACCTGATCCTGGGAGGTTCTGAGTTGTGCGAGCGCGTCGTCCCTCTGCTTCACCGCTCCGCTCAGCTGCTCCTGCAGAGACTCCACCTGCATGCTCGCCTGTTGGCTGGAGACAAGGACAAGCACAGGAGGAACGACATTAACAACTAAACTGTCGTGGAAACTTTAAAGTCAGAGGACGATAATCCAAATTCACTGTTTGTTATGAAACTCTGTCCCCTTTTCTCTATCTCAGCATTTCTAGGGCTTGATTTGTAGGTAGAGTTAGAAAGCTCGATAGATAACAACTGGAGGAAAGGGCGTAATATCTTTGTGAGAGGGCACTGACTGGATAGAGATGAGCCAAGGCTTAGATATATTTGTCCAATAGAGTAGTTCCACATGAAGACTAATGGTATTGGAATTGGTGATGGTCTCCCTGATTCACCTGGTATTGAGAATAAATACTTACTGCATAAGACAGGATCTGTCTCCACGAAAAACTAAGAGGATGATTACAAACCATTAGGTGTATGAGACTGGATTACTACTTTATTTTTCTATTTAAATTGCTGAAAACACTGGCGAGAGTAACTGAGAGGTCTGCAACACATTTATCTGAACTGAACAATTCAGTTTTGTGATGTGGCCAATGAAACACAGGTAAATAGAAATGGAAACTGTTGTATTTCAGCATCATATCTAAGAGACAAACCGCCGTTGTTGTTTATGCTAACCTGGCGTTCTCCACTGCACTTGAGGAGGAGGCGAGCATGGCCACCCTCTTCCGTAGCTCCGACTCCCTGTCCCCTGCAGCGAGCGCTTCCCTCGTGTACGAGTCCTCGATCTCCAACAGGTGGTTACGCAGCCTCTCCAGCTCCAAGTTGAGACGCTGTTCTTTGTCCCTCACATGCTGAAGCTGTGAAGAAAACAGAACCAGTGTCACAGGTGGATCTCTACGAGAAATTTGGTTTAGGGCAATTAAAAGAGCAACACCACAAAAGAGCTGTTCTATCACAGATGCAATGCCTCCGCAGTTAAATACTATATGTTCTCCTACCTCAGTCTGTACTGCAGTCGTCTCCATTTGTTTCTGCTTGAGTGCCATCATCACCCGGTCCCTCTCCTGCTGGAAGGCCACAGCTTTCTCCTGCATGGACTTCAGTTCGTTCAGGAGCTGATTCAGCTCACCGGACTTACCCTGTGGAAAATCAGAGGCAGAGTGGAGGATGATAGAAGATCAGTTTTCAGTTATATTTTTATTTCATTTATTCCATTTTCTTTATTGGTTATTGTAAAAATCAAGGTTTTGGTGCCAACTGACCTGCTCCTTGTCCTTGAGCATCCTCTCCACAGTTGCAGCTTTCTTGCTCAATGCAGTCAGTTCAAACTCCTTCTCCCTGAGGAGGAGGGAGAACTGCATGTTGGTTTCCTGCAGCGCTCTGAACTCCGACTCCTTCTCTCGGGAGCGTGCAGCCACGAGCTCGTTCTCCTCCTTCAGCTTCTTCACATCCAGCTCCAGAATGAGAGCCCGCTCTTTCAGGTTGGTCACGGCCTGTTTCAGCACCTCGTTGTCGTTCTCGCGGTTACGTAGCGACTCGCTGACCTGAATCAGTTGGTCGCCTTTGGTTTTGATGAGCAGGTCTTTCTCCCTCACTGATCTCTGCTGAGCATCCAGCCTCTCTCTGATCTGCCGCACCTCCACGGCCTGACCCCTCTGCTCGTTCTCCGAGGCAGATGCCGAGTTGGAGAGCCTGTGGTTGTTCTCCTGAAGAGTCCTGATGGTGATTTCCTTCTCGGTCAGATGTCCACGCAATCGTCCAAGTTCTTCCTGCAGTTTGTCATTGTTTACAGGTGAATCCGTCTGGTGGACGGGAGCGTCGGCTGCGAGAGAGTGTCCACTGGACTGAGCAACAACAACTTCAGGGGACTGAGCCACACTGTCGAGTTTACCCAACAGGACATCTTTGGTGGAGCTGAGCTGGGTGATGGTCTGCTGGACCTGTGCGAGTTCCTGACTCAGACCTCCCAGCCTCCTCTCCTTATGCTCGTAGCTCTGGATCATCCGAGCATAATCCACGGACAGCTTGGAGCTGCAGTCGCTATCCGCAGATACCTGACCTTGCAGTCCGATCAGCTCCTCGTGCAGCTGGGCCGACTCGTGCTGCATGTTCTTGACTGTGGTAATCACCTGCTGCTTCCACTCCTCCATCTTCTTCACCTGCTGCTTCAGCGTGTCCCTCTCGTGCAGCAGCTCCTCAAACTGGTTGCTGCTGACTCCTCCCGAGCCGGCACCAGACTCTCCTGCTGAGGTCTGCAGGACCGTCACCAGGGTTTGGCACTTCTGAGTCAATGCATCAATCTCGATGTCCTTCTCCCTGATGATGCGGGACAGGTTCTGGATGGTCTCCTTGAACATCTCATGGCTTCCTGATGGGTCACTCATATTGGAGAGGTGCTGATTCTCCTGCTGAAGCTTCAACAGAGCTGCTTCCTTAACTGCCAGGATATCCATGAGACGGTGATACTCTGAGCGAAGCTGGCTGTTCTCTCTGGCCTTCTCATTCAGCACAGCCAGCACTTGCTCTCTCTCCACAGCGTAAGCCTGCAGCTGCTGCTGAAGGAACAAGACATCCTGGTTGTGTCCGCCGCCTCCGACCATGCTGAGTCTAGCATGAAGCGCCTGAATCTCAAGATCCTTCTGCAGGGTCATCTGGGAGAGTTTACCCACTTCATCACGATACACCACCAGCTGATCCAGCTGTTTGGTCAACGAGAGATTCTTCTCGTTCAGCTGGCAGATCTCAGTCTCCTTCTCCTTGATGCCTCTCACCAGTTTCTCTATTTCTACCTTGGACAGGTCGTGCTTCTCATTGCCGTTCTCCTGATTTAGGGTCTGGGTCTTGTCCTCCTCCAGGATGACATCTCCCTGCACAGGTGGAGAGTCAGCACGACCCTGACTCCCACTGAGCCGATCTACAGTCTGCTGGAGACGAGCTATGTCCTCATCTCTGGCGCGTATAAGTCTGTCATAGTTTAGAGTGGTCTGCTGGTTGCGAGCATGAGCCTGCTCCAGTTCACCCTGTTGACCCTGCAGGGACTGCTGCGACAGGAGGAGCGAGGCCTGTTGCTCCTCCTGGGTTCTCCTCAGAGCCTGGACCTCCTCTTCCAGGCCATTCCCGGAGGACTTGAGCTGGGTGATCTCCGTCTCCAGCTCTGTGATAATGTCCAGGGTCCTGGGTTCACCCAGAGGTGGAGGTCTGCTCTGCTGATCTCTAAAGCGATCAATCTCTTCTTTCAAATGGCTGTTCTCCTCCTTCATACCCCCCAGCTGTCTATCCTTCTCCTCTAGCGCCTGTCTGAGGCCTCCGGCGTCTTTGGTCGCGACTGAGATACTGTTTTCCATCTCCATCTGTATATCCGCAGCGTTTTGTTTTAAAGTGTCCATAAAAATGTCCTTCTCTTGCAGCAGGTCCGTCAGCTGCTTCTGCCCTGAAACTGTGATCGAGAGCATCTCATTGGTGTCTCTGTGATCAGATGCCAGCTGCTCCATGTCTCTCCTCAGCTGTCCTATCTCCATGTCTTTCTCCTGGTTGAGTTTGATGGCACGTTCATGCTCCATCTGCAAAGCTGAGGCATCCATGGAGCGAGCTCGAGTCAACTCCTCAATCGTCTGCTGGTACTGTCTGGCCTGTTCATTCAGTGCCGTCTCAGTCTGCCTCAAATCACCGTCCAGCTGATTCTTTTCCAGCTTCAAGGCTTCGATACGAGTTTCCCTCTCTCGAATTGTCCTGTTCAGAGCAGCCTGGCTCTCCTTCATCTGCTTGGTTAGTTCTTCTACTTTACCCAGAGCCTGCTCACTCTCCGCCTTCAACTTCCCGTTCTCCATCTTCAACTCGTAGTCTGCGGACTTCAGGTTATCCTGAGAGGTCCTCATCTCGTCCAGTTCTCTTCTGAGGTCTGACAACTCCCTCTCTTTCCCTTCTTCAGTTCCCCGTGCTTCAGTTCCTCTCCCCCCGGCCTGATGCAGCTCCGCTTTAGCAGCAGAACACAACTCTTCTTTCTCATGCAAACTTTTCTTCATCTCTGTGATTTCTCTCCGTGCCTCTCTGCTCTGCTCCTGCGCATGTCCCAGTTTGTCTTTCAGCTCCTTCACCGTCTGTTCCAGCTGCTGTTTACCCATATGCATATCGTTGAGGGTGAAAGCGCTCTGGCTCGTTCTCTCCTTTTGGGTCTCCACCTCCTGCTCCAGGGTCCTTTTCTGGTCTTTGGTTGTGTTGAGCTCGGCCGTCAGTCTCGTCAGTTCTGCGTCTGCCTCCTTCAGCTGTCCGGAGAGCTGCTCCTTCACAGAGATCATATGCTAGAGGCAGAAATAGAAACAAAATCCAGAGTCAATAAACGGGTAAAATTTCAACATTAAGGTTCACAGAGGCTATAAATAAATGTCAGTGATTTCAAAACCAAGCAGATCATTCAGACCTGTGTTGCCTCCTGGTTCTGCTGGTCTAGTTCTTCCAGCTCAGACATCAGAGTGTCTCGTTCCTCCTCAGTGGCTCTCAGGGCCTTTTCTCTTCTCTCCAGCTCGACTCTCAGATCCTCCAGTGACTCCGATTCTCCAGAATCAGTAACTTTATTGTCGCCCATTTGTTCCTCTGTGACTTCGAGTCTTTCTTGCAGATTGAGCTGTAACAAAATAAAGAAGAACCTCAGGATTTGACATCATCCAACAGACATCTTGACTGTACTTTTCATTCCATATTATTGACATCATTGTATTGTAAGACTGAAAAATGCAACTAATCAATGAAATCACAAGGACCTGTGTCTCTTTAAGTAATTAAGTAGTATTTCATTTAAGCTATGGCTTTTTTTCGGTTTCAAAAAATAATTTCATGCATCAAATGTCCTTCAAAATGCTGTTTAAGTGACAGATTTACTTCGAAACTAAGTACATATAGACATTCTGTGCATTTAATTACAGTAATATAAATTTTCTGCATCAGATAAACAAACCTTTTCTTGTTCGAGGATTTCCTTTTCTTGTCTCAACAGCCCAATGATGGTGTTCAGTTCCAAAATGTCTGCATGCTCAACTTCTTCCTTTGGTTCAGCCTGAATTAAAAAGAGCATCAAATGTTTAAAAAGCCATTAAACCCGGGAAGAATACACTAGAACTCTCACTACTTATAGTGTGATAAATATGTAGCATAATGTATTTCAAACTATTTATATTCACACTTACGTCAGACACGTTTTTCAGTCTCTCGATTTCTTTTTCTGCCGCTGTAAAGTAAAAATCTTAGTTAATATACAGCTCTATTATGGAGTAAAACAACTGTAAAAAGTAAATGATAATCTTTATGAGGTTAGTGCAATAAAGAAACATCACATTAAAAAGATCATCATGAATCAAAACAATGACAGTTTACCTGTGAGGTTTTGCTTCAACACTTGGATCTCGTGGTCAAACTGGGCTTTTTGCAGAGTCTTCCCCTCCTGCTCTTGTACTCGTGTCTGCAGCTCGGTGACAGACGCCTGCAGCCGCGTGTAATTCTGCAGCAGCCCGGCGTTTTCCTCCTGGACTTCATCCTTCTCCAGCTGCAGCGAGGCCCGATTCCCCTGAGCCTCCTCCAGGCTGGCAGACAGCTCGGCCAGATGCTTCTCCCGCTGCTCTGCCGCCTCCTGCAGGGACTGTATGGCTTTCTGGAGTTCAGGCAGCTTGGAGGTGTCTGACGAGGAACTGGTTTGACCACCTGGAGAGAAGGAAGAGGACAAGAGAGTTTACTTTGTGTGTTGTACCTGAGCAGCAACATGGCGCTGTACTCTAAGGGAGGCCCAGCAAACACCTATATAACGCTGTGAATAAAACCACTTTAAAGTTTCTAGAATTACAATAACAAATGTCAAAGTGAGGCTAACCACTCTGAATCTGTTCCTCCAGCTCCTCTATCCTCTCCTCGTACTCTGCAAGCTCCTCCCTGTGTCTTCGAGCGATGTCGGCCATCTTCTGCCGCTGGGCGTCCTGCACTGCTGCCAGTTCGTGCTGGTGTTCGTCCACCTCACGACCCATCTCCTCTCGCAGCTCCTGTCCCAGAGAAGCAAAGACCTCAAGGTTGGTGTCTCAGTATTTCACATTTACAATCTACTTTAAAACATGATCTATATATTTTATTATATATGAGAAGATTTAATATTTACCTTTATAGTTCTTTGAAATTTGTGAGTCTCACCCTCATCGCCATTGCCAGAGCCTGCAGTTGTTGATGCCTGAAATAAAAATGTAGTAGGTATGAACTAAAGGTATGAAAAATACCTTTGGCAAAGTTCAGTACACTTTACTTCACTGAAATGAAGTATTTTCTTACGATTGTCTACATTTTGGTATCTCTCATTCTGTAGCATGTGCACATCTGGTGTTTAAAACTACTACAAATACTACATTAAACCAAAGAAGAAGAAGAATACATTTGGAAGTCTGTGATAAGTATTAACTTCTGCATATTCTATTCCCCAAGATAAACTATCAAAGACCACCTGTTCTGCTAAAATCAACAAAAAGAAATCATTCCTACCTGAGACATTCGCCTCCAGTGAGAAACCTCTGCCTCCAGACGCGCGACTTCTGTCGACAGGCGGTTGATCTCCTGCTGCGACCAGATGACATCACTGAGATCCATCTCGTCGCCATGGTAACCCTGCTGGGACTCTGAGGGCCGTGATAGGTAAGAAGTAGACGAGGTGGCGCTGGAGGAAGTGGTGGAGACAGGCAGCACCGCGGGGAAGATGGAGGCCGACTGGGCCGACCGCTGCAGCCTCTGGACTTCTTCCTGAAGACCACTCTGCCGGGCTTTCAGGTGACTGATATCCACCTGGTGGGATCAAATGTACCTTAGCACCATTTCATACATGAACTTAACAGAAATGTGATCTAAAAGCTTTAACTATAAACAGAACTACGTACGTCTTTCTGCTGCAGGAGAGTTCTGTATTCTGCAGACTGTCGTTTGTTCTGGATCTCTGAAGCCTCCAGCTTCTCCTCCAGCTCTGCATGCAGCTTCCTTAATCTGTCATGCTGCAGCAAAGAGAGAAACAAGGAAGGAAAACATATGCAAAAATAAACATTAATTTCTTTCTCATGTGCGGGATGGTCAGACATTGTTTTCATGGTCGACAGCATTACTTTACATTACTGACTCACTGTCGTGGTTTTCTAGGACAAATCCCTTGTTAACGTTATTAGTTACACGTGTTGTTGATGGTGGAAAATAACCACAGTTGTATTGTGAGCGGGAACAAAGAATCTAACCTCAGATTTCTGTGAGGTAAACGAAGCCTCGACCTCAGCCAACCTGGAATTGGACACGTGCAACTCTGTGGCAGCATCTGTAGTTACAGGGAAAAAATAGAAGTCATCAAGACACTGAGGATATTATATTCAGAAGTGAAAACATGCAGCAGGACTGAAATGAAAGAAAATCTGTAAACATGGTTAATATTTCTCCATAAACACAGAAAATTAACAGAAAGATCGGGATTAATTTACTCAGATTTCTGACAACATGAATTTCAAAACAAGAAAAGCTGTTTTGGTTTTCCACCAATGGCACATAGCACATTCAAGACACACACACACACACACACACACACACACACAGACACACTCCCACAGATCTGGTTAGCTCTGTCTCACATGACAAACAAACATGCACAGCTGAGCAGGCTAAGATTTCCAGCGATCTTGTCTGAGCTACTTGATCTTAACAGCTGAACGAGGCTCAGTCGACACATAACATTCATTACAACACAAACTGAACTGAAGCCTTCCTGTTACTACATATAAGTTGATGTCTTCTCTTCAGAGTTAACTTAAAAGATTGGGTTTAAAACCACAACAACCCCTCAGGAGGAAACAGTCTTTAAACTCAATCAATAATATGTTGTGATTATAATTCAATTTGTGGCCTTATCATGCAGCCGTCTGCTGCACAGCTGCTCCTGTGGTCCCACACAGAGATAAGAATGAAGTGTTTTTTTTTTTTGACTGGAGCTGTGAGTTGGAGATTCTGTGGCCAAAGTTCTCTTTGCTTTATCACTCGTTGTCTGTTTGCTGGTTTCTAAACACTTGAGTTCAAGTGGTGACAGGAAACCAGAAATCACGATTACAATCCTCCGGTCAGACCTGATCACGAGAAGCTCTCTCTCTTTTAAAACTGGAATAAACTGTTTCCTGCAGCTCGGCTGACGATGAATGAAAGAGTGGAGGGTTTTTAAAGGTTCTCTTGTTGACGTCTGTTGACGTCTGTTGACGTCTGTTGACAGGAGAAGCAACTGCACCTCTGGTTTCTGACTAAATTCCAGTTTTTCTTCTTTTTAGTGGAGTGGCTACTTTAGTGATGACATCTGCTTTTCATGCTATCTGAATACCTAAGTGTTCCAGTGGTAGATCCTGAATGTTCAGGATCTACCACTGGAAAGATTTTAAAAGGCAGATTAGTTGTCACCAGCCGGAAAATAAGTGCAGCACATACAGAACAGTTTGATATTCTGTTCATAACATCATAACACAATACATAGTATTTAATGTAAATTCAGTTTTCTCATATATTTATCAGTTTGCTTCTCATTGGGGCAGCTCCGTCTTAGTTTACTGAAATAGAAAAACTCTTGTTTTAAAAGCTTGTTTGCCAAAAACTGAGTAAAAAGCTTAGTTTTATAATCAAACAGCTACTGAACATGTTTATAAAATATAACACAAGTGTATAATTAGGATTAAACCCAGAGTCTGGTCTACTAAACGATGATGTGGATAAAAAAACATGAAGACAAACTAGGGCCTGGGCGAAGAATTTAAAACCACAACCTCCAAGCAGGAGCAAAAACCAGTGTCTATACTTTAAGAATATAATAATTGGAAATCTATTGTGATAATTATTGATATCGAGTTGACTGATATGAAAAAGTATATCACTGTCACCAGTCAGACAATATTTACAGTACTTATGATTCTGTGACTGTTCATAACAAAAGTTTCATTGTGAAGAGTTAAGTATGTTTTTAGTACGAAACCTTACATCTGTTTATCTTTGTTTATAATCTTGTTTTTGTTTGTATTCATGTGACAATAACTATCTCAAAGTCAATTTCATCGACAGCAAAACAACAACAGCTTCTGCATGATAATTGATTTGAATGTTCGACCTCAGAGATGTAAAATGTATTTCCTCTGCTCATAAAGAAGAGTTTAAAACCACAACATTCACTCACATCAGTCTTTAAACTTAGAAGAAGTAATGATGTGACATTTGTTGTGTTAAATATCTAATAATAGGAACAGTTTAATCTAAATAACACGTTTGGAGCTCTAGATGAAGAATCTGTATCTGCTCTTCATGGTGACAGCTGTTTTCTAAAGTCTTGGTTTTAACACTTGACAGAAACTGATTTATTGAGGAGAAAACATCAAATGTGTTTATAAAACAACACACAGGAAAGTATTTTATTGGTAAATGAGCCATCACCAGCACCGACTCACCTCCGACCTCCTCCACTCCCTCCAGCAGCATGTCCTTGGTAAAGGTGGAGATCTGCCCGGTGAAGGACGTCAGGCTCCCGCTGACCTGACCCAGCGACTGGCCGAGGCCGGAGCCCAGTCCCCCCAGCCAGGACGACATCCTCCGGCGGGTTTCAGACACAACACACCCAGAAAACAAAGCAGCAGGCCGAGCAGGGCGAGGCGGAGTTAGCCTAGGTTGGACCGGGCAGCTCGGTCATGGAGCTCCGCTTGTGAACGCGGACCTCCAGAGACACCGCGGACTTTGAATTCCACCTCCGGGGGGAAAAGAGCCGAGCGAGTCCGAGCTGAGAGCCGCCGGCTAACAGCAGCTGAGCCCGGAGGAACCCGTCCAGACGAGCGGCTTCAGCGACATCTTCATCCCGGGGTCACGGAGCTCGAACCCCGGCTGAAGGAGTTCGGGTCGAAGCCTGGAGAATGATTTCTGTGGGTGTTTTAACGAAGTGGAACAACACGACGTCCACAAAGTGCCACCTCGACTGCAGCCATTATCATCTCCACTGTCAGGCTGTCAGCTGTGACGTGGACCGCGCCCGGTGCATTGTGGGATGCTGGAGGACCAACAACATCACGGGGCGTTCAGGAGCCTGAGCTGAGAGTCGGGAACATTCTAAACCCACAGTCATATTAGTGTATAATAATAATAATAATAATAATAATAATAATAATAATAATAATAATAATAATAATAATAATAATCTTATTATTGTTGCTGTTATTATTATCTGTAATGAGTGAAGAATCCATGGGATCATGAATGGAACTGTAAACAACTCAGTGGTTTTGACATCTTTTAAATATTTTATTTTACACTTTAATACACACACACACACACACTCACACACCAAATCCTTATCCACAAGTTTAACCATGACCAGTTCAAGCCAAACCCTGACCTCCACCTGACCACAATTCACATCAGCCCCCTGCAAAGAACCTCAGAAATTACATTTTGCATTTTTAATAACTTTAGGACCAGGCTTTGGTCCCCAGTCAGTGTTAATACAGATCCCATAGAAGTAACCAAAATCAATTGATTTCATTTTCTGCTACTTCATACATACATGCTACACTCTACTACAGTTTCGACACTTCAATTAGTTTATAACTTAAGTTGCTCGGTACTGTGGATCATCAAGGGGAGAACATGACAACCCCACGTAAAAGGGCCTGGCCCAGAACCCTACTGGTGTGAGGCGACACTGCTAACCACTGCACCACCATACCTCCCCTGAAAAGAGACAGGAAATGTCAACATAAAAGAAGGGAGGGCTGAAACTCCAAACTCATACTCCACACCTTCAGCTTGTGTTTGTCAAACAGGTAATTCAATTTATAGTTTGAAAGCCCAAGCTCATATACGCTTACATAACCCACTGCTGTCACTACAACACCATCAGCAGCTACTGTTTCAATATTGAAGACATTCCCCTTAGACACAGAAAATGAGTTTCCTCAGACTGAGCATTTCTATAAAAGATAAAACTGAAATTCTTTGAGTAAAAGCAACATTATTTTACAACCAAGAAAACCTCAGAAATAAGCCAGGCTGTGTCACTAACATCTTTATTAAAAGATTCTCTGTTTTGTTTTTTTTACATAGTGTTAAATACAATCTCTGAAGAGAATAGATGTCTGAAACCAGGAGGGGAAAGGAACAGTTAGGAAGTCATGATTTAATGTCCCATTCAGCAGATAAACAATACAATATATCACTCTGGTATTCCTTTCAAACTAAATGCAGCTGTCAGCTATCAATCTTCAGTTGGAAATACAGTAATGAAGAAGAGGAGGAGAAGAGGAAATGTCTTTAATTCGTCGCATTTCTGTGCAAAACAGGGAGAGTGAGGTCTCAGAGCCCATATTCCAGCAGCTTGTACCATCCTTACATCGACGGCAATAGAGAGAAACATCTTTAAAATCCCAAATGTAACGTTCACGCTTTCTATCTTCCGCCAGGATGACCGTGGTGCATTTCTGGTGTGTACGTCAGAAGAACAATCATGACCCACAGATGCAGTATTGCCTGTAAAGAAATAAATGAAAGGTTGTTTATTTCTTTTATTAACCGGTGTCAATCAAGATGGAACAATTACAACAAATCCCATTTCTTCAATAAATACTCACCATGTACAGGATAACAAACACTCGGGCCATCGGGTAACGCCTCAAGAAGATTCCCAGTCTGATGCTGGAATGACAAAATTCTCTATTCATCACTGGGGAAATGATTTCAGAATAGAAAACAATGCAATTACTCTAAACTGTGAATAAAGATGAATGAGGTGTCTCCCCTTCCTCCCACGATCCAGAAATGAAGCCAAAATATCCAGGATAAGAACGCTGCCATCTTGCACTGATGATGTATTCTTGAGCTAAAGTCGGTTTGTGGCAATCTTGGTGTGGAGCCGCGCAATCAAAGTCCCATCGATGCACACGCTCAACCAAATCTTTATATACAGTCTATGGCAACTATAGTAAAAAAATGGACAAAAAAGGTTTTACCTGAAACGGTCGATGGTGCTGGCTGCCTTACGTACTTTTCCGTACATTCCTGGACTGTCCTGATCACTAAAGAGGACTGGTGTGTTTCTTTGTCGTGCTCCTGAAATTACCAAAACACAGAGAAGGAATCTTGAGTAGAGTCAACAGTGGAGTCATGATGAAGTCTGATCGACTCTAAAGCCTAATTAAAAAAAAAACCAACTAATCTTTGAGAGAAAAACAAACTGAATTATAAATGAATACATTGTCCATATGAAGCAGAATGAAGGAGGGACTCTTCTAAGTTTGAACAGAAATACAAATAGTTGCTATGAAAGAGAGAAACTGGATCAACTGTATCGACATGTTAACTAACTCCTCCAGTTTTGATTATCAAAAACTGAACTCTTCAATTACTTTTTCATTTTTTGATCATGATGCTACAATGACATGACATGTATGGCCTTATGTAATCAACCAAATCTCATTCTTCAGAAATTCTGATAAAAACCGCCCCACATCTCTGCCTCCTTCATCATCTGTCTGTAAGAAGGTAAATAACTGTGACCCTGACCTGGTCCGGCTCCCTCTAAGCTGCTCATGTTGATGGCCGCCCCTCCACTCTGTCCTCCCTGAGCGATCTTCAGCTGCTGATCCAGACGCTCCAGCTGGAACACCAGAGAGCTCTTCTCTGTGCCCAGAGCCTCGAGCATCGTCTGCTTCTGGATCAGCGTCTCCGTCAGCTGGTGGAGACGATTCTCCAGCTCAGTTTGGCTGCTGCTGCTCAGAGTCTTGTTGGTCAACTGGAAGAGTAAATACAGACCAGGACATGGATCGTCAAAGCAGATAAGTGTATTAAAGGTGGAGGTTTAAATATTTTTGGCACCCTGTGATGGCCTAAAGGGTAGAACTTCCTTTTATGATAATAGACTGACCTGGTTCCTGAGTTTTTGGATTTCATCTTCTCTGTCTTTGATTCGACTTTGCAGAGAAGTTTTGGCTCGATGCTGCTCTTCCTCTAAGTACTGCAGCTCCTATGATTTAAGAAAAAATACAAAAACAAAATCACACATACGTATCTCTCAAGAAAATAGAGATCGGAAAGGATTTGTATTTTTTTAATTTATGGATATTTATGAATAACTTTACCTGTTTATAGCGCTCGACCTCAGCCTCATTCTCCTGTTTAACTCGGTTCTGTAACGCTTGTTGCTCCTGTAACTGCATCTGCTGCTCCCGCCATGCCTCTGCCTCCGTCAGCGCCTGATTCTCCAGATCCTGAGAGAGAAACACATGACTCAGCTGAACAACTGAGTGACCAACATCACAAAGATCTCTTCTACACAGCATCAACATCATTTCTCTTTTCCTGCCATTTACAGCATCTCACCTGTATTTCCATTCGATGCGTGTGCACTCGCGCTTGTAGTTTTTGGACCTCCTCCCTCTGCATCTCCTTCTCGTGACGCAGCTCCTCCAGCTCCAGAACCATTGTCCCGCTGCCGTCCAGAGTGTCCAAACCAGATCCCTCCTTCAAACTGCTGATCAACTTCTCTTTGGACTAGAATAACAACATTTACAACATCATTAAAAATCTGTTCAAAAGATGACGGATTCTTGGATGCACAGTAAATTTTGTTAAGTTAAGTTAGAATTAGTGCTGATGCTCCCTATGAAAAAGATGATTTTCCAGAGGGCCTCTATCAGTCTTACTTGTAAGATGCGTGAAGCCTTGTGCTTGTAGTCTTGTAACTCCTGCTTCCCAAACTCTGCTGCTGCTTTGGTACTTTTCAGTTGCTGTTGGAGGTCATCAACCCTGAGCTTCTCCTCCGCAGCTCGTCGCTCTGCTGCAGTCACCGTCTCGGCAAGGGTCTGCCTCTCAGCCTCCAGTTTGGACAGTCGACCAGCATACTCATTCTACAGAAACATAATAGGTTTGATAAAGTCTTGCATTTATGAGCAAAGTAAAGGCAAAGCAGTACTGCCCGTACCTGCATCTGCCGGTAGCTGTCCTGTTCCCTCCTGACAGCCAGGTCCGTCTCTCGCAGCCTCTCCTGTATCGTCTCAAGAGCTTGGGACTGCATGTTGTTCCCTTCTGAGTGGTCCAGCATAATTCTAAAAAGCGAAACAACTGTAATATGATATCTAATTTCTTCAAGAACTAAATCTTATCTATTCAAAAGAGTTTACCTTGATCTTTCCTTCTGTGCCTCCTCTAGTGCAGCACTGCGGGACTTCAGTATCTGATCAGCTTCATCAAGTCGGATTTTCAGCACTGCAAGTTGACCGTCTTTGGCTGAAAGAGCCTCTGCCAGATCCTCAACTTGTGACCGATGTTCCCGTAAAGTACGGTCAGTGTGAGACTGCTCCGAGTTCCACCGGTCTGCACGCATTCGGGCCTGGTTCAATTCTGCAAGAGTAGAAAACAACTTAGTCAATGAGGAGGCAGATGTGCAGAAATCTAGGTCATCATTATTCCTAATTTAACAGTTCTCTTGCCGTCTTGCAAGTCTTTTGCTCTCTGGATGACTGAAGCCATCTCCTGGTTGAGGGAGGCCACCTCACTGCGCAGGAGCTGGTTCTCCAGACGCAGACTGGACAGGATCTGACTCTGTGGCTCCTCTGTGGGGGGAGGAGGCTCCTGTCTGCTGAGGAGGTCCTGGGGCACAGCCAAGCCCGAGTCTGAACTCTCAGGTGTTTCTGTGAGCAGCAGAGGAAGTGTAAAGAGAGAACACACAAAAAAAACATCCAGCCATAAATGCCTCAAAAGCCCTTGGTTACATAAGTTATACAAGCAATGTAACTTTTCCATCCAGACAGACGATAATAAGAAAACAACTCTAACATATAAAGTCTTGTTAATCATACCTTGGCTTTGCTCTTTAGCAGAGCTCTCCTCTGATGTTTTCATGCTGTGAGCAGACAGCGAGCTCATGCTCGAGGCCCTGGATACACCATGGGTTGAGGGGGGCGTTGGTGGGGCTGAGGGGATTGTATGAGTGGTGGAAGCGGGGGGTGTAGGGTCTTGGGCCTCAGTTACTGCCACTGTCACAAGCTCCCTTCTAGAATCCCTGCTATTGTTGGCTGGAGGGTCCAAGCTGTTCAGAAAGTCAAAGAGCATGTCATCGTCCACATCCTGCTCGCTCTTCCTGGGCCTCACGAAGCCAGATGAGGTCTTGGCAGAGTTGGGAGCGCTGCTGCCTGCACCAGAGAGGGCCATGCTGGCTGTGCCAGACAGCAAAGTTGTATTGGATCTCTTGATGTTGCCAGCTGCTGCAGAGATGAAGCCTGATGCATCATGGGAGGATGCATAGGTGTGATGTGTCACAGCTGCGTCGGCCTTATACCCTGCAGTGTTGTAGTCGGGTTTGACCAATGGTTCTCCTTCATATTCTGGTGAAAAGGAAGAAGCTGTTGCCTGCTCCAGGCTCAGGGCCGTGGCGGCTCCCTGGTCCACTTTATTCAGGAAGTCTTCGGCTTTCCCGGCCAAGTCAGCAAACCAAGACATTTTGCATCCTAATGTCAGGAACAACAACACAGTTTGAGGATTAAACATTTCACATATGTACATGAACACAACTAATTCATTTAAAAAAATCATTGAAGTGTGATTTTTCACAAGATTTGGTTTCCATAGATAACTCAGGGTAGAAGCGGTGTAAGGCTCGTCTGTCCGATGCCTCGTCCAGGAGAATAAATCTCGCCAGGGAAATAAATGGAGCATTTACACCTACGTCATTATTCCCAAGAGCAAGACACTTAATCTTTAATTTCTCTAGTGGCCCACAGATCAGACGGTGGCTGTACAGTCCCGGGCAGCTTCCGTGTGTGAGTGTGTGATCAGGGTGTTCCTACCCAGAATAAACAAAGGTTATAATCGCTTTATGCATATGCTCGACATGCTGTACGAGCTTTTGATTGTATTTTACTGTATTTAACAATCTACCTTTTACCTCCATGCATTTAAAACTAATCTGTGGAACACCAGGACACATGTGATTCGTTCTGAGTGCTGCTAAATAATTATTTGGACCTTAAGACCCATCCCATCCCAGTCTCTCCCTTGGACAGCAGATTGTAGCCCTTTAAACTAACAGGGGGACATATCGTTAATGTTAAGATTATATATTTATTAAGGCTCATGGTTTAAGTGAATAATCTTCCAGCCATTCTTAGCACTGAGGACTGGAAACCACACAGTGTCTACACAGCTAGGACGCTAACACAACCTCCAACAGAGTCAACGCCGGATATTGGGATAAATAAATAATCAGCAACACACATGTTGACTCGGACGCATGTAAACAAAGGGGCTGAGCTCCCGTCGCCGTCGTAAACACAGCAGCTTTAACACAAACTGTATCGATGCTAACGCTAACGAGCTAGCTGCTCACTGGGAATCGAGCCCCTCACGCACCGTTTGCAGCGACGTTCAAGCCCCAGAATGACTCAGCTCCTGCGGCTATAGCCGAGATCTGACGGGTGGAGGCGGAGAATTAAACCAGTTCGGATAAACACGGTCCAGTTTCATCATCTGTCACAGAGGATGTTGATGATCTTCTCTATACGTGGACCAGGAAGCGCTGCTGGCGAAGGACCCCACAACAGAGCGACCTCTGAGGCGCCTGATCAAAAAGGAACCACTGCCTCAGGCTTGTTTGTCTGCTCCTGGAAGTAAAATCCCTGCACAAGCAAAGATGAAGATTATAACTAGTCTGATTCATACATAATATTCTAATAAACAAATAGATGATGCATTAGTACAGGTCATGGTAAGACTTTATTGATCCTCAGGGTGAAAATGTCCATCATACCAGTACACATATAAATCAGAATTACCCCCAACTGTACCAGCTAAACACACGAATACATCAATAGTTATAATCTATTATTATAATATACAGTAGATTATCCTAGAAATGTTGTCCTTTATCTAAAGTATGTTTTAAATGTAGGTGTTTTACTGGTAATTCTTCTCCTCCACCACTGATAAGTTATTTACAATTTATTGCATGTGTGTGAAATAAAAGACTCAGACCTTTACAAATCCTATAAAACAGTATTGTTCTTTAAAAAAACATTAAATGGAAGTAACAGTGGTAGAATAAGTACTAGACGTTTTCTAATATCCACCTGCTTTTATTTTAGAATTGCGTAAAATATACTTGAATAAGAATTAGGTCGTATTGTAAGTTCAAGATGCTGATGAAAACAACCCTTGTTTCTAATAAATGCAACAGTGCCTGTCATGAAGTACACTTAGATTTAAACAAACATACACAAAATTTATTTCATTACATGTGTAAAATAAAAGCAGGTAACTTCAGTCTGGAATTTTTATTGAATGCTGCCAAAATAAAAGATAACAGCAGATTGTTTGTGTTGCTGCACTATCACCGTAAAATATAAAAAAGGTTACAAAAAAAAAAAATGACACTGAAGTTATGAAACAGTGCCTCTTTATTTTTTCCGCACTCACTCCAAAATGCATATTTACAAGGCATGCCACATCAATACAGGAACTGACTATGGACACAATCGATAACACGTAGAATCTTCTCAGGGGGTTACGGGCGAGGGACTTATCCAATGAGCAACCAACCATGAGGTTGTGGACAGAAATGAAGAAACACTTTTATAACCGGGTCAGCCATAGAAAAGGGTTCCTCTCAAAATGGGCTGGTTCAAAGACTTAAAAATGGACAAATGTCCAGTAGACATGTACTGAACTTTTCATATTGGTCGTGTAGAGGCTGCGTCACTGTCCAGTCAGAGATGGTGATCATCTACACTCCGCAAAAATACAAGAGGCTACTCAAATTTAGGATGGACTGCAACGGCAGATGATCACACAGTTGGGGGGTTGGGGTACATTTACAACAGTAATTCGTTCATTGCTCGTCAACTCCATTAAATGACCAGTCCAGTAATTTCAAAAAAGCCTCCACAATCTAAGTCTTCTAAAATAGTGTCCTTCTTGTTCAAGGTAATAATCCACAATCGCCAAGTCCTTATGAGAGAACAAAAAAAAAAAAACTGGAGTGGACTCCAGAGGATCCAAAAGAGGGGGAGAGGAGTTAAATACATAAAAAAACACAACTCAATATAAGAGTTTTTGTTTGATAACGCGAAAAATAACAGAACAACAATTTCTGGGCAGGTTTCTTCTGAGAGATCCTTTGAGAGAAATGTTGTCTTCGCTTAATCAGTATTTCCTCTGTTTGGATAGACACTCTGCTGCATCAACATTCAAACACACAGACACACAGACAGACACACACACGCACTCTCTCTTTCACTCACTCACACACACACACACTCACAGCCAATTACACATGCAATGTGGTTTCTGAATGATGGACTGGCCACATTAGATCAGCCCCCTCCTCTTCTTGTAGTCCTCCAGGTTAAGAGACCTGCGGGGGGCGCCGTCCTTCACTGGCAGCGCATTGGAGCTCACAGACAGGGACTTTGCCTCTGCACAGCACAAATGCAAAATTAATAAATCTGTGCTAAATCGATACAACTTACATCAACAGCCACTTTGTGCTGCAACAAAATGTCACTTCCCTCAATCATCAGAACTTTAATACGAAGGAGAAAAAAATGATATCTCACCTGCATTGGGAACCTGGAGGTCGATCTTAACGTCAAAGTCATGAACTTTAAACAAGTCCTCTGAGAGGTCAGTGTTTGGCTTGGGGCCGTCTTTCTCTTTCGGGATTATTTGTCCCTTTAACAGAGAAACAAGCAAAAGATGTGTGAGCTCCTCTGGGTGGAGAAGACAGAACTAAGATGGTTTGTGCAGGAACATTTCCTTCAACAAAATTAGTTATTTTCTGCTTCACATTGGTTTGTTCCACAGCTTAAAGTAAATCAGTCTGCTTCCAATTTCACCTAATCATAGATATTAGCACTTTACATATGCCTTCTTTTTTATTTAATCAAGATTTCTGCATTATTTGTCTTTAGATTCGCAAAAACGTTGATTGCCCATTAAGCAATATTAAAAGAAAGAACAATCTGAAGAATCTGGGGTTTTTCCTTTGCCCATAAACACGCTTCCAGAAAGTTTCAATAAAATTGGTAGTTTTTGTGTAACCTGCTAACAGACGGACAGCATTGAAAACATAACGACCTTGACGAGGTAAAGAAGTGAACATGGGAGGGTGGAGGAAGTGCTCTGCTTACCAGTGCGTTCATCTCTGCACCGTTAAGATCTGTTGCTGACCCAGAGCCGTACTTCTGGTTGAGATGAGCGAGAATAGCTGCATGGACTGACGGGTCTCTGGCCTGCAGGAGCCAGGAGGAACAAAACACCAGATTAGAGGGAGAAGGAAATCTAGATTCAAAGTATATTGTACAAACAAGTCATTGTCGAAACCTTACATTTGACACCATGGTGGGTTTGCACTGTCTTCTGGTGAAAGGGTCCATCTGCTGGTTTTTGGCGTTTTGTCCTTCAGCCTGTGACAGAATAGAGAAATAATAATAATGATCCAAGTTATATCAACAAGACCAACTTTACGATGACAAAAACTGCAGCAAAAATATAAAACGGGAACATTTTATTGGTTTTCTCTACATTCACCAAAGGTGGCAGGTTTGAAAACTACTTATTTTAACAATCCATCAATTCCTACATTTTCATTATTCCTGACTTAATATTAAAACTTCTCGTAGGGAACAAAGCAGATGTGGTTGATAAAAGGTGTCAAAAGAGACCGGGACTTACCACGAGAGCTTTCTCAGACTCAACGATGTTCCAGCTTCTGTTCCTCTGGTTAATGTAGCTGGAGGGTAAATACAAATATACTTGAATAAGTCACAACAAAACATTAGCTGTGGTTCTGTTAAGGACAGATTATTTCAAAAATAAGGTGATCACTATTCATTCATTGAATTTCGGTCACACAAAGATTGATTAATTTCTACACAATGTTCTTTTAAAACATAAAACTGAATCTACACACTACTACATGTTAAATCCGAAAGAAGATAATCGGTGTTGCTCATGTACCTGATGGCAGAGATGTTCTTGGTCCTCTGCCTGTCGAGTGCTTCTGCCCTCTCCTCCAGCACGTTCAGCTCGTCCTGGATCACCTTCACCTTGTCTCCGTCTCCGCTCTCTTCTGCCATGGCCTGGAATCCAAACAAATCCACAGGAACAACAGTAAGAGTCTGACAGACACAGAATATGCGAATGCTTCCGTGACAGACCTTTGCCTTCCGTTCACTTCCAATCTGCGTGAGCTTAACTTTGCTGAACTTCGACCTGACCAATATCTGCTTCGGCATTCACAGAGTGCGAATGGTCAAAAGCATGCAAGTGGTAACACACCTATTGGTTTGTGAAATACCGTTTTGGCCTAGCCTTGAGTTTGGCATTTTGTCCATCGCAATCTTGTTTTTTTTAAAAAACCTATAAGTAACCATATTTGGAGGAGAGGGGGGGTGGAGCCTGACTGAGAGCTCAACATCACTGACTTTTAAAACCAGTTGGTCAAACAAGAGAATACAGGCTTTAGGCACTTTAACACTGGCGTCCCTTTCCGGAGCCCGAGTCAACATTCATTTTAGTACAGTCCATGCAACACACCATCTTTTGTTTATCATTTTCCGTTGTGCCTGAAAATACCACAACTCTCCACGGATTTCTTTTACCTTATCTTTGAATAACTGCGTTTTCTTCATGGCATAGTTCGAAGGACATTTTCGGAATCGATCCTTCTCTTTCACAATCTGCAGAAAGTAACGACAGAAGAAACACTTGTTTATTTCTCTCTCTGTGTGATGCAGGAGGAAAACCAGTGAACACGGTGAAAGAAACACACTCACATCCTCTATGTCTTTGTCGTTGAATTTGTGGTTCATAGCTTCTTTGATGGACTGCTCTTTTTTGGTGATTTCATCAAGAGTTGGGACTTGCATCGAGGCAACAATCATCTGCAAAGGAGAAAAACCAACACACAGGTTCCTTCTTAATCTCACTGTATAGATTATAGATTTTTGCTGGTTTAAATTGTTCCTCTTTTTAATTCCACTTACTGCTTCTTTCCACTTCATGAACTCGCTTTCGGTGAATTCCTGATTTGATACAAACTCAAGCCTGAAAACCCGTGTGTCGCCGCCGTGCCTGAGAAAATACACAACAGAAAGGGAGCAGGAACAAAGGAGGAGAAGGTTCATTAACTGATTCCCGATGAACTCATTTGATATGTAAAAAGGATTTTTCTGACAATAAACCTACCTTAATTGTAATCCCTTGTTCGTTCGCGTGGTTCCGAGCTGATAAACCTTTGCTGTCTCCACTACATCCATAATTTCAGCAACCTTGCAACAACAAGAGAGGAAATTACACCCAACTTCACTAATCAGGCCCAATATCACCACTACACAAGAGCACACGGCTGTCAAATATTAAACTCTGTAAAAGAATCCAGACTCACCCTATAAACTGGTTTACTGCTGCTGTTCCCAATCCCTATCCTCACAAAGCAGCCGGTCACGGTCTTTGCAAAGAACGGCATGTGGCACCAGCGTTCCAGCTTGTTTCTGGAGAGACGGACCCTGTTCAGCTCTTCTGGTAGAGAAACCGGCTGCGACTTGGGTGGAGTCTCCTCTTTCCTACGAGCAGAAACGCAACATAAAGAGTTAAAGCAGAGGGAGAGGGACGTCTTATGATAAATGTTTCCACTACGAAATGAACGACACTCACTCATCATCATCATAAGACGATGAACGCGAACTGCGATCACTTTTCACTGAGGACTTGTCATCATCTTCCTCTTCTTCCTCCTCATCGTCGGAGTAAACCTCACTCGTCTTCAGGGGCATACGTTTGGCCAGAAGTTCAGCTGCTCACCAAAGAGAGGAAGCATCAGTAACTACAAGTGATTGAATCGTCACAAAAATAAAGTCACGGCCGAGTAAAAAAAAAGAAACACGTACCTGTTTTGTTTTTCTTTTTCTCACGCTCAGCCTTCAGTTCTTCCATTGCCTGGGACTTTTTGTCAAGTTTTTCGTCACGTTTGGATCGTCTCTCCTTGTTGTGTGACATGACCTAGAGAAGGGAGCACATTTAAAATCACGTAAAGAGACATCGACATATCGGTGTGTGTGTGTGTGATTGTCATGTTTGTCTAAAACCTTTTCCGGACTCACCACTTGTGTGTCTTGAACCTGAGATAGCTTCCTCTTTTCTTGCTCTTCCTCTTGCTTCTTTTTCTTCTCCTCCTTCTCTTTCTTCTTTGCCGTCTTCAGCTTTTTCTTAATTTCAAAGCTGTGAAAACATGTGTAGTCTCGGATCAATAAACGGTGAAGCCATGAGCTCAAAATGCTAGATGCATCGGATATTTTCAAATCAATTAAATATCCTGTTTGGTGTTTTCTGTAGCTTTTAGAAGATCTTTTCTCTGCTCACCGTCTCTTTAGCACCTCTCGTTTCTCAATTCTGTTGAACAGCTCTTGTTCTCTTTCCTTCTCCGTCATCTGCTCCAGACGAGCTCTGTCCTCCGCGTCTCCCATCAAGTCATCGTCGTAGCCGTCCCTAAACACCTCGTCCTCTGAGGAGTCCGAGTCTGAGCTGGAGGACGAGCTGTTGCTCTCTGAATCAGACACCTCGCCTGAGAAAGAGACATTCACACACATTAAAAGGAATCACTTCACAGTCAGAGTAAAGTAAGACTAGCTATTAGAGGGTTGGATGTCCTGACACCATCTTTAAGTTGGTCTTAGAGCGAATTCCTTGTATTTTAAAAACATTTAACATTTTTTCAGTATTGACCTTAGTAAGCTTGACCCCATTCTATACCTTTAAATTACCCCATTGTCTTCTCGACACTAATTATAACGTCTCCTGAAAGATTGTGTGTACAACATCTGAAGAATTAATTTTATAAAGTTATATAGCTGAAATGAGAGTGACAGATTTGTGGAATTATTAGATTTTGCACAGCTATGCATTTTGCATTTATATTTGACACTGGTTGTGATACAGGCTATTTCTCACTTCCTTGCCCAGTATATCATTATCATCCTGAAACATGTCCTTTTGATCCAATTTCCATAACTGTTCCTCAAAGACTTTTCCCTTTTTTAATAACCATGTGGCTCCAGTGCAACACAAATACACAAACAGGTTAGATGCTACACTGAGTGCCCGTTGGAATAAAGGGGATGAGCAAGTGACTCACCTAATCCCAGCCGCCTAAAATACCTGAGGACACGGCACGTGATTTGAGTGATCTACACTTCAGAATATCTCTGGTCCCTAAACCTTTAATCACACACGTGACAGAAGCAACTGCAGCTTTTACAAGATAAAATTATTAATCTTCCTGGTTCCTCGAAGAACCATGGAAATGTGGGACAGAAATTAAATTAGGAAAATGTTGCTTTTAGAATATAGATGATTCTCCACTTACCCTCCTCAGGTGCAGAGCTCTCAGCCGAGCTGTCTCCATCAGAGCTGCCGGACGCTGTTGCTTTACCAACTTTCTTCTTCGTAGTGTTCTTCTTCTCAGACCCTTTTCCTTGCTTAACTTTCTTTTTACCTTTGGTTCCACCCACGGTCCACTAGAAAGAGAAAAATAAATCAGTTTTATTTATCAAATAATTGTAACTTGCCAAAAAAGATGATTATCCATTATAACAACAAGAGCACCCAGAAAATACCCAGACTGTCATACCTCATCATCACTGTCGGACGTCTCAGAGTCTGTCGACGCTGCAGGTTTGCTGACTGGCTCCTCTTGGTCACCTGAATCCACCCTCTTCCTCTTTGCTAATGACAACAGCTCCTGAACAGAAAAAGTTCACAAAAACATGCAGTTGAGTAACTGTAATAGCTGCAATATGCTGCAATAGTAGCCTTGCTGGTGACTTAACTCAAACCACATTCAGAATAAAGATGTAACTGATTATGACCTCATACAGAGTGAATGCGTTGCTGGTCATACCAAAGGGCTGACGAACACATGCTGCAATATGCATAAAGAAGAGCAAACATCCCACACACACAACTGACTGAGACACGGCCTGAAGGATGGACCAGGAGCCAGCTTCCCAATCAGCCCAATAACTCCCCCTGTCAAGCAGCACAGGCTGGAGCAAATACATATTAACCTCCACCAAGGTTATGTTTTTATTGCCGTTTGTCTGTTAGCAGGATTATGCAAAACATTATTAAAACCTTTCATGGGTTCAGAACGTTTGGCTGACTGCCTGAGCCTCTGGATTTAAAGAGGCCTCGACAACGGTTGTACATTTTTATTGTCCATTCGAAACCATGGTTTCTGCAGCGCAAACAACATATGATCCAAACAAGTGAATAACACCAGTTAAAAAAATATGTATCAACACAAATAATTACCAGCTGGATTAAATAAAACCTTTAACACAAATATCTATACGTTTATTCCAATATCTACTTGCACATAATACATATACATTTCCGTGCAATCATCCTGTGCCACTAGACTTTGCTCAAGTACATTTCTCCACAAATAGATTTCCGCCTGTAGTGAAAGGTGACGCTATTGCGCAGTCTCTGTGATATTATCTAACTGAATTTTATTGCCCATTTCATTTTATACTGTCACGTGTTCTCTTGTCAACCCTGATTCCGACAATCTGCTGCTGTAACAAGAGAATTTCCCTGGTGTTGGATCAATAAAGGAACACAAAGCAAAGCACATAAAACGGAGGGAGCTGCAGATATGAGTGGAGGTCTCTGTAAATCCAGGGACAGATGCAGGAAGTCTTTAACAATGCAAGATAGGGCACTTTTTCACATTTTCACCCCAAAATGTCAAACTTTATCCGCCCATATCTCCCTTATTTGGGATCCACGTGACTTCCTCTGATTAATTTTATTTAGATCTGTGACGGTAAGACCCAAGAGTGTGAGGATTTGACACAGGATGACCCCAAAGTTTTTTAAATGCATTGGTATTGGATCAGCATTGGCCGGTGTGCAAACCAGGTATCACAACATTTTTAACAATGAATTCCACACAGTGAGATGAACTGAAGGTGATCACTGGTATTAAATGGATACTCTGTATTGGCAGAGTGGGAGAAATTATTTTTAAATGCGTACCATACTCATTACTCCAAGATAATGATTAAGTAGATTATTGTAAGAGCTGATGTGCAGCTCTCGCCTAATCAAGACAACCATTGTTACTGAGCCTGAAGAATAACTTGATTAGAGAGGCCTTGAGAGGGTGGTTCTGTTATTCTCTGTAGGTGTGAAGCGCCTCTGGGGGTAAACTACCTGGCAGGAGAACAAGGGGAGATTACTAGGGGAGTTACTAAATCAGCATTGGCCGGTGTGCAGTCCAGGTATCGGAAAACAACTTTAAATACGAGTTCCACGCAGTGAGATTAAGAGACTTCGGATTTGGGGGAAAAGGTGATCACTGGTATTAGACTGGTACACTGCATAAAAACAAGGTGCAGCACTGGAATCCAGGGGAGTGAGAAAAGTTGAATCTCCACCATGGACTCATAACTCCAAAAACAATCAGTTATAGATGAATGCAAGGATCTGATGTGCAGCTTGAAAACAACCAAACCAATTAATCTGTTGCTGAGATGGAAGAAAGACACGATTAGAGAGGGAGGTTCTGTTGTTCTCTGTAGGTGTGAAGCGCCTCTGGGGGAACCACCGGGCAGTGAACCGTCAGGTACAGGACCCGGGGCAGGTCACAGGGTTCTCCTCGGTCTGACATGTGGGACTGCGAAGCTCCTCAACTCAACTTGTTTGACAACAACAACAACACACATATAGGCAGCCCCGCTCGCTGACGTCACCCGGGAGATACGGGCTCTTCAGGCTGAGAATCAAGTTCAGCTTCACTGCGGGTTCAGTTTGTGCAAAACACACCTGATCCTGGTTCAGTTTACGAGCTAATAAAAGACACACACACACCAGCTGCACGCTCCAAACCCGGGTTAAAAGCCCTGGCGCGGGTATTTCGTGTCAACAACAACTATAAAAAAAACATTCTCGGAATGTAACCTAATCGTTAGCATCGAGTTAGCTTCCCCCAGCGCTAACTCGAAACACGCGGAGCTGCCAGAGAAAACACGGAACAGTAAAGATGTTCGGTGTGATGGCGCGTTTCTGTGCAAACGAAACAAAACAACAGAACAAGTGAATAAATCCGGCCCCCCAGCGAGGCCAAACACAACGCAGCTAGCTAGCACCCGTTAGCTTCCCCCCCCCTCAGAGCTGCTGGGCAACTTAAAGCCGCCGCTGGGCATCGAACCCCCGGTCTAGGTTACGCGCCTACCTGGTCTAGGTTATCGTCGCTGGCGCTGTCCTCGGAGTCGGAGTCGATCACCCGACCTTTCCGCTTATTCACGTTCACCATGATTAGCAGCGCGGCTAACCTGCTAGCTGCCCCTGTGTCGTCTCAACGAACGAGGCTAGCTAGTTCACCAGCGGGCTAGTTAACGCTGCAGTCGAGCCACACAAAGGCGCTACTGAGCATGCGCGTCCTTTGATGATACTCGGGCTTTGATCTCCCGCGCGGCGGAGTAAAAATAAGTGTCCATCTTCGTCCTTCTCCTGTTGTTTCACAGATTAGTTGAAAGGGGTCAAATGGGGAAATAACCCATAATCAATCGAGGAAGGAACTACATGTGTATAGTGTGTGTATCAGTCAGGACGGAAGTTTGCGGTGCACGCAAGCTGCGTTCAAGATCCGCGACGATTCGACCTTTAACTGTTGAGCAGCCGTGTCCCCGTAGCTGCTCGGGGTGCGTGGGTCCTGAACGCACCTCCGCGTGTAGACCCCTGGGTGTGTTAACGTGTAGCAGCGGTTTGATTCAGTTGTTTGTCATTGACACCAGCGACATGAAGAGATGTGTTCACGATGGAGTGAAGCTTAACGACGAGCAGCTTCCTGAACAACATGGCCCCGGTAAGTGGAAACTGTTTCATCTGCTGTATCACATGTCTCCAGGTTTGATGTCTTTTAAAATGATGGTTCCTCTGTAACTGAGACTGTAGCTAACACTTGTTTACATTGTTGTTGTCCTGGTGTGTTTACTCCACAGAGGAGGTCAACAATAATATAAGCCCCATTCAAAACAGCTGCTATTTACTGGTATGAAACTAAGCAACGCTACAGTTCTTATATGAGAATTGATCCATTGATTTAAGTCAGACTACTGGAATGTAATTACATATATGTATATGTATATAATGCATAATAGTTATATATCATACTATGAACCATATTGCTGTACTGTATAATAAGCAACACACACTGTAGATCAGCTAATTGTTAAAGTCTGAAGTGAAACATATCCCGTCAAATAACCTTGTAAAGAACACATCGATCACAGCATATACAAATGATTGATATAATTTACCCTTATTTTAATATATTTTTAAATCAGAGAAACTGATTATTGATTATTCATTATCATCCAGTAACTGAAGTGTTTCCCATGTGATGTTTCCCAGCAGTGACTCGTCCTGATCAACAGTGAAATGTCCCTGAGTAAGATCACACGTTTCCCCTCAGCGAGGCTGCTGAGCTCCATCCACCAGCAGCAGCTGCTTCTCCCCCCCGTCAGCCCGCTCACTGTGCCCACAAGAGCTGTGATCCAGGGGGAGTACAGACGACCCGGGAAGCCCAAGGAAGACAAGTTTCCATGGCAGAAGATTAACTTTAACTTCTCCAAAGGTTTGGGGGGAATAAAGAAGCATTTCATGCTGCTGAAGACGGAGTTCTCTGACCGCTGGGTCGGTCCAGAGGGCAAACCGGTGCTTGAGCACATGCTGGAGCAGAACAGAGTGATGTGGGAGTTCAGAGGTCCAGAGAGCCTGGAGGAGTGGACCGTATCCTCGGATCATGAGATAGGAGGCCAGAGTGAAGCCCACCTGAAGCTGGGCAAGAACAACACCTGTTTTCTGCACGGGAGCCTGAGCTCCACTCCTCCGAGGGACGGAGAAACACGCTACAGTGGCTACTGCACCATGCGCTCCAAACAACCACTGGTTAGTGCCCTGCCAGTACTATCACATGAGGAATAACACACAATTCTGTCTTTGGTGACAGCCGTCACAAGGACACTCAGTTCATGTCCTCAGGTTTCTTCTGGAAATGTCGGGGAGTTTAGAAACTTTGCTGATGAAGTTATAGGTTGATTTTAAACCTTAATTTATTTCAATTTAGCAAATTATATTCCAGTGAATAAATAAAGACACATCAGAGTTTTCTTTAAAGCAATTTAACAGGTGATTTTCTACCACTAAACAGATATTTACAAATATAGTTATACCATTGTCTTGGCCTATAACCAGCCAGTAAAGCAAAAATTAAGAAAAGTCTACATATCAACTAATATTGGTTATCATTCAAAATACACAGCTGACTTTACAGACCAGTTCCTCTTGTGGTTGTGTGAGGCTCATGTTGAAATGAAAACCTGCTGACATCCAAGGTCAGCGGTTGACGTGACAACTGTACTAAAAATCTAACTCTCTTGTCTTCCCCAGTTTTCATTTGACAGGAAGAAGCACCACGACTGGTCCAGTTTCAACACCCTGCACCTGCGGGTACGCGGCGATGGTCGTCCATGGATGATCAACATCGCCACAGAAACCTACTTCTCTCACCAGAGAGACGACATATACAGTTACTTTCTGTACACCAGAGGAGGACCCTACTGGCAAGACGTCAAGGTACGTGGTTAATGAGTAAAATATAGTTTAATGTTTTACAAGGCTTTCCTAAACTAAAGAACGGTTACCATATGTTTTACTTTTAGGAACAAGTAGTCATTCTAATACTAATAAAGTTGGTCTTATTTACAGATTCCTTTCTCCAAGTTCTTCCTGACACATCGTGGGAGGATACAAGATGATCAGCATCATCTCTGGCTGGACAAGGTAGAGCAAAGGACACGTTACACTAACATGACATCAAATACATATAAATAAACTAAGCCGTGGAAAGTTCCCGTGCACTGTTCAGCACATTTGCATTATTAGGTAATGATCTTTTTACCCTGTAACTGTCTAATACATTTTGTATATTCTTCTGTATTCACAGGTCAACACTGTTGGATTTACTTTGGGAGATAAAGCAGACGGTCCGTTCCAGCTGGAGATCGACTTCATTGGCGTCTGCAAAGATTACGCTCACACTGAGGAGTTTGCCTACGAGGTTTACAAGAGGAATCCTGAAGTTTGAGACTATAACTCTGGAGATGAACTCTTCTGTCAACAAACAAAATGTACCAACTTCTTGTGTTGGATAACTGACCTCATCCAGCACTCTGGGAAACTGGAGCGGGACTAAGAGAACTCGTACGTCAACCATGATTAGAGCCCTATACCCTGAATGGCTTCTTCTTTGGGTCATGCATCACCCTCTTCAAATTTCATGGAAATCAGTTCAGTAGTTTGAGTAATCCTGCCAGATGGAAATAAAGACACTGTAAATCTGTATTCTAGTTCATGTACTGTGATAGCCCCCCATCAGACAGTTCTTATCTGCAGAGCTTCATAAAACAGTGTCTTGGTTATTTGTGGTTAACGAATTAAATTAAACATAGGAGATAAAACACTTGTAGTTGAAATAACGTTCAAGACTTTTCAATAAAAGGACATTTACTGAGAAGCTCGCTGCTCTTTTCACAATAAAATCCAAGTGATGTCTTTATAATTTTTGTGCAATATATTCTGGTGGAAAATGAAATAATAATGAAAAAAACGACACTTTGGAAAACAGCAATAGCAAATTTAATTGGCGAATGCAAACAAGAACATCTTTTGCACCAGTCTAACCAGCCTGTCCCAAAAAAAGTATACATTTTAAGAACAAATTAAAATTTCAAATGCAGCAAAACAGAAGAACAATCCTCTACACATCTAAATGCATCATTAAACAGAGTTAAAGTGTAACTAATACACGTGTTAAATCTACAACCAAAGTACAGTAGCTTGACAGAACGATGAAAGCTTCTCTACAGAAGGCTAAAAAGCAGCAGAGATTAGTCGGCTGCAGACAGCAAAATATTTACAGAGGAACAACAGGCTGTACAAATGTCTACAAACAAGCGCAATATTTTTACATCATGACGAGGCCTCGTCTCGCCCCGAGCACGCTCTCTTTCTTCTGCTTCCGGTCTGCGGTGTGTTTTTCTCTCCTGTTATCCCTAAGATGAAAACACAAACATTTAAGACACAGATGTTGTAGGAGTTTCACTGTTTTAAGAGACAAATCAATCAGACGAAGGTGTTTCTTCTTTTTAGACAAACCTTGTTTGGACTTGGTGCTTTTTATAATTTGTCTGATGCGAGTTGGAGATCAGAGACTTGTCTGCTGCCGTTGTTGTGTTTTCTTTCACATCTTCAAAAGCCTTTAGTTTACCTGTAAATTAAAAACATCAGGGGTTAGTCCACTGATGATACAGTACATCTCAGCTAAACACAGAAAACCATCATTACCTGTATGCGGCTTGTAGGAGAGAGGACGAGACAGACTCGCCTTCAGGTCAAAACTCTGCTTCTTCTGTGTTCCAGGGGTTTCAGCGGTGCTTGTGTTGCCAGTGAAAATGAACGCCCCTGTAGAATTCAGTAAAAAAAACATTTGAATTACTTTATTATATCTACACAACCTATACATCTCTAATTCAGATATGGATGATTTAAAGTACCTGGAGTTTTTGCAGCAGAGAAAGTTGTAGTCTTGACATTGATGGACTTGACTTCACCAGTCGTCTGTATTTGTGGCGTGCTCGAGGTCACACAGGCTGACTTGCGAGCCGGCGTCTTCACCAAGGACCTCTTAAACTCATTGTCTTTGGTGGCTTCGGTGAACCTGCACACAATCACATTTGCTTGTTGTCATGTTACATGAAGTACAACATCATTTTCCACCCGAGACAAACCTTGAATGAAAGTGTAACTCACCGAACATTGATCCTGCGAGTGGAAAGGACAGAGGGTCTGAACGGAGCGTCTTCCTCCCCAGCAGCTTCCTTCGGAGGAGCTTTACTCGCTGAGAGCAGAGTGCGTCGGCCGTCAGCTGTTCTCTTGTTGACGGGAGCAGGACTGAGGATGGACGTACGACTCTGATTTGCCTTCTGAAGAACAGATACATACTCATCAGCCTCACTGCACTCAAAGTATTCAGTGGGTTGAATAGGTGATGGTACTCACTGCTCGGGTTTTGCCATCAGCTTGCTGCAGTTTAGTTTTGTCTGAAATATTCTGAAAAGGAAAATAGATGGAATTTGTAAAATAACTACACAAATTAACATGATTGCTTTCATGGGAAGAAGTCAGTGAAAGCTTCGTGGTACCTTGAGTTCTTTAACTGAAGCTCTGTAGGTGTCCATCTGCTTCGTCTTCCGCTGCATGTAAGAGTCAATGGACTCCATCTTGTTAAAGTGGGCCTCGTGGAGTTTTTTGAAGTCTAAAAAAACAAAAAACAATTAGCATCAGATATCCAAGTAAATTGTAAGGAAAAACCTCACCTGCTTCTCTTAGAGGTGACTGGATGGGGGGGGGGGGACTTACTGGGAGTGACGGGCTTCAACTGCTTCTTCTGCTGCAGGCCTTGGTAACGAGGGATTTTACCAGCTTTGGCTACTTTTGTTGCCTTTTCTGGAAATATATTTAAAATGCAATATTTCAGGTTAAAGGCAAACCTAACTATTATAATGAACTATTCAGAAATACCAAACTAAACATGCTTGATTCTCTTTAATCGACCATGACTCACCTGTACCAGGGGCTTCATCCGTCGCGTCAGACAGCTGCTGCTCGCTCTCTGGGACCTGGGACTCCTTCTGAGGCTCGGTTTGGTCAGAGTCTTTGACAGAAGACACTTTCCTCTTCTTTGAACGCCTCGCACCACGGGGTGCAGCAGACGCAGCCACTTCCACATCACCCTGGAGAACAGATGTTTTAATCTTTAATCCGCCCGAATAACAGGAATTGATGCTGCAAATAACTACCAAGGAGAAGATGCTCAGAAACAGCTTGTGTTGTGTATGATGGTGTGTAGTACCTCTGCAGCAGTCGGGGGAGACACATCACACTCAGCCTCCGTATCAGAGACCTTTCTCTTGGTACCGTTTCCTCTGCCTCGACGTGTGTTCACAAACGCTGCGGTGCTGGAAACTTCTTCCTGAGAAGTTGCATCTTCACTCTCCTGAGCAGCGCCTTGTCCTGCATTTACATCCTCCTCTACAGCAGCTGCATCCGGACCTTGACCCTGGGAAACAGTGGAGATGTGACTGACTACACTCACCAACATCACGTACTGCACATTAACCCTTTAAGTCTCAACTGTATATTCACTGTGCTATATATTTATCGGTCGGTGCAATATAAACGGTTCATGTGCAATCTATTCACTGTACATATTCTCACAATGCACATATTTTTACTGTCTTTCCATTGTATATATTAGTTTAATTACATTCATATTTTTCTATATTTCTATAGATATAAATATTTTGTATATTCCTTATACTTAAATATTGCATGCTACATAATACTTGCTGCTGTAATACTGCACATTTCCCCTTTGTGGGACTACTATAGGATTATTATCTTATTTTAAGACAAAGCCTTTGTTTAAGTCTGTTCATTCAAACAAACAGGGAGTGAGAGTTTCTTACCTGCTCTTCCTCCTCCTCCTCCTCCTCCTCGTTCTTTTCTTTCTGATAATGCTGCTTGATCAGCTTCAACAGTTTATCCGCCTGTTTCACAACAACAATAATATTCAGTCATATTACATTCAAATGTAAACGTTAGCTTTAGCCTCAACACGCCCCAACCAGCTAGCGCCCATATCCGAGCACTATGCTAACTATGCTAACTCCATCACCTTCATGTTTCCCTTCAGCCCGAGCTCCTTGGCGACGTTTCGCAGCTCTGCGTATTTCATTGCGTCCAAATCCATGTCGACGTGTCAACTTTTACTCGGTTTCACGCAAAGAAATCAACAAACACACGTTACTCTTCCTCTCGAGCCGCGGAACCGCCTGACGGTTAAAACTTCCTCCGATTCAAAACACAGCCGCGGCAGCCGCTTGATTGGCTCCTGGCTGTGACCGGATGTGCCTCGGAGCCAATCAGAGTCAAGATGGAAATATTTACTTGAATCCATTGTTGGTGCGTTCACGTGGTGTCGGAATAATCGGTCACGAGCTACCGCCAGAGGAGATTGGACAATAATAGCATTTCATTTTTGAAAATCAGACTTTTAGTGTGTTTTATTACAATCCTCGTGATGTTTCCACTAATCATCTAAACTGTAGGAAAAGTTATCTTTACTGTAGAATGGGCCCTTTATATTTAAATACTTTATATTTACATCAGGAGCGAGTCCTCTCTACGGAGGCCGCCATGTTTTTTTTTACAGACAGGACAAACTAAACACCTTTTGAGTTGCTATGGCAACTGAAGGCTGCCCCAGATTCTCTTTCATGTTTGGACGGGGAGGGTGAGGTGAGGGGTGTTCAGCTGCAACTTGACACTTCACCACTAGATGTCACTAAGTTCTACACGCTGAACCTTTAAGGAACATCACAACTTTCAACTCATTTTCCAACTCTGTAAAACAACGGTTACTGAATACTCAAATATGTCATCGCCTAGAATAGTCATAGTTATTGTTAATCTAATTACATTGTATATACATTATATATATATATCGCTAATATATTCATTCATTTATCTAACCTATTTATTTATCTAAACTAGTCATAAAACCTATGTATTATTTTATTTCCTCGATGAGGATGAAATCTATTTTCTGACCCACACTCCGGTGCAGTAGGTGGCGGTACTGCACCAGAGGCTGGAGGCCAACCGCGAAGAAGAAGAGGACGTGAATGTTTTCAAAGTCGTTATATTTTGTCTCAGACTTGTTTATTTTCTGCTTCTTTGGTTTTATTACATATTAACAGCGACATCTCACAGAACTCAGGTGGAGGTGAGAACGAACCTCAGCCCGGAGCCATTTCACTGAGGGACGGGACCTGCGGCTCTTTCTAATCCGGAATTCAAACTCCTCTCGGCGGGACCAGCGTCGAGCAGGACCCGGTCCCACTGGTCCAACATGGAGTTCGATGACAGCGTGTTGACGCGGCGTGTGGACGGTGGCAAAGCGGGAGCCGAGGAGGCTCGAACCAGGCCACACATGACTCTCCACTGCGCCAAGTGCAACACCGTGATGGCGGACTCCCTCAGCGTCTGCGGGGAGATCACACGCATGAGCCTGATCGTGTGTCTGCGTGAGTTCACTTCTTCACACACTGGGTTTGTGTTTGTGTTTGTGTTGTAAACACTGAGAATCCGCACGTGGGTCTGATTCTACTTGTTGTGTGTCTGTTGTGGTTGAGTTGTGGCACAACACAATATTTCATGAAAACACATTCAAAACAGAGATTTTGAATTAATTGTAGGAAATGGATAACGTTGGTGTTTACTTTAGTTTTTTAAGTATAGTTCGCAGTTGTCATAGAGATTACTCAAAGCCTAGTTCTCCATCACGTAGTCTCCATGGCAACCGAGCAAACTTTCTGCTGGACTAGATTTCTACTTATCTATGTTTGTATTTATTATGTGGGTCTTCTGTCTCTCACCATATATGTTATTATTTTAATCTCATCATACAGGGATGAATTTTAAATGCAAGTTTTACAATAATATCACAATAAAGGCCTGGATCAGAAAAACATGCTCCTTGAATGACAAAATTGACAAACCAGATATAATAAACCACATCATACAAAACAGAGATGGTGTCAGTGGTAGTTTGTCAGTAACATCCCACATTAGAATGTTTTATACTATATTGTTATTATTGCTGCTTAGATGATTTGTCCCTGCTAATCCCACCCACTGCTTCTCGTCTCTCTTCAGGAGCAACCTCTGACGTTGTCGTCAGTAATACAAAGGAGTCAGGACATAAAGGAGAAATGGCAAATTGGTGAGTGGATGCAGCAGTGAGGTTTTTGTTTTTTGAAAACTTCTCGTAACACGTAAATCCTCCATCTTTAACTCAGCCAGTGTCAGTGAGGAACATGTTTTTATTACGCTCAAGGTTTTCTGTCTTGTATGATTTCAGCATCTACAGTTCTCTAAAGTGTCGCGGCTGCCGCTCTTCTGTGGGCAAAGTTATTCACTCAGCTCCGTCGCGTTGGGCCTCGATTCGCTCGCTCTTCCTCCTCCACAGAGCAAACATCACCTGGTGAGCTCTGTCGATTCCGCCGAGCACACGAGCATATTGACTTTCTGTGTACAGGTTGACTGAAGCCTGGAGACGCTAAAATACACAAAGTGCCTTGTGAGATTAAACACACATTTTTGATTTTGAAGGGATTGATTTCCGTTCTTTCAATCTTCGGATACAGAACATAAAATAATTGCATGAATTAAATAAAAACTCTCTTCTCTCATTTCTCTATGCAGTTACATCCTCGACAGCAGGTCAATGGTGAAAGCTTCCACTATCACATTGGATCTGAAGCCACTCAAACAAAACATCGATGAGGTGAGAACAATATGTGACTTCTTATAACTTCATTCTTATTCTCACATGTTAATCTCATGTTTGTTTTTATTTCCACGGCAGGTGAGGAAGCAGTTCGAGGCGCAGCTGGACCGGATGTTGTGTGTAAAGAGCCGACTGGCTGACCGCAGCGTTTCCAGCGACTTGGAGAAGTAGAGTCGACTGCACCTCGTCCTGGGAAAAGGCTCCTTGTGCTCCTCAGTCTGCTGCCTTCTGTAGGCCGGTGTGTGTTGTGTATATATTTATTGTTTTTCTGTGTTGTGGTATTTTGATGTTTTCATTAAATGGCTCTAGGAATAATCTATTTGCTCCACTTCTGTTCAGTAATCATTTGTTTTGTGGCACTAAACTCGCATTACAGTTAATGACGCTTTAGACTTTTTCCTCTTATTGCAAAAAGGTATTTCCATGATGTAAATCCTCTAAAACACTCAAACTGTGAGTAAACATCGACACCCAGTCGTCCGATTGGCACCATGCTGCATTTTATTGCTGAATTTCTGATACAGATTCTTTTTTTTTTTTTGTTAATACAAAACCAGACAAGAGGCTTACACATAATAAGCATGCCCACTTCCTCCGTCTGAAGTGCATAGTTTCTACACAGTCCACCCCCTCGGTGGAAAAGTTGATCAAACAAAGTAACATCATTAATCTTACCCAGGCTTATATGTGTTTTTTTCATGGGAACAAAGGTTGATCGGGGTTGTTGAGCTGCACTGTGGCATCGCTGCCATGGTCACGTTTGACTCCGCAGAGAGAGAGAGAGCAGAAACACTTGAAACACTCCATTGTTTCTGTTTGGTGCAGCGCAGTCTGTGAAAACCACGACCGGTGATCAAAACTACCTCAACGTTCCTCATGTAGAATCAAACACCCGTCGTCCCCTTGTCACAGAACACCTGACATGAACATTTCAACATCCTAGTTACACCCATTCACATTACAAAGTTGGATTATTGCATGCAATACAAATCATTCTTTATTCTGCTTAGTCATGCATATTTTTTGAACCCATATATTCAAGTCGCTAGACGCCTACTTGCTTATAAATTGCGATTATAAATCCCCACAAAGAGCATGACAGGGTTTTTAGTTTACAGTTTTCAAGACAGGACGGTGAGGATGATGGTGCAAGTCAGCACAGAGAGAGAAAGTGCCTTTCAAGCAAGTCAAGTCAAGTTGGTTCAGTAAACTTACTTCACAGCTACAGAGTTACTGAATGTCTGGATTTTTAAAGGAACGGGGGTTTTGTGGATGTAAAATGCTACAAGAAGAATTATCATTTAAAGCGTCTCTCATGTTGGTTTAGATTATTGTGTTTTTGTGTTGAAAAAATACAAGGCAGGGAAAATAGTCTCTGAAAAATATAAGTGTTTAAGTAAACTTGTAAATACTGTTATGCTACAGCAGTCCTCACATGCACGTAGTTCTGCAGGAAGTATCCCAAACCGTAAGAAGAGATACTGTTTTCTAAAGCTTAACGACTCGCCAGAAAAGTGACCAATAGATAGACGGCTACATTAAGCGCAAAGAGGTGGTGGTGGTCCTTTCCACGGGACGGCACGGAATCCTTTTAACACACTTACACCCTGGCACTGAACTCATGCATTATTGTAGGTTATTGCTTCTAAAACTCTAATCAAATACAATTTTATGGATTGAATTATAACACTTTGAATCCCAAAACTATGAGGTGTTATGTACAATGCGATGTCATGGTGAGATCTTAATTCTAGGACTGAAACACCACCTGCAAATTAGATCCTAATCCAGGAGGAACGTAATACTCACTTCTTTTTTTAAGGTATTCTGTCATTGTCACGTCTGAGACTCGTTTCATGGGAACTTTATGGTTGTTATTCAAAAATTAACTAATTCTATTGATGCATGAGAATATGTTAGAATATCTCTAAAGCTTTTTTTAAAAGATAAAAGTCCTAATAACAGTAAAACAACACTAACTTATATTGGGCACATACGCCTATGTGAGACGACTTGAATCAACACTTTATAACTGCATATCTCGATGGAACAAAGAGTTGGTTTTGCATTTGTTTTCAGGCAAAGCTGCATCTCGACGTGGTGTCTTTCCAGATTTAGAACGTCAGTCTACAACCCTTTAATTTGACTGAAATGGTTTCCATAGTTTTGAGCTTCACTTTAGTCTAGAAAACTGATTTCACTACTCGTCATAAAGCAAGCATCACTACTGGTCATGCATGGCTACAATAATGTGGCACCACAGTCCCGCTAAATAGGCTAGTTAATGCACATGAGTCTATACATATCTTAATGGAAGACATTGGTGATTTTGTTGCTTTCAAACAACTTGTCACTTGTTTATACAATATACAGTTTGGTCAACAACATGACAGTTAGGATCAAATATTGCACAAATCCCGGAAAATTTGATTTTTAAAAGTAAATCTTTCACAAAAATGTGAAAAGAAAGAAAAAAATGGGGCCAGGGTTTCCTTCATGTAAGAACCAATGCAAGGTGCTACTTCAGCACTGGTGTCTCTCGACCTACTGGACACATCGAAAAGCTGTTTTCACTTAATATTGTGTCTCATGATTGATGGAATGAAAGGAATCAAAGGATCAATTCTGTCCCTACCGGCAGAATTTAAACACGATGGGTACATAGATCTCTTAGTAGACCATGAATAGGAAAATGATCAAATGAGAACATAAGCAGAGAAATTCAACGTTTTTTTTAAGGGGGAAAGGACAGAGAGAGAAAACTGGATGAGACTTTTGCGATAAAAGACACATTCTAAACTATAAGTTTCCATATTTTTGGGATCTCAAGTCACAAGGTCAGTGTCACTAATTGAGTCTCTACCTGCAATTTGTGAATAAACCTGCAGACTTGACTAAAGAGAAACTAAATAAACCCAAAATGCAAAAATGAGAGCATGGGGTGAAAAGACGACCTTGTGACCTTCCTTCAGAACAGATGCATAGGAGACCACAGTTTGAGGGCGTTACTCAAAATGGCTGAAACTAAAGTAAATGTGCTTGGGTTGTTTTGCTCCTGTTCACCAGTCGACGGCCTCACGTGTTGATCCTCTACCACTAAAACCAGACTCATCCGGGAACAATATTTAAAACTGCTGTGGTACTTGACAACCATTGAGCTTCAGGTACTGATCCCACCCGTCTCTCACTCCTGTTGGACTTGTTACGGCACTGAGGTAGTGCAAAAAACTACAGAGGAACTCCCCGTGAGTTGGATTTAATCACAGGCCTTGATCTTTGCTACAGTATCTCGTGTCTTTACCTTCTTTGCAGAATAGAGGAGCAGCTGATTTGTTCATCATCAACCGGCTCTTGTCCTATAACAGTGGGATTTTACTGTAAAAACTTAGTGACTATGTTCACATGTGACCTGAAATCAAATCTGACTGAAAATCCCCATATCATGGAGACTTTCAGACAGATACAGCCAGTGTAGAAACTCCAGGTTACATGTAGACGTAGTCACAGTGTGTGAGATGGAAGTCAGTCTTGAAAGATGTCCCCGTTGATGATCACTCTGCAGAAGCAGGCCAGGACGAAAGCGGATGCCGTGGAGGAGGAAGGACCGATGTCCCAGCTACAGCGGGAAGGACAGCACCAGTGTCCCAAAATCCCAAAAGAGGTCATCGGGTCAGTGATGCTTCTTTCTTTACCTCCACTGATCTCTGTGGTGGTGGGAGTCGTCTGTCAGTGGTGGGAGTCATCTGTCAGTGGTGGGAGTCGTCTGTCAGTGGTGGGAGTCGTCTGTCAGTGGTGGGAGTCGTCTGTCAGTGGTGGGAGTCGTCTGTCAGTGGTGCCAGGGCGGATCTGAAGGTCTGGAGGTTCCTGCAGTCCTGGCTTCAGCTGGTTTCTCATCTGCATCATCTGGAAAAACCATCGTAGAATGAAAATGCATGTTAGTTACTGAAGTCTGCTACTCGTCAGTGGTTCATCACTTCTTTGGGTCCCCTGGAAACATTTCCGGTGTTGCTTTCGCTATTTGCACGTGTTTTTCCTTTTTTAATTTGCAGATCTCTCTCGGCCACAGTACATATGGAATTTATGGGTTTTACTCACAAACTCCCTCAGCAACATTCTGTGATGTCACATCACAGCAAGTGTATAAAACAGGAATATGACATGTGACAAGTGTGACATCATGATTCACAATTGTGAATCATGATGTCATTAGTGTCTTGGATTAAAATAAATAGGGGTGGGGGTCAGGATTAGGATCTTGAAATCCGTTTATATAAAAAAAAAATCCCAATCGACAGTGCACTACCTGGGATCCCCTGAATTATGAGTTGGAAGTTGATTGAATGAAGACAAGATGTAATAAAGACAAGATGTGAGACAGACAAGATGTGAGACAGACAGATTCCTGCACCATTAATAGGATTCATGGTCCTCTAGTAGAAGACATGTATCTCAAACAGAACTGAAATAGAAAAATCAATCAATAATCATTATCCTCATTCAGCCTTTGAATCAAAGACTAAATCAAAGGTTCCTGCAGCAGCAGCGGGTTTGAAGCACTGACCTTGGACCGAGTTCTTCTCTGAGACGCTGCAGATGTTTGAGGTTCGAGCTGCAGCTGCACACAATGGTAAACAGATGGGGGTGGGGGGTCACCGACACATTCAGCGCTGATTACCGGGAAACCTCCGGGACGAGGAGCCGCACCGGCCGGGGACACGTCCGGAGAATAGCCCGCAGACCTCCGGACGCGCTCCCCTCCGCTCCATGCCACCGGAGAGGAGAGGAGAAGGTCCCCTCGTCCCCTGCTCCTCGTCCCCTCCGCCCTACGCCATCTTGGCTCCGCTACTACGAGCCTGAGCGGGATTGAGCCTGAGACCTGTCAATCTGAGGTAGAGCCCGCCCCGGAAGTACAGTTATCAATCAAAGTAAAAACTTCACGCAACCGGATTTCAGGTAGGATCAAAAATAAGATAATGCAATGAAGGTAATATAATTTAATGTGTGTAAAATAAAACACGAAGGAGCTAATGCTAACATGTTCTGACGTATAGAAAGATATACACAAATGTTAGATATGCTAGGTGGTGTAGCTGAATTCACGTTGGAGCAGGTTTGTAGTTGATTCACTGAACAAATGCAACGTTTATTTTAATTTGTTTAATATCTTAAAGGTTCGGTGTGTAGAATTTAGTGACATCTAGTGGTGAAGTCGCATGTTGCAGTTGATTTGATTCACCTGCATGTTTTCTGTTTCATTCGAAGCTTCTATTGAGCTAACTTGTTCTGTGTGTTTCCTCTTACAGATCACTAAATAATTCATAATCCTCTAAAACGTTGTGTAAAGGTAGAACTTAAAGTAGAACTTAAAGTAGAACTGCTTAATCACAGGCAGCTGTATAATTAGTGGGTCTTTGCGAGTCACAGATTTTAGCCCCCTCAGACCTGGACCTCACATGCCAAGAGTCCATAAATTAATACAATCTGTAAAACTGGAACAAACATATAAAGGCAAAAGAAAACGGCTTCATCAGCTTCTCAATAAATGATGCAAAGAAAGCATGGCACTTAATTTATTCAAATCAAATTCATGTTTCATCTTGAACACGTAGACTAACATCACATAATGATTAATAACACGGTCGAGCTGGGTTTCCTGCGCTCCTCTGCTGGAGGCTCTTCTTGTAATGATTCAACAAACTCACATTTATCACACGTTCCACTGCTTCTTCACGTACACTAGCCTGTGCAGACAACATAATGCATCGGATTCTGTGTACTCATATGACAAATGTTGAGCGGTGCATGAATCAATAGACATCAACAGTGAGACACATCATATAAACAGCAGCGTAGCACGTTGTAAGGTGTACAGGACATGACACGTTTAGACAGGGAACTAAGCCTCAGCGAGAACAACATTTTGAAAGCAGGCCACACGGGCAGTTTTAACTTTCAACTATTTTTACCTCCACCAAGGACGTTTGTTTGTTTACACAAAAACAAGTGAAAGATTTCCACGAAACCCGGTGGAAGGATGTGGTGTGGGTCACTTTCTTTAACATCGTGAGATGGGACTCAGCCGTGGCTCCAGTTTGTTAACGGTTTTAAACAGAAGATAAAACTTTGATTTTACTCAATTGAAACATTACAAGTTATTGAAAGTAACTAAATTAATCCAGGAGGAACACACACACACATGGCCGTGGGTTCCTGTTTACAAAATAAGTTAGAAAGGACAAACAAAGCCATGGCACTTCAGTGAGTAAAACAGCAGGTTCTGCTTTGAGAGACAAACTAAGAGCCGGCTGCTCCGACTTGTTCGGTCACAAGTCAGAGAAAAGGAGTCATAAGATCATGTTAGCATCAACAACACGGTCTGTTCTGAAGTGGAATCCAACGTCTGACATGTTTCACTTTGAACCATTGCATGTTTGTACAGACAAAGACAGAGCATCTACTGAATATCCATAGAACAGCATGAATACATATAGACTAGCAGAGGTACCAACTGTGATTCTGAAAAGGTCTCTAATAAATAATAATACACTGACTTTAGGGCTGTCACGAAATCAGATTTTCACTGAGGATTTGTCACCAAAATAATTCACGATAATGATAAAATGGCAAAATCAATAGAAAATCTGAAATTAAAAAGGCCATCAGTAAAAATTCATCTTCAATTTAGTTTAGTGTGTTTGTTTCTTTTTGGCAAATGAATTTAACTCAAAATACAAAATATTAATACATACTCGGTTGGAGTGTGAACCAGAGAGTCACTGAGAAAATAAACAGAAGTGATTTGATTTGTTCATGTACACATTGTTATCATAAGGGCTTTTATTACTATGTTATCATAATTTCAGCTTTTAGTGACGTGTCAAATACCTGTGTATCGTAAACACCCCTAAATGACATTGCATAAAACAACCAAAGGCACGTTTCCCTTTGTTTGCAGAGCAGTGCAGAGGCAGAAACTCAACATCTATGACACGCTCTACCTAATGCTTGGTCTGACCGGGTGTGTACTCAGTGTGAATGCTGCTGCAGCCTGCGGACACGCTGGAGGAGGTCGTGTCCCGACATCAACTGGCCCGTTTAAGCTCCACTCAAAATTAAGATGGAGATGAAGCTTAGTGCAGGAAGCGGATGCTCATTTTCTGTTCCACGTCCACCTTCTCCAAGACCTGAGGGAACAAGGAAACAGTTGAAAAGAATGATTCTCTGCGGTGGAGCTGTAATGTTTAATGGGAACAGCAAGAAACACATGTATCTGGTAAATTTCAATTCAGACACACAACATGGATGCTAGAGAGAAAACATTATTTTTGTACTATTTTTCTATATATTTATGTATTTCAAATATTGCCTTTACATTTTGTCTTGGTGTCATTTGTAAAGCTTTTTGATTCAACCTTGTTGTTGGAATGTGCTTCACTAATAAATTTGCTTTGCCTCTTGGACGTGAGCAACTAACCAAAACCGACCCGATGTTTTTCCCATTTACGATGTAAAAAAAAAAATCAAATGTGCTCATGACTAAATGTTCAGAACCTAAATGAAAAGCACATTTCACATGATACTTGTTGTGTAGTCACTTGTTGAGGACACAAACTTTAGAAAGTACAGTACAGAATACAGAAGCGGTATTACAGGTACATTAGAGAGTCGTATATGTCAGGTGACTGATGCCCTCCAGCCACAGAACTCACCTTGATGAATTCATTGAAGGAGATGGAGTTATCTCCGTTTGTGTCGGCCTCCTGTATGGTCCTATCAGCAATGCTGCCGAGCTGTTCATCTGAAATGTTTACACCAACCATCATCCTGAGGACCTGTAAACAACACAAAGTCCCTTTAGAGTTCATGAATGTCAGAAAACGGTTTGTGGTGAAGATTAAATACGAGTCGCGATGTCTGCCCAAACAGTTTTGTGATTTGTTTTGAAAACAAGTATTTAAGCTCCACACAAGATAATTTGTAGGTATTTCACTTCAACGGCAGGAAGCCACACGATGATAAATAACAGTGAAACACTTATTTTGTGAAAAACAGGCAAACAAACTCTGAAATGCATCTTTCGAGTTTCACGGCTTCGCGCATCACGTGATGCAGGTGACACAAATGTTTTGTGCAAAACAAGAAATCTGTCTGAGTCATTTAACCCCCAGCTTACAGCAATTACAGGTCACACAATGTCACAGAAACCGACGCGGCCTCACAGAGGCACAACAAATAACACGGAGGGAGCTCGGAGGAAGACAAAATACAGGATATTAGACCGTCTGGGAAGATCAACATGTAGTTACGGAGCGATATCACATCATTATCAGCACAAGGGCAAAGTCCCCTCATTGACATCCAGATCCTTCTCTCACTTGGAAACAGCTGTTACACAATAGCATTGTTCCCTTGTCAGGCACAGGATGAAGAGCAAACATTTTCAGAGGTAATAATGGATTTCGGTCACAACACAAATCTGGATGTGAACGGGCCTGAAGCCGCTCAGTTCAGTTTCGATTCTTAAAGGTCGCAGAGCTGAAATCAATCAGTGCAACAGAACGTGTGGCAGAGCAACGGAAATGGAAACAGACGACAGCGTGCACCAGTGGGTCTTTGTTCTTTTACAGAAAATCTATCTTCTGGTTAATAACCTTCACCGAGGAGGGTATGTTTCGGTTGGGCCTTGGCGGAGCATTCTACTGAATAATGAATTCCTCAGACATTCTACATCAGCAGCAGCCATCTTGATCGTTAACAAAAGTGCTTTGGCAGCGAGCGCTCCTCTGTCAGTCAAAATATCAAAGCCCATCTTAGATAAATGGTTGTGGTCCGACCAGTTTCAGGATGCATGGAAATCAGTCTGAATGGTGTGTGTGTGTGTGTGGGGGGGGGGATGGGATTTCCATGAAGAAAGGACGTGTCGAAACTATTCACCACTTGGCTGATTTACTTGTGAAGCAACTGTTTCCACAATCTGTGACACAACGTCTCGTTTATATGACCAACCCGTCCACTCACCTGCAGCAGCTCATCCCGGGAGATTTTGTCGTCTCTGTCCAGGTCATACAGACGGAAAGCAACTGGGAAGAAAAACAAAAACCATAAGTCATGGGAGACACATTATGAAACCCTGTGAATGTTCATGATACTGGTCCCCGGCTCCACCCGGACACGCCTCCGTGACCGAGCTCTGCACTCACAGAGCAGCTTGTTTGTCCTGCTGTTGAGCGGCTCGCTGACTGGCTTGTTCTTCTCGTTGTCCTCTATCGGTCGGAAGTGAGCTAAGGTTCGCATGAAGCCCCGGAAGTTTACCTGGTCCTCTCTGAAAAACAGACAAAACAAAGGCTTTACTTTTATTAATGTCCCAATCTGGATCAGATACACAATAAACTGATTCTTCTGTACTGGCTCATGTTACCTTTATACTCGTGACAAACATTGGCTGTGCGGGAAAAACAATGACAACTCAAACTAGTTGTAACCCAACACCATTTTACCAGGTAAAGCACATTCACCTCTATTGTCATGTTCGTCTGAAGCAAACAAGGAAAAAGGAAGAGATCTGAAATCCTTTAAAGGCCTCGGCTGAAATTACGCATCGGACTTTCTTTGGGGGTTTTAATGATACGTCTGCAAACATCTGGTTTTTCACTACAGCCAAATACAAAACCAGAATCTTGCTGATTTATTTTACACAGAACTGTGGGGAAGAACTGAGCTTCTCAAGTCTGCAGCCAAGCAGCCACAGAGCATCACGGCGTGGTTTGGCTCTGTGGTGCCTGTGACTCAACTACTTGCGTAGAAAAGATCTCTCAGAGACGACAAACCAGTAACTTTGAACAACTCACCCCTCAGGGAAAAACGCATTGATGATTCTGTCTCCCAGAGGGTTGATGGCCAACTCCGGGATCCTCTGGAAATCCTCTCGACTGCAGACGCCAGGAGAGAAAATGGAAGTGAGAATGCAACGTGATGAATAAATACATAAAACAATTTAAAAACAGATCCTTGACTTTCATCAACTCTAAAAAGCTATGAGACTCATGTCTTTGTTATAATTTTAAATCTGAATTGATTTGACTGAAAATATGAGAACAGGAAAAAACAAGGAAGAAAAACGTTTCACAAATAAAAACTATGGATTCTGAAATATATTTTTAGCAGCGACGATATCAAGTGATGAAATTATGGTTTTTATTTCATCAGCAGGACCAGAAGTTGGCCAGGGACACTGGGACAGCTAATGAATGACAGGGAAGTCACCTTGGACCTAAATGAGGCTGCACCCGACTGCGTGCTGTGACTTAAAAGCACTGGAGCAAGAACAAGTGGAGCCGAGAACTTGTGATGTGTAAACACAAGAATGAGTTTATCACTAAACTGTACAGAGTTGAGGCTCTTTTTTAAAACCTATCCCAGGGAGACTGATCTGAAAACAAATCTTCTGCCAAGTCAATGAGCAAATTCTCAAAGTAAAGTTTAAGCAGCTTCAATGATTAAACCATTTCTTCACCTATTGCTTGTTCTGCTCAGACGATGAGAAGAGTCGACAGGAAGTTAATCAAAGACTAAAGAAATGTCACATTGAGGTCTCACTGATTACTGAGTTCATTAAGACTCACTGGCTCTGGAACCCATTTGAGAATGAATGATGTTTTGCAGAACTGTGGCTGACAACCTTAATTTAATGACAATTCGTCTCTAACACAATTTATCTTAATTTACCTTGAATAGTGCATTTAAATCCAAATTAGCTTAAAAGAAAATTGTTCTACTAATCTGCCAAAGTCAAATTTTGTCTTTATATTTACAATCAAGACCATGAAATGTATTTGAACACCCTTAATATTTGTCCTCATTACTAGTCTTTCAAGTGAATCTGTTTTTGAAAACTCTTGCCACAATATGTCAAAGTTAGGCAGCTTCCAATGATTTTTAAAATTTGCTTTTCTCAAGAACAAAACCGTGATGAAAGCCGGCGTCATCTGCCATCAACCTCCGTCAATAACAACTCACAGAGCTGTGAGAGAGAAGATGATTTATTAACGTCGTCATGATAACAAGTGAACCACTGTGAGCCGACTGAATCACAACCCACGGACTCTAACTAACCAACCTGACCTGCAGAGAAGAGAAGTTGGTGAGTTGGTTTTAGGTCAAACTGCAGGATTGAAGGAACCAGACTAACCAGCCACATCTCCAGGCTGCTGTTTACTTAAGCGAATCAGACAATGGTTGTAACATTAGGTCTTACCTGAGGGTTCCGTTTTCACCTTTATCCAGGCTGGTGAAGCGGCTGTACAGGCGAGTTATCTGACTGTGGGAGACTGTGGGTGAGAAACCAAAGAGACATCGTTTTTTACAACTAAACGAGCAGAAGATAACAGACAAACACTGCTTCAGGCAAAGTAACGTGTCATCTACATCATTCTGCTACAAGAACTCATCAATGACAACAATCATCTTCAGCAAAGTGCTTTGATGTAGTTAATAAGAAAGAGAAAGAACAAAATTCTGATGCAGACATTTAAAGGTTTAGACAAATTTAGTTTTTGATCAAACAGCTAAAAACTCTCAATCCTCTAAAACAGAAAAAGCTCAGATTTCATGATTACAGGTCCCATGACTTGCACAAAGGTTTGGTTGCTTAAAGTTTAACTCTTTGACAATATGTTATATTTCATCATCTTACCTATGTATTGTTATTTTAAATCGTATTTAGTAGAGTTACTTGTTATTACTCTCACTTGGCAGTTTATTTGGTCAAACTAGCTCAAATATCAACTGTCCTGCAGAAGATCTACCTTCATGAATGTGATCATGTTCAGTTCGTGGTGCATTAAATGGATTATCATTTATATTGTTTCCTCCACATCATTTGCATGAAGGGAGTTGACTGAATAACAGAAACACAGACTAGATCCCACGAAGTGATTTAAGCAGCATTTTCTCTAAAAACACTGTAAATACAAACTTCCTGGAGGTAGGATTCACTGCAACTTTGTTAAATTAGTCAACATTAAATTGAACAAGGTGTTAAACTGCAAACTTTGAGGATAAACCCCACATATCCACATTTAAGTGTCTCAGTCACGGAGCTGAGGGAGAAAAGTTATCAGCCACACGATGAATGTTTATGGTGCAACTTCCCATTATGACAGGATTTGTTGATTTTACAGAGGAGCAGATTTGAGGTCAGTGTAACGCATGTCAACATGAAGGTGTAAATGCAGCAGCTGACGAGTCAAAGTCCCGGAGTCCATCAGCCGGAGCTCAACTTACAGCCCGTCTCCTTCTTGATCTCCTCGATCTCCTCCTCCCGGAGTAGCGTGGACGCCCTGGAGCCCATGATGAAACCGGAGCCGCTGCGAGAGACCGTTAGCACACAGGCTAACAGGGGGAGCTAGCAGCCGGCTGCTGGCAGAGGTCGATGCGGGCTGAAGACGCAGCAGAGGCCGAACCCGGGTTGACTCTTCGGCTCCTGACGCTTCTCTCCGCGGACACTGTGCGAACTAACTCCGCTTCTCTGCGCTGCGACGCGTTTTCATGATCATATCACGGGTTTCGGTCACTGTGACTTCCTGCTTCCACAAACAGGTGGGCGGGGCCTCAACTAGGCCGACCTCCCGTACAGGACCCAGCTTTTAGGTAGCTGATTTACCGCCTGCGCAAAATGGGAAGATAATAATTTGTATATAATTATATATGAACTCACATTTACCATATTAATAACTCTGCTGAATAAAGACTTGTGCTAATTACAATTTTTAATCAAACTATATTTAAGTAACCAAGAAAACAGATTCTCTTTGGGTCATGCTAAGTGAAGCTAGCTGCCGAGAGGGGGTCACTCTTTCTGTGTCTGGATATATATTAGATTGTATTATATCGTGTTATATTATAGTATATTACATAAAATTATATTGATATTATATTATATCGTGTTGTATTATAGTATATTATATTAAATTATATTATATTATTGGAATTATTGAAATTGATATTATTCTTATTCTTATTGTCCGTCAGATGAATTGACCTTTTCAACGCCTGCTTGAAAACTCACTAAAGTTTGCGGAAAATTTTAAAGTGGTGAACATTTACGTATTCTGGAGGAATTTGAAATGGGCGTGGCAAAATGGCTGAACAGATAAATAAATAATGCCCCTTACTTCGCTTTCACCGATCTTCACGAAATTTGGTACGTGTGTATCATCATCAAAACACGAGGTTGTTGTAAACATGTCAGTGGTCACAGATTCCTTTGATGTCTTAGATGTTGCAAAGATGAAAGATTTATACGATCTGAAGACAAGCAGTGGCGGCTGGCCAGTAGAGGGCGCTAGGGCACCACCCTCCGTTGTGGAGAGTGTTTATTTTTTAATTTTATTTCTTTATAAAAAACAAATCTAACATTAACTATGATAACTTATTTATGTGTTTAACATTCACAATAAAGTGTGTTGTATAAAATATAAATAAATATGTTCAGTGGAAATGTGTGGGAAACAAGTGTTCAGGGCACCGTCTGGAAATGTCGCCCATAAAGCAAAGACGAGTAGCCAATAAGGGACTGTTGCTGGGGAAGATACGCGTATAGCAAAGTAAATTTGGCAAAACCTGCAGTGAGGTTAATACATTAGAAACAAGGCTCATTTTAGATTAGTTTGTCAGATTTTATTTCAAGATACATCAAAGTCTCTTGAGGTTCAACTAACATTCAATATTTTGTGGTGTGACCTTAACATGTCAATCAAACATTCACGTCAAGCCTTCCATGCCACACATAAAGCTGAAAGCACAACAAATTTACAAATTTAAAAATAAATCAGAAGCAGTAAAACATGATCCACAAACCCAGGACAGGGGGGGTAGTGCAATTCATCATAAAAACACATTAAAATTCTCAGTTTAAAAAAAAAAAAGGGTGTTGATAAAACGGCAGCATCAAGTCCATGTCAGATTGATTCCTAAACAGTGCAAAGACAAACATCATCTTCTCAGGTTCTTCCACATAGAAGAAGCAGCCTGATCCAAGACTTGATGGATTTGTAGAACGATTTTCACTTGCTGAAATGACACACGGAGTCCATGGCCAGCTGGATTCTGCAGAGAGAAACACAACAAGATCACCCGTTACATTTAGTCTAGGAATGTAAAATGCATCAGCAATTCACTTTTATCTTATAATAGCAGCTTAGAAATTCTTTTGACTGTTTCCTCTTTCATTCCAACTCTTCACCCTGAATGTCTGTTCTATGTAACTTTGGTGAGTGGGTTCGATCTCCTGTGAGAAGTGTGGAACTGAACTGAGAGTCTCAGCTTTAATTGTCAGAATCAGGTCCAGTGAGTTGAAGAGTAAAGCTGAACTTTAGATCAGTTAAAAAGACTTAGAAGTTGTTAAAAACCAGGAAAATATGAACAGAGTTTGGTGGAATTGTCACAGCGGCAGATCTTCTGGATCATGGGTAATATCCATCGTTGTGTGGCTGCAGAGGGCGCTGTTGCTCGTTTAAAGCCCAAATACAGTTTCTGTGTTCATTGTAATGAAGGAACATGTCCTCAGTGCAACACTGTGGCTCATTGATGTGTTTTTAATAGTCCTTGGATAAAAATAGAGCTCTGTTACATAGTGGAATATGACACGTGTGGTTTCAGTTCAACAATTTTTTGCCAAAACTGAACTTTTATGGACAAAACTTCAACTGTATTAAGTAAAGAGATCCATTTTTCTAAATATGAAGCAACCCATTTTAAAGTCTGTTACATTAGGAGTGAATCTGACTGTACCTGTTTGCAGGGTATCCTCTCTCACACAGGTTCACCAGAGCATACAGATGCCTCAGAGCGTATTCATACTGAAACACAAAAGGGTATTGTCTTTGATAAACAGTGAGGGAAACTTTACAAGATTTAAACCTCCCCCTATGTATTTGTTGCATCTGAAATGTCAAATATTTCCCATGACAACAAAAGATGATACCAGTTTTAAAATACATGTGAAACTAGTCTGGTGTTTCCTCTTTTAATGCAGAACCAGACATGTGACATGTCACTCGTTTCAACCATTAGCTCCAGATGTAATCTCATCAACTACAGTGGCCACCAACACTTTCTGAGCAGGACGTCCTCAGTGTGATTTAAAGGAAAAGGAATCGACCCCTGCTGTGCGGCTCTACCTCGGTTTTGTGCCAGTTGAAGCAGTTCTGTTTGTAGTGTTTGACCGCAGCCTTGTAGCACTGGTGCTGGGACAGGTCGGCTCTTTCGTTGAAAACCACCTCAGCCTCGACCTTACTGCCGGTCACCTTCTCAACCACTCGGTGCATCGTCTCAGCGAGCATCTCCCTGACCTGAACATACACATGGTCACATGCCGTTAGAAATCTGGAACATTCTCAGTAATGAATACGTGCTCAGTTTGTGGGGTTACATCTGATTTGCATGGGGGAAAAAAGTCTCAGCCATAAAACCAGAGAGCTTGGTCAGTCCTTACCTTGAGGTGTGCGCTGATCTCCATCAGCATCCCCCTTGCAAATGCGATGTCATTAGAGGCCATCAGCTTCCTCTTGAGGATGGCCAGGGGAACGTCCGGGCTTGGGGTCAGATCCAGATTCCTAACGGGCTGCAGGGTCACTGAAGGAGCAGGTGGGCCGCCGGCTTTGTGGTCACCCTGGAATGCGTCAACCTTCATGTGGCCCAGCGTCTAAATGGAAAGTAAGAAACTCAGGATGAGTGATCGAAGGAGAGAAACACTCACTATTCAGCCAGTCGCAACAAACTTGTTAAGTCCATGTTGTCATTGGTTTCCCCCACCTTGTTCCCAAACTGCTGGACGTGGCTGGTGTTTGTGTGGCTCCGTACAATCTTGTACTGCTTCATCAAAGTTTCTTTGGCCAGGTCCTCCTGGAAACAGACAAAAAAAAGTGAACACCACAAACTGATTAAGACACTGATTATTTTGTTTGATCGATGGAGGTTGAGATTCTGCTGTGGGAGATATACTGAAAAATTTAGTTTTTAAACAACATGTGTATGCAAACGTTCCAGGACGTTTCCTGCTGAAGATAAACAGCTGTTGGAAACTTTAACCACTTCCTTTTCGTGCCCATTTGTGACCCGGTGAAACAGAAAACCTCAATGGACTACATTTAGAAGTATATATATATATACACATCAGTCAGTCATCAAGTGGCACCCACCACATCAGAGTCCTCCATCCAGTTCACGCTGTACCAGTCGCCCAGGTACGTCTCCCTCTTCTCGTCATAGTAACAGGCGTAAGAGGACTCATGGGAGTTGGATGCTGTGGTGGCGTACACTGCAAAACACAGAGACGTTCTCATGTTAGTGAGTGTGATCGATTTTAATTTTACAGCATGAAAACCTTAATAAGAATCACACGACAGTTTGTGAGTTTGACGCAGCTGAACTGTTGGTGGAGGTTTGTGCTCTTCTGAGGTTCAGTCTAGTTTTAACCTGATAACATGATTTGACTGGTGAAAGTAAAGTACAGAAATTCAAGGCTTTGGTTTCACACAATAAAACCAGAACTTTGATCCATTTCCTGTGCAGATCCAGTTAAGTTAAAGTGCACAGATAACAAGATGCCAAACCAGTGCTGACCTCAGTGGGATTTGTATTTATCATATTAACAATGATTTGTTCATGACAGAAGATGCAAAAAAACTGAATTGAAAACTAAAAACAGAGTCTCCATCTTGTTGAGGAAATCCCAGCAGTTTATTCTGTCGATTTCTGACAGAGTTTTGGTCTTTTGGTTGTTTCAAATTCAGACGTAAGGGAAGTAAAACAATCACAAACCAAAGGTACATTCATGCTGCAGAGGTTTGAAGTATTTCATCGATCGATGCCGTTTATTGATCTGTGCTGAGTCAGTATCTCTTTTTTTACTGGAAAGTGAATCTGGTGAGATAGAGTTCAACTTACCGTCAATGTCAGCGGGCAGAGGCTTCATCATTGACCCAGACTCACACGCCTCAATGTACAACACCATCTGTCAATATGAGAGAGAGAGAGAGAGAGAGAGAGAGAGAGAGAGAGAGAGAGAGAGAGAGAGAAACAAGTTACAATCTGATCATCACATGACTGTGTCACCTGCACACCTGCACACACACACACACACACTGCAGGACATGTACACACACGTAGGCTTGTGAATCACACATGGGCAAGTTGCTGCGCACCTTTTTGTATTTCTTATTTTCATGCATGTATTTAATGGCTTCCTGAAGATCTTCAACATGGAGCTGCAGGGAGAGAGAAAAGAAAATGTAATTTTAAAAATTATATATATATATATAATTTATATAGCTTCACATCCATCGCTTTTTATCATGGAAGATAATCATCTCACAAAACAAGCTGAACAACCTTTAAAAAGGTGTCTTGTTCCTATTTCATGGTTAAAAAGTAGCTTCTTTGTTTTTTGCCTTCACAGAAGAAGGAAGTAAAACCCTTCTCACCTCATCATTGGGGAAAGCCAGAATACCAGGTCCCCCGTGGTCGGTGAAGTACACAAACACATGATCGTTGGGGCCGCTGCCAAGACAAAGAAATCAAGGTTAGAAAAACCAAACATGTGCCCTTGTTGAGTTTCGTGTGAGGTTCACGCCTCCACACCTTGTTTCATTTCAAATCACTTGCCTCTTCAACACTTTTCCTGAGCCCCCTTTGGCTGTTGAAGAATCTCCCTTCAGCACAGCCAGGAAGTTCTCCGGAGTCACATCCTGCAGAAGAGAAGGGCAACCAGTCCGAAGTAGTTGAGTTTGGTGTAGACATCAAACAAAGTACTGATTCCACAGCCCTGATTTAAACTCTTTTACAAATACACATGTGTTGAAGCACCTACATCCCCAGTGTAATCTTTAGGAACTCCCTTGTACACGTCTGTGCCATTCGGCCGGTTGATCACGATCCCAGGGGTCGGGTTCCTGGAAACAAAAACGTGAGGCAGATTTACAGAAGGAAGAGCAAATCGCTGACAAAACATGTTTTTGTGATGACAGGGCAACAGACGTATGATTCACAGATCAGGTGACAGGACGAGAAGCTCCACAGAGTTTCAACATTATTTCCCTATTCACTGCAGAATCTCAACAACGCACACGAGTGTATGTGAAACTGCAGAGTCACAGTGTGATCGACACACACAGATTTATTATAGTTCAGTAGAAATGTTATTTATTAACCACAAACCAACACATGCTGATACTGATGTCAGCAGGATACTGATATTAAACAAGACAAATCCAAGTTTCATAACCTTTCACTAAAACCTGACCTACATTATGTCAAGATATTACATTTTTAATAATAACAATAATATTCAACCTGTCAGGGTTATTACAACTTAATTAACCTGCTTCTTTCTCCAAGAGGTGGATTCACATCTAAAAACATATTAGTACAATATTTATTAGAGCCAAACTGATTTATGCGATATGAGCCTAAATTCAAGTTCTATGTACGTGGTTATATTTGTGTTTTCTTTTTGTTTATAGATATTTATTGTAAAGTTTATTGTTAATCTGTAAAATAATGGACAATTTTTGACTGACCAGCGCTAAAAGCTAATGGTGACTCAGCAAACTGATCAGTTAATCGACAGCGTGTTATCATAATCGATAAATCATTTAATTCAAGCAAAAATAACTGTGAGCAGCAGCCCTAGTAAATCATTCAGTGACGTGTGCAAGGAGCAAGTTCCAGTTTCTTTCTTTTTCTGCCTCTAATTTCCATTTTTTGAGCAGGTTTGTCGTGACTCAAGTTCAGTGAAGGCTCCTCATTTACAGTATCAAAGTCAAATACAGAGTAAAAAGTTTAGTTTCAAACTGGCCGACGACAGGACAAGTCCACACTGAACCTGTCAATCATTACTGTCCATACTGGTGTATTAACTGTGTATCAGAGCGTAACAATGATTCTATCTCCGACTGAAACTGACGGATCTGCTTTCACTGCCGCTCCCATCTTCAGTGTCCGTGTCAGTAACAAGACTCCGAGTCAGAGTCCCGGAGCAGAACTCAAATGAGTTTCTTGTGACTCCTCTCAGCGCGTCTCTTTAACTCGGGCTGTTTACTAGGCTGCTCTGAACACAGGGCCCACATTCCACAGAGACACAATGAAATGAGAAACATGTGCGTGTGAGATCACCCTGCGGTTTATTTACATGACTGCCAGGAATTACTTTCACAATCGATCAGCAAATTATTTTCTTGGCTAATAAGAACTGTTGAGACTTGAGTTTCGTTCTTGATGTAGCATTTACGAAATTAAAGATTAAAGTACAGTAAAGGACGAAGGTAAAAACCAAAAAACAGCAACTCACTCTTCATTCTGAGCCAAGTCGTCGTACATCATGACCACGATCTGCTCGTCCGGGATCCCGTTGCTGTGGACGATCTGGTACGCATGGCAAGCATCAGCCTGAGGGAGAAGAAGGAGATCAATATGAGATTAGAGCTGCCCTTTGGATTAAAGACATTTTAAATTACATCAAGGTAATACAAAAAACTAAAACCATCAATCACACACTTGGTGGGGGGGGGTGTCAGTAAACAAACTCTGGGCAGTATGGACTCACTTTTTTCTCATGTTGTAGAAAAGTCTCTGCAGGTCCAGAGTTACTTCATCTACAGTAGCTTACATTTCTTCTTTCTTTCCCTCAATTCATTTGCAAAGCTTGTACTAATGAACATTGCCACATGTTGACGTAGGTGTTTACTAGTCTTTTTTTTTTTTTATAAATTGAACAATTAAAATAATATGACACTACAAGCACTAATAAGGAGCAGATGCAGCCAGATGGACAAATAAGCAAGAGACAAAACAAGACAATTAATTAATCAATCATCTATTAATACAGTTTCTAAATTACGTTGTTGCATTCTTCTCTTTTGTTTGAGTTTCAGGGATTCGTCATGATTTTGTTTTGACATTTTTTCAACTTCATGTACTTGGATTTTCCCCCAGGATCAGAATGAAGGTCATTTTAGAAATAGTCTTTTTTGGGAGAAGGTTTAAAGTTTGAAACAGTAACTTATAAATATCCACTGGATAAACAGACGAGATGAGATTAGAGCTGCACACATGATCTCTGACTCAGTGGATCTTATCACAGACCAAGGAGCCGGTCGGTCAGGTCCCCCCCCCTCTCCTCTCACCTGGTGTCTGTAGTTGTACCAACCATTGGAACCAGCCACGATCACCACCCAGTGCTTCCCAGCGTCCGGCCCCTGCTGCGGGGCGGGGAGGGCACTGACCAGGCCGAGGCTCAGGCCGAGCAGGAGGAGCAGCGACGGACACATTCCCGTCTGTCAGTCGGTCGGTGGTGAGGGGGGGTGTCCTGGATGAATGAAGGAGACAATAAAACCCCAACCGGAACAATCAGGGTGAAACTTGAAATGAAAAACCAACTGGGAGCCGATAGATAAACAACAACAAGTCACATGGAAGTCACATGACGTCGCCTCTCCTGCTAGCCGCTAGCACAACAACGAGCTAACAGAACAGAACGTGACGCAGCGTAAAACAAACCGCGACCGAACCAAACTCCTGCACGGACATTTTTATAATTCAGTAGTTTTATTGAGTTTTGTTTTTTACCTTGTTCACAGAGAAGCTGCGGAGAAGAAACTGAATAAAGCAGCTGCAGCAGCCGGTCGCTTATATATGAGGGGGGGAGGAGCCGTTGATGAGCTGCAGCCAATCGGAGAGGCGCATGGGGGCGGGGCCTTACTGTAAACACTCACGTGAATGGAGGATCGTGGTATGAACATGATGTGTTTACTGACCGTAGGGAAAACTGCACTTCCGCCAGATAAAAGTTATCTACTCTAAAGTGAACTTAAGTCCTAATACTGTGAAAACAATAATATCTATCTCTGCACAGCACCTTTCAAAACAGCTGTTACACAGTTAAGGAAATATAAAGATTAAAAATCAACAGTGTAAAAAGTAAACAGGGCTGTACATAATAAAAAAGTAAAATTTACATTATATACACCCTAAACCACCTAATAATATTAATAAGGTAATAAAGATTATAAGAACAACAACTTAAGTAAGTTGCATAAAATGGAAATATTCAAGTGAGGTACAAAAAGCAGAATTTTTATAAATACAGTACTTTAGTAATTCAACGCTGCTCCTCTAATATCAAAAACATCAAGCAGGTACAACCTAGACTTTAAACTTAGATAGTTACACATTCCTGCAGGCTCTGCACTTTCAATATTAAGAAGATATTAAATGCCACAATAAACAGCCAAGCTTCATTTAATCCGAGTTGGTTTACATCAATAATAAAAATACTTGTGTGGTAGATAAACACTCAGTTAGCAGTTCATCACGTCTAATACATCATCAGATCCTCCCTTCACGTAGGAAGAATGTTCAGCTTGTGTTGTAGAAGTTTTGATCACACTGTTTCTATCATTTAGCCTTTTATTTATAAATGTGATGGACGAAAATAGGAACATCTGAACGATGTACTTCACTTCAATAGCACCACAAACTCTGAAAAGACCATGAAGTTTAATAAGCACAGTGTCATATGATTTCCTCTGCAATAAACAAATCGTATAAACCAGAGGAGAAATATCACCTCTTCACTGCACCTGCTTATCACAAGTTTGGTTTTAACGTTCTGTCACGAAACATTTTGTACATTTTATGTCGATGACGCAGTTTCTTCTTCACCGACTGCAAACTGAGACTCAAACTAACAGCAGCGACTTGTCTGATCTGGAGTTTAGTCAAAACAGACCTTCAGGGATCAATAACACGATACAGAAACAATCACAAGAGGCATTTTAAAGATGTCAGCAATAAATCAAACTTTTATTTCTCCATATAGAAAAGAATTAAGTTAAATAGCGAAACAGTCCATCAAAAATCTGGCATCTTGTTTTCAACCAGTGGTCCTTAATACATTAACCTTTGTCCCAAAATGAAAAAAAAAAGATATAACAAAGTGTAAATACCATGTTCACAGTAATAAATATTGAAAACAAAATCTTTTTTTTACATTTAAATTATATTTATATACATATATATATATATTTGTGTAAATATATATATACATACTATAAAGATATAGATATAATCATATACAGTAAAAAGTTATTTTCAAGTTTATCAAACATAAAATAGTAAAATAAAAATGGCTGAAAACAGAATGATGATTGCATTTATTGTTTCATTCCCAAGGCATCAGTCACCATGGCCATTCAGAGTCTGTAATAAATAAAATGTGATATCCTCTAAAGATTGTAGTGCATCACTGTAAATCAAACAACAAAAACTGTAGTGCAAGTTTATTTTTCTTTGCGCAAAGTAATCTTGCAAATGTCAAACTTATCGAAAACGGAATGACAACAATGAAAACAGAGAAGTTTGCTCAAAGTCTTTAACTTCAGGCTGTTCTGCACCACAACGTTCTCCGTCGTCTTGGCAGCAGAAAACAAAAAAAAGCTTTCACATATAGAAAAACCGTGGCAGATATTCAAAACCAGGCTTATTTGGCAAATTATTTCAAAGACAAACAAAACACAAAAAAAACTCTCCAAAGGCTTTTTACACTCATCTCTGTCATAATTGACCAAAAACAAAAAATAGTCGATGAAATGCATAGAAATTAATTACCAGTAGCAAGAAGTAACGTAAGGTTTTTTTACTGTCATGCAGCATTTCTGAGACGCAAAGCAAGGCAGATACTGTAGATGTGTGTATCGATGTAGTAAAGGATGTTCAACGAATGTCGGCTCTGCCTCCGCTTGCACTTTTCCCTGGCTTCCGTTCCCCCTCAGTGATAAGGAACGGGGGGGAGGGGGGGAGGCCTCCCGTTTCCTGTTTGTCTGCAGGCTCCTCGTTCTGCTGAGAGCCAGAGAGGTTTGGCTTCGTCTTGTGTGTGTGTGTGTGTGTGCATGTGCGTGTGTGCGTGTGATGTACGCGCTTGCTCGTCTCAAACCTCTGCACCCAGCTCAATGATCCCAGTCTCAATAATGGGCACTAGCTTATCGTCCACCTGTACCAGCAGGATGGTCTTGTCGATATGGGAGCGATTGGCTGGTTCTCGGCTACAAGGCACCCACCGGTGAATCACCTGCAGGGGGCAACACAGCGAGCGGCTTGGTGAGAGGAAGCATCCAATCAAAGTTATGAGGCGTTTTATTACAGAGCAAGTAGGTCACAGAGGGTGTGATAGGTCGAAGACACAAGTATAAACGACATGATGATGACATAATCATATTTACAGTGTGTGAGCTGAACAGACAACTTACACTCACTACAACAATCTGTGTGTGTGCTAAGAACTTACATGTCCTTCCATGCCCTCCAAAGGGCTCCAGTCCCTCCAGCAGGTCCGTCCTGCTCTCAGTCTCATGGTCTCCTCAGGCCACTGCAGCTCCTTCCTCTTCGATAAGTTGATGGTCTCCAGCACCTGACTCACGTCCACAATCTGGACCACACCATGGAACAGAAACAAAGAAGTAAGCATCAGAGGTTGCAGACTCTGAGGTGAGGATGCAGATGAAGAGGATTCGGCCCCAAGCAGCAGTGTAACTAGAAACTTGATTTCAGGGCATCGTGAAGCCATGTGATGAAGATGATATGCACTGAGGGCAACAGAATAAAGTGATTGTTCTTCAATAGAGTATTAATCTAATTTCAGAATTATACAAGTAGAACATGGTAAAAATAGAAACTTCTAGGCAAACCTCTATGTAACAGAATTTAGTTTGTATATTGATATAAGCAGTTTTCTTCCCTAGCTCAGTCACCAAATGCTTGTTTTACAGGGTAAATTGTAAAATCAGCAATTTTTTTAAAGTGTATACGTTGCATTATCAGAACTATTTTGTGAAAACTCTCACAAACTTGTCAGACTTGTCAAAGGTTTTCTGACACTGAATATCTGCTGCTACATTTTAAATGACAGAGCTTTCTTTTGTTTTTTGGATGTGATTATCATTGCAGCTTTTCTGCGGTCTTCACAAACCTGCACTCTGTAGGAGATGTCGTCTCTGCGCACAGTGGAGACGGTGGGGTTGTGTTGCTGCGGGTGGTGGTGGTGGTGGTGGTGATGCTGGCTGAGGGGATCCGTCACGGTGCTGCACATGCCGTCGTTGCCCAGGAGGCCCACCAGCGTGTGGCGTTTGCAGGGAGGGATGCTGTGGCTGGACAGGGAGGCGGAGGGGCCGGCGGGGTCGGAGGTGGAGCCCAGGCGGAGCTGCAGGGAGGTGGGGAGCGTGCGCAGGGACAGCTGGCTGGTGGAGGAGCGGCGACAGGGCTCCAGGCCTGTGGCGGAGGTGCGCAGGGAGGAGTGACGGCTGCTGCTGTAGCGGTAAGAAGATGACTGGCTGGCAACGGAGGCGCGGGCAGGAGAGTGTCGGACCAAACCAGACTGAACTGACTGGGAACTTTGACTGGTGCCTGATCACAGGGAGGAGGAGTCAGACATAGAACACATGAAATTAGACTCTTTCATTAGACCTTCACTGGCGATTAAATACCCTAATTATTGTCCAGCTGAAGATCACCTTGATGGGTTAATTTCTCAGATCTAAGGAAGCCTCACCTGAGGAAGAGAATTGAAAATACAACTGATTCTACGGGTTTAATAATACTTACTCTGCATTCACATCTGTCCTTCAAGGATTTGTGTATTAATGCAGTTTAGATAACTGATAATCAACACTACTGCCATGGAACTGACATCCTCACGTGATTTTATGTGCATAAACCTTTTCACAGTATTTCACAGATTTTATATTTTACTGTGGCTCCAGAGAAATGAACATTTATCTGATGATCCGATAAGAGTGGCTCTTACCCAGAGGATGAGGCTGGTACGAGTAAGGGGGAACAGGCCCAGACAGACCACCCTGTGACACTGAGCTCTGCTGAGAGTCCCCCCCAGTCCCATTCCCACTGCCACTGGACAGCCCCCCCGCATCTGGATCCTCAATGTTCCCTCCACTGTTACAGCCGGCGCCGCAGCCTTTCCGTAACCTGAGAGAGAAAATACAGATAATAACTTAACACTCGAGTCAGATTTAACTAAGAGGATTGAGGGAAAAGATCAGAGATGTGTATAACAAGACTTCAAAGTCTGATCTCTAATGAATTACCAACCTGTGCCAGGTGCTGACGACAAAGTTGCGGATGTTTCCGATGCTGATGGGCCCTCCCAGGATGTGTCCGAGCTGGGGGTGCGAGTTGCAGTAGGAGGTGGTCAGTGGAGACACGTAGATTGGATAACCGATGGGCTGGTCACAGGAGGAATTGATCATGTTGCGTAGAGCCTGCTTGGCGTTCTGGATGCTGCCGCGCTCTGGGTTTCTGTTTCTTAAGAAGACCAACTCCTGCTGCTGCCCGGCCCAGAGACCTCGGACACATTCTTTATTCACCTGGAGCACGAGAGGAAAGATCACTTTAAATATCATATCTTTGAACTAGTGATAATGAATTAATCAGACTTTATGTAATTCAAAATGTGTCGTAGTTCCCACCTTGATGACACGGAAGCTAAGGTAGCGTCGATTCAGCATAATGATTTTGTACTCGTTGGTGCCTTCGTCGAGGACGTGGCGCAGGGCGAGCAGCGATGGGGAGTTGGACAGCACGGCGCTCCTCCAGGCGGGGTCACCCTCGTGTGCGATGACGAGGTTCTGCTGGTGGGAGGAGATGGCCTCGAAAAGAACCGCTGGCTCGTCGTACTCATCGGGGGATGTGAAGTGGTCCTGACAGGGAGGGGACAGGAAGCGTGTTGAGAACGAAGCTACAGCTAAAGCTAACGCCGTGTGGTACCGACAACACAACAACCTGCAGAGTCTCACCTGGTGCAACTTGAGAGACATTCGAATTCCAGGCACCACGACTTTCCTGAGCAGTTCCATGTCGGCGAAGATCCACTCATCTCGTATTGAAGAGATGCGGAAATCTCCTTTAAACAATGCGTGAAGTCCGTAAAGGAAAGATTCCAGATTACTGTGATGGAAAGGAAAGAGGAAAGACATATGAGCATTATTAAAACTGTTACTTAAACTGTTTATCCAGAGAAAGAAAGGAGAGAAGAAAAGAAAACACCTCAACAAGTGTATGAGAATTTATGTGCATCTATTTGGGCACAAATGTCTTTTTTACTTATTTATCCATTATTCATTTTATTCTGGGAAAGTTAAAAACGAAATATTAAAGGTATTAAATCCCTAGAATTAAAAGTGATGTTGTTGCTCTTATAAAACACTAAGTATGAGAAAGATTACTCAATAACCTGGACATATGATGAGCCGCTGTTCCCAGAGCTCTTCTTCCCAGCACACACAGGCCGAAGCAGAGCAGCACCAGAGGCGAGTCTTTCTCACTGTCCAGCGGCTACAAACAAAAAGCAGCAACAGGAAAGATAAAACAAACTCCAATGTCATGAATGGACTGGTTTTCTGAGTGAAACACACATTTTTTATGTTGCCTTTCTTCATTCATTCAAAAATGTCATCTGATAACAACTGACGAAAGTACAGCATCCCTCAGGGAATTAATGACACGCGATGAAAGTGGTGCTGTGAGGCTCTGAGGATCTTTGAAGCTGCTTCAAAAAGAAACCTCACATCTTTAAACTGAACCAGTGGTGTGAGAGACTTCACGTGAGGGATCATATTATGAGATATTTCATTCATTCCATCTGTAAAGGGTCGGACGAAATAACGCAGCGTTACCTTGGCCCTTCGAGAGTTGCAGTACTGGATCCAGCCCAGGTACACGCAACAGAAGCTGTCCCTGGAGATGCCTGCGAGCCGATGGTCATAGTCCTCGTCGATGTTGGGATTGAAGGTGGGGTCCAGGTCCACGTAGTTCCTCTCGCCACAGGCCTGCAGGCCGTCCTTCATGGTCTCATTAGCCAGCCACTCTTCCAGTTTGGGGGAGGCGATCACATAGTAGATGATACCCTGAGGCCGGAGAGGGATGATGCATTTTTTTTTAACATTTTATACTTTAAAAGTCAGACCTGCTTTCACAAACAGTCCAGTGACGTTCTACAAACCTTGACATAGTAGGTGGTGAGGATGCGTCGCAGATCGAACACTTGCAGCATGGAGGCGGCGCTGTTATCTGTGATGCTGTAGCCCTCCAGCACGTATTTGGTGACCAGCACCTCCCAGGCCAGCCAGCGCTGGCCGAAGGCAGCGTTAAAGGACAGGATGTGAGGAAGGTGACCCGGCTCGCAGCAGCAGCAGCCCTCGTCTTCCTCCACCCCCTCAGTGATGGCCTCCACTTCCCTCTGCTGACAGTAAGTTCCTGAACAGCAGAAATGAAAAGGTTCAAGATACAAACACTGCTTGTGTGGAAACCTCAGGTCATTTCTGTAAACTGTGCTTTGTTCAAACTGGCAAATTGAAAAAGGATTGAAAAACGGTTTGAACATGATCTTTTTTATTTTTACTGTAAGAAAACTGTGACTGTTTATATTGAAAACTGAAAAACTGCTGACAGGCCGTTGGTGATGTGTCACGAGGAGTGTCTGCAGTTCTGTTAAACGTTCACCGCGTGTCACAGGTTTGTTGCGCAGCAGCACTGCTGGCTGACCTACACACAGTAATGCTGATGAATAACACACAGGAGGGTTTTACTGGAAGACAAACCACAACCAAACTGGAAGATTCTGAGGAACTGGTGAATAATCCTCATTCAATTCATCTAAATCCAGAACTAAAACAATTGATGGGGTTTGGTTTAACCCTGCTTGAGAAAACAAGTGGTAGAATTATGATGGTACCCTGACTACTTTTTAACCTCCATATCTTTGACTACCACTAATTCATTTATCAGTAATCCAGTGGAAATGAATCTGAACAAAACTCCTGACCAATCTGGCGTCACGCATGTTCTCTCCCCACCTCTGAACTCCAGCCCCCGCAGCTGGAAGGTGACCAGGCCGTTGCCGATCTCTATAAGGTGCACCAGTGCGTTCAGGTAGTCGGAGGCCAGGATGAAACAGTCCCCAGTGCTGAAGTTTCCCCAGCGGCCCAGCAGGAGGTCTCCACACAGGCTGTGCTGCAGGGAGCGGGTGAGGTGCTCATAGAAGATGGAGTTCAGATTGTTGTCGTCGGAGCCTGAAGGAGGAAAGAAAAACGAGAAAAAGATTACATCAGGGTTTAAAGCTTTGTCTTGTTAAAACACTTGTCAACTTAAAGTCAATTCATACACAAGTAACAGTCCAGAGAACAATTGTTTAAATTAACTCAAATATCACGTCCTCACCTGGATTCCTGTCCAGCTGAGAAGCCAGCCGAGTGTTGGAGTGATCCACTCTTTTTGTGCTGTTAAAAGTAAATAATAAATCACATATCAGAAGCTGAAACTTTACTTGATTTGAACAGGGAAAAGTATTTTTCATTTTATTTTGCCTACTTGTAATCCCTCTCCCAGAACTTGACAGGGCGGACATAGGAAGTGATGAAGATGGCACTGCCGAGGAACGGGTTGAGGGGAGTGGAGAAGACAGCTGACACCACAGCCTGGACAAACAGCATGGCAGAGTCTGGAGGGGCTCCAGTCAAGGATCACCAGAAATATACTCTGCTTTAATAAACTGTAATATCAGCAGATATAACATTTCAATGCACTCAAGATACCATTTATAAACACATGTTAAATAAAGTTTCATCAAATCAAACACCAACTATATGAAAGAAAACTACGTCAGAGTTGAATCAACACAAAGAAGAATTAGAAGGTAGGAATTACAACAGTGCTGTGGTTGTGCTGGTGTGAAACCTGTGACACACGCTGCAGAATATATTACGCTAACAGGCGGCAGAGAGAGGATACGAGGCACAGCGAAGGGCTGAGCAAAGGCGTGGAAAGCTGAGCCCCATGTGATCTGCCAGGGAGCGATGTAGGTGTAGACAAAGTGCAGCTTGTAGAACAGCTCCCACAACTGTGAAAAAAAACCAAACATGAATCAGTGCTTCAAAAAGGAGACAAAGGTCAATTCAGTACAGATAACTGCACAGAACGTGGTTATAACTTCCCCTGACGAGCACAAAACCACCTGTATGTCATATATGTCTGCATATAAAGGTCTCTTGTGTAAGTTGTGTAGGTCAATATCTATTCCCCTCACCTTGCTGAAAACAATGGACATGAGGAAAAGGTCGAGCAGCAGCGTCTCAGACAGGTGACGGTAGTCGAAGGTGAAGAAGAGGATGGTGAAGAGGATGGTCACATATTGGTACGTCGGACTGCTGTAAGACGAACGCAGCAGCTTCAGACCGGCCACCGTGATCATCAGAGCGCCGACCCTGGACAACGTAAACACAAGGAATGTCCGTCAGAGACCAGAGATCAGTCTAATCAGTGAAGTAAAACTTGAGACAGTAGCTACTAGCTTAGTTTAGGAAAAAGATTGGAAACCGGAACCAGCTCCACGACAAATTGTGGTTTTAGTTACCAGGAAACTAGAGGAAACTCCAACTAATTCTCTTTAGAAATAAAAGATCTGCTTTACAGGTTTTCAGACTATGGAATCACAAAGAATAACCACAGATCAACCTCAAACTCAAGAGTAGAAGAAAACATTAGGGACGAGCCGATGGAAAACAGGGAGAGCTCTCACTCTGTATCGAGCCTCTTCGGGCTGGCGAGCTCTCTGGCGCTGCCACTCAGCTCATTGAGGATGACGAGGGGATAGAGAACGTTCTTCTCCACAAACAGCAGCCACACGTGGAGCTTTTCAAACCACATCACATGAGCCGCATCTGACGACACAGACAGGGGAGTTATCATTACATGATATTACATCAGTGTCTTGTCATAATCATTGTAGTAAAGAGACACAGAATGAGAAAGAAGTGATCAAATAACACGACTGAAAGAAAAACATCGTTATTCCATATTTGTTTTTACAACATAGCTTTAAGATTTCTTAAGATGCGACTTAGAAACAAAGCAGTGATGCAGAGAGCAAAGTTTCTGTTTGTGCTGAACTCACCCCGGACTTCAAACTGGTAATACTCCTTTGTTTTCAGCAGCGGGTGAGAGAAGCAGTACCAGGGCAGCTGCTTGCGGACTTGAGGGAGCAGGTAGTGGGTGAGCAGCCCCACCGTCCCCAACAGAGCATACAGGACATAACTGAGGAAAGGCTGAGGGACACAGAGACCAAATTAATACCTCTACACATTTAGTATGTGTCTACAAGCACAACTTTAACTATACTACATGCAAAGTGTGACGTCGATGATCGGTTCTTGAGCTACGAGAGTCTCATACAGACGGAGATATCTGGAATGATTCGATTGACTGAATATGTTTCCTTTACCTGCAGTGCGATGAACACTGTGCTGACGTGGATGGCAAAGTAAAGGACAGCGATGACCACACAGACGATCAGGTCCGACTGCAGACGCTCGTTCTGTCAAAGGACACATCGGATATCGGTTTGGCTTTAACAACTGCAATCGTGCATCTGATCATCTTAAATGACCACTCCTGGTGTTAATGACATTATTACTGATGGTCAGCTCACCACTGAGGCGCGGAGCTTCTCAGGCAGAGGGTCCTGCACTTCTGACAGAGGGTCCTCCGGGTTTTTGTCTTTCAAATTGGGTAAAACCTTGGACTGGATCAGCGAGCTGTAAAGCAAGAAGCAACGATATTAGCTGCTTCAAAACACCACGGATCTCCTGTGGGGGAGTTTATCTCCGAGGGAATGTATAATGTAATCACTCCCTGTTGACACTATTGTGTGAGACAGTTTCAACTGAGCATTTTTTCAAAATCCCCTTCTGAGATAATCCTCAGCATATGTACGAGGAGCAAAGTCACAGATTATTCTTTAATGTGGATTTCTGTCTGGCTGACGGGTCGAGCACTTAGTGGAAAACACTTTGGGTTTCTGCCTGTTTAAGTGCCAGATGGACGAGCTCAACATCATAACAACCCGAAGCTGGAATTTTAAAACATGTTCAGGCAGGTGTTGGAGTTCCACTTTTCATATTTATTCCCCTGTGAGTCACATCAAACCAAAGACTGACTGAATTGTGTTTGTGCACGGCTGTGAACATACATGAGGACGGAGGGGTCGCTGCTCTGTCGGCTCAGGTGGTAAGACACTGCCACCAAGAGGCCGCAGAAGACGGAAAACAACACAGGGATGTGATGGGGCTCCCAGGTCTCCTGAAAGACGGAGAAGGACAAGGTTTCAATAGATTTGTTATTTTGTGCTTCTTCCATTTTTTAAGACCAAACGCAATGAATGTAGAAGCTTATAATGCTGATGGCAGATGTGAAATGATTTGTGATGTTTTTCCAGAGCATCACTGTGAAAATATAACAGTAAAAAGTTGAAAAATACTTCTTCAATGTAGAAATGTAGGACGCAAGATACAGAAAAGTTATTTTTAAGCTTCCCAAAAGTTTTTGGAGATGACTCACAGAATAATCTCAACTATAATGCTGCTATAATATTGAGGTCCTCTACCGTCAAGTCAGAATTAAAATACAGTGCTGCTTATTAACTGTAGGACATAGTTATACATTGTGATTAATCTGTAACTTCTGTCATCAGAGTGCGTTTCCCCCTCACCTTCAGAGCTCCGTAGCAGAAGCCGTAGAGCAGCGCGACGGTGACGACGCTGCGCAGGATGCTGTACAGCGCTGACAGGAGGCTGGTGGAGGCTGCGGGGAGCACAGAGAGGATGTCAGCAGTGAGACCACTGGACCTGACGGGCATCAGGCCAGGCAGAATGCAAATCAGCACTTTCAAACCTTTCCCATCAAAGTATAATCAGGCGTGACAGTGTCTATGAGTGTCTGTTGTTTCGGGCTGCAGAGGTCAGAGGCCCCCTTGGAGAAATTGATCATCTACAAGTCGCTCACCGTTGCCCCCGAACACGTGGATGTCCAGCTGCTCGAACAGGTACATGACGAACGTGTTGACTTGCGGCAGCAGCCCCACGAAGAAGATGATGGGAAAACACAGAGTGAAAACTGCAGGAAGACAAACACAAGGGGACAGTGTGATAAAAATCAAACATCGGACAGTTTATGCATTTTCTTTTATTGGATTTTTAATTATCCAGACATCAGGTTTGAGATTATACAGACGACAGCGACTTGGCGTTTATTGTTCTGCGTCTTTGGCTCGGAGCTACAAACGTTATTGGGTAATATTGGTGCACAGCTGCATCTCCGAGGGCAACTGCAGAAATTGCTTCTGATTGTGGTTTGATGAAAGGTGGGGTTAATATCCTCTGAACAAATAAACATTGCATTTAGAGGATGTGGCTCAAACACAATTATCACTTCTGGCTCACGGCGACCTGCTCAACTCGTCCTGCAGCCAGAACTCGATTTGTCTCTTGTGATGAGACAATTTACTTGTGAAAGTAATTAAAGCATAGAAGTGAATTCTCATGTTTTAAGAGCAATGTTCAACCGTTTAGTGATACTCCAGCTGAAACGTAGGTGTTAGGGAATCCTGCCTTTGATTATTTTGTGAGTTAAAAACGAGCACACTTCTGTTTCGACCAACTTTAAATAATAGAACATGTTTCCATCCATCTCTGTCTTGGACAAATTTAGGAGAAATGTATTTTAGAGATTGTGGATTTACTGTCAGTCCCCAAACTCTGCAACAGTCTTCCTGTTGGTATTTGTCTTGCAACGGAAATAACTTATTTTTACTCATTCTCTTCATATACATGGGAACAAAAGTGGGTCCCAACACTGACACAATAACAACAGACACAGGTGAAAACATAACCTACTTGTTGGAGGTAAAAGTTTTTACTAAAATGACTTAACGGACAATGAATAGAAACTCTTGTCAAAAATGTGCATGCGCAAGGATGTGCTTTGTATGTTCAAAACTTTGTCTTTCTTTCTGTTCCTGGTCATTTATATGGTTTGGCATGTTTTTTGAAAAGTGCCATACAAATAAAGAATGTGATTATATGTAATATCACTGCACATAGCGATGGCAGTGGAACACGACGCTCGGCTGCTGTCTTACCTATGACGAGGTCCCGGGCCGAGGCGAGCACCAGGGAGCTGGTGAGGGCGACGCCGTACAGGGTGATCCGGGATGAAGTGGTCCTCAGGCTGCCGTAGTGGAGCAGCCAAATGAGGCCACAGCACAGGCAGAAGTAGACAGGCCGGCTGTACGCTATGATACGATTATGGCCCTGCAGGGAGAAGGGTATGATGTTGTAAGTGGTTCGTTACAGAAGCTGGACTTTCTCTTTGCGGACCAGTGCGGCTCAGTATTCAGCACACAAACCCTGAATATTAAAGTAAGACAAAAAAAATTCTCGGAGCTGCCAGCAAACACTACTGTAGTAAAAATATGTGCCCTCACGTAGAACAAAATCATATTTTACGACATCATCCATTAAAATTATCATTCTAATAAGGCATTATAATCAGTTCAGCAGTATCAGTGCCACATGGACCCTTCAGACAGTGACACAGGTTTACAGAGGTAGAGGATTGAGTCTGAGGTTTTACAAGAGATGAAGAACACTCGTCTGCTGTGAGCAAACTTCAGCCCGGGAGGCTGCGAGCTGACCTGCTTTTTCACCAACACTTTACGCACCAACAATCAGATTAAATAGGCCAGGATTTCTCAAAATGTGTCAACAACATCGGGGGAAAGAGAAAAGGCGAGAACACTTGGAGGTGAGATGAGGTGAAGGAAAGAGGGGGGGGAGAGGAGGAGGAGAAAGGTGGATACAAACAGAGTGAGAGGGAGAGAGAGGGAGAGAGGGAGAGCGGTGGTCTGAACTCTGGCCGGCTATTTAAAGCTTGTGCCTGCAGCGGAGTCGAAGCTGCATTAATAAAAGACGCCGTTTCAGAGCAGGCCACTGACGCAAGGGAGGGAGGAGCCGCACAGAGCCACGGGGGGGAAAGCAGCAACACTTTCAAGAACCACAACAGAGAAGGGAAAAAAACAAAACACAGAACAACAACGACTGGTCACATTAGACATGGAAGGAGATTGACTCTATTTGTTTACTGATAAAAGTGTAAAGGTCAAATTCTCCATAGTCACAGAGATGTTTTGTTTTTTTACATTTGGCACTTGTGAATGCAGGTTGTTCCCAGTGTGAACTCTCCAGGAATTTAAGCCCCAAACAAACCAAAATGTGGACAGTTGAATTACTTACATGTCGAGGGGAAGAGGAGTCTGGCTGGACACTCTGTCAACAAACAAGAACCAGAAAACTGGATTACTTCTTTTTGTAAACACTTCAGAGGAAGTGAAGCATTAAACACTTTCTGAACATCAGGAATTCCCTTAAAAGGCACAGCAAACTTTGTAAAAAAAAAACTAATATCATGTGCTTCGGCATGCTGGTGGAAACAATGCTTCTTTGTGGCACTTCTCGACGTCATGTTTGATTGAAGCTGTGCAGTTTACATAAATATTCACCTTCAGTAAGGAATACTGGCAACTGGCAATGACAAGGCAGAACTGAAAGACCCAGATGTCCGTGAAGAAGCCGTGGACCAGCAGCACCGAACCCAGAAAGGCCACCAGGACGGCCAGGATCACGGCCAGCACGTTCTCCAAGACCTCGCGGTTCCTGCGGCAACAGTGGAAGAGAGCAACGGGTAAATAGACTGTATTATTTGTATAGTGATTTTCTAATGATAGAAATGTCACCTTCACTAATCTACACACACACATTCATACGGCGATTCTATAAGTTTTATATAATTCACACACTGTCAGGACAGCCTTCGGGAATTTAGGAATTTTTGTATCTTGCCCAAAAATGTTTCGGCATGCGGATTGGAGCATGACGGAGAAAGAACCACCGGCTTTCTGGTTAGTGGACGACCCACTCTACCTCCTCCACAGCCTCAGAGTGAATCACATCTTAAGGATAAGGCTCAATTTCCTTAACGCTTACTCGTAGTTAGGTTTGAAAAACATCCAATGCAAACAGAAGTAAGAAAGACTCTACTTTGATAACACAGACAGCCTATACGTAATCATGTGGTTGTAATACCATCTGTGACACTCAAATATCTTTCCAAATTAAGACTGGATTTAAAAATGTCAATAAAAGTGGAGGATCTAGACAAACTGAGTGTTGGGAGGAACATTGAAAATGATCAGACAGACGTTCTTGGGTTTCCTCAGGGAGCAGGAAGTGATTGGTCAGTATGCCTGAGGGGCAGGATGATGGAACAGGAACTGAAGAGGTCTGAGCTGAAAGCTGGCACCAACCAGTGCAGAATCTTAAAAATCAATTCTGTTTCTACTGTGGATGTGGTCTTTCTTCTTGGTGCCAGTCAGACGCCTTGCAGCTGCATTTTGAATGAGACACAAGCCAGACAAGGCAAACTAAGTGACTGACTCCGACATAGAGAGAGATCCCAGTAACCATGTCTGCAAGAGATAAAAACACAGGGTCTACGAACTCCTTCATAAGAGGAATGATTGCAGTTCAGCAATAGAACTAAAAAACAAAAGTTGACCTGCTTCTCGAATTATGAGCCAGACTGAAAAATGACACCAATGTTCCTGTCGGTGGTTTGAGGAGAGATAAGGGTTTCGTAATGTTGGTTAATGTGCTGCATGAGTCGTGTGTCGCCGCTTTACTGTAGCTACAAGGACTGTTCCAGAGAAAAGATGCTTCAGTAATAGTAACATATCCTGAGCCACAAGGACAACCTACACAACTGATGGTCCTCTGTTTCATTTGAATAGAAATTATTAAACACTTATTGTTTTTACAGTGTTTCCCAGAAATCAAATTACTGTTGACCAACGCAACAATATCATCTCTGACCAGCACATTTTACAAATGGGTAAAATCTAATTTCACTGTAAAGCTGTGTACAATGATTCACTGAGCCTCGTCTGGTTCTGCTCTCTCCCTCTCACACAGACACACAAAACACATCACTTAACTCAAACTGGTTAAAAACCACATTGTTTGGTGTTTGCAAATACAAATTAAATATATGTGTATTTGCATGTAGGGCGGGGAAGTAAGATCTGATCACAAGTGGTCACAGGAGACGCAGTCAGGATGAATTCTACGTAATCAGAGTTGTCCTCATGTGATCGGACATGATTACCAGGTCTGAACTGAGCCTCATTTGTCGCTTCAAGGCAAACACATGCACATCATGACCCTCACTGCCATAAATATTAGTCATGTAAGAAAGAGCGTTATCAAAGAAAAAGCTTGTACGTTTCAAATGCTCATAAATTGCCCTAAATGTATACAGAGGAAGGTTTAGTATAATCCAAACAGGGATTTCTATTAAATCTCCCCTCAGACAGAGGTGGAGCCAACATGATCCCATCCACCTCTGCAGTGAGCGGCCTGCAGGGAGATGTTGACATTCAAGGGTTTAAAAAGTGATTGGCTAATCTTTTAGGAATTTGTTGCTCCAGCTGTATGTTGCTGTTTATGTGTCTGTGTCTGTGCTGCAGAGATCTCAGCCTGTCCTGGATTTCAGTGGGACTGACCTGATTAAATAAATGGTTAATGCTGTGCTGGGCAGAATTCTAATGAGTAGTTACACCTGTGTTATTAGTCTAAATAACAGACTGGGGGGGGAGAGAATAGTGTCTCGTCTTTTACATCCTTTTTCAAAACTTATCTTCATCAAAGACCTTTACTAATGCTGGTATATATTATATTAAATGTTTTTTATCTATTGTTGTGGAGCATTTCATCTTTGTATTTCTACCTCAGCCAAGGAGATTATATTTTTGATCGTTTCATTGTTGGTTGATTTGTTTGTTTGTTTGTCTGCAGGATTATGTAAAATATACTGAACAGATTTCCGTGAGATTTGGTGGAAGGATGGGAAATGGACCAAAAAGGAACCCAATCGAATTTGGAAAAGAGGAAACAAAGGAGCTAATCCATCATTTCTTTCCTCCACTTTCTTCAACATTGAGAAATGGTGCATTTTTTGACATTTCACAGATTTCCCCCTGAAAAGCCGGCTTATGTAGGAGACTGATTTATGAATTTGTCAAATTTATTGCAGCTTGATTGAATTTAACGGACTGTTAGGGCTTTGCTGAGTTATGCATTCTACTGAGTGCCTTTCTGGTTTTAAGTAAGATGGCATCTCGCCGTTTTTATCATCTGCATAAACACAGGTATCACACTTGGGAGCACAAACACTTATGCAGCTGCAGCAGCTGATTTTACAATGACATGTTAAACCCTTTTATATTTTGACATCGTTGCAACATCTATGATCAAGTTTGACAAACAGGCAGTTTTCACTTGGTGCTACATCAGGACACAAAGCATAAAGGTGCCTTGTTCTGTTAACACTTATTGAAATAAGACAATGAGGATGATGTGCAGCCTTACCTGTCAAACAGTGCCAGCAGTGTGAGTCGGTCGAAGTGCAGGCCGACCCACAGGTAAGGGAGAAGCCACAAGCGGTAGTACTGCCTGACTTTGCCGGCAGCAGAGGTGGCGACAGGGTCGTCCTGTGCCAGCGGTGCATCCTGGAGCTCTGGGCTCAGATCTCCGTCCTGCTGCTCCAGCAGCTCTGGGTCCATGGTCAGCAGACGGTTCAGACGGATCTGAGGGAGGGAAATCTGTCTCACGGTTAGTCAACGTATTCATCACACAACTCAAAGCTCTTCAACAAACATGATTTATAAATAACAACAGCATTCATAAGAATTGAGCCCTAAAAAAAGTCAATAAAAACAAAGAAATGTAAGCATTAAATATTTATTTCGTATTAGATTTGATTTTGTATGTTCACAGAATAAAGCCTGGACCACTGCCACCCCACCCACTCACAGCCATCTGGATTCTCATCGCAAAAATAATTAACAGCCGGAATCAGATGATCGAAGGCATTTTTCCGGCTCATATATAAAACCATTGCCAGATGAGTATATAGATGCTGGGCTCATTTTTTAAAACTGTCATTTTTAAAACTGGTGTAATATGATTTGTTTTTGGCCGGAGGGTAAAGAAATGGAAAGAAAAGGGATAACGGAACAACCCAACAACAACTGTTCATACTGACGAGTGTGAACGCCAACAATAATATGCAGAAATATGTAAAGCAGACACGGTTTGCTTTTGAACTGTTTCTGTCTGTACTCCTCCGCAAATCTAGCTCTGTGTGACACACACACACCACACACACACACACACACAGGGGTTGGGTACTCACCAGGTCATGAGGGTAGAAGCGAACTGAGGTAGAACTGGAGAGGTGGGAGTCGGTGTCCCTGCATTAGACAAAATGAGAAGACTGATTAGAGAAAAGCATCTCCTGCAATTACCGTATTTAATCATTATCTATTTCCAGGCAACCTGAAACTAAATTGTCAAAAGGCAATTTTCTCGCTTTTCTACTGAACAGTTATGTTATTTTAAAATTAAATAGTTTTTCCTCACAGGCATGTCATAAACCGATTGGAAAAGATTATGTACTTAATCGGCCAAAACCAAGAAAGAGAAATTTGGTTTGTAAATTGATATCATTTTCAATTTGTTTTATCGAGTATGTTTAATTCAAAAATGATGAGCGAGCATCAGAATTTTAGAACGTATTATGATCTCCAAATCCTTAAAAGATGTTAATCTGTCAATTTAATGTGGAAGTAGCCAAAACGTAATTAATCTTCAAAACTGAATTAAAGACGACATATTTCTTGTATTCAAATGATTCAAAGACAAAGGACGAGCATCTCAGTTTCATTCTCATTTAACTGTAGAATGTTGTTATTGCTATTTGGATTTTCTGTTCTCAACTTAAGGTACAGCTGTGCAAATGCTGCTGTTACAGTTTAGGTGATATCTTCGAATGGTTTCACCTGAGCAACAATTGAAAACCCACACACATCGGTTTTCTGTCACATGAGACAAAGAAAGCCGCAAATGACAAACAATTACTTCATAATTAAAAAATGTGGATATATTTTCTCTCAAACCACAATTCACATAATTGTTATAGGTGTTCTTATGTGGGTTGAGAGAAAATTAAACTATTGGCTTATTAAAAATAGGAGAACAGAGAACATGTGTATTTTATGAGCTGAAATCCCATTAAATGAATCCGATGAATTGACACTAACCATAGGTTATTGGAGGCTCGTCTGGTTGCAGGTTCAAAATTGACCAGGGACATGTCACATCCACCAGCCTCATATAAAGAGGGAGTGAGTTTTCCTGGAACAACACGACAGAAGACAAGAGAAGCACAGTCAGTTCACTGGAATCACAGAGTTTCATTTAGTCCGTAGGAATAATTTCATTAAATTAGATGTAACTAGTTTTCTTTGGCAACATCACTGTGTTCACCTGAGCCAATGGGATTATCGAGTGAATGTGCCCCGTCCCAAAGAGACTATAAGCAAGTCAGTCATTTCCTGCTCCACTGGAAGAGCAATCAGGTTTGTTGGTGATTATGTGGATGGATTTCACTCTATCCTGTGATCAGCTTGACACTATGAACAAAGGCACAACCACTCAAATAGAACTTGCTATATTTCAAGGGGCATTCATAGTTCCCTCAGAAAGTATCTCACAGCTTATGAGAAGAACTAGTGACCTGATATAACAAGCTGTGCCTCAATGAATAGAACTTCCCTTATTGCGTTAATCCTCCCAGTTGATGTATGTAGGAGATATAAGAAATGTTGCTATGGTAACACCATTCCCACTCAGGTCCACGTAACCTTGATTCCAATCCAAACTCTTTATGTGTTTTGTTTTTAATAGTTCCGCTATTAAAAAATGATGGGAAAAGTAGAAAAAGAGTGAAAAACTGTTTTCTAATGCATGACAAGCTAATTGAAAATATGTCACACAGCCAAGTATGACTCAAAAATATTGTGCAGTCTGAAATTACAAAAGTGAAGAAGAAATTTAACAAACTTTATCCAGGGTTTCTCTCCAAAAAAATACTGTTCTGGTACATTTTCCTCATTTGTCATCTGAGGGAATGAAGGATTGGTCCCATATCTTCGTTGCTAAGGAGAACTGCTCAATAAAAGTTAAAGAACTCAGAGTATTTATTTATTTCATAAGGCATGATTCATTGTGCAATGTAGGAAAGCTACAATGGAAAATATTTTCTTAAGATGCAGCCCGAAGACCGTCGTTCTCATAATCAAATGGACGTCAGTAGTGTATGAAAATATAGACTCTGCCAAAGAAGTTAAATCATATGCAGATAGAGAAGAATTCTTAACGCTCGGGGGATCACAAGCACAGAACATACCGACCACCAAGTGTCTCAAAACAAGAATCGGCTCCAGGTCAGATTGTGAGTAGGAGCAGTAATCCCTTTACCACTGGTTCACATGAAGGGCATCACACAGCTCCAACAAAACTCGTATTTTCTCACTAAACGTGTTCAGGGGTGTCAGCAAAACATGTTTATGCATCGGCAGCAATCAACTCTGCGGTGTCAGCGCTGTGAGCAGGGAATGCTGGTGATCAAACGGTCAAATCCAAGTCAGGTCAAGTGCTGGCTGCAGACACAATATCGCAGACAGAGATAAATGGAGCAGAGGTAATTGTGCTCGGGCTTCGACTCATAGCAACAGTCCACTAACCGTGGACAACAGAGCTCATGTATGTGAATCTGTGACCAGCTCTCTGCGAGCGAAACCCTCCAAGCCACCGTCTCATCGCTTAAACCGAAGCAATTAGTGCAAAGCTCTGCAGTGGCCCAACAGTATCGTTAAATTCAATCACGCTGCACCAAATTTCAGACAAATAAACATCAGTTATCTAAATATGTCTGATTGTTTTCATCAGGATCCATTAATGATTTCCAGGGAAATCTGTGAAAATATCAAAAAAAGCGATCTCACAAACGCCAGAAGGGTTTTTCTTGGCCCGTGTCTCATTTTTCTGCCAAGTTTCGTGACAATCAGTTCAAGACGTTTTTGCGAAATCCTGCTGACAAACAAACAAACCAACCAACCAGCAAACAACCAGGGGTGAAAACACAACCGCCTTGGCAAACACCTGATGAGACATTCAGATCTTCCATGTGCACAAACTCCTCGTGCAGCACTCGTCTGTGAGAAACTCCTTTATTTCAACATCTCCGCTCCCCTCGTGCGTTCCCTACCAAAGTCGTCCTGCAAGCTGGTCGCGCCAACGGTTGAGGCCTTGTCCTGAGAACCCTCCAGGTGCGTGCTTCCATTCCTGGCCAGCAGGGAGGCGCTTGTGCTCAGCACGGTCACCTGGGACGGGGTTCTGGATGGCTGACTTTTCACCTGGGAAGTAGAAGGCTGGGAGGCCTGGCTGAGGGCCTCCTGAAGACTGTGGGAGGAGAAGGGAGAAGGGGAGGAAATGAGAAGTGGTGGACGCCGGGGGGCTAAGGGGGAAGGGTACTGTTGATATACATCATCATCACATGAGGAGGGAGATGAGGCGATTCCACAATAGAGGGGTTTGATGCACACGCTGGTTGCCATGGTGGAGGCCCCACTCCATAAAGTGACACTGACTCTAGTCTCCTCATTTCTTAATTCTTTTAATTCTTTGAGATTTAACAGACATTATGGCTCTTTTCCTTGATATCTACAACAAATTAACTATCTTGTCACGTTCATGTGATTTGTATCATGATTTCTAAAGCCTGACTGATATCGATGCTGATACCGATAAGGAGTAAAGATTTCAGATATAGAAGCTGATATATATTTTTAAATATTTGCAATGATTCCTGAGATGTGGTTATCAAACCCTCATGTAAAAAATGTAATTGAAGCTTTATATTTTACAGTTTGACCATAAAGTTCCTTATAAATAACTAGAAATAATAAGAAAACACAAAGACAACCTAATAGAACTTGAATTAAGAAAAACATTGTTTACACTTGCACTACACTTACACATTTTTGCATAATTTATTCTGTAAAATAACAGTTTTGATATTGGTGCATATCAGCAAACACAAACTCTGATGTCTGTGAAAGGCTCATAGCAACTGATAAGGCTCCTCTTATTTCTATGGGGTTTGACCTCCATGATGGCAAGAGGCATGGAGGAGAACTGTGACACTGAGAGAAAAAGCCTGTACATGAAATGACTGATAAGCCTTTTCCAGTTCTTCTAAAAGCTGCACATGGATATAAAGCAGTGAAAAGTGACTTAGCTCTTCATGCTTTTGATTAGAACGTGTCCAAAGGAAAAAAACCTACCCAGAGCGCACGGCCTCTTAAATTTTACATGACACTAATCCTCAATGATGCTGATAAATTCCATCACGACTGGATCAGGGCATTAAGAGGACTCTCGTCATTTCCTTTCCTCTTTAAAATTATTGTCAGAAGTTTTTTTTGAGTGGTGGAACATTGAAAAACCACGTGACAAGGCACGAGGTGTCCAGTGCTCCAATAAAAAGGGTGAAAATAAGCAAAGGGAGTGAAGGGACGGGGGAAGAGGAAGAGATCAGAGGCAGAGGGAGCAAGTTTACTGACCTCTGGCCGGCTGCATGTTGGTTTTTTTACTTGCCAAACATTTTTTCAGGGCTCAGAATTTAATGTGTGACCGTGTGAGATACATGCAGGAGACGACGGCACATTGGCCACAGGTGAAATTGCTGTTGGCAGGTGTGCAACAGAACTGGAGGAGTTATAAAGACCTGAGAGGAACCAGATATACATCCACAGCATGAGACCAGAGAAACATACACATCCAGTATTGCCACTTTACACGGCTTAAATACAAAGGTGTTTTTTTTTAGATGCAACTCCAAGCTGTTTCCTAGTTACAGCACGGTCACTCTCTAATTAGGCTTCAACCTCAGGAGTGACGGTGCATTTGAAGTTCTCTTCAGCGTGGTCGTCAATCCTGTCAGGTCACTGTCCTTTGCAACAGTAGAGATTAAAACAAAGTTAATTTAGTAAAAGGACTAAAAGGCCGGACTGCACTTAATTAAGAATTAACAAAACATTAGAATGACCGAAAAAAAGGCTTATAAATTTATGTCAAAAGAAAAAAAAGGGGAAATCGAATGGATCTTTCTCCTTTGAGTTATAATTTTGAACTTGTGCAAAATTGGTGTAAAGAAACAGGCACCAAAAATCAACTGAAGAGCAGCTACGGACTCACAAAATAACAAAAACACAGTAAAAAGTCAGAGTCTGCAGGCCTTTGGTTTTTAAAATGATCAATATCCTCTTCATCCCCTCTCTTTGAAAAGTTTGCTGGAGAACAGCAAAGTAATTTGATAGAGCGTGACGTCTGTATTACAGGATGAATCGTGCACAGCTCTGAGAGGAGACGGTTTGTCAGACAAGTGGATTAGAGAGTTTCTAAGGACTCCGTTCTTTGATCCATGCCCAACCCGTGGAAAAGAAAAAGATCGAGGTAGAGTGATAACAGGATGAAAAGAGTGAGGTCTTGAGAAAAGGAGGACCAAAGACATCACATGCAGAGAGGAGACACCCGTCCAGGGACAGCGGACGTTTTGCTTGAGGTCATGCACAGCGGAAGACGCAGACGGGGTTTTGATGAGAGGCGGGAAAGAGCGCCACCTGGCAGCATGCTCATGCCAGGCAACACAGCGACAGAAATGACTCCCTGCCCCATGCACGGCGTACCTGAGAGGAGATCCAATGAGAGAGGTGGGTGGGGTGGGGTTACTCCCTGCGTTGTGTCGCCGCCGCACTGCCTGCCGACGAAACGTGCTACGCTCACGGCGAAATATGACCGTCTCCTCGCTCCCTGGGGCTGTTATGGTGAGACACATCATTGGCCAGTCAGCTTGGAACGTTTCCTGTCTATGAGAACTTAATGTGGAAGTAGGATGTGATGATCCCACGTAATGCTCGGGGGGTCAGATACATTTCATAAACAAAGAAACAACGATTACAAAATCTGCTGCTTGAACTTCAAACAAGCTTAATGGAGAGTTTCACTCCAAAATGAGGCCAACCATTTAGAGATAAGACAACATGACTGACAGAAACATGGTGTACCGGTGGTCCAGTGGTTGAGACACGACATCCACGATTTCCCCCCGTGTTGTTGCATACTTACTCCTGCTCTTACAATCAAACAGAGGAACCCCCAAAAGATGGGGAAGCACAACACAGATGTTTCGCATTGACAGCAAATTATTAGGTTTTATAACATCTGCTCAACATCTGCACACCAAGTTGATCTCAGATAAAAGCACATTGAGTTTCCCTATAAGATTCTTTTGAGTCAGTAGCTTTAAAGATGATCCAAATTCCTCATCTTAACACAGGCAACAGGCTAATCTTCTCTAATACCCCTGTTAAATGACAAGTAGCTTAAAATTACCACTTTTTGTGACATTATGACTTCATTCTTGTAGAAAGACTTTTTTTCTTGTGATATTACAACTTAATTCTCAAAATCTCAAATCTTCCCCCTTTTCCTTGGTCTTAATGTAACAGTGGTCAGAAAAAAATAACACATTCTTCTTCATACAAATAAAAAGTTAATTTTAGTAGCAAACAAACTAAATCTTGTTCAACTCACTGTACAAAGGGTTTTGCTGCTGCAGCATTACTTGGTCTGATGTGACCTCTGTGGCTGTTATCTAATGTTACAAACTTTTAAAAGATATATACAGTCTGCCACTACTGAATACATGACTCGTCTCTACCTCCTTTACGCCACATTACTTATTATAATACCATGGCTGTGACTTGCGGCCACCATGGCTGGTGTGACACTGAAGTTACTGTAATGACATTAGCAGCCTGAGGGGGAAGAGCTGGTGGAGTCGGTCCGTGAGCAGAGGGGGGAAAAAAACATGTCTGCTGGTGAGACACAGTCAAGTTAGTTCTTGTTAAACTATTAAAAGGTTCATCTGTGACATCCTCAAATAGACTATTAGTGGCTGCAAAATGATTTAGCAGGCTGGAGCTAGAGTGAGGTAACTCCGGTTAAATTTAGTCAACGTTGCCTCGTGTGTGTACGTAAACAAGTGAGACTAAAGTACAATGCTGTCAACTTCAAGTCAAGATAACTAAGCTATGCTAGATTTGAATGTCGTTCCCCTCCTGTGAATGCACCCTGAAGTTTGACCCAGGTTAATAAAAAGAAAAATGGTGCGGGAGCAAGATAGCAGGGATCCAAAGAGAATCCATTACTAATTATGAGACGTTTCACCAGTTGTCATGTGCACACACGTCCTGCCTCTACCACTGTATGTCCAAGGTGGTGTCAACTGTAGATACCCAAGAAGCAATAAGTGTCAAGATCATAAAATATCTTCACAACACACAGAAGCCTCAGTAGAAATACCACTTATCATCCAGCGAGTTTGACGGATGCAGGGGAGGGAATGAATCTGTGTATGACACTAATAAGAAAGTTGCTGTTTGTCTAACCTCAGCACAAAGCACGCACTGTGCCATCATGCTAATAGTGATCTATGCAGGGAACACTACGCCTGGGTCAGGACTGTCACTCCATGGAAACTCACCATGGTTACACTGAATAAGTGAGGCAGACAACACTGTGCACGCACATGCACGCACACGCACATGCACACGCACACACACACACACACGCAGAGTACACACAAAACTGTCTCAATTTGATCAATTCTATCACTATACTCCAGGTTGGGCCATAGAGCAGCTATTTAGTAAAGTGAGATTATATATGGTTTACAGTAAATGTAAGTTCAATACACATTCAAAGCATCATTCAGTTTGTAATTAAACATTCCCAATCTGAAAAGAAAACAAGCAGAAAATATCAAAACAGACTAATGATTCCTGTTGTCTTTAATTTACAATATCAACCCTATAGTTCTTCTGATAATTCACAGATCAGAGCACATAGTGAACCAACCTGTACCTTTACATGTCGACAGGGTTGAACACAACCATTCCTCTGATTCATGTAACAGCACTGACAACATAAAATGTAGACTAGGCATCAAACACTAGTTGTAAACCAGACAGAATGCGATGTGTACAGTATGCTGAAGCGCTGTGTGTGGTACGTACCCCGCAGGGAAGCAGCAGAGGCATCCTGAGGCTCGGTGAAAGCCGCCTGGTTGGGCAGGCTGTTTCTGGAGCGGGTCACTGACTCCAGCTGGGAGGCCCGACCCAGCAGGGATGCTGCATCGAGGACTTCCCCTTCTTTGGCTTCCAGGTCCGACTTGGAGGTGGTAAGGGGCCGAGGCCCGGCTGGAGCTCCGAGGCGACTGGGATCGTTAAGGCAGGCAGCCGTACCACTGTCCAAACTCAACACTCTGGCGTGCGTTTTGGCACTGCCTGTGCTGGGGGTACGACGTGAGGGGCGCCGTTTCCCCCCGGTTCGAACTCCCGCCTCGGATCCTGCCGCAGCTTTTACCGTGGAGGAGGAGGAGGCCGCACTGGCTGCAGTGTGCTTGGCTTTCAGGGCCCTGTAGCGGCCCTCTGGGGAGTGGCAGGAGCGGGACGTGGTACTAGATGAGCTGTCTGTGCTTAGGTGGTGGGTGGAGTGGAGACTGGAGGCACAGCTGAGTTCACTCTGATCACTGGAGTCCCCCTCTCCACCCCCAGTAAACACAGCACTACAAGGCTTGGCCATGCCGCGTAAAGACATGTAGTCCCGGTGACGACTGGCATCAAAGCTGCTTGCCCTTTTCTTGCCAGTCCGCCTACGTCCACTACGCCCTGTTGACAGGGAAGAAGTTCTCTGAACAATGTTTTCTGACATTGGTTGAGCGTCTCCTTTCTCCTGCTCGGTGGCAGGTACGTCTGTAGAGCCGTCAGCACAGGTCCTGATGCCAGGCTCTTCCTGGCACCGACCAGGTTCTACCTGCTCTGGGGTTGCAGAGGACGGTGTGTCAGCAGGTTGTTTAGCAGTCAGCTCATTGGCATGAGGGTTTTTATTGGCCTCCCTAGAGGGAAGACTGCTAAGACCTCGAGAGCTAAGACTGCCGAGGCTCGTAGTCCTGCCGTCTGCAGGAGCAGATACAGCATCTCCTCTATTCCGAAGACGTTCATCCCCTGAAAGTGAGAGCAGGCTCTCCACGTGTGTAGAGCTGGTCTGCTCACTGTGAAAACTGCTGACAGTGCTGTTGGTGTCCCTGTCTGTACCACTGCAGTAGCTCTCAGTGGAGCCACTACTGCGAGTACTCAGGCTCCTGAGGCTGTCAGCACTGCGCTCCCCTCCCTGGGACTTTCCTCCCCCCCCAGAGCCTTTCCTACCACCACCTACGTCCACCTGGTACAATCCTGAGGTACCTTCCCCTGCCTCCCTGGAGGCTGAGCGAGGAACCCTGCATTGTTCTTTGTGCCTGTAGCACTCCATTCCAGAGGTGGAGGGCACAGCTGGGTCCTGTTGGTACATCTGCTCTGCCCCCTCTCCACACACCGCTGACCTGTGTGGTCTGGCAGTCTCCAGCTCACACACAGGGTCAAGGCCACCTCTTCTGGGTGGAGGGTACAAAGCAAAATCTGGTAGACACGGGTCGGGGAAAGCAGAACCCGCCGAGCTAGAGGTCCGAGGCAGCCCCCGGGAACGGAGCTCCTTCCTAAAGGTCTGAGATTGCATGGATGCATGACTGGTCACCTCCGTGTCACAAGAGGAGTGTGACAAGCTGAAGTGATAAGCAGCAGAGTTACAGATATCCGCAGGCTCTCTGGACAGCTCTGAAGGACACAAGGAGGTGGACGGCTGCAAGGAGGCGAAGGAGTCGTTGGGGACAAGGCAGTACATCTTGGCATCGGACAGCAGATCTGAATGGACACAAAGAAATTAAACAATACAGAGGGTGTTGAAATGCCACAAACACAAACACAAAAAGGCTTTTTGCTTATATATAAATGTCATGCGTGTTTACCATGATCATGACTGCAGCTCTCAACAAGAGTCAGACTAATGTCATCTGAGGTCTTTCCTGCAAAGATAGAAAGAAAGCAATTAGGGATAAAAAGGATAAAGAAATATTCTAATATTCTAAAAGTATTAGTTGTGAGAGGCGACTAAAGCTGTAAACCTGAAACAACCAGTGAGATGTTCTGAACAGATTCCTTGAATGAACAGACGACTGCATGAGATAACATTTGAGATGAGAAGAAGAAGTGAATTCACATTCATTTATCCTAAAATCCTTCCCGAGTGGTCAGAGTGGTCACACTACATTAGAGTTGGTGATGGACAGTCTGCCCAGCAGGGCCCTTGTCCCATTCTAGACCATTTCCTGTCATCACAACCACCAGCTAATTAGAAAACTCACTGAATTATTCAGATGACACAGCCACTTCACTCTAACACTACAATGGACCCAAAGCAAAGCTACAAGTTCATTTATTGTCTTCTTGTCAGTGAGCTGCTCTAATAAAGATTTCCTGGAGAACGACTCCCAGGCTGCATCTTTCAGTGTATTACTTGTTTTCCCCCACAGTCAGCAGTGCCTGTCTAAAACTGCCTTATCTCAACTGTTGAGGTCACAGTAAGGCTGAGTCAGACTACATCTCCTGGGCAGCAGGGTGATCATAGTCGAGGTTGTGTTGAAACCAAAAACAGAGAAGACATTACACGGTTGTAAAGAAGACGTGGAACATGTCCCGACAGTGAGAAGAACTGACTTAAGTTACATAGACACATAGAGAACAGGGAGAGGGAAGATAGCTACCTTTGGCAACTGTTGCTCTTCCATGGCTGGACGCAATCTGAAATTTGAATTAAAAAAAGAACATAAGACAAGTCATTGATCATTTGAAAAAAAAGTTGGTCTCGATGTCAAGAGAACATTTCTGAAGCTAAATGTTCCTGAAGGAAACTGACAGGGTGTGTGATCTTCTAAGAGAACAGCTTCCCAACAGCCGGCGCCTCTTCACTGTCATCATGGGGGGAAAGTTTTGGCTTCCCTTCCTACTGAGCACACAGCAGCTGAGCAGAACATGGTGGCTGATTAGCAACCCAAGGACACGCAGTACAAAGACACGGCTCCCATGAGGATTCGGAGGTTAAATATATCTCTCAGAATAAAATGGACAAGTAACTTTGAATATATAAAGGAGATAGTTGCTGACAGCAAACTATGTGAGGATCATACGTAATGAGAACAACCCCTACACATGCACGCACATGCACGCACACACAAACAACTCTTTCCTTTGTGGTCAAATTCAAATCATCTTAAACTTGGATTTTTACTCCTTATGTTTCTCTTTTGCTTGTGTAACAGGAAGCACAGACATGGAGGAGTTTAAACGTGGTCAGATCTCAGGCTGTGATGCTTGTTTGTGAGACAGATTCAAAACACTGCTCCCTGGAGCGTGTCACACTTGTTTACTGATCATTTATCACTTGTAACACAAGGAGAACAATGTTGTGAATAAACTAGTGGCACAAACAGGTGTAGGTTTTAAATAATTCAGACGTAGTTCAGGTTGAGATGCATTATTATTTTCAAAAGCAAAAACATAAATTAGTTACGTAAAGTCAGTTTTATGTTTAAAGCCCTAAAACCTTGAAGCCTAAACCAACACATTTTTATATCTTCCTCATGATAAATTACATAAATGATTAAATCAATAATTATCATTCCATCAGCGTTTGTTTGTCAGGCAACAGGATGATGCAAAAACTACGCTACACAAAGTTACTCAATGAAGAAATGGAGCAAAACACAGAGTTAGAGATCTCTTAGGTTTGTAGAATATCAAGGGTCAAGATAATTAATGGGAAACACTGCGTTGACATGGCGAACGGGCATCAACAGTATCAACAGGTGACGGAAATGGCTGAATAAATGCAGCGATGCACCAACAATGGCAAAGAAGAAGAGTGCTAGCTAGTAAACATGGACGCTAACAATGTTAAAGCATTTAAGAAAATCAGCTTTGCAAAGGTCCTAAGAGGAAGTAAACGCACTTAGATAAGGATTGAGCCACAGGTTTAAGTCGAGTAACACTGGATGTAGATCGTAACTTTTGTTTGTTTACAAGGATGTTCCACAGGGCACCTCTGAAGTAGGTTGCTACTTCCATTATTAAATGGTGGCAGTAGAGAGACAGGAGGCGTAGGGAGAGGAGGAGTATGACGTGAGGTAAATGGTCGGCCGGGAGTCGAACCAGAGACCTGCAACAACGCCCATATGATACACGCCTTCACCGTTCAGCTATCAGGTCGCCACAGGGTCATTAAATATGGAGACATTTTGGACACAAACCACACAGAAGCTGACTTTGTAGAAACAAGATTTACTGTTTGGTTAAATGGGCTTCATGCTGTATTTTATTCTAAATAAAAGAACAAGATTACTTGTATTATATTCAGGTATATTTACCTACTCTGTCTAAAAAAGAAGGAGGGGATGGGGTTGGATCGTATTATATTCAGCCCAGTTTAGTCTGCAGGCTGCAGCAAACCAGTGCTCTGCTTACCTGCTGGTTAGACTCCATCCCAATATAGGAGTTCCTGGAACTGCAGTCCACTGGCGGAGTCTCTTGCCTGATGAACTCTGCCATCTCAATACCCCCTCCAGGGTCCCTGGACACACACACACAAACACACACTTGTATTAGCAGCACAGACACAGTGCCGTCGCTCCCTCAAATCTGAATTAATAAATGAATGGTTCAGAGCAACATGTGCTGTTCATCCTGCTCAGATCGCTGATAGTCTCAGGCCTGGTACGTGACATTTAACCTGCTTCTCTACATTCAGTCAAACTGAATCAGTTCAAGGAAAATCACATCATGAAACTTTATTAAACATACTTGTATTTTACATCCTTTATATGGAGATTGAAACTCAAGTGAAGGACCAAAAACAGATGTAAGCATCCATTTAGATTTTCTCCCGAGCCTATATTTAGCCCGGACGTGCTTGTTTAACCAGTTGGTATGTTGAAACAAACGACTTGCCAGGGATTGTCTATAAATCATTTCCTTATGCCAAAAAACGTTTCGTAATGGATCAAACCACAACACAAACGGCCCGAGTAATGAATTACATCACGAAACTCCGATGAATTGAGACTGGAAAAATAGGACGAGGGGCAAAAAACACCTTGATCGACTTCAGCTCGAGTCGCCTGCTCCACTGTAAACTCAAACAACCTGGAATGTAACTCCAGATGTGTGGGCAAAGCTGCTCACTGTGGTTGAGAGCTCTCATTTTTCTTGTTGCCTTTCCCCTCAGCGTCCTGCTAAGCGCTCCCGCTGGAATGTGTATATGAGTCACCTCTTCGAGTCCCGGGCAGTAAAACGCAACAACCTCACTGACTTTTGTTCCTTCTGAAAAAGAGTTTAACTACAAAAAAGGAGAGAGACTGGCATTCAGAGTCGGGGTACTGCACTGTTTCATACTTTGTGATACGTTACAGTACGTGACATGATCAATGTAAATTACTTTTTCAACTTGTATAATTCATCATCAGCTGTTAATGTTGTTGTTGTTTCATTGTGTTAGTTGAAACAGGAGCCAGCTGAGTCCTGCAAAGCAATGATCACACTAAACATGACCATCATACTAATGTGCTCATGAATTACCATTATTAAGGTATCATTAGCATGTAGCTGTAGCATTGTGCATTAAGAATATTTTAGGTTTCAAGACAAATCAAGACAACTGAGCAGAATCGTCCAATCAGGATATAAGTATTTATCTTTTAAAGTTTATTTTCACAAGCATTTTTAGCCGATGAATAACTCTAATGTGCATATTCCCCAATTAATAAACTATTTATATATTTACTCCATGCCAGTAATCCCAAATCACAATTGCATCATCTGCTCTACAAAAGGAAACTGTGCGAGAAAAAGGTCAAGCAAGTTGTGTCATGTAATTGTCTGAGCTCATATCAATGGGGCTACACACGCACTGGTACGGACACAGTTAATACAGTGATAAAAGATAACAATAGCATCTTGGGCAGAGAGCACATCTACAACACAAAAGGAAATTACATTTTTTTTGACCACGTAGTTGCGTTCTGGAGCAATGTTTTGTGAGTGGGCTCAGTGTTTGTTTGTTTTTGTGCAAAAAAAAGAACGTGAGCAACACGATGTACATTCCTGCCGATCGTTTACAGGAGGTGGTAACGCATCATGAAACACAGCAAGAGGCCAGCGAATACTTTGTGGGAAAGGAAATTCATTTGTTCGCCCTCGAAGATACACAGTTTGTGTTTTGGTGAGAAACACTGAATGTAAACAGTGCTTCTGTTTGCTTAGCAGAGAACAATCTACAGAGAACAGCTTTCGGTGTCAAAGGCAGACGGTGATCTTGTATCGTATTTTAAAACATTAAAACTCATTTAACACCAACCATATGAAATGTATTTTAACAGGTAAATAACTAAATGCCTTTCGACTACATGAAAAGTATGTCTACATGATCAAACCTGACTAAAGTCGCTGTCACCATCGTTACAGCTGCTGTTACAGCTCGGCGTGACTTCTCACATCTTGAAGCTTTTTAAAGCAACATATTGATTTTCCTTGTCGCAGCCTGTGTCCTTTGACACTTCACCACTGGACAACAGGACCTTTGACCTCAGCTCCAGATTAAACCTTTAACTGACACGATTTCCCTCCGCGACCACGCTCCATGAGATCACTGATCAGGAAGCATGACGCCCCCAGACCTACTACACAGTCTTCTCGGAATACCTCATCATCTCAGCAGCTGAGTCACACTCATGATGCGATTTTGTCCCACGTTTCCAGATATCAGATGCACTATTGGTCTGTGTTACGAGACAGGAACTCACCCGGGGCCATTGCTGTCCTCCCGACGAGTGATGCCTCCATCATTAGCCCCCTCAGTGCCGCCTCTGCTGCCCTGACTCTCCTTGGCCTGGTGTTCCACCACCTCCCCCTCATCCAGGGCATGGTGGAGGCGGTAATTCACCGTCTTCAGCAGCAGGAACATGGCAGCAATCACACCACAGTAGATTCCCACGATCACCATGGTTGGCGGCAGGGCCTGGGATTAGACAAAGAAGAGGAAATTTGTTTATATATGATATTGTAGAGGGAACAGATTGATGGGTTTATTAGGCTGTAATTCATATTTAGAAATAGATTGCCTGGTGCCCCATTTTCAAAAGGCTGTTCTTCTTACTCACTTATTTATCCAAAATGACAAAATGACAAAATGACAACAGGTTGACAGATTAATGCCTCAGTGAATGTGAGAGTAAACAGTTGTTTGTTTCTGTGTGTTGGCCCTGGAATACACTGGCAGCCTGTCCAGGGTGAACCACGCCTCTCGCACAATGTCAGTTAGGATTGACTCCAGCTCCCCCCCACCACAGGATAAGCAGTATAGATAAGGAATGGTTGGCTAATTTTTCAAGCAAGTATGATATCAGCCTCACAAAAGCTTGTATTTGTCATTGTAAACTTAATATTTGGCAGTTTTGGGGAAGACATTTAAAAAGCATCACCATTAGCTCAATTAATGTTTTAATGCTTCATAGATTAAACAATTAATCGCATCAATGAAAAGAGTAGCCAGCAGATTAATTGATCATGAGTTAAATCTCTAACCGCTGCCCCGGTGTTTGTTGGAATCGAACCTGCAGCTTAACACATTATTGCACCAATTATTTATGCTGCGCACCGGCAGTGTGAGAACTGCTGCATTCAGATTTCAGCCTCGCATATAGAAAAACGGACAGAGGCTGCCACCAGGCATCAGTGTGTCCCACAACAAGGTGTCTGAGCTGCTGCGTCTCTCTTGTCCTTGAGACAGCCCCCCCCCCACCCACCACCCCCCTGCATCTGTCTGCAGTTTTTAAACCTGTGGCTCGATATGAACCACAGACCTGACCGACATAACATATTCCACTCCCGGAATAGAACGGAAGCCACAAACCAATATGAAACATCTGACATCCTCCTAATATAGAAGGTGAGTAAGTGCTGAGCAGGCAACATGAGGACGTTGAGAGAGGTGGCATCTGTGTAGCACATCTGGATTTATACAGCTGGTCCACAAGTCACATGCAGAGGTGGACTGCGAGTGATGTGTGTGTGTATGTGTGTGTGTGAAGACCTTTCCGGGCAGTTTAGAGGACAGAAGTAAACACAGAGCTTCTCCTCTAGAGAGCAAACAAAACAAAAAAACAAAAAAAAGCCCCTCGTGACTAATGAAGTGAACAAACTTGAGTCCTCAGTGTTTCCTTCAGTCTTCACTTCCGTCCCCCTGCAGCCAGCTGTGCTCCTGCAGTCACAGCTGGCTGCTTCCCCTCACAAAACTGGTGGAAGCACAAATCACAAGCGACAGGAGCAAAACAAGAAGACAACAAGAGAGGAGAGAGGAGAGGGGGGGGGGAGAATTAACTCAGTGCCTGTGCTAATAGCCCGACGGATTTTAACCGTAAACACGGGGAATCTCCACAATAAGAGCACCCTGGTCCAATCTAGTTGACGGACGGTGCACTTTCCAATAACAGACGATTCGAAGGGGGATCTGTTCCCTGCCGAGCACCTGGAGGAGGCGCATCCGCCGGAGAACCGGACCAGCACCGGGTTCTGTTGATGCTTTTTCCAAGCGTGTCCCGTTAGTTCACAGAGACGTGTTCTACATCGCATCGCTCCAGATAATAGACAGGGGCGCACCGTTAAGTATCCGGTGGCAGCTAACGGAGCGGACACTTGGTTTGTGTGGTGGGGGGGTGGGGGGGAGGGAGGACAAATAAAAACAGTTAACGACGAATAGAAGACTTTGGTAACGAAGCGATGGAGGAAGAGGGAGGCTCACCATGTAGAGGGTGAAGGGGAAGCATAGCAGGAACAGCCAGGTGTAGAGGTGCAACGCGTTGACGAATGTGTTCTGGTCCGGGTCGTAGTACCACCCGCCTGTGATCGAAGCCCAGACCCCCTGCCTGAGGATCTGCAGGGTCTGCGAGCCCATGTTGGTTCGATCCCCCGTTCCGACGAGAACCGAGCGGGCGACGCGGCCGGGCTGACACGCTCGGCTAGCGGCCGGAGGACGTGACAAACGCCGCTCTGCTCCCAGACACTGGCCTGAAAATCCCCCGCGCAGCCATCTTCTCTGCAGCCAGCCAGCGTTTCCAGTCCTCCAGCGAGGAGACTGCTATCCCACCACGCCCTGCGAGAGGCCGCTTCTTCTTCGCGGCTTCGCTAAACGGTAGCAAGGAAGCGGCGAGAAAATAAAATACCCTCGATCATTTATTATTTTTGGGGGGAAATGTTGGAATTTGTTTTTGTTAAAAGAAGATATGATGAATATAAAATAAATTTGATATTGTTTTATTTTTTTCCCCAGAAAGATGTTGAACAATATGTAATCCAACCAAAAGGCTGTTAAAACTTTGAATATCTTTAAATTCTACACATGATTTATATGTATATTGTTTCTTGTTCTGTTCCTCTTTTTAAATAAAAAAAATTAAAATAAAGTATGATATTATGATCCACCCAATTCCATTTGTCTGTCTGTGTCTTTGTGAAAATACATCTTCTCTGAGCGACTGTTCATGCATTCATTCATTTCTGTTTATTTCAGACATGTAAACAACAAAAAGGAGAAATTGTACAAACAAGTGAAAAAACTAAACAGACAAAAGTATAAGAAATATAATCAAACACATTTACATATTCAAAAAGGAGTGAGAATAACTTATTTCAACTCAGTTATTAAAGGGTTCATAGTGTAGAATTTAGTGACATCTAGTGGTGAAGCTAGTGTAAAAAACATGGCGGCCTCCGTAGAGAGGACCCACTTCCGATGTAAATATAAAGTATTTAAATAGAAAGGTCCCATTCTAGGGTAAAGAAACACCAATTCATACAATTTAGGTGAAACACACTAGTTAAAACATCACTAGTATTATTTTATATTCAATTTCTGCCAATAGATCCTTTCACCTAAATCTTACATACTGAACCTTTAATTAATAATTGCCTTATACTTAACTTGCTTCCTTTATCTATAAATATATGTTTTACCTGTGCTCCATATTGTATACAATGTACAAAAATATATGTAATAATAAATACAATATAAATAAAAATAAGACTATATATATATTTGTACATATATACAAACTCATACACCTACATACGCCAAATCAAATCAACATAATTATTATATAAATTATAAATTTTTATTTATTGCAAAAAGGGAGGAAGATAAACTGCGTGTTTGACCTCAACAAGACTCAACTGTGATGCACAGATGTGTGAAGTAACGTGTTATTGGGACGATGCGACCAAAAGTGACCAAATGTTGACACCTGCTGGAGAAAACCTCCCATTGTAAATGTTGCTTTCACAAAGATGAGGAAAACCATCGAGAGGTGGAGGAAAAACCAAAAGAATATATATGATAAATCAAAATCAAACAAAAAATTATGTGGTAATCTCAAATTCCAGTGAAAGACATTAGAATAAGACAATCCATGTTCAAAACGGAGAAGGAATACATTAGAGTAGCAGCTGTAGTTTGATGTGGAGCTCATTTAAACTCTTATATTATATATTCAGTTTTGGTGGTTTAATCCAGTGGTTCCCAACCTATAATGGTCAGCCTCCTTCCAGTTGGTACCCAGATAGGTTGTGAGATGATCGATGAAGCAGGATAGAATCAAAAACACATTCATCCTTTTGTACTTATGCTTCAGTTGTCTTTATTTTGTTGTGAATAATTAGACTAATAGCAGTGTTTCTTTTTTGATGAAGCTACCTGAGAGGTTTGGGGGGGAAATCATTCTTTGTTGGAGCTGAAGACAAATCGTAACCATCTGAAACATGACAAGGGACCCCAACTAGAAACGATAAGCCAAAAAGCTGAATTTACTGTTATGTAAAATTTACAGCTGTCAAACATCTGTAGAGGAGAAAACGTACAAAACTTCGATCTGAAATGTGATGGTGTATAAATATTAAGTAACATAAACAGGAATTAGTTAAAGTAGAGGTACCTTTCAATTGTACTTATACACATTAGTTGGAGTAGTTACATTTCACCACTGAAAATGATCACATTTGATTTGCGTACTCATGTTCCAAAGTGGGATAAGAGCAGGGAATAAACGTAATGCTTTTCTTTCCATCTGCAAACAGACTAATGAGGTGTTATAAAGAGTCAGAGATAGATGTATCCACAACTCCACTCAGTATTTTGAGTAGAGTTGTTCATCATGGGTCAAAACATGAAAAACTGATCAAACAAATTACTTTTCATCAATTAAACACACAAGGATACAAGAGCTGATTCATTTTAATACAAAAACACAAGAAAGTAGAATATTTCTCTCAAGAACAGATGAAAGGGTTTGCAATTAAAGAGGCGCCGGGTTTAAGGAGCTTTTTGTCTTTCAGATGAGCTGATGCATCGTGACACATCTCGCTGGGAAGCAGAAAATGGAATTAAACGGTTCTCTGAAGTCACTACAACAGAAACATTAAGCTGATGTCAGCAGTAAACTGAAACCGATGATATCAGCTTATCGTCAATAAAACCTCATCCACTGTGAAACGCCTGCTGACATCAAACAGTTAACCCCCTGTTCGTAGTGCAGCTGCCTGAATGGTCTGTGACGTCAAACCTATCAAGTATACGAGACTAAGGTTACAGTGTAAAAGTAATCCTGGCACCAAGGGAAGCAACTGACACTTTTTTTGTGCCAGTTCTTTCTCAGTATGCTGTAAAGTGATCAAACGAGCGAAGTGGTAAACCATCGTCCAGTTTTGAAGGGGAACAGAAATAATCTTTATCTTTTTTTTCAGCTTGCGCTATCGGACGTTTCACTGCATTGCTCCATCGTCACGCAGTGGGATGATGGTGTAGCAGTCACTGGAGCCTTGCTCTCTTCTCAGGAGGAGGTTTGCTCGGTGGAGCTGTGGCGGAGGACTTTGTGGCCGGTTCCCTCTCCTCTTGTTTTACAGTTTCTGCCGGAGGTTCAGGCTCCTTTTTCACCTCAACTGCAACATAAGAACACACCTTTATGGGAAAAATAGTGGAATTTGTGGATACTGGATTTCAATCTCATACATCTACGATAAAGCCTTAAACAAGCATTGAAGTATACACATTATAATGACTTTAGGATCATACCTGGAATTGGCTTCTCACCCGGCTTAGGCTGAAATTACAGAAAGGAAACCACATTATTACCTGGATCCCATCACATTATGATGAAGTAATTTGTATTTTAAATGAACAGACCAAAAAGATTCAACAACAACAGCTGTTTTGAGTCAGTGTAACTGTACCTGGTAAAATGTTGGTGGAAATTTTGACCTGAGATCCAAAAGGAGTGTGTCTACACGGTGCCTCTGAAACAATGAACTCTGTTCCTCTTTCTTCTTTGACTTAGGTTTGTTTTTTTCTGTAATAAAGCATTTTGTCAATCAAAGCTTGGGAAAAGTCATCATCGCAAAATTACAACTAGCGTCATCAGAGCGTCGTCATAGCTCTGGATTCTATCTGTGATGCTGCTACAGAATCTATTCCACTGTCAATAGGAGAACCACAAAGATGTCAAAACTAAAAATAGTTTTAATGGTGAAACTTCACCTCGCTCCTCCTGGTCCTTAAAGTGCCACCAGTATCCTTTGGATGGGTGGTAGCGGCAATATGACATGGCTTCATCAAACGCTGACTGGATTCCATGGACTGCAGACAACTAAAAGAGATAGAATTCATGTCACTCACAGTAAAACCACAATCGATCCCACACACACACCAATATCCTCTCCTTCACTCTTCCAAGGTTACTTTATATGATCATTTTATAAACCCTCACCGCTCTGGAGCTGATCACTGTTCCCAGGTCTGGGGCCTGATACACCACTCCTGCTATGATGTAGTAGTCAGCAAAAGGTATCACTGGAGGATGAATGCATACAGCAGGGGAGGATATTAGATCTTCCACAAGAACATTTGTTTATTTACTGTCAGTCATGAATGAAGAATCACAAATCTATCACTGGCATTAATTAAAACTAAAATAGCAGTTCTAAATGTTAACTCTTCCAGACATTATGAAAGGTCCAGACTAGGGCTGTAACGATCATCAAACCGAGACCGAAACCACAGTTTCCAGTTGCAATTCCAGAAGATGGAACCGCGACAAGTCTCCCTCCACAACCACACATGTGGGAGAGAGACAGAGAGGGGAAGCGAGAGAGAGAGCAAGAGAGAGCAAGAGAGAGCTAGAGAGAGCTAGAGGAAGATGCACAGCTTCATACTGTACAGTACTGGTATTTAAACAAGGAAATACAGTCATATGATGACTTACTTAATTAACGATTTTGCAGCCAGGAAACGCAGATGTGCGTCTGCAGAGCTTCCTGCATCGGCTGAAAATGCCTGTTCTGTTGAGCAATATTTATATATATTGTCTTTTGCAGAGTTTGTAAAGTTTAGTAACTTTTCTTCTGCTTTGCGTGACTTTCTAAAAGAACTGATGTCTGAGTCGAATGATGGATTTTGAGAATCATTGCACCCGTAGACCAGACACAGTATTTCGTTAACAGTGACCTCATTCATGTCGATGGATATTGATAGAAAGGACTCATTTGTTCAGTCACTGTTAAGTTTAATAATTTCTTCTGTTATGTGTCATGCACGTTGTCCACTGACGCATCAGTTTGCCACAGTTTAATTCTTTATTGACACTTTAATCCGATGCTACACTGCTCACCTTGTGTTGGCGACTGCCTCTGTTGTTTGCGGATTATGTAAAGAATTGGCTCCTGAGCGTGAAGAAGAATGTACTCCACTCCCACCATCTGACTGAAAACGACAGAAACAGTATTATTTGCTTTATATTTCGCAAATGTCACATTACAACTCTGCAGTTATGTACTGAACATGTATTTTTGCAACTTGATCAGCAGCTGTTTGCTAGAAACACACAGTACTCACAGATTACCCCCTTTACTACTTGTTGTTTTATTTGTATTTATGAAACGTGTGAAAGATGAACTTACTTTAGATGTTCCAGAGTGAGACGCTGCATCTTCACGACCTCATTATTGCAGGTTCGGTCGTAGAAGGGGTTGCTCCTCTCAGAGAAATAGTCCAGCACATTGCCAGGATTGAGAATGGGCACCCAGCCGCTGTCCACCCAGGATATCCCCAGAAGGTTGTCTGCAAAACAAAATGACAAAGTTACACTGATGTACACTGGACTGGAGGAAGTTCAGTTTAGTACATTTGCAACAACCACATCAGTTTTATACATCACCACCATCATCATCATCATACGCTGAAATTTGAAGGTATGACTGAGTTTTAGGAATCATGATAAAAACTAGCTTCATTTAGGGTTTAACGAAATTCCAGTTTATTTAGCTTGTTTTGATATTAGTGGTTATTGATTCATTTATGTGTTATGTAAGTGTTTGTAAATAAAAGGTGAGTTAGTGTTGAGTTGTTTTCTCTCTGTACACCTCGGGTTAGCCACCACTGACGACTAGTTAACCATCAGTTAGCACCAACTACCCAACAATGACAGAACCAGACAGGTCAGTATGAATGAAATGACTCTGTATTAAATAACGACTTCATTTTGTTTGTAAAACTAACGGAGCTGTCAGCGACTGTAAAGTTAACTGAATCAAAGATGCTAATCGTTGCTAACGTTAGCTTCGAGGTTAGCACTCACTTGAAAGCTACCGACAGAGGATTTATAACAGTTTTATCTAAAAAGGTTCAAATATAACACGTAACATATTAACTTGTTAAATATCATTACGTGAAAAAACGGTCACATTATTTCTAACAAACACTAAAAGTCAGATTTCTCTACCTCTGAAATCCACCGCCGACATGATGACAACAAAGCGTCTCACGAAGATGACGTCCTCATGCTCCTGCTTTAGGTCGCAGTTTGATGACGTAGACTTAATGGTTTAATTTGAATAAAAGTCTATAAATCAAAGTAGAAAAGACACAAGGAAGACTTATTTATTATTTTTCACAGTGGTAGAAGTAACTCAAGCAATTATTTATAATAAATAACATACATTATTATTTTCATATCATTGTTTTTTGAAGTTTAGACATTTGGTTGGATGAATCACAAGTATTGTGAATGTGGGCCATAAGTAAATGTAATGGAAAAATTATATTTTCATTATATATCATGTATTTTCTTAATTGTTAAAAACCAAACAACTGGCTGATTAATTAAGAAAACAAATATTAGTCAATAATTAATATATTCATTCGTTGCAGCTCTGTTTAACATAGTTATAATGTATCTGCACCTCATGTAACATTTGAACAGTGTGTACAAGAATGAATCAGTACTAATGTTATGATATTAATAATAGTATTATACTCACATTTTTCCATTGAATACTTTAATCACTGATTACACGTGTTTGCCTTTGTTTGTTTTTTACATAACTTTGAATGCAGTACTTTTACATTTAATGAACATCTACATTTTGCTATTTGTACTTCTACTGAAGTAAATGGTCTCCATACCTCTAACTATTCCCACCACGTACATTTTGATTCACAATCGCCTCGCCTAAATCAAGTGGTAATTCTTCCACCTAATTTGGCAATATTGTTCATTTCATAGAAATCATTACACTGAATTGTAATAAAGAAATGTTTTATTTGAGCATGTGGGCATGACCACAAATCTCTTATCTGGAACCCAATGAAATGACGCAGCATTATGCAACCAGTCACATTTAATAGCTCTCATGGTCCACGGTCTTTTATTTTTGAGCAGCATTTGCTCCAGAGTGCTGAAATTCCAGAGACACACCCAGACAGCTGAGGTCACTGCCCTGTGAGTGTGACAGGACAGATGGATCTGAGCTTGGTGGGTAAACAAGCTCACACACATTCAGCCATGTTGATAAAACAACAGTCAAAATGAGGAGATGTCGTGTCAGAGCAAAGTGGGCGACCTGAGTCATCACCTGGCTGCCTCCCCCGAACCCTGACTAGTACTGACTGGTACCACCATTATGACCCTGCACACACGTGAATGACATCATGCTGCATTAGAGGCTACAGCCCATCATGAGTGTGACTGTTGTGGCTGAGCAGTCAACAAGAAAGACATGATCTCCATTCATCTAAGTGGAGGTGATAGATAGATAGATAGATAGATAGATAGATAGATAGATAGATAGATAGAAAGATAGATAGATAGATAGATAGATAGATAGATAGATAGATAGATAGATAGATAGATAGATAGATAGATAGATAGATAGATAGATAGATAGATAGATAGATAGATAGATAGATAGATAGATAGATAGATAGGTGGATTATAGATAGATAGATAGATAGATAGACAGATAGACAGATAGACAGATAGATAGATAGATAGATAGACAGACAGACAGACAGACAGACAGATAGATAGATAGATAGATAGATAGATAGATAGATAGATAGATAGATAGATAGATAGATAGATAGATAGATAGATAGATAGATAGATAGATAACAACTAAGACTGTTTTTAATAATGATGAAGTACAATTATAACGGACTACAATAAAAGGAACACAGAATATATTGAGATATTGAGGCAGGACTATTTTCTCTGGTAAAATCCTCCCCAAAAATGGATCCCTTAAAAATAAAATCAAAGCAACCCTTTCACATGGAACAGCGTGTGCAGACGGACGATGAGATTATCTCCAAATAAACGGATAATTCAATCTCAGCTCTGCTCTTCCTGCTCGATGAGCCCAGCGGGAGCGACGTCTGCGTGTTTATCGACCAATCGGCGCGTCACAGGGACAAACACGAGAAGAGGCTCCAGCGCGCGTCGCTCACGGTTGCGCACAGAGGAGACGTAGCTGCGACACCAGCGAGGCGAGGACGCGACTCTGCGGCCGAGAGGATGCAGTGAAGGAGCCTGCAGCGAGATCACAGCTCTGATACTAACGCACAGTGATACCGTCGAAATGAGCGTGATCCCGGCCGGGCACGAAGGCAGGATGGAGGGCGGCAGAGACAGCAGCGGCGGCGGCGGCTCCCCGAGGCTCCAGCAGTGCGCGCCGCCTCCCAGCAGCAGCAGCAGCGGCAGCGGCAGCGGCAGCAGCAGCAGCAGCGGCAGCAGCCGGTCCAAAGATGCCAGACACCAGCAGCAGCAGCTCCAGCAGAGGCATCATGGTGGGTCGATGTGGAAGCAGCCGTCTCACAACGAGCCCGCGGACGTCGTGAGGCGCGCGCTGGACTTCAAGTGCCAGGGCACCCAGTGCTACAAGGATAAGAAGTACCGGGAGGCGATCGGCAAGTACCACCGCGCTCTGCTGGAGATCAAGGGGCTGTGCAGGGTGCTGGGAGACCCGGACACCGGCTCCAAGCCCCCGTCCCCCCTCCTGCCAACCTTCAGCAAGTCCAGCACCCTGACAGACGAGCAGAAGGGGGCCATGGAGAACGCAGAGCTGGAGTGTTACAACAGCCTGGCCGGTGAGGTTCCACACGCACACGCACACGCACACACACACACGCACGCACGCACGCACGCACACACACACACACACACACACACGCACACACACACACACACACACACACGCACACACATACATTGACATAATACATTCCCTACCCCCTTACCCTAACCCTAACCTAAAATAAAAACAGCCAAAATGTCCTCACAATTATAGTATTGAACCAAAATTGGCCCTCATAACTATAGATAGACATGCACACACACAAAGAGAAACACACACACACACACACACACACACACACACACACACACACACACACACACTACAGAAATAATATAGGGATACTCCAAAGCTCATGCATGATTCATAAAGAGCATGAGTCATTCTTAGGCTTACTCCACCGTCCCCCTTTCTTTTTAATATCCACTATTATTATTCAAATCCTGGCAAATCAACCATTATTAGTTATTTATTATTGTGGTTTGATGCCCGACAAGACAAAAACATCAGTAATTCTGCTGTATAATTGAAATCCAAACATTGGCTCATGCAGTGTTATCAGTGTCTTTGCTATATTGTCTTTTCCTCTTTCCATAGCCTGTCTTTTGCAAATGGAGCTGGTGAACTACGAGCGAGTGAAAGAATACTGCTTGAAAGTGCTTTACAAGGAAGGGAAGAACTTCAAAGCTCTCTACCGCTCTGGAGTGGCCTACTACCACCTGGGAGACTTCCAGAAGGCCCTGTACTACCTGAAGGAGTCACACAAACAGGAGCCATCAGGTCAGGACCCACAGAGCTGCTGTGTCTGAATAGTCCCCTTGACCGCACTGCACTGATTGTTATCTTTCCATGGCAAACATGCACAACTGTAACCCAGGGGCTCCAGATGTTTTTTATGTCAAGGACACTCAGATACTAGCTGGATTAAAACATTAAAAGCAGACAATGTAGTAGGTGTTGAGATATTTCAGTCTGGACTAAAGCAGTCGATCAGACAACCAACCTCTGCTAGTGTCAAACCTTGAATTCCCATTAATCTGGTTCGTGGATTGTGAGATGAATGAGCTGCAATAAACAGGAGGACTGCACCAGATTTGGATTCTTCTAAAGTTCCAGTGTGTAAGATTTAGGTGAAAGGATCTATAGGCACAAATAGAATACAAAATAATCCTAGTGATGTTGTCACTAGTGTGTTTCATCTAAATTTATGAATTGTTGTTTTCTTTACCCTGGAATGGGCCCTTTATATGTAAATATTTTATATTTACATCAGGAGCGGGTCCTCTGTATGGAGGCCGCCATGTTTTTTACATTAATTTGAACTGGTCACACTAAACACCTTTTGAGTTTTTATGACAACTGAAGTTCACCACAGGATCTCTTCCATGTTTGGAAGGTGAGGATGAGGTGAGGGGTATTCAGCTGCAACGTGAAACCTCACCACTAGATGTCACTAGATTCAACACACTGAACCTTTAATGTCCACACATAAACAAAGAAAAAATAGATTAAACCGAAATTGGAGCCTAATCTCACAGCCGGGAAGGTGCGTTGCTGACCTCCCTGAAGCAAGTGTGTACACAAAGGCTAAGTGAGGCAGGTAAAGAGCTCAGGTGCAGGTCTGCTGATTCAACGGCGACATTGTATAAAGGCCTAAAGGAAAGAGATGGGCACATATGCTGGGAAGCTAATCAGGGGATTGGGAACAGTGGAAAAGCTGCGTGTAACAATCAGGGAACGGTTGATGGAGAGAAACACTTGCAGGGCAAGAAGGCAAATACGGGCAATGCAGAAAAATAATTAAAAGTTATTTTAAACCATGATATTACTATTAACATATTTTATAGCTTCTTGTTCTGCTGTAACATCTGGAGAGTGATAATAAATCTATTAGGAACCGCTCAGGGGCCCTAATGTTTCATTCTGGGAATCACAGTGATGAAGCACCCAATTTAACGATGTTTGTCACTTTGATTGTGTTACTTTACATCGATTTAAACAACAAAGTTTGTGATGTGGTCTCTTTAGCAGTACTTCAGGGCATGCAAGTCCTTCTGGAGGATCAATGATAGACTCTTTATTTAGAGAGATGGAGAAGGACTTATTGACATAAATCTTCAAGTGTGAAGGTGGAATTAATCGCCTTGGGAAAACGATAAATTATTTCATACTCAAACTCAAACTCAAGGCTTTTGGCCCCTTCTCCAGCACAGAGCTTCAGTTGGTTCATATCTTTGCAAGTGCTTTGCTGTTGTCGTAAAAATGTCCAGTAACTGCATATTTGTTAATGTTTCATCCAATTGATAATGTGATTGCTTTCCAGTGTTGGTTCTAAAAGACCATTTCACACAGGATGAGCTAAAAATGCACGAGGCTCCGTGTCCAGACAATAAACATGTTTGGGTTTTGCAGTTGCAGTTTCCAAAGCTTATTTCCTACATATCCACTCTTAGCACGTCATTCTAAGTTCTGTTTTAGAGGATTTACGACCATATTGGTGCAACATTTCCTCTCTGAGCAGGAAATAAATCAGCCTTTTCCTGTCTTTGTTTTTCCAGACACCAATGCCATCCGCTACATCCAGCTGACAGAGATGAAGATTCGCCGGAGTGCCCAAAGGGAAAAGAAAGAGGCCACATAAGCACTCGCTGTCTGATGGCTTCTCACCCGTCGTGAATTTAAAGCCCGACTGTGTGCCACCCAGACCTCGCACACCAACAGTCAGAGCTCTGGGTGTGAAGCGGTGTTATGTTTGCTTTTGCTTTGCACAGCATCCGGTTGCCAGTTTTGTGATTGAACTTCACCAACGTGTGCTTGAAGCATTTAAAAAAAAAAAAATTGTACCAGATATTGAGTTTTTGTTTACACACCGCCAAACTACGGTGGCCGAGAGAGCTCAACACACTGCGAATTAAGAAAACACATGCAAACAGAAACAACACTTGCAAATTCAGAGTGCAAATAGAGGAACGAGCTGCAAAAAGTCACAACACATGCAAATACAGAAACGCCCTGCAAATAGCGAGAGTGACACTGGAACATTTTCCAGGGAACCCTTAAAATGTTATGAACTTATTGAAGTCTTTTCCGTTGTCATCAAATTGATGAAGTTGTTTTCTTAATTTGCATGTGTTGTTTCTATTTGCCTCCTTAATCTGCAGTGTGTTGAAGTCTCTCGGCCAGCGCACCAAATGGATCTAGAATGAATCCATCCAGATTATGTTTTAACCATCACAAACTGATGCACTGCCAGTCCAAACATTGCACATACAGGCCAACACTTGTGATAGAGACAGGAGCAACACGGCCCATGGGGGGTCCAGCAGGTCTGCGGGCGAGTGTTACTGTAAATTAGCACCTGCCCTCGCACAAGATGTCTCTCGAATGGCACAGAGTTAGTGAGCAACAACCACTTCCACCTCTGTCACCGTACTTTGAGTTTGAAAATATTATAAAGATCAAGATTCTTTTTGATAATTAGAATATATCTTAACAAATGGTGCTTTCACAAAGTAGGTTTTTAACATGAAATGCATTGGTTTAGACATCAGGAGCACACGGTTGCTAATTGCAGTACGAACTTAAAGAGACATATCACAAACTGTAAATAGGCTACTTGATAGAAATCGCAAGAAAATATTATGGAGAGGTCAGCTAGTTGTGTTTATTAACGCCAAAACGAAGCACTTCATTCACAGCATTTACTGTACCAAGAAATACTGTATGTTTACTGTAAAGGTATGTGTGTAATAAATGTGTTTATTGATTGATTTTTGTGGTGCTGAAGCTTCATTTTCTTATATTTTTGACTCAGATTTTCCTCAAAGCTAAAATAGAATTATGCAGAATGTCTGAGTAAAGAAAGAAATGAACCAAGGCTGTAAATCCAATATTTGCTCACTTTTTAATTAGCTTTTTGGTCTCCAAACCCTAATAATGGAAATATGAGGCTCTGTAGATGCTTCAACCAGCTTATTTTGCGTTCCATTAAACCTCGGAGCTCGGTATTTCCGATCCCCGAGTCGGAAGCTGCAACTGGAACGTCCCTTCAAGTCTGAATTTGGCCTCGGAAGGTTGGAAGAACCTCACCACCCCGACTTCGAAATCCAAGATGGCTGCTCTGTATATAGTGAATAGTGAAAGCAGTAGATTTTACGGTTTATTAGCACGTACGGTGTTAGTATTCATGAAATACCGCGTAATGCGTTTTTGCTAACAATGGCTATCTGGCTAACGTAAACATTGTTCCTGTGCAACTGGAACTCCGTCAACTCAGGTGATTCTGGTGTGATGATCCATTGTTGTTATAAACATGTGATTAAAACCACAACAACTCTCATAGTCCTCAATTCATTAAGTAAACAGGTTTATGAAAGAACACGAGAACTCATTGGCTTGTTTACTATGATTTTACTCAAATCAGTGTGTTCCAGTGCAAATACATGTCCGTCAATATCAGTATTATTTCCGACCTCCACAATGTCCGTCAGTAAGATCAGCTTATTCGTGGTAACAGTTCAGACACATTGGCAATACAGCTTTGTTTCAACTAACACCTTTAGCTGCAACACTGTGTTGAGCACAATCACATTCTGCACATCCTCAGAGAAACAGCGTTCACGTTTACATGTACACCAGGTCACACTCGAGACAGAGACACACCAGGTCACACTCGAGACAGAGACACACCAGGTCACACTCGAGACAGAGACACACCAGGTCACACTCGAGACAGAGACACACCAGGTCACACTCGAGACAGAGACACACCAGGTCACACTCGAGACAGAGACACCAGGTCACGAACAGAGACACACCAGGTCACACTCGAGACAGAGACACACCAGGTCACACTCGAGACAGAGACACACCAGGTCACACTCGAGACAGAGACACACCAGGTCACACTCGAGACAGAGACACACCAGGTCACACTCGATACAGAGACACGTCAGATCGCAGAGGAAGCCGTCCTTCAGGCTGAGAGGTCACTTGACATTTGAGATTAAAAGAAGAGAAACAGGCATTAACATCAGACTCTGACAGTGGTTCTGTTTATATTTAAACATCTGATGATTAATTGGCTTCTTTACCTGCTAGCTTAAAGTTTATTTGTAGGACTTATCCCTTAATAATAGGAATTTCACAGTCTAGCAGGTTCAAACAAATATATTTTGAAATATTTAACTCTAGTTTGATCCAGACAGACAAATAAAGTGTGGAAACAAAATGAAAACTAATGCAGAAGCCAGTTTCCATCCATTCATCTTAATAAAATACCCTTTCTATGATTCATTTGTCAATTATTCTTTCGATTGATCAACTATTGAGTAAAAAATACTCGTTCAAAACCAGAAATCCAGTTTACTGTCAAATAAAGTAACGATAAGCAGCATAATCTCAAAATTGAGAATCTCACACTAGGGAATGTTTGGCATTTTTACTTCAAAATTATTTCAACAATTAATCGACTACTTCGATCAATGAACAATCAATCACTTCAGCTCTAGTTCTGTAGTTGGACTGACACTACTTGCACCCTTGCAGAGGTAATTGGAAAAGCCTAGTAGAAGAAACACACAGAAGTTAATTCAACGTGAGCGAAACAGACAAAAATTCAAATAAACTGCAAATGCTCAAAACAAAAAAACATTCATGAACAACATTAACAAGTGTCAAAAATAAAGGCAAATAAAATGAAATATAAAAATAAACCATCAGATAAATACAAACCAATAAATACAATTAAATAAATCAATACAAATAATCAGTAATGAAGTTGCACATGCCACCAGGGCCTGTTTCTCCCGCGTGCCGTTCAACACTCATGCAGTTTGTCGTTGAAATAACTTAAAACACAATTTACATCCCTCGTCCGACAATTTACAGAGTTACAAATACAAAAGCTCCCTTTATTCTCCACGTTTTGGAGAGACGCTTCTCAACTGGCGGCTCGGGCCCCGAACAAGCTCCTCCGACGGGGCCACAAATGAATTAATGAGTTCTTTAATATACTGATCTATTGCGACGCCCTCAGTACAATTCAAACTCAAGCTTTAGTGACATTCTTCTTTTTTTTCTTTTATAGAACAGTTCACAGCAAAGAGCTCGAGACGACGTCAGACGTTATTGTGCTGACACGGCTGCTAATGCAAAGAAGTGCACGTATTATACAACAGCATCCCTCGTCCCTGGGATGTCCCTCTGCAGACGTGACTGGTGATGACAGGTGCTCGGTACAAAACAGGGATTCATCGGCTACTAGCACAGAAGGTCCAGATTAAAATCCAATCACATGGTGCTTTTACAGACAAATAATCAGAGACAGTGTTTTTCTTTTTTGGAAAAAAAACCCCCCTGAAGCTTTACATTCATGATGCTTCCCCAAAAGTGCACTTGATTAAATGCACAATCTTCAACGCAAGTTCAAAATTAAGAAAAGTATGTAAAGCTTTGTGAAACTGTCGATGTCATTCTGCTACGAAGACATTTGTCTGTTTATTCCCAAAGAGAAAAAAGATCCTTGAATGACAAATGACAGGGTGAAGAAAATTATTATTTTATCCTTCTGATGCATTAACAATCAAACCTGCGTCAAATGATTTTTTCAATTACTTTCCAAGGTTTGTTTTAATACAACGGAGTATTAGGGCCATTTAAAGGGGGGGAAATGTTGGGATTACGAGAGTAGTTGTAATATTACAAGAATAAAGTTGTAATATTATCAGAATAAAGTCCTAATAATACGAGAATAAAGTCTGAATATTACAGGAATAAAGTCAGAATATAACATGAATAAAGTTATAATATTATGAGAATAAAGTCGTCATGTTAAGCTTCGTGTCATTTTAGAGGCGGTGGCATGAGAAGATCATCTTATTACAACAATAATCTCGTAATATTATGAAATTATTCTCAAAATCTCAGGATTTCTTTTCTTCAAATACTCTGACGTAGTTTCAGATGCCACATTGGTAAAACAACAAAAGTCTTTAGTACCAGTTAAAGCTAAAAACTGTCTCCATTGACCTGTAACCAACCAAAGGCAAAGGCAGCCCTCTGCTTGTGTTGGACCAGTGAGAGGTTGGTGCTGAGCTAGGACCAGAATCCAGGTCTGTAGCGATGAGGTGAGTCTTTGGGAAAGCTGATCTCCGGTTTGCAGAGTGGGACGGTTCCATCCCGGTACTGTCCCTCATCCTGCCGGTCCAACAGGTTATCGTTCTTGCGAGAGGAGAAGGGCGTCGGGGCGTCTAACGGGGTGGGCAGCACTGCCGGGTCTCTCCCAAACTCTACCGTCGGGGGAGTTTCCGTGCTTGAGGTGTGGGCGGGGGATTCACCGCTACCCAGGTTTTGTCCATTTCCCCTGGGCCTCCCCTCCGGCCAGAACACGTCAGAGCGCACCCGTGGCGAAGGCCGAGGCCGAGCTACAAAGTCTAGGGTTTTGGGGCGTTCAGGAGCACAGCGGCGACGAGGCGTTGGAGGGAACACAAGGTTAGGATCAGGGAGTCGGGGGACCTCATCCTCCTTTAGACCTCTGAAGCCACCTGGTGAAAAGAGAAGAAAGAGAAGAAAGGGAAAACATAAAAAAGTATTAATCCTTTGACTGAGGTTCTGTAAAGCTGCTTTCAGACATGCACTGAAGTCCAGACATTTTCCAAATGTCCGAGTCAGTTGCTCCCAACTTTTTATGGAACTTTTCCAAATCAGTGGTTGTCTTGTTGACATTCCAGTAAATCAGAAGCACCTCACAATGACGCTACAGAAAAGTCAGAGGGTCACCAAAGCCGGTAGAATTGATTGGGAACACGAATGTCTGCACAAAACATCATGACAATCTATCCGGTAGTTCCTGAGATATTTTAGTCTAGACCAGTGTGATGAAACATAAAATTCATATTCCAATGACTGGATTATGGATCCACTGGATTATGGATTAAAGGAGACACGAGACCTTACCTGTGTTCTGTAACGCTGATTTTTCTGGCAATGGTTCCAGATTATTGGGAAGGCAGCTTTTCTTGATGGCTCCGTCTGATGGTGTTCGACGCAGACTCCGTGAGGAAGTCGGGGGGCAGGGAACGTGTGTGGGCGTCAGAGACTGTCGGGGGTTCCGCTTGAAGCTCTCCAGGTGGGTGTTGACCAGTGGGTTCACCGGGTTTCGAATGGCTGGGTGTTGCAGGATGAAAGACGGTTGTGGTGGGGGTGAGGCAGGGCGGCAGACCACCACTTCCTCACTGTCAGAGTGCAGCAGTGAGCGGGTGGAGTTGCAGTCGGACACTGATGATAAGGACAGCAGTGTGTAAGAAGGGGGTACACCTCGCTCAGGTAGCGAGGGCGCCGAGGGCTTCAGCGGGCTCTCCCGCCTGAACAGTCTGCGAGTCGGGGGGCTGGTGCTTCGCCGCTGGCCCCCTGTTCTGTGGAAGAAGCCCTCCCACCGGGGTTTGATGCTCTCCTCTGGTTGGGCCAGAGTCAACAGGCTGCAGCCCAGTCCGACGGCTGCCAGGAAAGCTCCACAGCCCAGCAGCACCAGCTCAGAGCGCCGACCGCCTCCGTGGCTCTTCCTGCACGGTGGGGTTCCTGGCACCTGGCCACTGGGGCAGTACTCGTCCCCGTCGCTCTCAGCGGGAGCAGCTGAGTGGGCGTCCTTTTGGAAGGGGATGCAGAGGTAGGACTGACCAGGGGCGGCTCCCGGCTCAGTAGAGAAGCAGCAGTCTTCATTTTCTGAAAACAGGATCAGTCACATGTTAAAGCTCGGGTTGGTAATCGTGGAAAAGATAACGAGAGCTGAGAACTGATACATCCGACCCCCTCGTCAAAGCTACGCCCCCATAATAATAATTAATGGGTATTGCTTCTCTACTGCTACTGTAAATAACCTGCACGCTGCGTGTGTGTGTGTGTGTGTGTGTGTGTGTGTGTGTGTGTGTGTGTGTGTGTGTGTGTGTGTGTGTGTGTGTGTGTGTGTGTGTGTGTGCGTTTGTGTGGCCAAAAGTGACAACTCCATTCCTCCACGTTTGCTTTGCTGACTGAGCTCGATCCCTTTTCAGCAACAGCCATACACTCATACAGCTGCAAACATCTGTGAGTTTCCCAGGTCAGCCACAAAGAGCCATGTGGGGAAAGAGGAATCTGACTCACTCACTTTCATTTCCCACATGTTCCCAAATCAGTTTGACACTTTAATTTAACCTTGAGCCCTTTTTACTTTTTCGTGCTTACCCATCTCCACAAGGCTCGGCACTCCGGGCACCGCTGGACTGTGTCTGGGGGATCTGCGGAGGTTTGGGGCGCTGCAGGACCGCTGCCTGCTGCACTCATAGGGAGGCTTCACACTGTCGGGATAGAATAAGAATATCAACAAAAAGACGAGTGGTACTTTTTCTAGACTATGAATAAACTGAGTGGAGAGTTTTGAGTTGGTTAATATCTCTCCAGTCCTTTCACCTGGCGTCAGCGCTGTGCTCCCTGTACGGGCCACACCCACGGGACCTGCCCTTCTTCCTGGACCCCTTCCTCTCACCCTCCTCATCGTCCGGCTGGAAACCTGTGTTGCGACCCCAGCCGACACACCCCTCTCTTGGAGTGACTGCAAAACAAGAATGTAAAACTCAGATTCTGTGCTCAGTGGTATTAATGATTCATAAAAATGTTAAGGTTAAATATAAAGATGAGAATGGTTCCTACGCTGGATGGCTCTCAGGCGGGGGAGCATGGGCGGACTGGTCGGGGGGCTGGAACTGCTGCTGAGCAAACTCTTCCGCCGATCGTGGGAGGGAGAGGCCTGCACGGTGATTTTATGCTGAAAATCTACAAACAAACAAACATTAGAATAAATGTAACTTTTAAGTAAATATCAATTCAAGTTCATACTTTATAATTTACAATATTATGGAGGGATCCTTTCTGATTATGCAGATATCTTCATTTCAGGGAGGTCACAGCTTCTCATTTCAGATAATAATGTAGATTCAAACAACACCTGCTCATAAACAGACCTCTGACATTGATTTTATTTTCCTTATTTACAAAGGAAAACGCATGTTAATCAACAGCAGATTTTCAAGGGCAGTTTACTTTTCCAAACTCAATCAATTTCAATCTGTCATTGACTCATTGCCAGCATTCACACCATAGATACTTTAAAATTATAGTTTTACAGTAGTGAGGTACCTCAATAGGCTAAAGTCTAAATCTAAATAAAGTGTTGAGTAGAGTAGGTACTTGACCAAATCAGACATGTCCTTCAGAGCTTGGAGACAATAACAAGCCCAAATATCAAAATGGTTTTGAATCATTTATAAAACAAGTATAAAACATCTCTGACAAAAAAGTTTAAAAACAAAAATATCCAATCTAATTTCATGCCAAGACAATATCCCGGCTCTACCTTTGACTCCATTTGAAAACATGTGTATCTTGATTTACACTCTTTGTTTGCAGTACCTGAGGGTAAGCTGATCCTGTTCCCATCCTTGAGTTTAAGGCGGTTGCGGCGGAACTTGCCCTGCCTGCTCTCCACGTGAGGCTTTTCCTGGTAGAGCTGGTGAATGATGATGTTGAGCTCTCGCTCCAGGATGTGGATCTCCCGCTCGGCCAGTTCCTGCTCGCGCCTCCTCAGCGCCTCCTCCTGGCACTTCTGCTGCAGCGCCGCTTGGGTCAGCTCCTCTTCCCACGATCGCAGCTCCTGAGGGAACGAGGAGAAGAGGTGATGGATGGAAAAACTTTGAAAACACCTGCATTCAATAATCCTCTAAAAAGTCTGAGGTTGAATCTGATCTTTACCTTTTCCTTGGTCCTCAGTTCATCGAACATTTCCTGGATCTCCAGTTTCCAGTCGTCCTGCAGAGAGTGGAAAGACTCTGCTGGCATTTCAAAGAAGCCCGACTCCTCGATGGCCGTCAGATGGTCCAACACAGACGTGAACTGTGGCCGGCAGTGAGAGTCCGAGCTCCAGCAGTCTGCAGCAGATGATAAATAATAACACAAATTACGTTCTCAATTCAAATGGTCCCAGAATGTAATGACATATTTGCTTAGGTTAATGGACGTAAGCCTTTATTTATATTATATTATTCTATCAATATTGTCCTGTCTTACCCTCCATGAGACGGGCAAAGGGCTCAGGACAAGTGGAAGGAATGGGCAAAGCGAGTTTGTTCATTGCCACGCCGTACGCCACCGCCAGGCCGTCGATACCCCGGAAAGGAACTTCTCCAGTCAGCAGCTCCCACAACAGCACGCCGTAACTTTACAGTCACAAAGAGGGAAGAAAAAACAAAAGACAATCAGATAAACGATAATAAACCTTCATATTGGATACAGGTCTTCAAACGATCTGATGCTAATATCCTCCCGAGATAAGGAGCTTGATGTAAGTGCAATCTCAGCTCGTGCATAACATCTATCAATGTGTTATAAAGACAAATGTGTGCATGAATATATGAATGTCAAACAAGTGGTTTCTGAAGAAAGAGTGTGAATGTATTTGAATAAACGTCAAAAAGAGACTCTGTTTTTCACCACATTCATATAAACACCAAGGTGAGAGAGAAAAGGTCAAAGCAGCCGCTGACAGATTTATGATTTATGAGGAAATCACAGACCAGGGATGAATGTCACAGATATTTGTCTGTACGTCGGATACAATCATGAGATTAAAGACATGGATCACATGACACTTGAAATAAAACTTCCAGGTGTACAAGATGTTGTATTTATGATATTAAGAATTATTTAAAACATGTTTGATTCCTGAAGTCACTACACAGGGTTTACTCTAATGTAGAAGCATTGAGTAGGGACGTAATCCCCCTCCCTGGATGACGTTGACCTTTCTACCATGACTGGTTTGTTGCATGCTGCCGTCTCTTGGCTCTTTAATCCTGTTTTACAGGGGAAAACCCCCACGTTCATTTAGGAGCAGCCGAGCTGGACCTTTAAAGCTGCTGCATGTGTAACGCAGCAGCTCGTGAAAGGAAACATGACACATGGCATTAAAACAAATGATTCATCACTGGAGTGTGAAACTCAGGAAATTTACTACACAACTACATTAGATATTCGTGTAAGCAACTTCATTTCTACTTTTATGGCCTTAGAAATTCTTAATATTAGGATCTGAGGTTCATACGCAGAGTAAAAGCTATTTGGCTCCAGAGTTCTTAAGTTGTCAAAAGCAGGTTTAACCTACAATTAGGGCTGAAATCAACAGTTATTTACATCGCTGACAATTATTCTCTAATTTATTGCACATCAGAATTTCTTAGAGCTCGAAGTGATGTCTTCAAATGTCAACGTAACAAAACCCAACGATATCCTGCTGGATTTACGGTGAGAAAATGAAAAACAGAAAAGTTTCACATTTGAGAAGCTAAATAAATCAATGTTTTGCTTGAGGAGTAATAAAGGAAATGTGACGTATATTTGATCACATATTGACTCAGAATTTTAATTAAATTGAAATTACTCTCTGTGAGTCTTTTGCACGACCTTGTACAATTGCATTTTATGTTATTGTTTAGTTTGCCATATTCTCACTCATATTCGTACATTTTATTCTTTTTTATTATTCTTTATTACATACATGCTTTATTAGCACAGGCACAGGAGTGTGCTGCCTTGAATTCATCGCATATTGAATTAGCGTGTGACGAATAAAATCTGTGAATATTAATGAAATCTGCATTAAAATATACTGAAATGCAGTAACATCAAGTCAGTGTTGAATCTTTTAAGTAAAGTAGAGACACATAAGAGCCCATGATGACTTTTCCTGCTGCTCTAGTGCATCAATGTTTAGTTTCGTCTATTCATGGTTAAAGTAACATTTATCCTTCTCTAATCTTTTTACTCATCTCATAAAAACGTTCTGTCCTTCCCTGTGTCTCTGCATTGTTACTATGGAAACTGCTGCCGGAGCTGGACTTTCCTCCCTGTGCCTTCTGAATGAACTGCTTCTCTTGGCGGCTCGTTGTTTCAGAGCAGCTCTACAACCTGGTGCAGTTTGTACCAAACCCTCTGCCCACCTCCAGACGTCGCTACCCTTGGAGAAAGTAGACGAGCGGATGACTTCGGGAGCCATCCAGGCGTAGGTGCCTGCGGCGCTCATCTTGGTGGTGCGGTGCCACTCTCGAGCCAGGCCGAAGTCTGTGATCTTCAGGGTCTTGTTGCGGAGGTCTTCCATCTCGACCCGCTCGAGGATCAGGACTGGAGCGGTGGGAAGTGGTGAAGGCGGAGGTGTGTGTGGGTGGGGGAGGATGAGGAGGAGGTTGGAGGATGTGAGGGGAATTCGTGCAAATTGACGGGAGGGTAAAGGTTTCAGGTGATCATTACCAGGGTTGAAATGTTGGGAAAGGCACGCATGTGGAAACGCAAAAAAAACAAAACAAAAATGGACACATGGTGGATGAGGACAACAGGGTGCGGTTGGTGGGAGGCCATGATGAAAGGATGAAAGGACACAAGCAGAGGAGAGGGAAAGAGAGAACAAACAGAGAAACCAAGAAACAGTGAGCCACCGAGATGAGAAACACACCAACACCTTGATCAATGCTAATGATCTCACTGCGTATTTGTCACAACACAACATCTCAGGCTCCAGCTGAACTACTGGAACGGCCTGTTTGCTCCAACAGGCTCTAAAAACAGCCCGTTCCCAACATCGAGGAGCCGAGCAAGCTTCCTCCCGACCACATGTTCTCTCTCCCCCGTTCAGCTCCACCATGCCAGGCTGTGCCCAGCGGCGAGGGTGTGTCTGCCGGCTGCGGTGCACATCAAGCGCCCCCTTCATCTGCTGTGGCTCTGATGCCACCGAGGCACTTTCCTCAAGAAGCTAAAACATGCGACTGAAGTAAAATCCTGCTCCTGAGAAGGTGCAACATGAAGCAAACGCAGCCGATTCCCCCCCGGAGACCGATCATGCTCCAAATGTATGCACTCACTGTAATGTACAGCGCTTTAGATAAGAGCTTCTGCTAATGGCGTGTTCTGTGTGAGACAGTTGAGAGGGTGAAGGTGAACATTTCTTCATGACTCAAGCAAAACGGGAGTAACTGAGTAGAACTGATAAAACTGAGAGAGAGAATAACATGGTTGCTTCTTTAACAGTTTTTCCATTTTGAAGCGTAAATTAAAGCAAAAGTTGCAGGATTTACAGCAAAATCAATCATCAGCAAAGATGTTGAAGAGCCTACAAATAGAGTTTGATACCAAAACAGATCTATATCCGAGAAAATGCCACTGACCACTGATCATTAAAATATAACCATGGTAGAGCTGTTTTTAACATACTTCTGATGACAACACTAACACACTAATTGGTTTCCATGTTCCCAGTAAGTAGTATGGGACATAAACATTTCATGTCTAACTAAACTGCATTAATTATGAGGGTAGTTTTATGTTGTATATCTATATATATGTATTTATTTCTTTAGTGGTCAGCGTTGGAAAGTTTTACTGTAATTTCAGTGATTTTAAACGATTAAATTGAACCTTTTACCTTTTGCAAGTTAAGACTAAACACAAAGTTAAGTAATTTTAATCTGAAATTAAAAGTTAAGCAGCCACCAAAGTTATTACAATTCATTATTAGACGATGGTGCTAAAGAAAACATCAGGAGATCCGCAGAATTCATCCTCTGGAGATCATGAATAGAATTTCTTGTTAATCCAGAGCAGCGGCGCTGGACTAACTAAAAAGTAAAACCGTCCTTGTTTATGAGTCTTTGAGATAAAAAACAGATGCAAAACACGAATCTTGACTTTCATGTCTTTTTTTAAAACTGCCACCATCCACTCCACTGCCAGAGAGTTGCGTCACAGGGTGGAGTCTGAGTGAACCCACATCCTCCTCTTCTTCACAGCAGCAGTGCGTCATGAGCAACGTTTTATAACCACTGATTAGACCAGACTTTCTTCGGAGCTGGGTCGAGACCCCTGCTTGATCTTAAATTTGGCTTGTGGGAGATTATTTAAAGGTTACATATGTGACATTCACTGCCACTTGATGTCGCACTACCACCAGCATCTATGGTTGTGATGTGAATGCGGTGTCTAAACACACAACTAGAAGCACAACTGAACAAACTGAGTACCACAGACTGTATATACAGATGGACAACGCGTCTCCTCTTCCTCCAACTATCCATAAATTAAGCTGAAATATCACAAACACAAACGCTGCCATCCCTGTGCCCGATGACGCCCTTTTGGAGTCTACGCGGTATGGTGATCGGGGTGACCACCAGGGGGCGATCAAGATGCTGTGGCTTCACTTTTGGGAAGCTGTCATGTCGTCCATCTTTATATACTGTCCACAGGAGAGCCAACAAATCAGCAATCAAGCTAGCTGCCATGTAATCCTATATAAACAGATTCTGCATGTGAATGCGTTCGACTTCGAGTGATAAAAGAGTCTAAGCGGCGTAGGACCAATGGAAGGCGGAGTCTTGGCCGTGATATCTGCCGTCTACACCAGAACCCTCAAACTATTGGCTGTTGCCACCAAAGGCTGATTTGTAGTCAGACAATAGCCGATGGGCTCTGAGATGTGGGCGTGTGTTCCTGCCGGGTCAAAGCCTCAGTGGAAGACGGCGCCGGGTACGGACCCAGCGGCCGGAGCTCTTCATGTTTATACAACCATTGCACAGTGTAGTATGTACTGTGTATATACTATTTTGTATCTGTTTTTATTTAATTTGTATGGTATGTTTATTCTCTAATTCTTTTATTCTATCCTAAGGGGATCTTCAAACAGAACCTTATTGTATTGTACTGGTGCAGTGACAATAAAGTTATCTTATCTTATTTAGTGTGAGACAGCTGGCAGCTTGGCTAGAATTGTTACCATAGCGATGCCGTGCTGTTTGTGGCCCATAGATTATATGAAATAGCATCAAGGTGGGGAGGTAACGTGTGTGTGTGTGTGCTCTGAAAGGTGTCACAGTGGGGAAAGAGGTGAAAATGTGCATGTGTTATGTTTATCACTGCCCGATCAGCACTGACATACTGTTTACAACTTCCTACAACACCTAAACATGGTGTCACAGACGAGAGCGGAAAGAAGAAGTGTGGATTTGACACTTGCAGGGTGGACACAGGCCGGCTGCACCGTCCTGTTTCCTCCTCTGCTGAGAAGAGGACGTGGGTTTTCCCCACAGAGCCCAGGATGGCAACTAGTTACACCGACTTAACACTTTAAAGCAGCCTATTGGAAATCAAGAGCCTGAGCTGATCACCAGACAACGGGCCAATGGCAGGAAAGGAGCGGGCTGTATGTATTGGCGGAGCCTCCACCAGAGAGGCTGGGGCAGAGCGCTGGGCAAATCCTCAGTAATAGGCTTGGGATTTAGGGGATCCAGTTGGGTAAAATGCAAGATTACAGCTGCTCCACAAACGCACACATAAACTCATTTTCCTTTCTGCTCTCATTTCTAAAATCCTATATATGAAGTGCACATCACAACTAGTTTAGCACGGGTTGAATATGGTGTGATATTATATTATATAGTATAGGTTACATATTAAAGTTGCACCAAATTTTTGACCAGGATGTATCTGTGAAATTTTGCCATTTAATACCAGAGAGAAAGTCATTTCTATTCCAGATCAGGACATTACCGGCTTTAAAAACACACACCTCAACAAAAAAAAACACAAAACACAGTAAAATGTGGGGCTACAAATAACAATTATTATTATATTTGATTAATCAGGTTATAATTTACCTCATAATATCATGAGAATAGTGAACAACTGCCAATGGCCAAGCAGGTAAAGCTGCAATATTCCATCAGTAATAAATTGGGCAGTTAAAAGAAAATGAATTGCCAATTATTTTAAAGTTTTTTTTAAGTGTGAAGACAATAATTTGTTCCAGCTTCTCAAATGTGAGGTTTTGCAGCTTTTCACTGTTTTCTATCATTGCCAGTTGATGATTATCTTTGTGTTTTTGACTGTTTGTCAGAAACAACAAACAAACATCACCTTTGTCTTTAGGAAGTTGTGATGGTCATTTTCAATAGTTTGCTTATTTTAATCTATAATGTAATTGAATTTGTTAGATGCAGACCTACATGCAGCTCTCATTAGAATAATCACTTTAAACGTACAACATGTATCTTCAGCTGCTTTGGGTTCCTCACAATCAAAACAATTGTTGTCTTCACCGATGTTGCAGAGGGAAAATCTACCTGACATCATGTTCACTGATGAGCTCATGTATTAAGGTGTAATTCACGATACCCAGCAAATGGCAAAGAATAACTAGATCCATTACGAGTGACCAAACAGTGGAAGGACAAAACAGACGACTGGATAATTGGCAAATATCAGTGAGTTTTTCCCTCATCATATGTTGTTTGCTCTGCAAGTTACGAGACAGGCAAAGCCCTTAAAGTGGATACGACACAATGGAAAGGCTACAAAAATTAAACTGGGGATTTCTCTGGGTTTGAACATTGTTGGCAACACAAGTAAACAAGATATATAACATAGGTTATACATATTGTATCTTTAAAGTAGAACTGGTTAGTTGACTCTGTTGGGTGTAAAATCAATTGATCACTTTGGTTGAGTTTTACAAAGCAAGTTACCACTGAGATAAAGAACCACGTTACTTTAATACTCCACAGAGACGGACTCTTACTGTTGCTGGACTTGAGGTCCCGGTGGATGATGGGGACGATGGCCTGGGTGTGGAGGTAGAGCATGCCCCGAGCAATCTGCACGGCCCAGTCCACCAGCGTGCAGGGAGGGATGCGTTTCCCCGCCAGGGCCCGGTTGAGGGGGCCACCCCGGGCGAACTCCATGACCAGACACAGGTTGGGCTCCTGCAGACACACCCCCAGCAGAGCCATGATGTTGGGATGGTTGAGCATGGCGAAGAGCTTGGCCTCCTGCCGCACGCTCTCCAGAGTTTGCTCCACGTCCTCGTCAGGGTCCCGTCGCGCCGCCTTCACCGCCACCTCTGAGCCGCGCCACACCGCGCGGTAGACTTTCCCGAAACCGCCCACGCCGATGATCTCCTCCAGGGTCAACTCTGAGAAATCAATCTCCAGGACTGAGGAGAGACGAAGGAGAAGATTTAGAGCGACAGAGAACACAAAGCTGACATATTTCTTATCTCTAAACACTTTTGGAGGTCGGGGTCAGCCCCTATCGACCTGCTGTGAATTCCCTATATGCTACCCATCAGCGGGGCAAGTGCTTGCTAACAGGAATCTCAAAACCAGGTCATTCAGCTGAAGGATGCTAAGCCACCCTGCTGCCCCAAATACAGAATCTGGTGGAACTATCCTCCCCTGCTTCTACGCCCGAGTGGGCATCTGCCCTAAAATCCGGAAGAGGAAGTTTGAAGAAGCAAGGAAGGAAAAAGACAACAATCCTTTCTGCCGAGTGTTTAAATCAAAGGTGAACACCCGCCTCTGTTTCATGTGGCTTTTCAAACAGTTTTGTCGTGGATTCCTAACAGTCTAGTAAGCCGACTGACCTTGATGAATATTTCAGGTGGGATGGTGTGTGAAAGTAGGCCACGCTGCTTCTGAAGAGACGGAGGCCGACACAGACGGCTGAGGCGGAGTGGTCCACCCAAAACAACAGGGTGTTCAATGCTGTGTGTGTTGCCTGTTTATGCTTCAGTGCACATATAAGTTGCATGAGGGTTTTTTCTGCAGATCATCCTTTTGGCACACAGCTCACAAAAAGCAATAAGTGCAGAGTGCTCTCACTCCGTCCTGGTTTCTGCTTACTGTATCTGTCTGAGGCCCTGGCTGCACATTTAGCTGCAGGAGCCTTTTCTCTACCAGCAGTATCTCACATCTCTTTCTTTCCTGCTCCACCAGTTATCATAAAAATCAATGCACACCAAGCCAAAGCATGATTTCTGTTATATTTCATGGGGATTGTGCGTGCAGCACTTGCAGGTATGTGCATGTGCAGATGTGCTAAACATGCATCCTGCTGCACATTGTCACCGGAGCAGCTGTTTGTCTGACAGGCGCTGGGACGAATACTGGTCCTGAAGCTGTGGGGATGCTGGGAGCCTGTTTCCAGGCCAACAGGAGAGCTCTGCATCGACCGTGACACAGCAAAGGCGAGTGTGTGAGTCAGTGTGGCCTTAACAAAAGACTCTCTGCTGCTGTGTGAGTCCTCACACACTGGGATACTCACGGTGCAGAGGAGGCAGCGGGTACTGCTGCTCCGACGTGTCCCGGATCTCCTTCGGAATGCCGTTCCCTTTGCTCACGTAGTTGGACGGGAAGATGCCGACCCGGTCCGCTATCATCCCGGTCCACCAGCCCTCATCCCCGGACACCAGGGAGTCCTTGGACAGGAGCTCCACCAGGTCCCCTCTCCGCAGGCTGAGCTCGTCGTCCGCAGTCGCTTCATAGTCGAACACGGCCGTCCAGTAGCCCGGCGCGCCGCGTCCCGCACCCGGCGCGGCGCGCACTCCATCCCGCGGTGTGGGCCAGCGAAACACATCCGCCTCTGCGTCTTCTGGCGAGGAACCGCGCGCATTGGGACTCAAACTATTGTCCACCGCGGGTTTGAAGACGTCCATGGACGCGATCCATAGGGGCGACCTGGATCACTGCAGGCGCATCCACCTGACGCGGCTGGCTGGCGGCTCCGAGCGCCCTGCGTCTGCGCACAGCACACGCACACACCCGCACAGAGCTAAGTACCGGCGGTTAATCCCGCACACAAACCCCGCAGGAAGCTGGAGGCGCAATATTTCTGCAGCATCGTCTCAGACCTTCAGCTCCGGCTCGATCATCACGGTCCCGGGACGCAGCGTCTTTATTCTAAGCCAATTGTGCCAACGTGCGAATGATCCCCGGCTTCCTATTGGTCCACGGGCACGTCAGCAACGCCTCATGTCCCGCCCTCCTCAACAGCGTCAAATGCTGGTCACCGGTTACACAGCGTGAACACACACACGCACACGCCCGCACGCACGCACGCACGCACACACACACACACACACACACACACACACACACACACACACACACACACACACACACACACACAGTCACGTCTCAATTGCCTTGCAATGATTTATGAGACTCACCTTAACCACAGTTCGTACTTACCTCACTCTTACTTTAACCTCAACATAACCTTAACCTAAACCAAAAACTACACCAAAATCTAAACCTAATACTAAAATTAACCTAAATCTAACCTAACCTTAACCTTAACCTTAACCTAACATTAATCCTAACCTACTTTAACCTAATCCTAACCCTAACCCTAACATAACCTTAACCTTAACTTTAACCTTAACTCAACTAAACCTAACCTTAACCTACCTTAACCTAACCCTAACGTTAACATAACCTTAAGCTTAAGCTAACCTAAACCTAACCTTAACCTTAACCTTAACCTACCTCAACATAAGCTTAACCTAACATTAATCTTAACCTACCATAACATAACCTTAACCTACCTTTACCTAACCCTAACGTTAACATAACCTTAAGCTTAACCTACCTTAACCTTATGGTGACCTCAACCCAAACCTAAACCTAAACGTAACCTAAACACCCCACAACATGAGCACACGCACGCACACACACACACACACACACACACACACACACACACACACACACACAGGGAAGCCTTTCGTTTCTTCAAATGTTCTCCTTTATTGAATTATAGAGCCCACCACCCTTCAGAAAACACAAAGTAAATTATATGAAAATAGTCAACTGAAGGTTTCATTTCATGCAAAAATCCCTAAAATATTTTTTTTTTATTACAGCAAGCGGTAAAAAAAAACTGTCCACATAAACATTCAAATGAACAATTCCCTCTATTCCAGTGATGTGATGAGAAGATGTGTGTGTGTGTGTGTGTAGTTGAAATATACCAATGGTCTGTATGTGTTTAAAATAGAATTTCAAAAGATTCAGTGGATTGAATTTTCACTTGGTTAAATTTCATTCAAAAGCAATAAAATAAACGTGTAAAATAAACGTGTAAAGTCGTGTTGTGTTATAAGACATCAGGAACAAACTGTAGGAGAGTCGTCTCATCTGAAACAGCAGAGATGCAATAGCAGTGTTTCACATGTTCAGCTCAGTTCACTTCCTGTCTGCACATGGTGTTTGTATGGACACAGGCTGTTGGCTCCATGTCCTGCTGGTAAATACATAAATGTAGGAGATGATAAATAAATGATGCATTTTGGGAAGATGACAGACGAGATCATGTGAGGAAGAACATTTCTGCCAGGAAAAGGAAAAAAGACAAAGTAAAACTGCTCGTAGTAAATCAGTAAGTTTATATCAGTCAAATTACATCTTATTCAGTCAAAACAACAATCAACAAGTTAGATTTAAAAATGATTTCACTTATGAAATAGTGTGAATTATGAGATACATGTGAAAAATATGTAAATAGTAAAATAATGAATAAAAAATAAATAAAGAATACAAATTTCTAAATATAAGCTAGTAGCTTAAAATATATATGAAATTTGAGATGATCAGGATCTTGAAACTCTCTTTGATAATCAAAATTAAGTTAATATAATAATCAACATAGATCAAAACTATGAAATAAGTTGTAAATAAAAGTAAATATTTTAGCTGACAATATAAAAACCAAGAGACAGTAATTCAAGCTACGTTTTATTATTATTGTCATTATTTCAACTTTTCTTTTTGATTTAGCAGAAATGATCCTCCAGCTTTATATGTGACTTCTGAGGGGTTGGTTTTGCTTCTGTTTTGAGTTTTACTTTGAAAACCTGAATATTAAACTCTCATATCAGAAAATGGCTTCAGGGAGATGACTTTTTCTTAATTTCTCACCAGGCACCAAATAAAGACTTCAGAAAAAGAAAAGTGAGGAAGACAAGGAAGAAGGGCTGAGAAATACCCTTTGATACGGAGTTAAACTTTAATGCAGCTTAAAATGCTTCTGTCTGAAGTTACGTCAGATTAAAGGATCATTGCCTCAGTTCTGTTTTTCATAATATGTCAAATATTATGTGGTTCCTCTGCAGCCTGCATATGAAAAACACACACACATATACAACTGAAGAAATAAAGATGTGATATGATTTTGGCTGGTTTCACGGGAAAAAAAGGAAATTATTCCTTCACTCGTCTTTTGAGTCGGATGAAAACAGAAAAATTAAAAACAGGAATCATATTTCTTTAGAATATTTACTCTTAAATTAAAAATCCTCACCTTGTGCTTTTTCACTGCAACGTTTAAAAGGCATCAATATTCTGCTGCAGTTCAGTTGTTATGTGAAGCCCCTAATAAAACATGTCTGGGAGATTTTCTTATTTTTGCCTTCAGGGGAAATGTGAGGGACGTTTTCACGATAAAAATACTGTATGTGGTCGAGCACAAGTCTGTTTCCGAAATTCCTGAAATGTTAAACCTGGTGTGATGTTATTAACACAGATTCAGACACAGACTTGATTCCAGTCGGTGAAACCAGCTTATGAACCAGAAAGTTGCTTTTATTCCACAGTAAAAGAAGGAAAAAAAACGGGTTGATCTCAAAACATCTGTCAGCTTTGGAAATTTGCTTTTTTTTATTATTATTATTTTTGACATCTCATTGCAGGCCAGGAAAAAAAAACAACCCATCCGTTACAATGTGCCCCTTTTTTTCTGTTACACAAAACAAAGTTAAAAAGAAACAGTATTCACCTCATCACCGAAGCTTCCCTCGGTGTCTCACAACATCAGCAACCACAAGTCTAACTACTGCACGGTGATTTCACTTCCATCCAGCAGGCCGAGGAAAAGGAACAGAGAAGACTGGTGCCTCGAGAAGTGATGTGTATGATAAATATATATACGTTTGTTCGTCCACTGAAGTAAGACATGTATTCCTTAAGACAGAACCAATCCAGAGTGGTGCCCCGTGTGAGGACCCACATCGCCTGTGCACGCGGGTGCGAGAAGGACGCACGGCCCGGGGCCTCTGCAGGAAACATGCACAAGAACAACACGCCGGCCGACGTTCGGCTCCAACACGTCCCGGCAGATCAAAAGAATAAAACAAGCAAATAAACAACACGAGAAGCCGCTAGAGGCCGAGGATGAAATTAAGAGCACTGGTAATTAACATGTTTTTAAGTATTTTAACAAAGGAGAGGGTGACAGTGAAGCAAAACAAAAATAATAATAATGATAAATAAATGAATAAATTAAATAAAAACTTCACACTTCCACTGACTCGCTGGCTCAGGTGAAGCGACTGCAGAGAACCTGGAGATGAGAGTTGTGTGTCGACATGCTTTCCCCCCCCAGGACACCTCTACTGTGTCTATATGTAAACATACACTGAAATCATTATGTACATTATGTTGGGTTGTGTTGCCTCTGAATGGGACACTGTCCTCCCTCTAATGCAGCAGTGGACCCATCGCTCTACTCCCAGTGTGTGTGTGTGTGTCTGTGTGTGTTTATACAGTGTGTAAGAGAGAGAGAGAGAGAGAGAGAGAGAGAGAGAGAGAGAGAGAGAGAGAAGGAGAGAGAGAGAGAGATAGAGAGTGGGGCGAGCAGGTGTGGTCCAGGGCGTCCGATTCGGCCACCAGACGTATTTACATCCCTGCTCACCACAGAGGAAGAACACTGAGGAAGATGAGGAGGAGGTGCTCATGGAGAAGTAGAGGAAGGGACGACCACAGGGCCTGGAGGTTGACATCCCCCCTGTGGAGATACAGTGTCACTGCCGCTTACTCTCACCTTTTCATTTATTTATTTTTTTGTTGTTGTTGTTTACTTCTAGATTTTTTTTTAAACAGATGTTGCATCCCACCTCTTTGGTTAATCTCTGGGGTGACTTTAAAATCAGCCACTAGAATTTACTGATTATATATCAACACACACTTTATGCAAATCGAGTAACAAACACATGTTCTCTCTGCTGTTGGAAGTTTCAAATGTGCAACGTTGTTTTGTTCCCCCTCTCGTTTTACAAACAAAGCACCAGTCATGTGTGATAAACAGAATTCAGTATCACTGTCAGGCTACGTTCAGATTCAACCTGGAGCTCCCTGCTGCTGTCACACCCACACCCCCGCCTCTCCACGCCAACACGTCACAGAAGAGTTTCAATCCAAACTGGGACATCTCTGACATCGGCTCTTTGTGTAACCAGGAATGAAGCTGTGAAGGACAATCGTGCTGAATTGTAACAAAAACATTTCTGAAGATGTTCTGTGTTGATTTGTCAAAGCTGCACTAATTGATTTTTCATATTAACAATGAATCAACTGCATAATGTGAAAGGGGGAAATACTTATGAACCGGGAGCGAATTATTACCTAACTCTGTTTAAAGGATCAAAGTTTTGGGTTAAAAGTTATATCCAAATCAACTTTGACGGACAGAGACATGTATTCTATAAATAGGAATTTGCTTCAACATTAGCCAGAGCAACTTAGGTTATTGGGTTAACATTAACCTCAGGTGAAACTATAACTTTGGGTTTTTAATACATAATAAAAAACGATACTTGTAATAATGCAAAAATACTTAAAATGTAGACTTGGGTTTAATTCTGCTCAAGAACATGTCATGTTATTTATTCTAGAGACAGGGAGGATGATTAAAAATGTATATTTATATATATAATATTATTAGAAATGCCCAACAAGCAAATTTTCCCATAAGCCCTTGACGCTAGTAGCTTGACAGAGTGAGAGCTGGTTAATTCGTGGCTTTAATAACAGGACAAAGAGTCGTTATTAGATGTTATGCTGATATTAGATGTCAGATATTAAAGCTAAAAAGCTGGAAAGGAAAAACATAAAAATGATAAGACCTAACAGGATGTTGGCGTTGGAAGAAACGTGAGCTTATGCATTGGTTGAGTTTTGAATGCTATTGAACACATTGTTATTTAGGCCTGTTGAGATCACAAAGGTTTCAACTTAGTAGATTTTCTTAAATATTCATATATAAAAGAGGAAACTGGATATAGATGAAATGAACCTTGAATTAGATCGCACAGAGATACAGAAGCTACGAGAACAGCAGCTTGTAGCAACCAATTCAGAAAATAGTCGTCGGATTTGATCGATGATGAAGAGAATCATTAGTTGTAGCCCTCGTTTTTAGTTTTTTTGCTTGTTGTTCTTGTGGTTATTATTTAAAATGGATATCCACCATTTTGGAAAGAAGCTCTTCGGTGTTTTTCAGCGGAGCGGGTATCTGGTCGGTGTGGGCGGCTGCAGCCTCTCCCTGCACAGGCACTCTGTTCAGTCCATAGCGACACCGGTAATATTGGCCTTTTGCACATGTACAAGTAGAAGTCTCCATAAATAGAACTATACAGCAAAGTGCATGGATGGACCAGTAGAAAAATACCTCTGAATTTATCTCTGCAGCAACACGTTTGTTTTTTTTTCTGTTTTTTTCTTCAGGTTTCTGATTGAAAAGGTGAAAATTCCAGTGAGATCAAGATATCAGTAAATAAATAAAATACAATGTCATACTTTTACCTATAGGCAAGATACATAACTCTTAGAAATGTGAAGACATCGTTCCAGTATATAGTTTGACCCCCCAAACACCTCCCGTCCCGCTGAGCCACAGGAATCCTCTGTTGTTAGAGCAGAAGGTGACCACACTTAAAAGAAATACTCAAAATATACAGAAAATATGGAAATATATTATATATAGATACGTATAGAGTAAGGAAGTAATGTCCAGGGCAGTTTTGACCATGTTCACTGTGTCCACCTCTTCCTCCTCGTCTGTCTGATGCTGATTCATCTGCCACAGTCGCTGCTCCTCCTCCTCCTCCTCCTCCTCCTCCACCTCCTCCTCTTCTTCTCTGTGTGATTCCTGCAGCGCTCCTTAGGAAACTATGCAAACAAAAATAAATACTATGAATCCATCCCACTGTCACTCAACATCATATTTCCATTCACGATATATAATCTTTTGAGATTCCTCGACATAGATCAGAAAATAGTTCTTTGATTCCTCTTTTTTGTTTGCGTGTCTGTGGTTTTCTTTTTTTTTTGTTTGATGTATTTTTTGCGTTTTTATCCCCAAAATACTTTTTTAGAAAAAGTCGTTCTCGTCGGATGTTGAGAAAAATATAGACCTCTGATTAACTCAGCTCTCTCCGGTTATAAGACTCTTCCAGTGGAATGCGGGACCAGCGCTCGGCATCTTCTGGATTATGGTGGTGACCCAATCCCAACTGTAAGCACACTCGCACGGGCTCGGGGCGGCTCTCCTGTGAGGCCTGTCGGCACTGGAGGGCAGGATGCACACCTCCGAGCATCCTTACAGAGGGGGTTGAGGGAGAGAGAGAGAGTGAGGGAGGGAGGGAGGGAGGCATCTGGGAAAAAAACCCCGCGTTCACCTCTCCTGTCCTTCTGTACCGTACAAGACTGACCCGATTCCACAGTGAGCGTTCACCCTGCTACCTCTGAAGTTGTACTTGAAACCCCTGTGTGTGTGTGTCCTCTCATGCTGAAGTCTGCTCTCTCTCTAGAAGCCCTCTATATGACAGTAGGCTTCCAGACTGGAGAAGAAGATGTAAAGTAACCAGAGGCTGAAAAAAAAGGCTGTCGTGGCCAGTCTGTGTCCCCGGGGCCCGCCCAGTTCCCCTCCGATGTGGGCCCGGCGCCGGTAGAGCAGCACCGAGATGGCCAGGAAGGCGAAGATGGTGAAGAGGGTGACGGAGAAGGCCAGGGAGCCGGCTTGCACCTCGAACGGCTTCCCCTTCATGTGCCAGTAGATGGCCGCCACTGACCAGGCAATGCCGATGCCCAGGAAGACGTTGACGGCGTTGCTGCCGGTCACATTTCCGATGGCGGCGTCGGCGTAGCTGTCCTGGACCGCTGACACCTTACTGGCAAACGTGTCTGTGGAGAGAGAAGTCAGGTTTCATGACTGTTTAAAGGTCACTGTAGAGTCTAAAGGAATTGAAATGTGATTCCAGGTAATTCCAGAGTTTTCCCTTTTTAATCGTTGCCATGACAGTTATTGTGTTGTATTGTTTGGGCTTTTATCTTTTCCTGCCCCGGGACTGTAGATGCAAATCAGCTTTGTACCAAACTCTGGCTCGACGGTTGTGTTCCACGTTAAATAAACTGATAAAGTAAATGAAACATGTTGTAATTACAAGTTGGACGTATCAGATAATATTGAATATGTCCCATTTGGTTAGAAGACGATTGAACAACCATCACCCTGAGGCAGGATGAGCTGCAGCTGCAACACCTCTGGTTCAACTGAATAAAATCTAATATCAACACAAAAGCAAGGGATTCATTTAATGTGAAAGAAGCTCAACACTGTTTTATTAACAAAACACAAATAACAGAATATGTGACGCACAAAAGTGGGAACTTTCACAATCTGGTTTGCAGTGGGAGCCATCATCTTAGAATAATACTCCATATTTTCAAATAAGAAAAGTAAAGAGTGAAAGGTCAGCAGCTTCTGAGCTTTGGTCTTGTTTGTTCACAATATTCATATTATTATTTTTCATAATATTGTTTTTCTCCCCCCAACCAGAAAAAGAAGAATGGATGAAGAGATGATTGACTAAAGCTGCACGCAGGACCTTTAATAACAGGAAACGCTGACAGAGTCAAACTTCCCGGTGACATATGGTTTCTGCCGGGTGAAAATGTCAGCTTGGAGGAAAACAGGAATATCAGCCGCGTTGATGACGAAGCATAAAGCTGCTGAAGTTTTTAAAAAGCAAATAATCCATCATCTGACACAAAGAACAGTGATAAGCAGAGTTTTACAGGACAGACTTTGACACGTATGTATTGAACGTGTCCTCTGCTGGACTCACCTGGGACAGATGTGCCGAGAGCCACGAACACCACAGCGGTGACCGAGTCCTTGAGGCCGATGGTGCAGCCGAAGTGAGACGCCAGGTCGCCGATGACGGCCGTGAGCAGGCCGATGATGATGATGGAGACGAAGAAGCAGGCCCAGCCGTTCATGTAATCTGTGGGAGGGACGCAGGCGAACAGCACCTTCCAGAAGACGGTGAGGAAGTGCATGACGTAGTCGAAACAGGACGGCAGCCGCTCTTCCCCCGTGTCCTCTTCGTCCTCATCTCCTTGTGAGAAGCGTGGGGGAGCGAGGGGATGTGAAACGAGGGGAGACGGGATGACAGGAGCGAGTGGAGAGAGAACGAAGAAAGATAACAGAATATTTGGGGCGAAGATAAAGAGAGAGGGGGTGAAGGTGGGGAAGTAAATATCAAGAGATGGGACAAGGAGCAGGGTGTTAGAGGACAAGGAGGCAGGAGGGAGTACGACAGGGGAAAGAAGGATGACGGACGATGAAGCACAAAGTGGAGGGAGAGCAGCGAGGGTAAAGAGCCAGGGAGGAGGTGCAGAGATAAAGAATCGATAGAGGAGATAAAGGGATGACAGAGAGGAGAAGGAAGAGAAGAACATTCACTTAGCAGGGTGCACAGCGAGAGACCTCGTATACAGCATCACTTCAACTGTATGTGCAAGTGGAAATCTTCTGTGAATGTGTAGCCGGACTAGAAAGTAGATGATAGTTTATTAAGCTTCTCAGAGACACATTAGTGGGAGCTACAGGTTTCCAGCTCCAGTTGTTTCTGTACAGCGGCTGAACTGATCCCACACCTTTATGAAACCACGTTTAAATCACACACTCATCGATACCAAACCCAGAAATATGTCCAGATTCACACACAACTCTCTGAGAAAAACATCTTATCTCAAAATGTTAAATTGAATTGTGTCTTCTCTGATTCACACCACATCTGTCTACTGAGTTTTGTGGTAATCTGTGCAGTAGTTTTTTAAGATGCTGCCAACTCACAAACAAACTAATGAAAACACAACCTTCCAGTCAGATGTGATCAAACAGTTTGAAGTACTGAATTAAAAGAGCTGCACGTTTTAATCAGTTATTCGACGGAAGTGAAGTTTACAGACTAACACCTGTCACCGCTCACTTTAGTTTGTCGGTTATAAACTTTGGTTTGGTCTTTAATATTAAAATGAATTAATAATGCAGCATCTGTTACGGGTTCCTCTGACTCTTCCCTGTGAACAGCTTGCAGTATGAGGTTACCCCCCCCCGGGCTCCAGGCTTTTAGAAAAACAAGTCTCACATTGTGTCCCACATCCAAACCTCAGACTCATTTCAAGCAGGTAGTTGTGCGATTTGATTTTGATTTCATCCTCAGTTTATAATGTTTTGCGAACTTCATAATTTCCTGTTGGTATAAAATAATTGAAAATGGAGGTTCCTGTGTAAATATGGGTTACATACATATTATTCTCTTTCTCTTCTCTAGTCTTTCCTCACCCTTTCAAGTAATAACCCTAATTAAAATGATCAACCTGAATTTGAACAGAATATGTCTCATTTAAATCAGTGTACAATACAAACTACAGTCTCAGTTTGTTTCTGCATTCTACTGGAGAAAGAGGAGATCGGAGGGAGATTTCCTAAAACCCACAGATTCAGTTCTCACACCAGCTCTTTGTTCTGTCACAGTGAGCTCGAGTTCAAGACCCTGAACCTCCTGCTCTCCGTCCAAATAACATCTTCTACCGGCTGCAAGTGCAAATGTAAATCTGTCATCCTGCTCCCTCATTGGAGGTGCGGCGGCGTCCTCTGTGTCCCAGCAGCTCACGGGAAACACAGCGGACAGGCAGGGACGCGCTGCTGATTCAAAGTGTCAGGCCACGTGAGCTGGATGCATTTTTCAACCACGAGTGCATCATGAAAAAGTAAAAAGCGCCCGCTGGATTAAATATTTCAGCAGGGAGGTGACAGAGCGAGGCCCCGGCGACGCGGCTGCTGCTGCACTGCAGGAGCTGCTGCCTGCTGTGATGGATGAGTTTTCTTTTTACCTACATGAGATGATTCCACGGCTTCAGGAGCAAACGCCACTGAGATGAGTCTGAGAAGGTGGATGTTGGTGCTAAGATTCAGTGAAGTCAGTGACAGGAAGTAGATTATACAGATAAAACTCTGCAGCTGTAAGTTATATATATAAAATATTATATTACTGACAGGACAGGGGAGCTGTAGGGCCCATCAGATTTCAGCTGGGGGCCCAGTGTTCCTGAATATATTTGGGCTTCCAGGCTATTTTTATCTTTTATCTCCATTATTATTATTACAACTATATTATGTACTTCCTTCTGTATTTTAACCATTTGTTTTCTGTGTTCTTTGTGATGAAACGTGCTCAATTACAAAGTTATAATCATCATTATTCTCATTATTTTGTATTATTATTATAAGTGTATTGTTTTGTTCTGGATGACAGTGAAATGAAGCAGTTAAACCAAACATGTCAGCGTGTGCGCGGCTGTGTATCCGTCCACTACCTGCACTGACTGTGATGGCCTCCATGAACTGGTCTCTCCAGGAGTTGGTTCCCACCACCAGTGCCAGGTTGGTCTTCTTGATCAGCTTGTCCACTGTGCTCTGTGCGAAAAAAACAAGAATCAAACCCATCCATTATTTATTTACCCTCCGTCTCTTTAATCTGCAGCCACGCAGGCTCCTGAAGAGAAATACACGAGCTTGACCACACGGTGGCAGTGACATCCAGTTCCAGACTGCTCCCCTTATTTGATGCATGATAAATAAAACCACACATCAGAAACCAATATGGTGGGTTTGTTTTCCCGGTGAGGAGGTTAGATGATGCATATGAAGCACGTCTCCTCGTCTATGTAGCTTGTGGTGCCTCTGAAATTAGAAATATGCAGCTGTTCTCTCATGCGCGGAGGCAGCTGCTTGGTTTGGTATGATGGGTTTTCTGCTTGTGTGGGAAAAACATTAGTTTCAGCTGCAATTACCAGACGTCAGGCTGCGTTCGCTCCGTCTGAACAGGAACCTTTCTCACCTTAAACTCATATGATTCCTCAATAATGACTTCCAGCTTGGAGTGTTCCCCCAGCACCGGTTTTCCCATCTCTGCGATCCGCTTGGCTTCCTCCTCGTCTGATGTCAGCTTCCTGTCTGGCACGTCTGAGTGGAGAGGGCGAGAAATAAGAAAGAAAGTGCAGTGAGAACGACGGCGGTAAGAGGAGGCTCAGCCGAGGATTATGTGTTGTATTTCACGGCAGACGAACAAAACATCAGACGGTCGCCTCATTAGTGACAGTTTGAATTTATAAAAGCTCAGGTTTTACGCAGATTTATCGTCGTAATGGCTTCTCCATTAGCACTTCATGGTTAGACGACCCGGCATGCTCCATCGATCAGAACACAGACACAGCAAATGCAAAGATTGGATACAAATCCTTCCCATTATTCTATTCTTAGAGTTTCTGATGATTTTCATGGCGGATGCGTTTTAGATTCACACGTCTTAATTGAAAAAAATACAGGTCAATCACAACTTCTGGAGAAATCCGTGTAAATAAAGATGGACGACGCGTCTCCACTTCCTCCAACTATCCAGAAATGAAGCCACAAATATTCTGCATGTGAACGCTGCCATCTTGTGACGAATCCGTCCAGATCGGGAATAAATCTGTGGGGTTGAGGCTGTAAATCCTGACGTTTCCCCCAGTTTCTATGGCATCAAATAACGAATTAAAACCAAACAAATCAGGAACACGAACACTTGAACATCAGTGGAAATACGACCTGCTATTGGACTTTCACCATTTCATTTACTCATTCAATAAATTGTGTCCTTCTACGGCCGTTTATCTTTTTTGCGACAGAGGTCATTTTGTTTGTTTGGATCAAAAACAAACGGCAGCAAGTGACTTCACTGTCCCGCTCATCGCTTTCATTTTCCTAATTAATCAAAGATATAAAATATGCTATGTTTATGTCTGTAGGACAATGAGAATGTGTGAATCTCATCCAGTTTGTCTATGAAGGACTAAGATTAACATTAAGTATAAATAAATGTAGAAATACAGACATTATGCAGATTTATTTTTCTTTACATGTATTTAATTACTTTTAATTAATTGTTTTGTCCTTTATATTTGTGGCCATTTTTTGGCCACTGTTTTTTTTTTTTTACATGAATTTAGAAAGTTGACGTTAACGCTCTTAATCCCAGCTCTCTGATTGGTCCGCTAAGTCTCTAACCAGCAAAGCCATGACTGGACCCAACATCAGAGCAGACAGACGACTGGCGAGTAACTCAGGGTCTGAAACGAGGCTCAACACAAGGTTTTAATAGAACTTTGTGCCAGCTTGTGTTGGACATAGACGCGTCAGGAGACCTATCTCCATGACAACTGCTGATGAGGTCTGTGTGATAAGGTCAATGATGATAAATGAAAATGTTTTAATGTATCAATCTAAATCCTCACCACAGGGTTTCACTACAGATCCAAAGAGTAAACAGCGGGACACAGCTGAGCCGTACTGATGGAATACGTCTCTCCATTAACAAATCAAGTATTTCCAGGGACTTTCATTCACTGTCAAAACTCGACAATGTCTTACGTCATTGATTTGATATTGAACCCGGTTTCTGAGGCCTGTGGAAGCCCTGATCAATCCGTCCATCAGACGTGTCCTCCGCTGAAGAAAGAAGTCCCGACGCCTCGCCGAGTCCCCGGGTGCGCCGCCGACTACAAAGAGCTCCATAACATCAATTCTGTGCTGTCGAACTCGATCAAGAGGAAGCTCTTGTGCGTCCAAAGGCCTCTCGTCCCGCTCTGAGTGTGACACCCCCACTGAGCCACCTGGTGCGGGGACCTTGTCATCTTTTATATAAGCCCCTGAGTCCCAGCCTGCTGCTCTTTGCTGACAACACGCTTACCATTAAATATTAACGTTGCCATTAAAGATCACAGCCAGGTCCCCTTGATAGGAGGACGTGTCGGCAAGCGCACACACACGCACAGACAGACACACACACACACACACACACACACACACAGGCATGCATATTATACCAGAGAATGAGGGCCTGCACACACACACACACACTTTTGAGCTAAATCAATTACACACCCAAGACAGTGTGTACCCTCAAGTCCTGACGGGCTTTCTTTTGCTCATGTTTAAAATTTGATTATCCAGCCTTTCCCCTGCTCCGCGCCGCACCCGACACGACACAATTTCCTCGACAAGCATGAAAAATAATAACACAAATCACACAAAGGTAATTAAATTTCTAATTCCTGAACTTTTTTTCTCTTTATCTTGACAGTTATCAAATGTTTGTACCTTGCCCTCGACTGGAGAACATCACTTATGGATTTATGATTAATGAGTTTTCTGATTAGCATGCAAATCCATCACTAAGAGCAGGGGGGGGGGGCATGTGTTGTTTCCAACGACGGCAGCAGAGGAGGAGGACAGAGTTGGCACGCTGTTTATTTACATGCATCAAACCTCTCAGAGACACTGGTGCTGGTTTGAAATCTTGAATGGGAGCTAAATAAACCATCACAGATTTCCACAGAAGCTCAGATTGTGAGGCTGATGTTTAAAACCACACCGTGCACAGAGGAGCCGATGTTAGTGGAGACGTTCGTAGAGGAAGTGAGGACAGCTTACCGTCGGCTAACAACCGGGCTGTGGAGGACAGGAGACAGGGAAGAGGAGGAAGAGGAGGAAATGGAGAAAACAAGGTGATGAGTGGAAATGGAAGGTGAGGGAAAAAAGCAAGTTAAGAGGAAGGTGAGAAACGTGATGGCCTCTGGAAATGGCCGGGTATCGACCCTGAGGTGTAATATCATGTCTTTGACACTGATTATTTCATTGGCTGAAGCACAGGAGAGAGAATATGGGTTTTTTTGTCACGGTTAAGAGCCAAAATCGAAATTTATTAATAAAACTGTCCAATAGAAATCAACAAATGGAGTTCAGAAGTTTATTCCTCCCAGATGAGTCAGATAAGAGAGTTTGAAGGTAATAATTACACATAAACCTTCATTCAGTACGAGGCAGCATCGGAGCGACATAAGAGGAAAGAACAGTTGCTTTTATTTCCCATTACGTTCCACTTAAATATAACAATGGAAAATATGTTTCACAAAAGCCGTCGCAGCTCCGTCTGTGTGTGTATGGACAAAACAAATACAAAAAGACATCGATGAATTTTCACCAAACTTGGTGTAAATAATAATTGAGGGAGTTTCTCCAGATGATTCACTTTTGGAGCCAATCGGTCAAAGGTCAAAGGTCGAGGTCAACAAAATATGCTCCAAAAACAATTATTTTCTAAGATTTCTCCACAAGTAACAGGGCGAGAAAGAAAATCTAAAGCTCATGTTGGTCAGAAAATATATGATAAGTGACGTCATTATGAAGTTATAATGAAAATGACGTCATGTATAGTTCAGAAATACAATATGTCTGCATCCTGTGCGACACGACCTGAAGCTTACATAGAGTGAAAAGTAATTTATGATCATATAGTTGCAGTGATGTCATCACAGTACACGCTGAAGTCAGAAAATGACATCATATAGTGGCGTAATGTATTAACCTTTAACAAACAATAAGGTTAGAGACACAATCTACAGTTTATTCAGATTAACCAATCATCTGTCATTTGTTGGGGTTTATACATTATGACCCAAAATAAACTAAATGAAATCCATCAGAGTTTCACAAGTCTCACAATTTAAGGAATAATAATTAAAAACAGCAACTCTAAGACATTTTGAATACATCTACTCTTATTACTCACCCATCTGTCTTTTCAAAATAAATGTCTTCTTTTGAGTCTTTCTATTTCCCCTTGTTTCTTTAAGTTTCAGCAGGTGTTTGTTTTATTCATGACGCAGCGAGTTCATTCATGAGAACGGCTCCGAGCAGTTTAACAGGAACAAATAAGAAGAAAAAGTGATAGAGCTTGAATTAAAAATAAAAGTACAACAAAAATAGTCTGGTACGATTTGATAACGAAAATTATGTAATAATTATATAAATGGCGTAATTTAAACATGTGGCTCACATCTCCACTGAAGCAGATTAATTAAATGCACATATTTCTTATTATTAATAAGCTTTGCTGAATCAGATTTTTATAAATGCAGTGATCAATAATTCAGAATCTGAATATTATAGGATTATCTGAATATCTGGATATGAATACACACCAAATAGAATTAATGTGGAATTTTTTGCACAACCAGTTTCCAGTTTTCTCCAGAGTGATGTTAAATCATGTCGTCTTTTTCTTCTTCTTCTTCTATCGCTTTGCAAAAATCACATTTGTCGGGGGCATCTACAAATCTTGGAATTGAACAGTGGGTGGGCCGCAAACTCCAGAGCCAGCGTTGTCACTGTCAATATGGCCGAAGTGAAGATGACAGGATTTTATTTGACAGCTCCTGTCGGGGGTGTTTGTGTGTAAACAACAACAAAACCTGCGTCAACCTTCAGCAAGAAGCTGCCAACTCGTCTCCAAATCTTCTCGTGAGAGCTTTAGTGTCGTGTGAGGGCGTAAACGCTGCCTCACAGGATTTTCTGCTCAGTTTAGATATGACGTTATAGAAGAATCAGTGAGTCATTGTAGTGGTTTATAATCTTAATAAGTATTGGGACACTGAAAGTATCAGATTCAGAGACAGAGGATAAAAAAAATTATCAATGGAAAACTGCAATTAAAGGACAATAGTGCAAATCAGTTAAAAATCTGAATCAAATAATGGCCCTATTTACAGTGGGCGCACACACACACACACACACACACACACACACACACACACACACACACACACACACACAGGCTCTCTTGATGGAACAAAAGAGAATCGTACAGTAAATCACTGCAGAACAGGAAACTCAAGTATCTGACAGAAGTAAAATCGACATAAGATATAAATAAACATAAATAAAATGAAAAAGTGACGCGCTTCATGTAAATTTAAACTGAGATCAAACTTCACTCTCCTTCCCTTGTTAACTATTTGTCCACGTGATCCGATGCTCAGGAGCAGATCCAGGCTTTGACTCGTTTAATATCGGAGAACAAACTGTGAAGTGACAACAAAAACCTTCCAGAAGCAACTGATAGTGACATTTTTTTATTATTAGAAACGTGTCTTTTAATAAACACAGCTGGAGAGATTCTATCAGGGCTTTATGCAACCATTCATTTCCCAATACTTATCTTTTTTATCTTTCTCACTACCACACATGCAGTAACACAAGAGGCCCTATGAGAGATAATCCATACTTTGTTATACACAAACACCACTATACCTTCTTATATCCTTTTATTTACCACCACTCATCTTTCTTGCACATACTATATCCTGTAGTTGAGTGTATAGAAGTACTAAGTATAGTATAGTAGTATATAGAAGTAGTAGTAGTAGTAGTAGTAGTAGTAGTAGTAGTAGTGTATGTTAGTAAATAAAGGAACCTACGTTTGAAAGTATAGTTGTGTATCTATGAGATTATGATTCTATGCATGAAACCATGTTATCTCATAGAGCTCGTCACTGTATTGCATGACACAGAGCAGTGTTCCTGTTGTCTAGCACCATAGATAGAAGTGGGGATGGCACGGTGGTACAGTGGTTAGCACTGTCGCCCCACAGCAGAGAGGATTCCTTGTTTGAATCCCGATTTAGCCGAGGTTTCTCTGTGTGCTGAGTTTTTCATGCTCTCCCTGGGTTTCTTCTCCCGCTTCCTCCCACATCTCACTGGAGACTCTAAAATGGCCTCAGGTGTGAAAGTGAATGGTTGTTTGAGTCCGTTCCCTCTTTCACACCAGAATTAGCAGGTAAACGGTTTTAAACAGGCAGGTTTCCAAACGGCCTCAGAAAACAAACCCGTGGGTCGTATCAGTCAACTTTCGTGAATTGAGGAATATCACCTCGAGTTTTAACCATTTTTTTGTGATTGTAAGGTTGAATTCAACGGTAGTTATTCAGTGAGAGGAGAAAACAGAAATATCCCCCCCCCCTCAGCGTTTTGCCTGATTGTTTATCTGCACGCTGCAGCTGCCGAGCAGATCAGTGACACCGCACAACACGCTCCGGTGCCCCCGGCCAACTGGAAACCGTAACTAAATCATATGGCGAAGAATAGGAAGAGGCTCAAAAAGTCACTTTGGCGAGGAGGATAATTATATGACAGGATACGCCATAAGTGGATGAAGCGAGAAGAGAAAGGCTCCCCGTGCCGTTCAGCCTCCAGAGATCCACACTGACAACTCCTCCTTTTGACATCTCCATCATTAATTCTCCCGACATTCATGAAAACAAGGAGGAGGTTTTTCTAAAAGGGATCAGAGGCTCGGAAAAACAACACAACGCTGCTGTGAACGAGCCGGCTCCTTCTGAGGCGTCTCCGCAATTAACCTGTTTGCTTATCAGCTTCCTAAATCAAATAGAGTTCACAGTGAGTCATCATTAGCAGCTAAGTGCTGTGGGTGACGTGCTTCATTATCATTAGTAGTAGTCGGGCCACGCTGATCAGAAGCCAAGTAAAACTCTGCTGTGGTGAGAGTCCAGTAAAGGCAACAGATACAAACCACACAATAGTGAACATATCGAGAAAATAATATCACAATACACAAGACGAACACATAAACAGATACACACAAGCAAGCACAAATACATAGAAATGGAAATAGCACATACTTTGCAATATTTAATATATATTCTGATTGATTTTATTTATTTTTTGTTACTGCTGCCTGTTTTCACCCGTGTCAGTTTGTTGGTTTGTTTGTTTGTGAGCAAGATTATGCAAAAACTAGGCAACCAATTTCAACGAAAACTTGGTGGAAGGACGGGACATGGGCCGAGAAAGAGCCCATTCAATTTTTGGTAAGGATCCTAATCGGGGGCAGATCCAGGAAACATCGTGAGATATGGCGTTTCTTTTTTCTTCTATGTTTTACAGACACTCCAGAGAATAATCGATGGATTTTGATTCAAATTTAAACAGATTTAAGTGATTGATTGAATTGTAAGGGACTCTTGGGCCTTGGTGCAGGTCTGAGCTCTCCTGAGTGCCGTTCTGGTTCAGTGGATGAAACAACACAAGTCCCACCAGTTTCTCCCACTTGTCTAAAGTGATGATGTCACATATCTTGTGTGTTTGAATTATAAATGATTGTACAAATGATGAACAGCAGGGAAAAGCACAGAATCCTCTCAAGTTGAGGAGCTGGAAAATCTTTCTTTGAAAAAAATGATGCAAATGTTGCAGTTATTACTGAATAGAAAAATATCAGTGTCACAAACAAAGCACCAGATATCTGCAAAATATTAATGGAGTTGCATCAGCCTTCAAAAGTCAACAGTGAAATTGGTTTTATTTACAGTGGGAGGGAAAGTTGAACACTTTCACACTCACACGTCTTTTTAAATACCTACAGATCATAATGTTTTATGTGTGTGTGCGATTCCTTGCAGATCGAAACAAAAACCCAGATGTAGCCACATGTAGATAGAGTGCCCCTCTAGCTACTGCTGGTTCAACTTGGTAATTACAACCCAAACCCCAGTATTTATTCAGCCCTAATAAAGAGATGATCTTTCTCCATCCATAACAACGGTCAAATGAAAAAGGTTTGCATGTAAATTCTGTTTCATCTTGTGGAAAAGAAAACACTTGCACACACAGAGAAACCAGATAAGAACACGCTGGTAATGGAACGAACACACAAACCTACGCACACGTGCACATGAAGACAAACAGAGGTGTTGCAGGCCGACTGCACTCACAATGCAGAAGGTTGTCGTTCTGCCAGCAAAACAATTACGATACAGAAGATTAACCAAAGGGGTGTAAATGGATGGTTGGAGGAGTGTGTGTATACGGGTGTATACGTGTGTATGTTTGTGTGTGAAGGGGTGTGGTGTCTGCGTTTAACCGTTGTCATTATCAGCGTGTTCTCCTTCGCGCTCGGCCTAATCAGATCTGTCTCGTTACAAAAGAGTGAGTCCGGCTCTCGCGCTCAGACGAGGCTCTGAGTCACGGCGTCGAACACGCAGCTCATGTACGCCTTCTCTCGCCACAGCTCGTTAAGACAGACTCATCATTCCACTTATCGGGGGCTATTCTCGTCGCCGAGGCCGGAGGCGGAATCCAGGCCTGAGTCAGGAGCGGCGTGTGGATGGGTGGAAGGATGGGAAATAGGTAGAGGAGGAAAAAAGAATCTGGTGGGCGAATAAGATGACTGCATGGATTAATGGAGCTAGAGAGGACAAGAAAGAAGAAGAGGAGGAAGGAGAAAAAGGAGTAAATGGCCGAAGGAATGGAGGAATGAATGAAGGGGGGAATAAGGGGGAGAGGTATGAAAGGATGGGACGTGGATGGATTGATGCTGGGGGTTGGGGGGTTGGGAGGACGATGGGAGGGGTAGAACGAGAAGGACATGAAGCACTTAGTGATGAATGTGGATGGATGGAGAGATGTTGAGGTACAAGTGCAAAAGATGGAGGGAATCCGATGAATGCAGGAAAAGAGAAATGGAAGAACGGGTGATAGAATTTATGGAGGGATACAGTCACGCACTGATTGAGGGATTGTCAGAGAGAGGAGAGCGAGGAAGTTGTTGGGGAAACACGAATCGAAGCTGGGAGGAATATTAAAGAAAGGATGGGATGTGGAGGAACGGAGAGGTGGAGAGTGGCGGCAAATAGATTTATGGAGGGATAGAGAACAGGAGCGTGCAAAGATGTATGGATGGATGATTGATGGAGAGAAAGGAGGATACAGGGATTGGTGCAGGTGTATAGGAGGGAGGGATAATGAGCTGGGAGAAGGGAGGAGAGGTTGAGTTATGGAGGAATTGTAAATGGACTCGAATTAAATAGTTCTACACCTAAGCAGAAAAGTGCTACACACACACACACACACACACACACACACACACACACACACACTGTGGCAGAGCGAGGGGAAAGATAAACTCTCTGCATGAGTTTGAGGTTCAGTGTCAGGCTCAAGGAAACTTCTACATGTGGCCAAAAGGACCCGGGAGTCAAACCAGCAACCTCCTGCTTCCCGGCTGGGAAGCAGGAGTGTAAGGACTTGAGTGATGCAGGAAATTGGAATGGGTGGATGGATGGATAGATGATGGATGAATGGATGGATGGATGGAGGTGTATAAGGAGGAATGGGTGGATGGAACAAAGGAGTGATGGAAGTATGGAGAGACGGGAGAAAGATGTATGAATGAAGGAGAGACTGGAGGAGAGGGAGGGTGGAGAGAGAGAGAGATAGAGAGAGAGAGAGCTCAGAGTGAGGCCTTGAATAATAACGGTTCAGGATCGCAGCTGAGCGGCCGCTGCACGTACACACACACACACACACACACACACACACACACACACACACACACACACACACACAGCGAGATGACAAAGATGGATGCCTCAGCTGCCTTTATTATCTTTCAATACGCATGCTGTGTAACGCGTCCATCATCTTGTTATGCTGTATCCGTGTTTCTGACGGCGTGGAATCGGAGGGAGTCAAAACGCCGGGTACGCTCCGTACTTAATCTTCTGAGGCAGCGCAGCTACACTGAGCGAACTGATGATTTAACTGAATGCCGGATGATTCCTCTCCAGCGTCCTCATAAAGGTCTTTGGCGTCTGAAAAGTCATGTTTTCCATCTCGCTGGGCTAATTAAAGCGGCTACGTGCAGCATTTTGACATCAAATAAATCGTTCACACGTTCATTTTTGAGATATTAGGGTGATTACTGTAAACAAATACTATCGTTGCCAAGAGAATTAGCAGAGTCACAACACAGTATTTTCATGTTGCGTTGCAGCGAGTTGAGTTTTGCCTGAAATCTTCTCACTTCTAACAGTTAAATCCTCAGTGACGGAACTAGAATTAGATTTTGATGTTTCATAATATTAGAAGGAGAGCTGTTAAATATGACTTTATATGAAAGTTACTTTTGGTTTCTGTCAATAGATTAAGATTTTGGGAAAATGTGCTTAATACCTCAAACCTTTCATCTGCCTTTTTTTGTTAGATGGCAGGATTACGCAAAAACGACTCAACCAATTTCTGTCACATTTTGTGGAAAGTACTTTAACATTGCAAGATGGTGTTTTTCAAATTTTCTGTTGATTTCTCAGAGAATAATTCATTGATGTTGATGAGAAAAAAAATCTGACATCTTTAGGAAACTGATATTTATGAGTATGTGCAATTTGGTGCAGATCCAAATAAGAAATTGAGTCACTATGTTAAATATATTAAAAAAGATAAATATCACAATAGCACATATGTCTCCGTCTTTCTCTCCCTGTGATTCGTCCAGTCCAGATGTGACGCTGGACACGCTGGACACACTGGACACGCTGGAGACACTGGAGACACTGGAGACACTGGACATGCCGGAGACGCTGTGCAGTGCAGATCAAGTGAGGACGAGCTCCCTCTACATTTTAACAGTCTGTTTATTCTGCAGCCATATCAGCCTCACTGCCGCGTCGGCAGCAGGCAATTACAGAGCAGATCACCAACCCCGATAATGTCATCAGACCAGGACTCTCTCACACACACACACACACACACACACACACACACACACACACACACACACACACACACACACACACACACACACACACACACACACAGATAAAGGCACTTAATAATACAGTTCACAAGTTCACGGCTCAGTCACTATTCTTCACACACTTACTCACACACACACAAACAGACGCGATGGAAAATGTACAAATTACAGCACTTGTTTTTATATTTCATGACTATGAATATTTTTTACTTTTTACTTCACTACTTTGATTCGACAGCGACCGCTATTGATTATTTTTCAGATTCAGATTTTATTCATGAAAAATAGGATGAACTCGTAAAATACGTACAAAATGATATCGTCTATAAAGCTATAAAGTAATCAAACAGTCAATTTACAAAAGTCTGTCTCCAGGAAGTCCTCCGCTTTTATAACAGTAGAATATTAAATCGACTTGGAGTAGAACTGAATGAAGGGATTCATATGTAGTGAAGAATACTCACACTGTCGTACAATTACTTCATTCAAATTATATAGAAACTGTTTTATCGGAATAGAAATGACTCTGACCTCCTGTGTTAAAATACAACATTTTGTTTCGTTGTCCGAAACTTTAAAAAACAAAGTCACACTGATTCCTCCATAGCACCAAACAGACAAGAGTCAGAATCACGACGGCCACTAGGGGGCAGTCATTTGACTTTCCCGTTGTAATATTCCATGCTAGCTATCAATGTAATGCTAAAGTGAAGTAAAGGGAACTGCCTCTGCCCCTCATGACTCAATCTGATGTTTGATGTCAGACAGTGTTTGCATTGATGTAATTTGATTGGCTGTATCTGCACTTGAATATTTGATTAACACGATTTGATTGGCTGGTGCCTGTGATGCCATCCTATTCGTAGTGAATGACCAGCGTCTCCATACATACGTATACATAGAGGTGTCCTCACTGTGCTGAGCTCATCAGGGACGGACGTGTCCACCGTCAGCTCGCTGTGATGCAGTGTGACCACCGCAATGACATCATTGTTGTAACCCTGAGCAGCACTGATTAAAAGCCTCGCTCGCTTCGAGGTGCCGCCTCCGAGTCGTCGGCTCTCCACAGAGGCAAAGCCCCAAGGATCCTTGTGAAACTCTCAGTATCCACTTATCATACACAACATTAATGCCTGTGACACTTTTATCCATTTTTCCACTGAGGACTGCAGAGGAAGTAACTTTTATTTTGTTAATACTTTCATGTCTCACCCCGTGGGCACGAGACAGCCGGAGAATGAATATTTTATCATGTGTGTTTAAAGAATTTTGTTCCTAAATGAGACGTCCTCCAGAATGACTGGTTCCACAGAATTAAAGCAAACGATTCAGCCGTGAAAGTCTTTTGTTGACAGAAAAATAATCATGTTCCAAACTGAAAGCTCCGGTTTATTCAGGATCCCAATCAGATGATACTGTTCTTCAGGTCAACAGGGAAATAAACCCACTCATTGCTTCTTTGACCTATTTACAGTGGAACACATGTAAAGACTGTAAACGTCATGTTTTCTGTCTCTTTCTCTGATGTTTGTTTCTTCAGGTGAACCAGAAATCTGTAAGTGCTGCTGCTGGTTCAAAAGCTGAACCTGAACTTCAGTATTTAACTCACGCTCCAGATGAAGAGAGGCTGCTCAAAGCTTCTCGTCACATCAGATCCACACTGACACTCCCCTTCACAGATACACAAAATACTACAGCACAGTACACAAGATACTACAGCACTCTACATAAATTATCACTGAGGTCAAAGACAGACAGAGATGCAGTTATTCAGCTGCAATATTAAGAAAGGTCCAGCAGAAGCCTTATTCAAATCTGGATTTATCAAATTGCACACACTCATAAATATCAGGCCCCTAAACATGTTTCAAATCAAGATCCATGAATTATTCTCAGAGAAATCAACAAAAGTTTTTGAAAATCTCTTAATTTCACGCCACTGGATCCGTGAGCGTCATGGAAAGTCTTGATTTATTCATGTCAGGCCCCATGTTATCAGGTGGGAGCAGCAGCTCTGCCCACCTGAGCCGCACTCAATCTTCCAGAGAGTCGGGGTCACTTATTTTCCGTCCACGCTTCATTGCAAAAAAGACAGTGACAATTACACTTCCTGTACCTCTTTCAAAGTAAAAGCCCTCTCGAGTTTCTGTTGACTGAATCCTTTTATTTATCTGTACAAGGTTATTATGAAAAATAAATGAAATTCATTCATTTATTTTATCTTTAAGATATTCCCCACATTTTCCATACCATTTATTTTTGGCATCAATCTCTTAGGATGAAGTATGAGAAGGTCATCACTGACACCGACACTAATGGGAGTCCTCACAGAAGGCCGGGCCCCTGCTGGCCCTCAGCTGAGCTCTCAGACAGGCCCGACGCTGTGGAGTGCCACCAGCATGGCAGGCAGCAGCGCAGCTCATCCATATCTCCACACACCTCTCAGGAACAATTACCGCTCTTCCACCTTCTCATCACAGATGGCGAGAGCGACCCCCCTCCCTCCTCATTCTGAGGCTCATTGTCTCTTTGGTTGACTCTGTCTGTCCCCCTCCTCCACCTCTACAGCTGTCCTTCCCCACTTTCCCTCTCTCCCTCTCCTCCCAGCTTGAGATTCAACAGTTCAATTTAAATCCATTACACCTAAGCCCCTGACAGCGTGCGCCATGGTAACTGTTACTAGACAACAATCTCGGTTGTGACTCCTCTTCCACAGCGAGGCCACCGGCAGCAGGGAGATGCACTGGAGGCACGTGAGGCATTTTTTCAAAATATAAACTCTTGTGTCGTTCGCTCTAAGTGACAGGTCCCGTCCTTCAAATGCAACCCCAATCCGGGACGGTTGGGATCGCAACATAAATCACATCAGGCTGACGGAATGAACTGTATTTGTTTAAAAGGAGCATCTCGGGGATTCAGAGCAGGGGAATGAATCTAATCCGATGACAATACGCCAACCTTCTATTGTCATTCTCCGTGCGAGCCTGCCCCTGTAACCCTGCTATCTGCTGAGCATGACGCTGAGTAAATGTGGATAAGACTGCAGCAGCAGCAGTGACGGCTGAAGTAGCCCTACTTCACGGCTCCGTCCTTGAAGAAAGAATAAAGACACAGTAAATCACCGACACGTCGTCTCACATACACACAAACTACTGTACAACAGCACAGTAATCACGTCTGAGACAGTCAGCGCTGACCTCTGCTGTTAGGGGGGGCGGGGCTGTGAGTTCACACTGCAGCAAAGTTGGTCCAACAATGTAAATAAAGATAATAAAAAAGGAAATATGTGAGCGTGTAATCACAATCAGGGACAATCAAAGGGGCCGTTCACACAATAACACTGCGTCGCTGAATTACCATCTAATTGCATGTTGATACAATCAATGCTGCCGTGATTGTTAGCTCGGCGCTAGCAAAGGGGGTGGAGCCTCCTCTCTGTCTTCTCTTCTAAAGAAATGTCTCGGGAAAAAAATGGCATCTGCGTTTTTCAATCAGGGACATCTGCGGAAATGATTGTTGCAATGAAGGCAACACAAACTTTACTTTAAACGTTATTATGTTTCTTCAGATTTTCATAATTTCAAACCACAATTTCTCTCAGGAAACGGCAGGACATGTTGTCAACAGAGCAGAGGCGAATGCTGTGGGGGATTTAAAGTGTTATAAATTATAAAGTGTAACTTCACTCCTGAATCGAAGTTCAGATTCAGCTTTCGAACCAACAGCAGCACTTAAAGAGTTCACGTGAGGAAACAGCATCACAGAACGAGACACACAACATGAAGTTTGTGTGTCTCTACATGGAAATTTAAATAATGCCTTTAGAACACAATGCTGGGAGGCAGCACTAAGATCCCAAGATGGTTTGAAACCCAAGGTGGCGTTAAGGCCCCTAAATGTAGATTTCTTTTATATACAAGTGGTAATAAATCAGATTTTAAGTTATCACTAATGCAAATGCCAACACATTTCCTGCTGCTGCTTCAAGTGTTCAATGTGAAATACACAGAAAACCACATATTTATGAACTTTGTTGGCAATGAGATCATCCATCAAAAGGAATGTGGAGAAAATAATGATTTTTGAAAAACATTTTTCATCCTTTTAAAATATTGCAGGGAGAAAATAGCACAAGACGGAGCAGCTTCTGCCGGCTGATGAAATCAGATTCTAGTTGCTCGTGACATGACGGAGTTTGTTGCAATGCAAACAGATATAGTTCAGGCCTCGGAGGAATTTCTCACAAATTAGATACTTGACAAGTGTTTGGATTTCTGGGACCTTCAGTATTAAAGCACAGTTGCTAATACTCCCAGAAACCACAGGCCAAATTAACCAGGGTTGACATAAGGATTCTTGAGGATTACACCTTTAATAACGCAGGTGCTCGTCTCCTAAATGACTGTTTTTCAATCAGAGGAAGTCCAGTAATGTAGAAAGTGCATTAACCCCCCCCCCGCCTCTGACATTCCTCCTCGTGACTCCAGGAAGAACCGGAGCTTTAATGAAGTCGGGGTCTGCGAATGCATGAACAGCGCTGGGCTCCCATTTGAATTAAATCTATTCATCCGTGCCAGTGTGATTTCTCTTTGGTACTGAGGCAACCGAAGGACCTGAGTCGTGACATTTGTGCCGTGGCTGGTGGAGCAGGCAGGGAGGTGAACACCCGTCTGCCTACATCCCTGACCCCCCCCCCCAATTCCAAACCCAGCTCAATAAGTAGGCTTCAACTGGAATGACGAAGGTAAGAGGTAAAAGAAAAGTATGCAGCGCAGGTCGGACGTGTTTGTGATCAGCTCTTCCTGCAGATATTTACACCTGAGCAAACAGTAAGACGCTCCCAAATGAAACTTCATCCCGATCTCCGGATCACTGGAGGAATCCTGCAGGTGAAATAATCCTTGGGGCGTATTCTATGATTACACCATCATCTTGACTTTAATCCATTACTCGCATGGGGAATAATATCAGTGTCACACACCGTTCTAATTTGCGAAGTCTCTTGACATACAGGTAATCCCTCTAAGATTTCAATATTAATTGTGTCATCTGTATTCAAAGAGCGCCTTGATAATAAGCCCGGAACCAGCCGAGAGACTTGGCTGATAACAGAGAAGGGATTTAGAGTGAAGGTAAACTTCTAACCACCCCCCCCCACCAGGACTTACGCAAGTTCACGAGGCAGGTGTACAGCGATAAAGACAAGAGGAAATAATGCTTCAGAGATCGGCGCTGGGTCCCAGTGCAGGGGCCGGATCCGTCAGAGGAAGTGTTTGAAGACTGGCTGCGTCGCGGCAGCACGACGAGGAAGTCGAAGGCTCCTTCTAATGCGTCAATTGAGAGAAACAACGGAGCTAACGAGTGGATCTATTCCAGACAACGTGGGGGGGGTGCTATTTTGCTTTTGTAGAGTTAGAAGAGAAGATCAAGCCACTCATGTCAGTTAAGATTTGCAGAAAAATAACAATAACAACTTCCCTTTTGACTATTATGTTATTGTACGGATTAAGAAAAGAAAATATCTGCTTCATGGAGCTCGTTAACCACAAAGACCGAACCGAAATGAGACGGAGGATTTCCTATTCACGTTACCAGCTTGTCCCGCTCTTACCGTTGCATTGTTAGCTACTTTGAGCAGCTAGCTGGTTAGTTTCGTCACTGGCGAGCAAATAATCCTGGAATAGGTCGGCCTGAGTATAAACCGCCTGTGGGATTAGTTTGTTGCTCGGGAATGGAGGGACGAATTTATCGGTCGCATTTGAAGGAGCCTTCTAAACGGGACAACCTAGTCATGGAATAAACCTTTTGTTTATGAAACTATTTCTTTCGCTTACAGAATGTCGGAGAAAAAAGAAACAGAGAGTTGTGGTCAGTAACTTCGCTAAACTCACTAAACTGACAGTCGCCTTATATTTACTGCATATGAGAGTTTTATTCTTTTCATATAAACTCTTAGCAGAGAAGTTAAGCACAAAAAGATGATCTCTGTTCTTCCTAAACTCAGCTGTGGTCACAAAAACCGGCCGAGGTCTCTGTGCCACGTCCCTGAATCGGCTGCCAGCAGGTGGCGAGGTTACTGCTTCCGCGGCGAGCGACAGCTGTTCCCCATCGCTCACTCGTCAAGGTCTCGCTGCTTCCACCTGAAACAAGGGCAGAAGCTGGACGAGCCTCTGGGAAACTGACGGTAGAAGCACCAGGAGACAGGTACCAGCAGATCAGTGCGTGTCATTAGCTGAGGTAATAATGGATTTGGCTTTGTGGGAGGTTTTACAGCGTAATGATGCATGTGATGGCCCACGCCCTCGTTTAATGATCTATTGGACCTACACCGGATCTAATTTAACTTATCCCGATGTTTAACGTGTCATTTGATGAGCAAACGACATTAAATCGACAGATCCGCAGATGATCACTTCCTGTGTGTCCTTGTGAGGATCCCAGCAGCTCGTTCTCCTCACGCTGTGTGAGGGACGCGGTGGAACAGATGTGTCCTCACACGCTGCAAGTGCTGTGGGAGGTTCCGTTGTACAATCAAGTGCACGGCAGCTTAATCCATCCCACACACACACCTGTGCAGCACAAATGATATTTTTCCTTCTAATCTGAGTGAGTTTAATATGAAAACACAACAAAGGACGGAGCATGAAGGAATTTTTCTAGAAAATCCTTGGCAGCAATCATCCTCCAAAACAAAACAAAAACAGGACTGAGGTCAGAATGATGCTGAGCGACTAATCCAGGCTCCACGTTACTCAACATCTCTGCAAAAGGTTTCAAACTGGTTCAACAGTTCGTGGTGCTTTAAAAATGTGATCTGACTGAGGTCAAGTTGAATATTTAGTTTCCCGTTGTCTCAGAAAATATAAAACAATATAACCTTCTTCATTATTAGGAAAATAAAACATGTTCCCTTCCCTGATTTAAGACAGAATGTTTCTGTGATTGTACGTTTTCTCCAAACTGGAAAAAGTCCAGTTAGAAAGACTTAGAATTCCTAAACCCTTATGCATTATGTATATTAAATATACATTTCTATATATATGAAGTACATTTCTACATGATGTTTTACAGTGGATACTTCTGGTGCACACACATTAGTCGTGACGCTGCCTCCTCCCTGGATTTCAGCATCACAGTGAAATTGCCTGAAACCATCAGCAGCTCCACTCTGACCTCCTGGCACGTCCACCGGTGCCATCTGTAATGGCTGGTGGGGCTGGCGATAAGGAAATGGAGTCTTTATCTCGGCCCAATTAGGCAGCTAATTGATTCAATACCAGTCATTTAGGTTTCCCTCCAGGCCCAGGACTGAGCACTCCGGCCCTTCGAGCAGACGGGAGGTCCCATGAGCAGAGCAGCCAGAGGCTGGGGCCGACCCCGCGGAGCCTGGAGATTATAATCTGCAGTTAAAAAGACATCAGGGGTAAATCTGAAGATATTGACAGGTCACTGATTGAGCTTTAAGTGATGACTATTTCCTAGAAGTGAATTTACTCCAATAAATATATAATAATAGGTACATGTACTACACGTTGACTTTGCAGTGCACGCTCTAAACCTGCCTGATTGGAATGGGCTGTTTGCTTTGTCTGTGGTGATGCTGGTTGCAGTTTCCTTTCTGAAACTGTAAAAATGACTCAAACCTAAATGACTCTAGGTGCAAGTGTGAAGCTGATAAGATGAACAGCTCCCGAGACACGTGAGACACATTCAGACATGAATTTTCTGGAATTATTACATAGATGTGGCCACATTTCCCTCCTCTGAAGTTGTTGCTATTTACTGTTAATGGAGTTTTCATTTCTCCAGCACATCAGTATTCTGAGGAGGAGAATTACAGATGCTGAAAGGAAGAGATTAATCCGAGGTGAGATCCAGGGTTGACAAAGGGATGATGCTCGACTTTCTAAAAGCAACACATGCGGCAGGTTCACGAAACTCTCGGAGTCACAGAGATTCATTCGGTCCGTGACCTCGGCCAAGGGAACGTAATGAGCTGGAAGTTCAGGCGCCATGTTCTCCTGGCTCCATCACGGCCAACATTATTCATCAGCTGATGAGCAGGAGGTTCACATCCAACCTCCAGTGGCTGCTCCAGGTTTCATGTGGTTAGGATAGTAATCAAAGCTCAGGGGGACGGTGCTTTCATATTTAATCAGTGTTTAAAGCTGGAATAAAGCTCATACACACATGTTCATGCAGTGAGGAAAGGAAATCACTCCACACACACACACACACACACACACACACACACACACACACACACACACACACACACACACACACACAATGATGTAACTAACATTGCTCCAAATTACATTTCTAATTATAGAAGATGAAGTTTCACCTCATCAGCAGAAGGAGCCGGTGACAGAGACAGAGAAGACAGTTTGAATTAATCTTCAGAATCAGTTTCTAAACTTTTTGACTTGTGACGCACACAGATGTTGGGCCAGGATTTGTTTTATCACTTTCTTTAACATTGCATTATTGGACATTTTCGCCAATTTCCCAGGGAATTAAACATGGATCAGCACCTAAGTGTCTTTTGGGCCTTGGCTGATGTATGTACTACAGAGAGTCATCTTTAAAATCTGGAAGGTTTCGCAAATTACAGTTGCTACAGCTAAAATACACATATTAGACTGGAAACTGTTCCAGGCAGAGGAAAGCCAGAGCAAAGGAAGGTTGAGATAATAACAACGATCAGCGGCACCTTATTTATATATATTTAATTTGTGGCTCAGACTCATTGGAGGCCAATCTAATTTCCTGCAGAGTCATTTTTTTGTCTATATCCATTTACCTATGTCCTACCTATATACTAAAGTTTACTCAATGCGAAGATATGACGCAGTTTAATGAAGACGTGATGTAAAATGATTTATTTTTCTTATAATGTGGCTAATAGACGACCCCAGAGTTGATTTGCTTTCAGCATTTTGGCATAATATGACTCACTTGGAGGTTATGTGTGTGTGTGTGTGTGTGTCTGTGTGTGTGTGTCTGTGTGTGTGTGTGAGATGGAGAGCTTTGTGCGACCTGGCCAAGCTCAAACAATAGCATGTGAAGTGCCCTCAGATGCCATGAGAGCTCCCTGTGAGCGAGGAGGCTGACGGGTGGCACATTTCCCTACGCTGGGCCTGATTTGAATGGAAAGTGGCAGGGTGGGAGATGGATTACCGCAGGGGGAAAGGGGGCATTAATCCTAACGCCGTGCACGCACACACACACACGCACACGCGCACACATGCATTAACACACTCGCGCATGATAGTGTAACATTTTGTGTGACAAACACAGAAAGGCACAAATGAGTTCTTGCTTTAGTGTTCGGCCTCATTCAGGTTCCTGGAAGAAAACCCACTCACAAGTGCACGAGTCCATGCAACGACACATAACACACACACACCCCGCACATGAGTGATGATGATGCCAACGACTGCTCTGTAGTATCATTTTTGAAATGTGTCCTTTGAAGGCCCCATGTTACCCACCCACCCCCCACCCTCTCATCTACTCATCCTTTTAGACACTAAAGAGCAAATGTTTCTGTCCTTTTATTTCCCTGTTCCTCAATCTGTCCATTCTTTGGACTTTTTATTTAAAACGTACGTGTCCTTCAGACTCTGCGATGCTCATCATTTAATAAGTGTCTTTCTCTATTTAACATACTCAGACTAAAAATGATGGTATACTTAAAACATAGATTTCTTTGTGAATATATGCACATGGAGTTGTTGGTGATGATGTCAGGAACATTTGAATGTCTGGAGCCAGAACAAAATAACATCAATATCTTAAATGTCTCACAGGTTGAACTAGAATGACCCTCAGTCCCAACCGTCCATTTAAATTCAATCAAACTGCAAATGTTAAAGAGAAATAAAAAAACTCCTGGATCCGCACCCTGATACAGATCCAGACCAAAATTTAACAGGCTTTTCCCTGACACACACCACATCCTTCCAACAAGTTTTGGGGTTTTCCGTTCAGTAGTTTTTGCGTAATCTTGATTAAAACAAACCAACAAACAACCGGAAAGGAGTGAAAACACCACCTCCTCCTTGGAAGCATTAATAAAGACCCAACATGTCCGGCACAAACTCAAACATGTCTCAGCACTTAAGTCACAGCTCAGCAAACTTGGAAGTGACTCTCACTGTGAGTCTGCAGTGTTGTGTTGTGTTGTGTTGTGTTGCGTTGTGTTGTGTTGCAGAAGAGTGGCTCGGCACCAGGACACCTCAACCAGAGGTGCTAATGGTATTGACCACTTCAGTACAAAGTAGAGAAGCTGGAGTCGGCAGTAAACAAACTCCAGAGCGACAGGTCAGGGTGACCGGGGGTTTGAGAGCTTTCATTACTCAAACACTGTCCGAAGTCGGAGCTGCCAGAGCTGAGACTCCGTCATATCTGCGTCCTCCTGGTGCATGAGCAGATCTAGAAAACGCCGAGATGACTGATGTAACAGCGAGTAATAAGTAAAAAAGGATCAGAGGGTTAAAAAAAGATCCGACAATTGTTTTTTTTTAATGTTGCGGCTTATTTCATCTGTAATAGAGAGATAATAACTAAAGAAAGAAGAGTTTAGTTGCAAAGCAGCGCTGGTGGAAAGGCTGTTGGTGAAATGGATAAAAAAAACAAACAAACAAAACCTCTCATAGAATATTCATCAATTCTGCTCCTCCACTCCGGCTTTAATAAGGAGGAAAACAAACCCAATCAGCCCCACATCAGCCGTTATGAACCACAATATAATCGCCACATTATATATGAAAAGTGGGAAATTATCATATCATTCACTTCGCTGCGATCCTGCAGCACCTAGTGAGAAACACGTGCAGCCCGTCTGCTTAACATCGGCTCGTGTTTCCTCTAATTTCAAATCAAAGCCATTTCATCAGCACGAGCACATTCATAAAAGATGATCCTGCGTGGGAAACAATAGAGAAAAGCTTTTTCATTACCTCCTCATCACACGTAGATCAAACATTTATTACCTTTGATCAAACATTCATTATCTCCTGCATTTAAAAAAGAGTGCGTTGGATTTATCTCGTATTACTCGTTGTCAACACTGTCTGCGCTTTCATTAGTGGCGCGGGTCGTGTTGTCGTCCTTCTAGGATCAGGATGATCAAGAATGTGTAATGAATACACACGAGTGTGTCGACAGAGAGGTGGAGCAAAGGGGATTCACACGGCGGCTGATGAAGTAAAAGAAAAACAGCGTGAACTAATGAAACATGAGCAAAATATAGAACATTAAATCTCCGGGCTCCTGAAAACACAAAGAGTTTTCTTTATTTCTTCTGTTGATGCACGACCCAAAGAAATCAGCCGTTTTGATCTCTGCAGAATAAACCCGACCACCGGCACGAGTCTTCATCAACTGCAGCATCTTCATCTCTGCCTCCGTGTGAGCAGATCTCGCACTTCATCGACTTTTCCCTCCACTTGTTCTGTTCACAACAAACCTGCAGCAGAAAGCTCGATGCTATAAGGACATTTACGTGAATATTTTTTCTTGCATTGTAACACGTGTCTCTCGTCCACTCCTTCGTGAGCAGTAAATCAAGATATATCAACACTTTGCAAACTAACTGTAAGTTTCACATCTTTAAAATGTGAAACTTTTTAAATCCGGCATATTGCATTGTGGGATTGTTTGAAGAAAGAATTTTACATGCACTTTTAAAAGGAAACTAATCTTTTTCCAATTTGTGAGAGAACTGGAGTTTGGACTATTCTTGTATTCAAACAAAATATTCAGTTGCAGTGTAGTAAAGTAGGAAGTTGACCAAGTACTTTTACTTTTATTACTTAGGGTATATTTAAACGCAAGAACTTATTCACTTTAACTTCAGTAGAAAAGTTACTGTGGTACTTTTACACATGGTACATTTTTGTCTATTCACTTTAATAATAAATAGAACAACAGCAGAGACTTTGTGCATTTACATGAAAAGTATAAAAAGAGAATTTGCGTTTTCATTATAATAGATTTGACATGTTTGGCAACAACTTGGATTCAGGGAATTAAAGAGCAATGCTTGAGTAGTGTGTGTGCTTGTGTGCTTGTGTGTGTGTGTGTGTGTGTGTGTGTGTGTGTGTGTGTGTGTGTGTGTGTGTGTGTGTGTGTGTTAAACCTGGGCCGACACAGAGAGAGAATAAAGAAACAAGCAGCATCACAGAGGAGTGTTTGGAGTGATGCAGCCGTCACTCATAAGGACGTGCATCATGAGCGCTCTTCATCATGACTCTCACTCTGAGAACACGGGGAGCCGGCCCCACTCAGACAGCGCTGCCAGACCCAATAACGTAAACATAATGAGCTGTGGTGTTCGGAGGCAGCGGCCAAGTGTTAGATTCTGCACCCCGCGCACCAGCTTGTGAGCCGCTCGCCGTCCCCTGGCCCTGAGCGTGGTTAGATAACACTGCATTAGATAACTGTGCGTCTTAAGAAAGTGCCTGTTGGCTTCTTTCAGCCGACGTTACCAACAACAAGACAACACACAGAAACTTATGATGAAAACTTGCTTTGATTTGAATTAGTCTACGTCCTGCTTTTATTTTTCTCTGCACCTTGCTGAGGAAGACGCCTGAAGACAAGCTTGTCGTGCGGAGGAACGCGATCCTGCTGAGTAACACGGCCCCCGCTGAAGAACACGTGACCTCACTGTGAACTGCACACCAGCTACTGTTTAGAAAAAAAGAACTTCATGAAGTTAGATTTCCGTATAAACTGTGAAATTCGAAACTCTAATCTAGCAAAAAACAAATCAATAATCTCAATTTCACCCGCAGCAATTTGCGTTTGTCACCCAAGCAGACGCGTATCGTATTTAAAAATAGCTAGACTGTGCATTTAGGTAAAACATGCCTCTACATAATAATGGCTCCTTGCTCCTTGGAGATGGTGAATGATAGCAGCTCCCAGACTCCCTGTTCTATTTTTATGCAGATGACGACGCCGTCAGGGGAGACTGTCATTTTGATAAGAATGATTTTTCAGGGCTTTTTCGATGTGATGTGAAAGCATGGCTGTAAGAGGGTTCTCAGGTGCATGGTGGTGTAAAAGTAGAGGGCAGCAGAGGGGATGAAAGTTCAGCGAGAGGAAGCAGACAAAGACGAGAGGAAAGACGCCCGGGGAGAGACGGAGGCTACAAATAAAAAGAGCGAGAGACAGAGAGAAAGAAAAGGACAGAAGACAAATAAAAACAAGTTCAGTACCGCACCTTTCTGCAGACTCATGTCTACCATGCGAGGCTCGGCCAGCTCCAGGAAGAAGTTCTTGTTTTTCTCATACTCCTCATCGTCAATAATTTTCACGTGAACAAGTTTGCTGCAAGAGGAGGGGGGAGGGAAAAAGAAAGGAAGGAAAGAGGACAGAGAAGGACAGAGAGGGGGAAGGAGGGAGAGAGAAGAAGAGAAAAGGTTAATTTGCAATGGAGGGACTCAGGAAGTGCACTGTAAGTAGGATTAATAATCAGCATGGAAGAAAGGTTAGGAGGTGAAAGGTCAGCGTGGCCCGGGCCGGCCTGTCCGTCAGCGGCTGGACTCGACTCACTGACGGCTTCCAGCGAGCTCGCCGGGCCGCCACGGGTGACATGACAACCGCATCTATCACGGCGTCCCCGATACCAGTGGAGCGGAGGGTGAAAAGCGCTGCACGGCGTTGGCGGATAAAAGAACACAATGAACTAAAAACAGCAGCACGTAATCAATCAGGTTGTAAAATGTGTAAAACGGACGTTTCACAAGGGCAAAAAGGTGAGTGAACGATAAATGAAAGAAACTGTCGCTGTCTGAATCGATTTTTATGGCTCGATGTTTCAGTCAGAGCACTTTCAACGAGACGGCCGGCTGGACAGTGCGAGGACTCCCCCTCCTCTCCGGGCGCAGGTGAGGCCCATAAGAAAAGGAGCAGCTTATTGCTGAGTTTATTGCTCCGGTTGGAGGAGAACACCCCTTTAATGAAGTCAAATGTCTGGAGGGGTGAGGCTCCTTCTCTGGAAAAGAGCTGCGGCTGACATCATCACACAGAAACAGCTCAATATGGCACCTCGGCCCCAGCGGCGCTCTCGCCACTGATCGCCCTAATTGATCTTTTTAAAGAGTTATTGACGAGTGCAGGCAGTTAAGTGGTCGGTAGCCAGATGCCTCTGAGCCTCACCGTGCCACAGAGGCAACTCCTGGAGGAATAGCTCCCCCGGAATTCAATTGGACTCGTGCGAATGCCTCATCACGGCACCTGCACACCGCGCGCATCACGGGCGCCTGATGCTGGAGAATGGAAATAAAGCCGACAACGCTCGTGACGAGTCATGACACTTGCTGGATCCGCTCTCTTAGGCCTCAGAAAGCATTTCCCTGCGAGCGGCAGACAAGTCAACAATAGTCGACAGCGGCGCAGCTAGCCCTGAAATAGGAATGACATACTTTATTATGAGTCTGACATCTCATGGGAAGACGCTTTTCCTTCCCCGTCCGAAGCAAAAATGCAATTTCTACGCATGTTATTCTGCCGAACATTTGGAAAGCAGGGGTTTGGCTAATAAGATAAGTGGCACAGCAGCATTTATTATGGATCGCTGCTCATGTATCATGTATCGAGTCAAAAAGCAGCTCGTTCTGTGACATCCTGCTGATGTACTTGTCGTGCCGTGACATACAGTCAGTCAAAGCAGTGACACGCTGCTTCACACACACACACACAGGCGCACTCACACAAACCCACACAAACACACATATATATACTCGCACTCCTTCTGCAAACACAATGTATATAATACCAATAATCCCAGTATATCCACAGGAATTAATGCGTGTTGCTTATGTAATGCATGAGCTAAATCCCTTTCTCAGGCCAGTGTAAGTGCAGTTGGGTACGAATCCCGCCTGCTGAGGGGAAAGCGACTATCTGAGATGCTATTAGCGCAGAGAAGAGCAATCCATCTCTCTTCATCCTCCCTCGTCTCATCTCACCAGCAGGGCCTTCCTCAGATTGCCGGGTGAGATGTCTGCGGTGCCGCTTGCCTGGAAAAGGACCTCGCTTCTCATCAGGGACGAGAGGAGGGAAACGCTGGAGCCTAACAGACAAGCGGGATCTGGCACACACGCTTCACGGCTGTGTAGTGGGGAACTGTGGTCTTGCCCGACATGTAGGAACGGGAAAAAAACTGCCTCACGATTTCTGTCTCAACGTGTACACATGGAGAAATAGAGCGATACACTTCCAGGTGCCCCAGGGACAAAATCACTCCTTCTCCCCTCGGTGTAATATGTACAGCTTTTAATGCCATAATAAAAAAACCTAAATAGAAGAAACAAGATCGTTGCAAAACTATATTTTGATTCACACCCTCTTTAAATCAACACTGTGCATTTTCTTAGTGGCTTCAGAATTAGTTTGATGGTTCACTGTAACTCTGGTGAGTGGGTTCGATCTCCTGGGAGAAGAACTGACTGAGTCTCAGCTTCAACTGTCACAATCAGGTCCAGACAGTGGAAGAGTGAAGCTGAACTGTAGATCAGTTAAAAAGACTTTATCTCCAATATTCCGAGAGGAAACTTTCAAAATATGAAGAATTCGGTGGTGAAGAGTTTGGTGGATTTGTTAAAGTAGCAGCTCCTCTGGTTCAGGAAGCAGAGGATGATGGGTAATATTCAGCGTTCAGTTTTGTTTCAGGAGACAAAACGTAGGTAGACTGAAAACTAGTAAATCGCTTGGACAGAACGAATCACCAGGTGTGGCTGCAGGGGGCGCTATTGCTCAGTAAAAGCTACATAGTGTTGCTTTAAATCCGGCTACATTCTTTGGGCCGTTATGGAGGAACACAACTAACGGCAAACGTGACACTGACAAGTTAGCGCCTCATAAGACACTCGTTCAACAGACATGAAGCAATGTTAGCATTCATTTGGAAATGTGCTTCTAGATATCTGGTGAATTTAAATCCACTACTTAACTCCGATTTAATCTTTCTAATCTCTCTTTAAAAGGCAAAATATTCACGTGTCTTTGTCTATGTTTGGACTGACAGGTAGTGCACAGTGGGTTCATTCGAGCTTTCTGCTGAAACAATGCCGGTGAGAATTAATTCATCAGAACGAAAACAGAACAGCGATGAGCCGTGAGACAAAAACAATGAGCTGAAAGATGCCAAAAGGAGCTCAGGGGAACTGCAGGGTCGGCTAATAAATCTCTGTCATTTAGCCACTAAAGGTGAAAATAGGTATATACCACATTAAAAACCACATTATATACAGTCATTACATCCATTGTTAATAAATATTGATCAAAGCAGCTTTAAAGCAGGGTCTTGAAATTGTGTAATAAAGCCGGACTGGCCTCGAGGCCTTTATCGTGTCAATTAATATTGAATTTGAGTCAGACACTGTATATTACCAAAGAAATGTTCAATAAAAGCCTAATTGACACAGAGTGGATCCGGAGCTTGTGATTCCCTCACAGTTCTCAGGAGGAGTTCTCTGCATCCGACTGCTCGGTAATCTTTACTTAATTCACTAACAACATCTTAGAGCAAATCAACATTTCTGAAAAATCTGATGTCATTAAAGTCCAATTAGTCTCGATTCTCTGCTGGAGTTTGATTCGGGCTCCTAATTTGACGAGGGACTGTTGGAAGTCAATAAAAACAATCAGGTAATAATCAGCAGCCACGTTAGCATCATGAGCAGCGCCACAGTTTACCAGCACATATACTCCCCAGTGCATTATTTCTCTGGAGCTCGACGATGTAAACTAACTTAGCGGCAACATTTTACACTGATGTTGATGCAGTCGGATGTCATGATGAACTGTTGAGCTACTGGCGTTAGCAACATACAAGTACTGGAGGTACGTGAATGTTAAAAGTACAACAACTTTGTCCACTAGGGGTCTCTTTATCACGATAGCTTGTTTGATGACATCGTGAAGCAGTGTGGGATCATGGGAGTTGTTATCTTCTCCGCCATTGCCCATGAAAATCGACCCGAAGCAGCAAAGTGCAAACTTTTCCTTAATTGCACATCGTTAGCCTCAGAAGTTACAGCAGAGACGGCTCCAGAGGATATGACGCAAATTAAACGGCGAGCAAAATAAAACGTCTAGTTATCTTGAATAAAATTGTGAATTTCTCTAGCTTGTACGTTGTTGGATCCATTTTGAAGTCAACAAACTATTTGACAAAGACTTGTGATTTTATAAATATTTGAATGAAGATTTGTCACATATCTTCAAAATGATAACAGCAGAGAACACAGCAGGCCAATCAGAAAGCTCCTATTTAATCGCTCTTTCAGACGAGCCCGGAGCGATTTCCAACCGTCTGCTCTCAACCCGTCGATAACCTGCCCAGGAAATCAGAGAAGAACAACCCATTCACAAATGTGACAAGGTCTAACGACACCAGAGCTGTTGCTTTGAAGCCTTCGTGTCATTGTAGTGAATATTCCCCCAGGACATGAAGGCATCTACAACTGGTGTTTCATTCATAAAGAAAAGGGAGAAACTCTGACAGCGAACGCGACACAATGGCAGAAAGACGTAAGAAAGAGAATAAATCAATTTCTGTTGACAGACATTCCAGCACATCCCCACAGGGAAGCAGCTTATACACTGTGTACGTGGAGAACAGCTGTACTTTACAAGCCTGACCCCTTTTTCTGATTCACCCCCGGACACTATAATTGCAGCCCTGGCACACTGACAACTTCTATAAGCACTGCTCGATGTGTTCATACACAAACACTCCTTCACTTACGACCTGTCACGGCCACCAGCAGCCACACGGGCAGGGCAGCGTGCGAGAGGATCACTGGGCAACATTTGCATTTGTTTGCGATAATTCATCAATCTATCGAAACATCTGGCATCAGCCACAGTGGAAGCTGCAACCAGTCTAAACGAGAGTGTGTGTGTGTGTGTGTGTGTGTGTGTGTGTGTGTGTGTGGATACAATCAAACACCTGCTGTTTGTGCACAGCAGATGTTTGATTGTATCCGGATCAAGCTACACACACACACACACACACACCCTCTAACGTACAGGTATACACGTGCATGCTCACAGGTCTCATCTGCACTCTTTGTATGGACGGAGTCGTGATACGTTCTTGATACGAGCTAGCAGCTACATTTGCTATTAGAGGCGTCACTTCTTCCATTTTTCACGTCATTTCGTCCCCAGCGCCCTCTGCTGGATCACGACTCAAACTACTTCAGGTGGTCTAGATTGTATATTTTGAATTCTGTTTATTTCACTAGCATGAACTTTCGAATGACCACATTTTTGTAATAACTTGAATTTTGGACACAGCCATGCTAATTATTTCCCTTTGCCTCAAGGCTTTATGCTAAACTATGCAAACAATACTATTCCCAGTTCTGAGCTCTTCACGTAACAACCCAGACGTTAGAGATCTGAGACGTCCGTCCGTCTCGACCAGCGAGTCAAAAAGCCCATTTCACAAGATGCCCAGCTGTTCCTTTAAGGATTTTTCTCTTTGAAAGTTTTTGCGGTCCTTCCCTTTCTTTCCTCTCTGGTTCATTTGATTTGAAGTTTAACAGCAATATGAATCAGTAAAGCTCCAATATAAAATTCAACAAGAGGTTGAAACCACACTCTTCTGTCACATTAAGCAATCTCCCTTTGCGCTGACTGGCAGAAAAAAGTCCCAGAAAATCCGAGCGGCAGAGTGACGTGTCCTCGCCAGTGTTCTCATCTGCTCGACTGAATTACGCTAATGTGTCAAAATCTGCGTGAGGGTGACTTATTGATGCTAACATGCCAGACATGGCTCCATTAAGTGGAGTATTAGTGTGGGAAGTGCCACTGGCAGCCGATTAGAGGGTTCACACCTCCGCTGCACTGGGCCGCCTGCAGCCAGCGGCCCCTGCCTCCACCCTGAAGTCCAGACGGAGAGAGGACAAGATGTGAAGGGGGTGAGACATGAAAGTGGAGGTGGAGCAGGGGGACGGGGACGGGGAGACGGAGAGGCGTCTTCCTCCCTCTGTTCTGTGGCCAAAAACCACACTGCAGCTGAGATTTGCTTTAGCTGCCCGCCCCCTCTCCTCTTCTTCGACAGCAGATTAACAGCTTTGGTCTCCTCTCTGGCTTTTATTCCACAAACACTAAATAATATAATAGCTCGGCGGTGGCGGAACACATCACAGGAAGTGATACGTGCGATACCCGATCTCCCTTTCCACTTTTGTCTCATCGGTTGGTACAGATTGACCCTTTTACTCTGCAAAAGTCAGAAGGTACTCGAGCAGGAGCAGGAGCAGGAGCCCAAAGTGCTGCAATTAACTGCAACCTTTCGTTTCTCTCCTCCTGCCCCTCTGTATAAAACACCTGCCTCCACCGACCCGGCCCTGGGCTTTCTAGTTTGAACTAAACACAACCTTTCCCACTTCTCCTCAAAGTTTCCTCTTTCTTTAATCTACCAGGTGCTTTTCAGACACTTTTTCCCTTCATTCAGCCGCTGCTGAAGCACACGTGGAGGAACTGAAGTATGTTATTTTAAAGCAGCACCCATTACTTCCCCCTCACTGTGGAGGCTTTGACGGTGGCAAGATTACCAGAAGCTCTGTTCCTAAAAAAAGTTTCAGCAGAAAACATCATCTGCACCTTGCTCGAGGAGAAGCAGCGTGAACAGAGGAGCAGGAAACGAGCGAGAGAAGAGAAAACTTGACATGAAAGAGAGGAAAGGATGATCAAGAGACAAACCTCCACAGTTTCCAGCCCTTTCAGTTCACGGGAACACCTTCACTCAGAATCCAGAAGAAAGTTAGGCCAATAAAGAGGACTGGTGGGGGGGGAGGCCTCGGTGCCTCGTGGGAAATCAGTGCCTTAATTAAGCAGGCCTGGTTTCTGTCACCAAGTGCAGGGATTATGGGCCTCGCTCATTATAGTCCTGATTATTGCTGTACCCCGGCAATCACAGAAAAAAGAGCCAGTAAACACAATTGTCAATGATTTCCTGCCGACCTGATGACAAACTCACATCAGCGTTAATATTCCACAGCCGCACGGCCTCCTCCTCCTCCACGTCTCCTCCTCCTCTCCACGTCTCCTCCTCCTCGTTTCCTCCTCCACGTCTCCTTTCCTTCTTTTTATTCAACGAGGCAAACCAATCAAAGAATAGCTATCAAGAAGCCCGAAAGGTTTATAAACAAGGAAGTGAAATAGAGTTGAAGCTGCTGACGTCAACACAAACCGTAACAGAGAAGAAGCACGCGATCGCACAAAACTCTCCACTTGGCGACTCGCAGATTGACCAGGCGAGCTTGAGCCAGATGCAGCCGCGATGAGCTCAACTGGTTTAAGGGACGAGCGTGAGAGCTGGTGCAGCTGTGCCAGATGTTGTTTGAATAGAAAGCAGGAGAGGCGAGCGCCGTGTTTTCCAAAAATCTACCAAAACTCAAGTGTCCCTCGTTATGTTCAATCGCACTGAGGTGACTGCGCGGCCTTGTACTGAGACACACAGCCATTCATCCGCAGGACCCAGATTCAGACCCTGGTGTTGACAGGTGTCCTCCCTGCTGAGGCGTCCCTGGGCGGCTCGGGAAGGACACGGTCAGAGGAAGGTGTTTTCACAGGGAGACGGATGTGTGTGATGTTCAGGCAGCAAGAGTTTGAAGAAATGCAAATAATCACAATCACTGTTTATTTAAATTCTTTCTGTCCAATCAGAGCCGGCGACAGATGGAACTTGTTTGATGACTCAGAAATAGTTCAAAATGGAGGATGCACGCGGAGTCACGATGATTCACTGGTTGCATTAACGTTAATGAAGCTACATGAAAAACACACATTTCATGGTTTCACAAAGAAAAAGTTTTACGATCTTACAAAAAAACACTTAACATTTTAATCTAATGTTCAATATATTAGGTTGTTGGTGTTTTTCTTTTTATTTATAGTAATTTATAATAAGGTTTATGGTTAAACTATAATATATGAAGCCTCAATTACATTTGTCATTAAGGTTTGAGAAGAACATCTGAGGAATCATTACTAATTTCTTTTAATATATCGATCAGTCGATCAATATCAATCTATAACAAAAATGTTTTACTCCCTAATATTGTTATTGGTATCAGCCCCTTGGTCTCCATTCATGACTTAATTATATTTATTCATAGCCACTATCTGTAGATCTTTACTTTTTTATGACACTTATTAATCCAAAAAGAAAATACAGCACGTTGGGAACTGTGATTGACATTTTTGACTCATTCTTGACACATTATTAGATAATGAAATGAATGGTTGAAGGATCCCCTGCACTGATCTTTCCTCTGGACTCTCTCCCTCCACCGTGTCTCTGACCTCGGCTTCATTCTGCCTGTTTTGGGTCTGAGAAAAAAATAAAAACCTGCAATAAATAAAGTGTGATGGCTTCAAAACAACCAGTTACAAACAAGTGGACATTTACCTCGTCCGCTATTATTTACTGTCGGTGGATTCAATGACAAGAAGAACAACAAAAAACTGCACCGTTGTCTTTGGCCTCCAGCGATCGACCCCTAAATCGCTCCAGGCTCAGGGGACAAAGAGCTGTCGTTGACCCTGGAGGGCGAGGGGCTACAGCCTGATCAATAAAATATATCATGACTTCACAATATCAGTTGGAGGACATGAGGGATGTTGGATGTCTCTGCAGTGGGAGACACACACACACACGTAAAACATGCAGATAAACAAAGTGGAGCGGAGGGATGATGGCTCGCAGGGAAGTGTGTGCTCCTGCGAGTTAAGTCACGACGAGAGCTGGGAGCCAGGTTTATTTATAAACGCCGTGAAGAGGAATCATAGGTAGTCACGAAGCTGGACGCCCAGTCTCATTATTCCAATTCCACAGCAGGACTGCAGCTGTCCTCCTTTCAGCGCCACCTCGGAGTCTCTCACAACCTGCATCCGTCTCCGTGGGAACAGCAAATCCCTCGTTTGACTTACCTAGTGGGCAGCTGGTCTCATTACAGTGTGTGTTACACATCAGACAAGGGCAGGGCGGGGGTCGTAATAGAATGTGGCCTTGGTGACAGGATCCCCCTCTGATCCCGTGGTCATCACATTCTCACATGCACGACTCAAGTGTGCAACGCACCCGACCCGCTCCCATTCGCCGCTCTCGCTCTCACTCGTTGTCATGGATACAAACCCCCCTCTCAACAGCTCTTTTTCAGCTCTGTTTCTAAATGCGACACATGACACACGACCACTTTCCATAAAACTTCAACCTTTTTTTCCCCATTGGTTTCCTCTCGTTCGTCTGCATCGAGCTCAACGGGCACAAAGGAACTGTCCCTGGAGGGAGTCAGGGGTCCACACACGGTCTATTACCTCCTCCGTGCACCTCCCTGACACGTGCGCATGTAGAGCTTAGCAGGCGACGCACGCTGCAGGTGGAGGAAGGGCCGAGCGGGAGATCACGCAGCTGCTTCCTGTGCCCTGACAGATTACACACTGTTACTCCAGCCCTTAAACCCATTGTCCAAAAAAACGCCAATAACACAGAATAAAGGCGACATATTCCACCTCTGTGCTGCGACTCTCATCCCTTTCACTCCTGTGATGGATAACACAGTTTACAACAGAGGGATGCGGAGGATAAAGCCGCCTCAGCTCTGCAGTGGGCCGTCACCGACAATGACACAGTCGGCTTCCTGCTGCGGATCAACAGAACCGTGTTTAACAGGGATCCCCACGCACAAGCGGCTCGCCGGGTTCTGCTGCGATGATTCGTTACTAATTGATTCGTCGATTGGCAGCAAATTAATCAACAACAATTTTGATATTCTAGTAACTAATTCAGTCATTAATCAAGCAGAGGTTCATTAAAGTGAGCTCCTCACATATGAGGGTTTTGCAGCTCCTCATTATTAAATGAATCTCTTTAGGTTTTGGTCTGTGGTGTGTAACAGAAATCTGAAGATGTCACCTTTGGGCTCAGGGGAAGTGAGAGTGAGGGGAGTGATTTTTGTGTCATTTCACAGAACTAACAAGTAAATAAAACTAAATTAAATTGAAAGTTTTATTGAAAAAATGGATAAAAGCTTTTTAAGTACTTACTGGAGAACTGGCGTCAAAAAAAACCCTGCAGAAGCAGCTGATGCCAAGTAAACATGGATTTAAACAACTTCTGCAAATGATTTAGGGGAAGGAAATGTTTTAAGAATACAGACACTTCATTTCGGTGAAAATATAAATACAAACTTTGTTTCTTGTCAAGAGAACTGCACTTTCATTTGGAAATGACGAGATAAAAATATCCTGGATAAAATATGCACCAGAAAATGTTTTGTTGAATTTATCAAAAGCTTAAATGTTTTTCCTCAGGACTCAGTACGAATGAATGATGACCATAGATTCTTTAAATGTCCTCGAAAGTTTTGGTTGTAAGTCAATTGAAAAGTACGTCCATTATGGAGCCATGAATTAATCAATCTACAGAAAAATTAAGTGACAATCATTATCACATTATCATTTATTTGGATAGTTGAATAATAGCTTTGGTTATTTTGCCGTTTCAAGGATTTGAGGATTTGAATTTTGTAAATACTAAAAATTATAGTTTATCTTTTTCGGTTTCACAGCCAAAGACAAAAAAAATATCAGAAGATCTAAGTTTGAGAATTTTACAGAGAAAATATCTGTGGATTAATCAATAACAAAAATAATTGTTAGTTGCAAACCCAGTGCAGTAAAGCGTGATTACCTCGACTCAAATCTTCAAACTCATCACAGAATCCTTTGTATCTTGCAAAAACAATTATTTCTGTTAGAACGTTGGACGGAAGGCAAAGAAACCTGGGAACCTCGGGACACGAGGGACATCGCTGGGCATAAAAGGACAGTGGGAGGAGGAGCTGGGCCGGTGGAGGAGAGGAGCTGGTCGGTTTTCACTTGTCATGCAGCCTCACAACACTGTCTCCATAAAAACATGCTGACTGCCAGTGCTGAAGGAGAAAAAGACAAAAGGAGGAGAGGACACTCAAAGGTACGGCGGAGGGGAGGAATTGAAAAAAGCCGACAGCCGTGCTCCATATTTTCTGAGCCAAGAGCGAGGCGAGCGCGAGGGGGCGGGTGGTGGCTGTCGGTGGGGGGGCTATATATTTTTGGGGATGTTTGGAGCGAGCCCAAAGGTCCTCCTCTACAAGGACACAACGCAATAAAACACTCAGAGATGAAGTGTCTGATAGGGGGCGACAAGGGAGGGAGAGGAGGAAGTTATAGAGGATGCAGCCAGGCCTCTAACATGAGAGCCAGAGCAGCACCGTGGTGGTGAGGGGGTGGGGGGGGGGGAGATGAGTAGGGAGGGCTGAAGGCAAGAAACGCACGAGGGCTATTCTGGGTGTTGGGCGTGGGTCTGTGACAGCTTAGAGAGTCGACGCCGGCCAAGTCCAACCCGCCTGCAGCCAAATGACAAACACCATCATATATGAATGAGTTGGGAGAACGACAGGCTCCCCTTTGCATCAGGAAACAGTGACTCTGAGAAATGAAATAATAAAGCGGGAACCATTCCTGTCAAGTGTAGAGACGAGCTCCAGAAATAGAAATCTGGCTGATGATGTTCTGTTCTAGATCAAAACTCTTTCCTGGGCTGGACATTTGTCTCCTTTCAATCCTAAATATTCTGGTATTTAATCAGTTCACATGTTATAAAATAAAGAGTGGTGTTTACTGCTAGACTCCAAAACAATAGATTTGGTAAAAGATGTGTTTGACGTGTACTTTGACTTTTTAATTTGATCCCTGTCCCATCTACTAACATGGAGGAGGTGAGTTTTATGAGCTTTACTGCAGCCGGCCAACTAGCAGGCGGTCAAGAGGATTTGGCTGCACTTTCTCTTTATGCTAAGCTAAGTTCATTGGACACGTTGTCCCGACAAAAGTGTTCATAGTGGTTTGTTCCAAATGGCCTCATTGAAAGGGAAGAAGTTGTCTATCTCAGAAAGTGGTACATCCGATAAGCTTTTAAAAATATATGCACAACGTCATTACATTTCAAAGAACCTTCCCTGGAAGGCATTTGTAGCGTCGCACTTACAGATATCGCTCTTCAGACTTTAATTCTTCAGAACTTTATTTTATCTTTTGCATTTCTAAGAGAGAATTAAACTTTCTTCATGACTTCAAGTCTTAAGTCCACAACTTTCTGCTTCATTTCTGTATCGCACACTTTCCTTGTCAGTCTGTCGTCATGTTCTTATTGCTCATTAGCCTTGAAGTTCTATCAGCTCGTTTCATGGATGTAATTCACTCTGCGCTTTTTTAATTCGTTGAAATTAAACATAACTGCCAATGAAACATTAATGTACCGAGATATTTGACTTCCATTCTAAACCATAATTAACAAAGCAAATAGTGGTCATGATACTGACCAGAGGGGCGAAATGGGAAATATTATCGAGGCCTGTGCAGAAACTTTCTCCACTCGTCTCTTCGCCGTGAACGCAATGCATGATGGTATATATTGACTATTGGTTGTACATTAATTTTCATGATGCATTATGGGAAACAAGGGGTGAACTCACGATACAGTGGACTATGTAGTGATGAGCTAGTGATTTCGGACACAGCTCATTTAAACGTAGTGATGGAGCTGATTGTTAAACATTTAGCAGTGTAGCTAACTTGAGTCGTCTTTCTCAACTCTTTAATGAATTAAATTACGTACGACCCTGAGAACAGAATAAGAGAAAATACCAAGAAGCTTCGATTAGAGCAACGTCCCAGTGTCACCAAACCTAAAACACAGTTTTACGAATTTACGAACATTGCGTCACCCTTTTGAATATGACCAGGCCTCATACGTTTCGTATTTATCTGAGTTAAATAATCAAACCATTATAACATGAATCACTACTCATGGGTTGGACCACTTCCGCCTTCGAATTTGGCCTCAACTGCACATCCGTAAAGTTTTGTAATCTCGGACGCTCTAGCGCTGAAAACATATGTCCACAGACAGACAGACGTATAAAAACCTGCAATTACTGACGGCTGCCTCTGTGATACTTCCTTCTACTGTCGGTGTCTTTTATATCACATGATGAGACTCTCTTTGTCTCAGCTGAACATTGAAATACTCGTATTTTAACTACAAGGTGATCTTACATGCAGTATTTCATCAGGTCTGAATTAGCGCTCGCTGTCTCCATCACTATCTCCGCTCCTTTCTGTCACGTTGGCCTCTCTGTGGCTATTTTGCGCTCCACAGGACCCGGGCAGCTGACCAACCCCCAGCACATGTTTCACGCTAGGCAGCCTCTCCTCCTCTCTCCTCCCTCTCCTCTCCTCTCCTCTCCTCCTTCCTCTCCTCTCCGTCCGCACATTGGTGCTACTACACATGCTGCTATTATTTCTGCATTTGCAGACAGAAACGGAGGAGAAGGGGAGAAAGAAAGAGAAAAAGTCACGCCTCAGCGAGTCTCTAATCAAGCAACAGAGAGCACATTTATGAGTGTGACCATGTGTGATTCGGTGCAAATGTTCCTGTGCATCGTGTCTTTTTGTGCGTTCTGTGGATGTCACCACTTTTACAGTTACAGTGGAGGGAGCAGATGTGGGGGAGGGGTCGTAATGTGTTACCGGGTTCGCATGTGCGATTGTAATTCTGTCTTTGTGAGGACCTGAGGACACGTGAAGGGCCGGAACTCTTTCGGTGTGTTTGAGGATTGATGTCACATTCGTGTCATATCGGAGTTTCAGTTGTTGATATGCACGTCAACAGTCAAATTGTAATTCTGAAGTATATTCTCAAGTATAATTAATGTATCTGACTGACCTATGCATTTTTGTCTTATTTTGCACAACAGAAGGAAGTGCAGATGTGTTTTTTACAGTCTACGGTTCAGACCATGACAAGGATTAAGGGATAAATATAAATTCATGCTGATGTTTAGAATGATAATAAATTCTACAGAAAATCTTCTTATCTTTCAAACATTTCTCTCATGTTCCTTTTTTATTTGTGAGATGTTACAGTTTTATCTCAGCAGGCTTCTGTAAATTATTCAAATAAAAGAATGTCCCTTGATGATGAGACATGACATTGCTTTGTATCGAGAGGTCACCGTTTAAAAAGATGAAAACCATAAAAGGCCAAAGCTTTATGTGAAAGAGGCTCCTCAGAACTACAGTATAGAATTACAATCGTGTGTGTGTCAGTTTGTGTGTGTCTGTGTGTGATTGGTTGGCAGTGGGGGGGGGTACATTCGATTTGCGAACATCACTGATTGAGAGGTAGATGGCAGAGGGAAGATGCACAGCTCTAAAAATAGTGACATGGATTTTCTATGGGGGCTTTGAGTTTGGTGTGTGTGTGTGTGTGTGTGTGTGTGTGTGTGTGTGTGTGTGTGTGTGTGTGTGTGCGCGCCACCTTTTTCACATTCACATTCAGTGGCTACAACTCTACAGTATTATACAACCACACACGGCAACACACAAACACTTGAAAACACCATGAAATTACGATCATTATTCACAGCCTGAGGTCCTGGACACACAATGCTCCTGTGCACACTCCACCACACACACACACACACACACACACACACACACACACACACACACATATCAGGCCTATAGCCAGGTTTTACACTGCAATTCTCTACAGTACATCACAGCTCTCTAACCTCGGGGCCGGGCAACCAATGTAGTGTCTTCTGATGTTAGAATGGGTCCCATGATAAATTCCTAATTATACAGAAATGACTGCGGAACGTCTTCCAACGGCCTTTGGGCTGCGCGGAACCAACGTCACCCGGCCTGCCAATGAATTTCCATCGAGTGGCTTCTACGAGAGGAAGTGGCTGCATTTGTAAATGATGGATTAAAACACTACATGTGATCCACAAGCTCAAAGAGGAGAAAAATGTCCTTATAGTTTTGAGGATCCAAAGGAATTTTCTGGGGCTGCACAGCAAAAACAAAGCGTGTGAGCTCCTGCGCTGTGGAGTCACCTTCCCTGTCCTGTAGGTGCTGAGCTACTGGGTTTGTTTCTATAGAGAACGTACTGCAGGTCAAACTGGGGGTGGGCCCATGGGACCTGGAGCCACTGCAGGGGGAGACATGGAGGAGTTTGCTGATGCATGAGTTGCATCCTCTATTATTCTAAATCGTTGGTAAAATTAACCATAGTTGTAACTTTTTTTGGGGTTCAGAGCCGAGTGATGTCTTAAAAAGTTTGCTGATTTAATTCTTTTAAACTCTTTATTATACTTTCCACGTGCCACATGCTATAACATATTGTATGAGTTTTTCCCAGAAACATTTAATCCTTAAACTGAGGGAAATATTAAAACCCGAGACACCAGGCTATTACGGATGATGATTTTAGACACATTGCCAGTTAACCATATTACAAAGCAAGCGAGGGATAATGAAAAATACAAAAATTTGACCTCACCACTCAGGCTAAAAGAAAACTCATTAAGTGCTTGGAGAGCAAAAGAATAACGCCAACTAGGCTTACGTCTTATTTTGCCAGGTTAAAGAAAGAGAACATAAATGATGGGATCTGGATCCACTCCAAAATGTAATGAGTTCTTCCTTAGGGTCATGCCTCCACAACATTTTCTGAGTTTTCCCAGTTGCATACAGACGGACTAACAAACTTGAAGGGTGCTCGGAGACTTCTGCATACTTCCAAAAGGCTAACGCCCCATTTTGCCCTCACAGGTTCTGAACGATACCACATCCTTCCACCAAGTTTCATGGAAATCGGTCGAGCAGTTTTTATGTAATCCTGCAAACAATTAGCTATGGAACCGTCACCTCCTCGGTCTAGGTAATTTAATTTCTCTCTCCTCAGTATTCAGTGTTAAAACACACTGGATGCCTCCTGCTTCACTCCTGTATTGACGTCAGTGAGCAGCTGTGCACGCAGCTCGCCAGCACTCACCAGCTGATCACTCACAGGTGTACGACACGAGTACAACACAATGTGTTTAACGGCAGCATCACCTTCTTCACCGATGTTGAAGAAGACGTCGGGTCGGAGGTTTTACTGGACGAGTTCAAGTGAATCCAGCAGAACCAGTGATTCTGATGTTTTTCCAGTTGCCCCGTGACGATCGGTGTTTTCACTTCATAGCATCACAGCCTGCACACTCACACGCCTTCACACGTTCACCTCACATGTTCACTGCTCTCCTGACACATTACACCTTGCTTTAATGCAGTGAAGGATGCTAGTGTAGGAGTGTGTGTGTGTGTTTTTGTTTGGCACACAGATGCAGTGACAGGGATAACGGGGGAGGGTGGAGGAGTAACGCCGAGATGAGCCAGGGGAGGAGGATGATTCAACATGTAAGGGAGGAACTCTCCTCCATCAGCGTATGTCCTCTGGTCTCTGATGAGATTATTGGACGGCTCCTCCCTCCCTCCTGGCCCCCGCGCTGTGTTGTCTTAAAAAGATTAACCACACCATTGTCTGTGCCAATAATGACGGGACAAAAAGGGCCACAGCCTCGCAGGGAAACTTGGAATGCTCTGCAGCTAATTCCGTCCCAGGGAGCGCGTCGCCATCATCCGTCCCCTTCGAGTCCTCATTAACATTAGCTACCAGCGCAGGAGATGGGATTCGCTGCTAATCACAGAATGTACCTGTTAAGGACAGGATGAGCCGCAACCTGTAAAACCAGCAGAGACTTGTGATGGATGAATAAACCGCTAATATCATGAACCTTCACCATCACATCATGACGCCATGAGAGATCAGTAATGTTTCCAACAACCTCTGGACAAAACATCTACCGGAGCAGGTGCAGCATCCTCTTAGGGGGTTTTCACACCTACAGGTCTGAACCAAGATAACAGGTGTGAAAGGTGCCTTGGACCATTGTCTGGACCAAAACTGAGTCCGACCAAAAGAGGCAGTTCTGGCCTGGATCAAACTGAACCATGGTTTGGATCAGACCAACTGCAGGAAGTTGAGACAGCATTAAACAACAGAAGAAGAAAGAGAAGCGGAAGCAGCTCGCAGGATCGCTTGTAGTCCGCCCCCCCCCGATGATATAACGTTTGAACAAGGACGAGGATGTGCATTTAGCTGGAAGTAACAACACGATGATATTACAGTGGCAATGAAATTAACGAGGTGAACCAGTTCATTGTCTCTCAGCAAAAGCTGGCGAATGCAACAGCCAAACTGACGACACGCCGATGTCTGACGCACATCTGTCTACAAACCAATCCATGTCAAGTCGACGTAGACGCAGGAATTGCAATGTGAAACCAAATGCCCTTAAAAAAAAAATGGAGATGCCTCCAATATCCTCATTTGCAGAGTGTTATTTGGCCCAGTTGTCCATCTGCATGAAAGCCCCCTGACAAGCTCCCCTTTGCTGTTGTTAAATGGAAAAGCACTAAAAGGCGAGCTGGTGTGCAGCGGGACGTCTAAAACAGTCAGCCATGTAGAAAGAACATGCAAAGGGCAGGGGATGCACGGTGGCGTAAGTGAGAGGTGGTGGAGTGGAGGTCTGCTGCTGCTCGTCCTGCCTGGAGGAAGAGGAGGATCAGGTCAGTCAGAGGGAGGACAGGGGCGTTCTGCTTGATCAGCACTGAATTCCTCCGGGACCAGGGGGAGGAATTAAAAAATAATTCAGGTCAGGGATTTGACTCCATCCCAGGCCACCCTCACAGAAACCGTCAGGTAGCAGACGAGTTACGGCACCGGGCAGGTAGGTGGTGCGGCCCAGAAACACTTCTGACACGTGGACTCTGCTGTTTACGAATCTGCACGTCCACGAAACACGACAGAGCGACCGGCAGGACACAAGGAAATGTCCCGGTGATCCTGATGGGAGACATGAATGGGAGAGTTGGAGGAGGGGGGAGGGGGAGAAGCAGCGGGAACTAAAGTGATCGATCCCGTCCTCCATCACTCTCCTCATTCACCGTGACATTTGTTGAAAACCTCTGGAGGACGAGCTCTACAGCTGTATATGTCGACTCAATTATGATGCCTGCCTGATGGTTCGCATCTCGTTTGCCTGCGCTCTTCCTTTATTTCTCATCCCTCCATCGCTGCAACTTCCCTGCTTAACTCTCTTGTTTATTTCCCATCAAATCGTTTTAGTAGCTTTAGTAGTCCCTTCTGTGCAGGTCTGTTTGTAAAAGAAAACATTACCTGATCACCACATTGTTTTTATAATATTCTGCTGTGTGGACCTGGAGAAAAAGAATCAGAAAGGACACGTGACCTTTTTTCAAATTGGATGATGAACTGTACTTTGTTCATATCTCTTTTTTAAACAGTTAGTGTTCTTACATTTTTGGTGAAAATGCAAATTAACGTAAACTGTGCAACCTCTTCCAAAACCACCAACAGTCATTTGCATTTAGCTTCGTAAACACGACGCAGTGTTAATTAGTGAGCCTGTTTAGATTTTGGGCTTTAAGGAGAATATTGTGATGAGCTGAGGAAATAAACTCGCAGCTCTAGCTCTGTGTTTAAAAAAGAAATATTGATCTTCTTATTTAGGAACAAAAGCAAAAACATGGATTTCCCAAAACTTTCTTTAAAACATCGATATATTCCGATTCCTTTTACCAATGATGATATGAATTCCGTGTTTGCTCACATTGTTCAAAGGTTGCAGACACCTGGAGGTCTGAGTTGCACCAGTCGGTGTGGTGCTTTGCCCTCACACTTCCTGGTTTGTCAGGATGTAAAACCTCCTAAAAAAAGCAAGTGGAAAGTTCCTGAGTTCCTGGAAAAACTCTCAGGTCAGAAAGTACAATCTGCCACTGATCCTTTCAGCTGCAGCGTCTCTGCACAAATGTATCCTCATGGTGCTCCAGCAGCTTCCCCCCCCCACCCATCGGGTGAGCTGAAGCAAACACAAATAAGTTTCTTGCAAATTCTGTCTGACCCAAGTCTGACTTTGTTCCATATTCATGCCCCCCCAGCCCCCCTGCTGCTTGAGCTAATCCCTCTTTACAGTATGTGTCGTCTTCTTTTCTAGTTCGTCGACTTTCTTCTTTGCCCACCCGGCGTGACCGCGTAATTCCACCCGAACAATACGCCGCTGCCTCCTGCAGCTGTTGTTCCTCCTTGCTTCTGCTTTTTCTCCTTTTTTTAACTGTGTGTCAGAGCCCGGGGGGGGGGGGCACAGCAGGAAGCTTTAACAAGGTGTGGCAAAGACAACTATGGGGGATATTACCTGCCCCATCAAGCCTGATTCTCCTTTTCCATCCCATGGCAACATCCGCACTATGTTTTCATTTGAGAACGGTATTTTCAAAATAAAATTATCTCTGTCCACAAGCGTTTAGTTTCTGTGTCACTTTTTATCCCCGTTTCGTATTAACACGCCTGAAAACACATCCCCTATGCATGTAAACAGTTGTATGGTTGTCAAACACTGCATTAAACTGCACAACAGCTGTGAGCAAAGACAACAGGGTCAGGGACGCTTGTAATTAGTAGACGAGGCTGATGCCGCTTGTTTTCTTCCAGAAGGGGGTCATGTGACAGGAACCCGACAAATCAGCGAAGGCTACATCGTGAATGAAAAGACTCAATCGCCAACCAGTCGTGTGTCTGTCATTCATTTGGAGTTTTCGGACTAAAACGGAGTCAGCAGCGTTTCCTCCTTCTTGTGTGGACGCCGGGCGAATCCGAAGCGGAGCTGATGCATTTTCAAACGTAATAGCAGTCGTATGGATGCAGCATGTTTCCCTCCCTCCACTCCCTCTCTTTATGTTCATCTTCCACCTTCCTGCATATCAGTTTCTGTCCAGGCCACATTCACACTCATCACATCCTCTGCTCCAACAAATGCTTCTGCTCACATTTACTTTATTTTCCTGTCCACCCCCCGTCGGTGACATCATTATTTTTAGACACTCTTGGCAGTGTTTCCCCCCGTGTGTGTGTGTGTGTGTGTGTGTGTGTGTGTGTGTGTGTGTGTGTGTGTGTGTGTGTGTGTGTGAGTTTGGGATGCTGACCTGGTTTCTCAAGTCATCTCCATGCCAACTTCATTACCATCATCTCCTTCAACACCTGTTCACAGGCCCCCAGGAGTGAGTCAAATGCAGAGGAGGAGCAGGGAGGTGGAGGGAAATGTGAGGAAGAAGGGGGGAAGGAAGGAAGGAAGTGGTTGGCAGGAAAAGAAGAGAGGAAGTCGTCGTCCTCCAGCTGCCCAAGCCCCCCCCGCAGTGAAACCTGCCACTCAGCTGGAGACGTCTCATTCAGTGTGCATGCTCCGGGGATTAACCTCCATCAAAAAGAGGTCGGAGCCACTGGAACAACGACAAGAGATGGAAATGAAGGTGTGGTTTCCTGACTGACAATACGTCCGCAGCCGTGGTCAAAGTCACCGACATCGCAAGACAAGAACAGATCAGAACCTTCACGTACTTTATAGTTTCTACTCAATACGCTAACACGTGGTTTCCTGTGTTCAACTACTCCGATAAACGAGCAGAACTAGAATGAGCTCAAACCTCCTCCAAGGCCAAAGACTCAGTATTTATTCTCTGAGAAATCCACGAAAATGTTGAACAATGTTCTAATGTTTGAGAAAGTGATTCAATAACAATACCTCCATCTGTCCCTCGTCTGCACAAACGTTTTTCTGGCCCATGTCTCATCTTTCCACCAAGTTTCTGTGTCTTTATCCTGCTCACAAACCAACAAACAAACCAGAGGACGATGGGTGAAAACAAAACCTCCCATGTCTCCCTCTGTTTCCTTGAATCCTCTTATTGTCTTTAGCATTGAATGGAGAGAGAAGAGTGAGTTGAGTGTGTTTATTTAAATCATTCAGACCTTACTTCAACCTGCAGACATCTCTCCTGAAGTGCTCTTCAGCAAGGCAGAAATAATTCTCCCTCGTCAGGGCGCCCTGCGTCTTCCATGTCAGTGTCGGCAGGACATGAAATCAACTATTCATTCCCAGCCACAACATGTGTGAAGTCAAGTAGCATTGAAACTCCATCTGGCAGAGGGTTTTTATACCAGTGTGGTTGTGTATCTGTGTGTGTGGTGTGTAACAGCAGTGATGACATTGTTGGAGTTTGATTCCCAGTATCATCCTGCTTGTAAAACACTTTTGTTCACTGGAGGCTCTGAACATGTTTGTCGGTTCTGTTGTGTCTGAGGTGGAAACGACGTCGAAGGACAAACTCTCCGTTCTGATCAGACGACGCTCGTTTAAAACACGTCAGCCGGCTCTTTCCCCGCGGGGCCACGGTTTCCTCTGCCACGTTCCTGCGTCATTTCTCTCTCTCTCTCCTTGTCACATGTCGTCGCTGTTTGTGTCGTTCTACCTCAGCATCCCGAGACAGACAGATAACTCTAACGGTTACGAACCCATGACGTCTCAAACTGAATCAATGGGGGAGCGAGGAGCAGAGACATCGAGCGTCCATGTCCTCGCCACACGGACGGTTCTGTGTGCCTCCCTGGCAGAATGGAAGATGAATGAGTAGGAGCTTTGGATGTGTGAACAGATGGTGACTGAATAAAGAGCAGTTTGGGTATGATCACACTATAGCTGCTTTTGGACATGCACTGAACTCCAGAGATCCTCCAGAGATCCTCCAGACGTTCTCCAGAGGAGCTGTATGTGTGAATGCAAATATGGGCAGAATATGGACTTTCTGCAGAGTTTCTCCAGCCCCTAGTAAAATCTCAGCAGAAATTCCAGAGTAGCTAATGTCCGGGTGGAGATGTCTGTGTTGTTGTGAACACGTCTGAGCGGAGAATCTCCCGCTGCCTTGCTCATGTGTGAAAGGCAAACTGTGGAGAAAGTCCGGAGCCAACTCTGGGAAGTTCAGGTCTGAAAACGGCATACAGATAATGTATGTTGTGACTTGGTGCTACACAAAGAACACTGTATTAAATTGAATTTATATGGTTCTGATGCTGCAAACCACCAGGACAACTATTAAATTATAAAACAGAGGAACAGTTAGAATTAACATTTTCTAATTTACTTTACTCTTCATTGTTCGTGTTAATTTTTATATTTCATGCATTTTACACAGAAACATATCAGTATTTGCCTCTTTGACTCTTTTCCATGAACCGTCTAAATACTCTGTACTGTATCTTTAGTTTTCAGGTGTTACGTGTTTGACCGGGTTTGCACTCTGCAGCTTCAGCCGCCTCAATGCACACAACACAACACACACACACACACACACACACACACACACACACACACACACACACACACACACACACACACACACACACACACACACACACACACACAGAACATTTCCCATTGACCAATATCCATGTAAACCTTTTCAGCCTGAGAAAGCAAAAGCAAAAACAAGCTCTGGTATAAATCGTTACAATAACCGATGAGATGAACGTTCGCTCTCACAGCTGAACAAACGTTACTGGAAACATCTGAGCAAACCACCAACACCCAACACATGGACACCATTGCTTCTATGTCTGGTGTCAGTGAAACAATCAACAGAGCAGAAGCTCCTTGGTGAAATGTGGATGAAATACTGAATCTCTGTGAGGACACACACACACATATTCTGTGCAAATTGTGCCCAAACCCCCTGTACGACTCCTGTTCAGAGCTAAGTCCATCCATCTGTACACCCCCCATTTTCCCTCCTCTCTCCTTCCAATCTACAATGCTAATTCCCCGTCCCCACAGTCCGCCTCATCACCGCTGACCCCCTCAGTTGGCCCGCGGTGGTTGAGGGGAGCCGCGTGTATCGGTCGCACCAGCTGCCTCCATTCACGCAACAGTGAGGAGCTCTGACCAGAAGGATGTGACAGGCTGCAGAGGGTCATGCTATCCCACCATCCTCTGTGGAGCCGACCGACCAGGGAGAGCTGGTGGAGCAGCAACGAGGACGATCCCTCACTGGCTTCCCTCCAGGAGACACTAGTCCAGCAAACCTGCATAACTTGGGCTTCAACATAATATGGACGGCGTACTTAACAAATCTAACCTGAGCAGTTGGAACTTGGAAGGATGGGACGTGGGCCAAGAAAGAACTCGTTACGTTTTGGTTTGGGTCTGAAGAATGGGGGCGGATCCAGACATTTCTTTAACAGTGCAAAATAGGACGTTTACTTGACATTTTCACAGATTGTCCAGGAAATAATTCATGAATATTGGGGGACTGTTGGTCCTTGGTGGCTCGACTGAGTGGCATTCTAGTTATTTAGGTACAAAAATATTTCAGAGAGAAAAAAGCTGAAGATGTCAACTTGAGATTTGAGAGCTTTTGGTCGCTGCCGGTGTCGATGTGCTGTAAATAGAAACACGTGATTTCCACAGGCTCCTGTCGGCTCTATCCAGTCGAGTTCCTGACCCGGACAATCTCCTGCTGCGTTCTTCACGAGAAAGAGGTCATGTCAGGTAAAAATAAAAAGCGAATGACAGATGAGCCTTTCGAGACAAGAGTCTGATCATATTCTCCCCTAATCTTAACGCACATTCGACCAGAATGCAGCGCGGCCACAATGTCCGTCTCTGCTGACTTGTTTTTTTTTGGAGACTGTGATTGCAATGTGCTCTGTTCACCCACTAAACATATTGTGCTGCGTCCTCTGCTGTTGCTCTGCCCGACTTCACGACAAACCACAACATATTTTACAGGAAGCTGTCGAAGGCCATTCTGGAAAATGTAAGAAATCACTTACTGAAGGAGAAACACAGGAGACAGGGTGACTTTAGGGAAAGGGCGGATGATGTCACCGCTAGTGACTTTTCTATTAACGAACATGAGTAATGGGCTTTACTCGTCTGATTATCAGACGTGCAGACGTTTCCCCAAAAAACTCCGACCTAGAAGGAAAAAGACGTGGAAACGAGGCGGTGGGGGTGGAGAAGTTGTTTCCTTTCACCAAACAACCATAGGAAAGTTGTGCATGTGTGATTATATAATACTCTGCTTAGGCTTACATGTCCGTGCACGTGTCTCGTACGTGCAGGTACACACACACACCTGGGCCTTCTTGTTCTCGTGTTGTCGTCACTACACGAGCTCGGTGAGCATTAGACGTCTCATTAGCATAATGCTCGGAGATAAAGCTTCATACTTCACTTGCTTCTCCCTGATTCTGTCTGATGGTCCGTCACATCTAACCTTCCTGCCTCTCTCTCTTCCTTCATCCTGGCCGCCGCTCGTCCTTCCTCCCCTCTTGTCTCATCCAGGGTCTCTGTCGCCATTTCTAATTTCCCCGCTTCCTCCAGTGCCTGTCATGACCCATCTTTGTTATTAAAAATTTAAATGTTGTCTGCCTTTTTCTTGCTCTCATTAGACAAGACGCAGTGGGAGGAGGAAAAAAGAGTCAGGAGTGAAGGTGGAGGCAGTTATTTGAACCTGATTTAAACCTGAAACATTTCAAATACACGGCACACGCCTGAGTCGCCTGCGTGAGGACACCCTGTCTAATTCCTCCTGCCTCCTCCGCTGCCTCTCGTGGCGCGTCTTCGTTATTAATCTGACACTTTCCTTCCCCTTGAGTCAACACTTTCTCGGTTCAATATTGCCTCGCCGAGAGGAGAGAAAAACACACATATGCGCTTTGAATTTTGACAAAGGATGTCATCCCGGACCACTCACATCCGAAATATTAGGTCAGGGCCTGCTTGAATGAAAGGACGCAGAGAAGAAGAACAGATAATAACGTCTCCATGAGAAAACCGAGATGGAATAAAAGGAGTAGCTTGATATTTTAGGAAATGCGCTTATTGGTTTTCTTGTCAGGAGTTGGATAAGGAGGTTGAAACCGCTCTCGTGTCTGTTTGAAGCTACAAATAAGCAGTAATGTAGACGGTAGAGATGAACGACATGACGGCTCCCCAATGATTAAAGTCTTGGTCGCCCCCTGGTGGCTGGCTACAGTATCACAATAACCCCACCTCCTCCGTGTTAATGAATGGGGCATGGACCAAACTAAAAAGTCAAAGAAAATGTTAAATACATTTTTCTCAAAGATGATTTCTGACACACTAAATGTTCGTTCATGTGTCTGATAAGTTTGGTTTTATTAGTTATTTGCCGACTTTCCAAGTTGTCGTTCTGGTACGTGAACTTTTTTACCGATAATTCCGACACTACATGAACACACATAACAGCTACATCTCTGTGCTTTTGTGTATCTTTGTATTTCAATATGAAGCAAAACTTAACGTTAAAAAACGAATATAGAGAGAGAGTGTGTGTGTGTGTGTGTGTGTGTGTGTGTGTGTGTGTGTGTGTGTGTGTGTGTGTGTGTGTACACGTGGCCAAACTACTCATGATACACACAACCAGTGGTGAATGTCAGTGGAGGCTTGAACTGAGAGAGATAATTAAAGAGTTCATATCACATTAACAATGCACATAAGCCCACGCTTCCACACGTACAGCTGCGTCCACACACATACGTGCACGCACACACACACACACACACGTACATGTGCAAGGAACTCAACAGCAGCATAAAAGGTCAGTGTTGCTCTCACTGCCTTGAGCAATATGTAATGATGTGTCACTGAGATGTCAGGCTCAAAACCACTGCAGCCACTGGGAAACCCTCAGTGTGGCTGAGCTGCACCGCGACGACTCTCACGAGTGTAAAACATACACAAGTCCACGCATCGCACGTAGTTCTCCACGACGCACACTCCACTCACACACGCACGATGCCTCGTTCTGCAATGCATACAAACACGGCCTCATCTGCGGCGGCCTGTGACCGAGCCTCACTGTGCAGCGGCTCCTCCATGACGCTCACTAACTGCCGGTTTCCCCTCGACTCAGCTGCAACAGTGAACATCAAGCCCGGCTTCACACAGCGACTGAGCTGGATGAATCGAGTGTGTGCGGGAGCGGGTCTGCCGTAACCAAAAAGCTGTATCAACAACAACGTGATAGGTCATCGCTCCGCTGCCTCGCTCTGTAATCCAAGAACAACGATAATGCTGCGCCGCTTTGTCCCAATGCCTGCCAGCGTAATCCCTGGATACGTTCCAGATGTAATTTCCTGATTGACCTGAGATAGTTTTCCATATTATCAGATTCGAGAGCCCGGGACACACACACACACACACACATACGAGGTTTGCACGTTGGTGGAGGTCAAGACAAACAATGTAGGAGGAGGCAGGTTTCCAAGCTCGCGACGCAGGAGTTTGGCAAAGAAACAATCACTGCACCAGCTGGCATTTTAAACCAGCTTAACTGAATATACACACAAAGGAGCTGGAGGCGTGTTATTTACCTTTTCAAAAGAGCCACTTGACTACTGCACGAACCAGGATCTGCATGTAAACACATCATTCTCCGCTCCGCATGAGGCCAAACTGTATCTGCTGCGGTGCATCACCATGTGGTCTTTAAACTGGACCTCATGGTGGCTAAAGACAAATAACTGTTATTTCTACAGCATCACTGTGATTATAGTTGTAGTCATTTAAATATTGTATATTTCTTAGTGGTACATTTACAAGAGTAACATCTATACCACTCTCACGTCTGTGTGTAATGTACGGAACTGAAGCATGAGTGTAAAGAGACGGGGAACCAGTCAGCCTGACTCTCCACGGAGTTCAGATACATCCAGAGTAATTAAAAGGTTTTAAACTATGTTAACATGTTCGCCTTTAGTCTTTTAAATGATAAAAGTCATATTTTAATTGAAATAAGCAACCGTTCATTAGTCCTCTTTCTTTCTTAGAGCGATTTACAAGTGGAAACGTCACCTCTTACTGTGCTTTACTGCTAACCACCATTACCACGTATCCCGGGGCTGGAGCCGATCCCAGCTGAGAGGCGAGGTTCACCCTGGACAGGTCACCTACATACTTCAGGGTCAACATACAGAAACAACCAACCGTTCAGTGTTCACTCTGAACTTAACTTAAATTAACTTAACCCCAATCTGCATGTTTTTGGACTGTGGGAGGAAAGAAACCTGAACTTTCTCAGATAATCTCCAGCTACCTCAAGTATTGAGACCTGACTTATTAAAGTATCTCAATGTTCATCTTCTCATCAAAGTGACCTGAAGACGATCCAGTACACATCCCCTGTGTACGCACCGAACTGGTTTCAGTTACGAAATCACCTTAATAATTGAAATAATTTACAAACTTCCCTCAAACTACAGTCTTGTGTTCCCCTTGGAGATTTTTAACATTTTTACTCTGTGATGTAATTTATGAATCTTGTTGTTATTCATGTATTTTATTGTGTTGTTCTGCTGTTGCTCATGTTTACTTGAAGTAAGTGTCTGGATGATCTCACATCGTGTTTCTGTGTGCTAATGCAGTAATGATCCATCTCAATCATAAAACTAAAGCTTTACTGACCTGAATAAAAATTACGTTAAACTTTAATGAAAGTTCATTATATAAGCAGGTTATACGGCTGGCACATATTTCCAGTCAGCCCCCAATGTTTTAGTACGTTATCTCCGGCTGCACCAACACAGCCAGCCTGTGTCTACCATCATTTTCATTGCTGATAAACTTTAATGTAACCACTGTAAAAGCAGAGGCCATCATGTTTAGAACCGCACATTAAAAATGAAAGTATGTATGAGCTGGGTAAAGGTTAAATATTTGTCGTTGGCAAAGAAGAAGCCATTTTTCTGATGTTCCTCCCGCTGTAGATCTCGCCGGTTCGGCGGCGGTGGAGGCAGGTAGCGCTCTGGTAGCGTTCGAACGAGCCTGACAGCCACTGGGGAACTGCAACATGCTCCCAGAGGTGCCGACACATTTCTGTCTCATCCTCGGTCTGTGAAGTGCTGGACAAAGCACACGCAAACACACATACACACACAGGCAGCGAGCACACACGTGAACGAGCACAGGTCTTCGACACACGGGGGCACATTCATAAAAGCTCCCGCTGACACACATCTGCAAACACACACAGGGGGATGTTTAATGCCGGCACACAGGTTTTGCCCCAAAGCAGCAGTGAGTATTAACAACATGTATCTGAGCCTATGAAGATATAATTATAAATATCCATAACTAAGCCCTTACTTGGGTAAAGAGGGATTCGTCCTCATGCAGGTGAAACAACATTTTAAAGAACGTTCTGGAAGTTGCAGAGACATTTTCTTTCAATTAAAAAATCCGACTCCAAAATCTATTAAAAACACAACAATGAGGACTGTTGCAGTGAGTGAAACGTTTCTTCTGTAAATGGCACTGTAGTTTATTTTGAGACAATCCCACAAACAGCGTTATGTGCTGCTGTTATCACTCACCAGAGGATCTAATGGGTATCAACCCACAGCTAAAACCGTCCCCAGCAAATGCACTACTTTACATTTACAAAGCCCAGTGGCCCATTTAGGTGGTTATTGAGACTTTTTAAAGGAGAAATATTATATTCGTATTCAGGTTCTTATTTCTACTTCAAGTTATTACTTGAAAAAGGTTTAAATCCCCTTCCGCAGACTCTCAATCGCTGAAGCTCCTCTTTTCAGCCTCTGTCTGAAACACTTGGTTTTAGTTCTTTTTGAAAATTACTTAGACATAAAAAAAACATAAATTCACATTTCTTAATCATTATTTAAGATTCAGTGCGTAGGAATGTCAGGAATATTGAGACAGATCTACGCATTGTTGCATTCGGTCAAAACTATCATATCTCCAGCTCCGTTAACTCCACAAATGCTGATTTAGAACCGCTGCCTTTGAACGGTGGAGACGCAGGGTGAAGGTTCAACAAGCGACACTCGAGATCACAAATAAATTAGAGCGACAACAACTCTGCCACGAGAAGCACGGACCTCGCTGTGTTTACTGCGGAGACATCTTTTATCACCAAATGGCACCGGTTTGCAATTCAGCTGTTTTAATAGCTGCACATCAGCAGCTGCTTACAGCGTTTCACTAACTACAGTGTGCGAGGTGCTTCATGTGAGATACCGGCACCACTGGGTGTCAACACAAAGTAATTAGGGGTGATAGCATCAGCAGTTTTTCCTCAGAGGTAGTGGGATCATGTACATGTATACAGTACACACCATTTGCTTTTTGTATGATGCTCCAGATGTGGCCTTCAGCTCGTGCTCCACTTGACCACATGGAACACGCCGTGGCGACACAGGACGGTTAGTGTCGGCCTTTTTCTTAAAGGAAAGGCACACGCGGCGAAGCGGTGATTTTCTGAATGTAACAGGAGAAAGGTGGTTATTCCCACAGCGTTGGTAGAAGGATTCCTGGAGCCCACTCTGCACTGATCCCACTAAGTGAGCCTGAAATGTCATCTATTCTCAAATTACCCAAAGGAATGGGCCAACACAGATGAAGAGGCGGAGGAGGAGGAGGAGGAGGAGGGGAAGAGTGTGAAGCATGGCCCACATAGAGAGCCTGTATGAGAGGATCTCTGGTCTCGTTTTCCTTCTTCTCTCAATGTAAAAAAACTCGTACAGTTCCTGTTCTGAACCTGCCTCTCTGGAATGGGCTGTTAGTTTGTCCTGTGGTGATGCTGGTCGCAGTGTTTTTTCTGCAGCCGCAACAAGGCGACCTGCTGCTGGACTGATGCTGCACCCCCGCTGCTGCACAAGGAGCTGTTCAGTGAAGCTCGACTCAGAACGTAGAACCTGAACAGGAGAACCGGAGTCTCAGCCGCCGCCGCTACAGAGCGCTGGTCTTCTGTTTATTCAAAGTTTATCAATATTGAACGTATCACGTGTCCAAATCGCACCAAATTCGACACTGCACTTTTCTCAGGCCCTTAACAACACACATGCCAAGTGTGATGCTGATGTGATGAAAGCTTCTTGAGATATAAGCGACACATACACACATATAGAATTATCAAATAGATTTCAATTCAAAGGTGCTTTAATGGCGTCAAAGAAACCGAGAAAATACAAAATCGCCAAGATAACAAACTCAATAAAGAACAATAACAAACAACACCGAGATCGATTTACATAAACTCCTTTATGTTTATGTTCTTCTGTTCTCCTTCTTCTTCTGTGTTTCTCTCTCTCTACTCACCTATTTCTCTCGTTTCTATCTCCATCCCCCTCATCTATTCTCCATCTCGTTCTCTCACCCTCACTTCTTATAATTCTTCCTCCCACTTTGGTTTTCTCTGTCTCTCTGCCCTTCCTCTTTCTCTCTCTTTCTCTCTCTTTCTCCCCATCTCTCCCCTCCTCTCGCTGCCATGGCTGCAGACTGTCACGCCAAAGGGAGACGGGGGTGAGGCTACAAAAGAGGAGAGACCGATGGCGGGTGTGGGAAAAACAGAGGAGCAGCAAAACAAAAAGGAAAGAGAACATGCAGAGTCAAATATATAATGAGGCAGGGAGCACAGAGGATGAAAGAGGGATGGAGAAAGAAGAGAATGTAGGGGAAGAAGGATAGAAAGCGAGGGAGGGAAATGTAAAGAGGGAAAAACAGAGAGTGAAAGCAGCAGATTCAGGGTTAAGGACACGCAGGAGATGTTTTTTCTGCTTCCTTTTATTTCCCCCCAGTGTCACCCTGATTATATAAGTGCCACGTGCTAAAAATAAAGCCTGCAGTGCAAACTGTGAATGTGAGGCTCTGTGCGTGTGTGTGCGTGTGCGTGTGTGTGTGTGTGTGCGTGTGTGTGTGTGTGTGTGCATCCCCCTCTCGCACACGCATGCCTGCACTTGATGCACATAAAACACACTTGCACATGAACGCAGAGCGAGTGACAGTCACGCATCAGATGGAGGCACACATGCAACCGCGATGGGCCGATGTGTTCACGCAAAGAAAAACACACACTGATGCGTGCGCACGTACGGCCCAGCGCGGCGAGCCGGGAGACGGGGCGAGGATTCTCTCCGGTTGCCATGGTGACACCGCCTTCTTCAGATGGAGAGGAGAAGCGCTGTGACTTCCTGGAGGGACAGAGCAGAGCCGAGGCGCTCGCACAACCCATGCATCACATCATCCTGCCTGCTCCTCTCCTCCTTTTCCTCTGCTCCTTTTACTAATCTCCTCCTCTCACGTCCTCGCCACTGATTCATTTGTGATATTTTCCTTCCTGTATGTTAACTTGACCCCCGCCTCCCGACCCTACGTCTGCTGCTTCATAAAACCCATGATCCATGGGCCCTCAGGAGGAGCCTCGCCTGCCCCGGGGGGGGCCGCGTGCCACAGGTCTGAGGTGCCACTGGAAGATGGAGGACGAGGCTCCTCAGGAGGCCACTCACCCCCTCCACGCCGCCATCAGTAATCTCCTCGTGCGCCGCTTGTGATGTGCTCCCCTCCATCTATCTCTATAAGCGCCTGGCAGGCAGACGACAAGGGCCTCTTAGAGCCGGTTTCATCTGTTTTAGCAGCGCCACTCCCGCGGCCGAGGACCACATCATATCAGCTTCCATCAGGAGGACGCCCGGGGCCGGCGAGGGTGTGCGGGGGCTGAGCGAGAGCGGCCCTGTTACTCCAAACATGTGATCTATCTGCTGACATGCGAAGCTGTGGCGCAAGAGCAGCGACCCAAAAAACTGTCCGGGGCGCAGGTGATATTTTTCTCCCCCAAAGAACGAGCAACACTCACATCGGCTAAACATTACAGGTGCTGCGCTTTTCCCCCCCGAGATAATGGTGCTGCACAGACAGCGGAGCGCTCACACTCTTCTTCTCTCCGTCTCACACGCTGTCACACTTAGACTATATTTACACACAAATACACTTTATAGAGGTTTCGTCGTTACATCACAGATTCCCTAGCAACCACTGCTGCCATCACGGAGGTTCCACCGGAGAACCGGCTGCGCTCAGAGTAATCTCTGAATGTATAAAAATATGTCGCGAGACAAAGAGCAGCCTTTAAATAACAGTCGGCTCTATTAACCAATTATTCACTTCTCACAGCAGAAGCTAATTTAGTGGGAAATAAACACGTTGAAAGGACAAGACTGCTACTGGTCAGATATTATATATATTTTAAAAGATGTGCTATTCCTCTTCATTATGGTTTTATTCCAAAGAAGATCGATATCGTCTGCCGATGCAAACTGCATTTTAAGTCACTAAAACTAATATTTTCACAAACGCATGTACGAGTCCACGTGAACATGTAACATAGAGCGTTAGGGAAACAATGACATCACAGCTTAAGTCGCACATGCCCTCCGTTGCTTTGTGTAACGTGCATGTGCCAGAAATGACAACGACGGCGGCTACATACCCGCTGCTAGGTCTAATTACAAGTTTGCAGCTAAGTTTAGCATCACTGCAGAAACGTTCTCCTCTGGTATTTGATAGACTGTTGATGTCGACTTTATCACAATCTACTTGCTTGTTTGAGCATTTGTAGTCGTTTGAGAGATATTTTGTAAAACGAAGGTCGTGTGGACGGAGGTTTCTTTTAAAAACCGAGGGGAAAATATATAGAGTTTTGGAATCGTGAGTCTACGGATGCTCAGATATATTTTTGTTGTAACCTCGGGTCACGTTTGACATCATTTGAAGGCTCTTTATAAAGAAATGTTCAAACACACGACTCAGAGAAAAACGTTCTCCCCTGTGATACGGCCTGTTTCGATACGGTGGCTTCTTTTTTTAAACCGCCGTTGCTCATCGCTCACTCACTCGAGTTCCTCATCACATACCACAGATGATGTCGGGAGGTTATAATATTTCCTCTGGTGACCTGATCGAGCCTCGGTATCAATCCAGAACGGGAACTCATCCACATTTGGTCACGAGGCGCCTGAGGACGGACTGTGACCCCATCGCCTCTGAGGCGTTTGTGGAATGTGCAAAGCTTGTGGACTCACTTCAGCACGTACACGTATATATATATTTAACACATTGTAGGTGCATCTAAATATCCGTTCTGTGGGCATTCACACTGTATCGTCTTCTAACAGAGCTTCTACAGTAGCTGTAACCACGTAGCTCCCCCCTGCGGAAAAATCCCCTTCATCTCCTGTTACCAATAAAAGCCTGGACGGCGTCCCGAAGGCGTTCACGTAGCCGGCCATCTACACGTTTTACTACTCATCCCCAAACACCTTCTACAGCGTCTGAAGTGCAGCAGTAAGCACATGCACAGATACTCGCAGGCCGTCGAGGTACTGGCCCCCTGCAGCTCCTCGTCTTCCCTCCACGTCTGTTAGCATTACAAAGCTGCTCCTGAACGACGCAGACAGATAAGCTGCATAAGTTGACGCTACGACAGCCCGACGCCAACAAAGACAATAAACGGCTCGATTTTATTCACAGACTATAAAAAGGTCTAAAAATACCTGAAACTGACGCTTGTTCTCCAGCAGCAGGTCTTATTTTTTTCTCATCTCCACTTCCCTGTGTGCGTCTATCACTTCACATATATTTGCCTTTCTCTCTCTTGCTGTGTTTCCCCCACTGGGTCACACAAGCCCGTCTCCGAACCAAATCAAGAGGCGAGAGTCTCCCGCGAGCTCTCCCTTGTCGTTCCTTCGCTTTTTGTCGAGCTCTCCAATTATAGCCACGTTCAAAGACCGGACTCTCGCACAAAGAGCACTTCATACACTTTCATTTTCCATTCATTTTTATCCGACACGACTTTGTGGCTCGTGAGAATTAACTGGCAGCCTCACATGTTTGTGTTATTCTCTTTGTTTCCCTGTGTGAGACAGAGAGAGAGAGAGTGGGTGTTCAGAGAAATGAAATATGACGAAGGAATGTGTGTTATAGTGTAGCTTTTGTTTTTATGCAGGAGGTTTCATAACAAGACGTATGAGGAAAGAAATCAACTCCGTCCTTGAATGAGCTTTAAAAACACTATGCTTTTTTGTGGTTAATTTAAGAAGCAGGCGATTTATTTAAAAATCATAAAGAAACAATGAAGCCATCAGTTATGCAGAATTTTCAAAATTGATTACCAACTTTTTGTCGTTATGTTTTAACAGTTAATCAAAATGTAAGTCACAACTACATTACTACATTTAACCAACTCCAAGTCAAATCTTAAGATTATAAAATGTTGGATTAAATCATTTCCTTTTTTCAGGTAAAACTATTAAATATTGTCTGAAACCAGTTTCTCAAATGTGACGATTGTCAGTAAACTGATCTTTGGTTTTTACACTGATGGTCGAACAAATAAACATTTAATGACGTCACTTTTGTTTCTGGTAGTTTTTTCCTATTTTTGAAACTGGCAGATCACTTGATAATAAAAATAATGATTTCCCGCAGCCCTGCAGACGGCTACGTCCACATAAATCCTGAGCCAAAGAGTATTAGCCAAATTCAAAAAAGCAAAGTGCCTCCTGCGATGAACACTCCAGCTAATTGTCATGCGTCTGCGGCCTGAGATGAATGGTTGACAAGTCCCCCAAAAAAAAATAACTTGTGTTTGCAGTTCACAGTGAAGATTAAACCGCAGCATCACTTTCAGCTGTGACAGTGAGATTCATCAGCCGGAGCGTTGTCAGGGAGGCAAACACCTGCACTAATCCAGGTCTGAATGATGTCGTCCATCCATTATACCATGATTAAATCATTACCCCCCCACCCCTACCAGTCACATCACTGAGACAAGCCAGACATCCGTCACGGCCTCGTCGCTGCTTTTTTTGGGCGAGAAGCTGATCACTGGGAAGCTGAGGTGGGAAGCCTGCCACACAAAGTGGGACATGATGATAAGACCCAGTGACCCGTCAGGCCGCCGGTCACACACACACTGACCAGAAGAGAGGCCAAATCGCCTCGATCACCGCCTGGTGGCTCGCTGCAGCATAGATCATAAACCCCACCTCATCCATGTTAGTGGACGGGACATGGACCAAACTTAAAATTCAAATTTTGGGGTTTCTGTCTTCTTAGGTATAGTTTTTATTCATTTTCGGGTATGTTTGGTTTTAATTACTTATTTGATGCTATTAAAACATGATTAAACGTGATGATTGACAGCTGCAACTGACTCCACCCACCACAGCTCCATTCCCACAGACTCTGGCTTCAAGTGCTCAAGATGGCAGCGTTTATATCCAGGACATTTGGACTTAATCTCTGGATAGTCGGAGGAAGTGAAGATGCTGTAGGCTTATCTAACAGTAGTAACCTAACCCCGGGTTACACTGGGAACAATTAGCCAGGGAACAATTAGCCAGGGAACAATTAGCCAGATATATCAGACTGCGACGATAGAAGCTCTGTCCTGGTTTCCGTTAGATTCCATTAATCCACACTCTTAATCTGAGACGTTATTTTCTCCACATGGGTTCGTCCTATTTCCGAAAAAACCTCCTTGCCTATTATTTTTCTTCACAGCTTTTCCAACTCACTAATGGAGCAAACATTAGTTTAATTAGTAGGTGGTACAATCTGCCGGTGGAGTCTGTCATTCAAATCCACAAAATCACCGGTCGCAGATAAACCCGCTCTTTGTTTACCTCCGTCTCAAACCGGGGACGTTTTGAAAATGACTAATGGCATCATGTAAACATTGTGCTGTGTGCAAACAGAAACCCTGACAGGTGTGAGACAGACTGCAGGATGGAGTGGAAGTGGATCAAAACCAGGGTAAACAAAACCACAACTCTCTACAATGATGGGATGGTTTTCTTTTTTAACAACGTGGGCGAATCAACCGTTTAATGTTAAAGTTCGCTCCTCCTGTGCTTTTAAACGTGGCTGTTCAGACTCTTTTTTCATTTCAGCGACACGGCGCTTTGGAGTGAAACCTTTCAGCTGCTCGCGCTCGCTGCCACTCCCGTCCCAACTCTGACAGCAATTAAAGCAAACCGTCTCACTGAGGCTCCTGTTCAATACCGGCTCCTCCACGAGGCACCGCTTTGAAACTGTCACTGCTCAGTGCCTGCCTGTGTGAAACTGACAAAGACTGAGACAGGGAAAAAATAAAAAAAACCTGAAAGACATTAAAAATGGGCAGGGAGACATAAAGAGGAGATGAAGGAGAGACGGAGAGTCTAGCCCAAAAGAGAGAGAAAGAGAAAGAGAGAGAGAGATTTGAGAAGTGAACAGTTTGTTCAGTCTGTGCTCTGCCAAAGGTGAATCCCTATTTATGGGCCACAATTACCGTTACATAAGACCTCAATTATTCAGCTGCAGTTCTTCCAGGCTTTTATCTATTAGTCATAGGCAAAAGAGCCCTATCAGCTGTCACACACACACACACACACACACACACACACACACACACACACACAACCGGTAAACATCTGAGTTACCTCCGCAGCCGTGGACAAACCCTGTAGTCGCATCTGAATGGTAAACATCAGGGGTGTGTGTGTGTGTGTGCGTGTGTGTGTGTGTGTGTGTGTGTGTGTGGGGGTTGTATTACTGCTTTTGTGACACAGCTCTGTTCCACACCTGCAGCTGGAGGGAGAAAACCTACAGCTTCTAATGAAATCTCATTCCCAGCGAACAATCCCTCATCAATCTATATCTCCCCCAAGTCGGGAGTCGGCCTTCCTTCCCCTTCGGGCGCCACATTTGTTCTGTTCTCCTTTTGCTTTGACCATTGCTGTATTCATCAGCAGGCAAGAGAAATTCTATACCACTTTTTTTTTTCACCCCCTTATTGACATTCTGATGAAATGGCCCCGGCCGTAGATGACAGGCAGCAGATTCCCATTAGCCGGGGCTGCCATGCGGGTTGCTGCTTCCTGCAGACAAGATAGACCATGTTTAACCAGGACCCATCAGTGGAGGAGCACCTCCACCTCAGCTGTCTCCAACACACACATTTCCATCCACACTCTTGCACTCGCTCTTTAATCAAGGCCGACTCAGCAACAGGCCAAGCTTCAAACATCACAGGAATAAAAAACGAGTCGGCTCCTGCCTTTATCTTGACGGCAAATTACCTTGTGAGAGTCGGCTCGGCGGTTCGCGCAAATGAGGAAACACGTCACTTTAAACTTTTAAAAAAACAGTATAGCATTATAACGGTGACAGATCATCAGCACAGTAATTGGTCAATTAACAGTTTCACAAATGGTGGCAGAAGGAAGTGGAGCAATTTTGAGGGATGTCAAAGGGACAGAATTGCGCGAGAGGAAAGATGAAAAACTACTCGGATTGTTTTTGACGCTGGCAAACCAGAGTAATGATATATATATACCCCCAACCCCCCCACCGTGAAGATGCCTGCTGCATTTCTGCTCACTTTGATGTTGACATCTAGGAGTCAAACAGAAATTGGAGTTTTGTGAAAAAACCTTTCATGAAAAAGTCTCACCGACTTAATTAAAAAAAATTGTATTCTGGTCTATTATGTAAAAATGAATAGGATATAACAGAATCCATTCTCGAAAAGAATTTGGGTTAGAAGTTTTCAGTTCAGGAAGTTAATTACCATCAGCTCCAAAACTCCTAAAGTTGTAAATAAAATATTCAGGATACGGACATTAATTCTGTTTAGTACAAATCAAAGATCTTCATACAAACCTTTAAAGTTAAGATTCACTTTGGAGGAATAGATAATTTATTCTAATATTTAATAAGTATAGACTTTTCTTTCTGTGGGAGTTACATGAGAATATTGTATATATTAATAGACTTAAGAAGACGCTGCAGCCGGCAGCTTCGTCCAAAATCACTAAATTTACCTTCCAGCAACTCTAATGCTTAAAAGAGCCATGCAAGGCTAACGGTTCCCCCCTCTTACCAGTCTTTGTGCTAAGCTACGCTAACTGTATTTTAGCGGCAGCATATTTAATGGCCAGACATGACTGTGGTGAACTCAGTCGTTAGACAAGGAATCAGTTCACTTCCCAAAATGTCGAACTATTGCCTGAAAGACATGCTATCAATTTTGTTAGGAGAAACAAATATAAAGTAATTTGATGATAATTTGATGTTTAAAGTGTCTATATGGTCTAAAACTAAAACTACCTTAAAACTAGCAAAACAATTACTGGAAAACGAGCTAGAAAAAAGCTAAAAACTAGCAAAAGGATACGTAAACAACCAATTTTGAAGTTTTCACACAAACAAAACTGACTTAATAGGAGTGGAATATACCCATTGAAACACAGTTACATGAACATTACTCTGATTAAAACGACATTAAAGGAAAGCGAACTCAAACGAGAGCAAGTGGAGGGTATAGGGCCGAAGTACAGAGGGGAACGTGACACTGAAACCTGTCCACTGGGCCTATATATACAGTTTAAAGAGAATTCATAGCATTGGGAGTTTTTAATTAGGCCTGTCGAAAGCCTCACTGCCTTCTCTCTACCAGGTCTCTGACGAAGAGAAGAAGGAACACGTGCTGCCTGTCTCGTTCTGCTTTCAAAGACCTGGCTCTCTTTCCTGACACCCACATTGGTACGGTCCTGTGTAAACTTCAATAGGAAGCGTGCGGCGTTCGTTTCCCACCGGAGCCACTTGTGGTGCAGATGAATGTGCTCACGGTGCGGCGAGGTGCCGTGGATTAAAGTGTCAGCCTAATGACGTTTGTTTTATGTAACCGCGTGTTCAGGAGAAAGGAGGCAACAGTGAGTCTCACATCCAGACCAAGCACATTCAGCTAAACCTTCCCGACAGGTTTCTAAACAACAGCTCGTGTGAGATAAGAGGAAGAAGAGACATGTATTACATTGAGGTATTGTTTTTAAAAATGTTTCCCCAATTTCTTTGTTCTCATTACTACAATTTCTAAGTCGAACAACAACATTTGCAAGTTTAGTTTTTGGAGAAACATCTCGACTGAATATACCAATTAGTAATTTCTAAGAGACAAGACAGGGTTGGGTTCCTATGACCAATCTATAGTCTCCAATTAACTTAAACCTAAGCTACGGTCAGCTGGTTTTAATCCATTTAAAACAAGTGTCAATGGCGGTTGATACTTTGACTCGCGATGTGCATGTGCAGATTGGATAACAGCCGATTTTTTGCAAGCGCTGCACAGACGAGAGGGCAGAGCATCGATAGTTTAAATAAATCACCTTATTGCAGAGGGGTGCATTTTACATATAATAGGGCTGCAGCCAGGAGAGCGGGTGAAGTATAAGTGACCTGTTAATATAAATGTAAAGTATAAACATGCAAACGGAGCATAAATGTGTTTTTATCTTCGTCACCCAAAGACTGAATTAATCTTCCATCACCACAAATTGCTGTAGGTGCAATAATAAGTTCAAAAGCGAAATCCTTCTTCTCTAAGAGTCTAAAAAAGGCCAGATGAGGTTAAAATGCCTCTTTTTTGTGCGCAGGTTATTCGTTTTGTGGCTTTTTTGTGTTTTACAACCAATCTCCCACATTATCTCGCTGATCTTACACATGGATCAGGCCTCGCCGCCTCTTTTCATCTCCTAACAACGGGATTTTCATGCTGTTGGTCACTATAGTCAGAGCTCGTCGTGAGGACGTTCACTCCCATCGACAGTAACCAGGCCCCCTGCCTCCCCCATCCTCCCCTCCCCCACACACACACACCTGGTCAAGCCACATCAAATCTGCCAACACACAAACCTGGGGGGCTCATTTTCTCTCTCATTCCTGATTCTCTCGCTTCCTCTCATTTCCATCCCTCTCTTTATCCCCTTCCTCCGTTCCCTCTCGCTTGCTGTTTTCCTCTCATTTGCTCCTGTCCGTCTCAGATGCTGTTTTTTCTCTCTCTCTCAAACACACTCTGCACTTTTCTCTCCATCTGTTTGCCTCTGCCTCTCATTTTGTCTCCATCATTATCTCTCTGCACCTTGTTCCTGCTGATGCCGTCTCTGCCTCACCCTCTCTCTCTCTCTCTCTCTCTTCATCTGCCTCCATTCCGTCTTTATCCGTCTGCATCTCGTCCTGCTCCCTGCGTGTTTCATTTCACCACCACCTCGTCCTCCCCGCTGTCCCGTTGCTGCCTCGGTTGGTGGCATGTCGAGGAGCGCCGCCACAACGGGTCGGATGAAATCTAACATGACAGGTGCCACCACTGTGGCAAGAAGGCAAATGTATTTTTTGGAGTTTACATCCAGAAATGACAACCTCTCATTTCCTTTTACGTTGGTCTCATGGATGGAGAGGTTTTATTCTCTATAAATACTTTTCTGCTCAAAAATAACCTGCACATGTATAGTTTAGGAACAGCCTGTACCATCTGGAGCTGTACACATCACGTGTCATCAGCTTTATTTCCTTTTACATTGTGTGAGCAGAATTGCAGAAAGAAGCCATAAGAGGAGCTGGATTTCAGAGGAGACAAAATGTGAATTACACCAAAGACAGAATTTCAGCTTTTCTGTTTTGTATGACATCGGAAATGGATATAAAACTGGCAAATAATCACAAATTATGGGGTGATGAGAAATAATCATTAGTTTCATCCCTAACAATCTTTTCTCCCCGTCACTGTCACCGTTAAATACATCAGGGCCTCCTCAGTATTATTCAGCTAAATACACATCCCACTACGATCATGAAATTATGCATTTTGTTAAACATACATAAGCAGTTTGAACCCACAAGTTCGACGCCACCACTGCTGTGCTGTGACACTCTAATGGACGTGGGTACAGACTTGTGAGCAGCCCTCAATCCAAGGCACAATTACAGGTTGAGACAGAAGTAGGCCAACATCTATAAAGAGGGGAGGGCACGTACGGAGGCACGGCTGAGGGCTTAAATAATAAATATGAACGATGGTGGGGGAATGAAATGAAATGGAATTAGAACAATTCAAATGAAAAGAAATTAACACTGAGATACAGAGGAGGAGGAGGGAGGAGAGGAAAAGATAGAGAAAGATGGCTTGAAAATAGGCTGGGACAGATAAAACCAAGAGGAAGATGTGACGAGGGGGTGAAGAGAGCACGAGGGAGCCAAGAACAAGAGCCCACAACACGATAGGAGACAAAAGAACACGAAGAGAATAAAAGGAGAGGGAAATGAAAGGGGAGATAGTGGAGGAGATTAGGTTGAGTGAAAGAGGTCCTGCAGGCCTTGGTGGAGCTGTGATCCCAGCAGCGTAACCTCTTCATCTTTTGCCAGCTCCCTCAACATGACAGCTCCACCCATCTCTGGACCCCAGAGGGGCCGCACAGACACATTTGTTTGCCAAATTGACCCTCCGTGGTCTTCCTGCCCACCCTCCACTTTGATTACCGAATGTCTGGCATGACTGAGTTTCCTGTGGGCCGAGCTCAGACACCTACACGGGTCTAGAATGGGTCTGGATCAGAACCACGGCATTGACAAGGTGCAATACATTTTCACACACACTCACAAACCAAAACATATTTAAGAATTTGACTATTTAGCAACGATTTGAAACATTGGAAGAGAAAATAGAAAAATGCTTTTTCCCCTTGATTCTTGACACTACTTGGATTATTTTTGTCGACCTGGTGCAACAAGCTGTAAACACAACCTCTAGATGTTTTCACCTGAGCCGTTGTTATGGTGAACGTGCCAGCAAACATTAGCACAAGCATTCAGTTGGCAAAAGAATACTGCTTTTAAAGAGATTAATAATATTAGCTGCTGTTTGGAGCAGAGGAGGCAGAGCACAGTATCTTTTTAGAGTTAAGAGTTTATTTAATACAGGGAAGAGGACAACGACAAAGGAGTTCGTGACAGCAGTCCAGACAGCTACAGAAGAGTAGAAAAAGTAAAAGTAAAAGTATTCTAGCATTCACTGCAAATTAATATTTTCACTTACCAGTAAATTGAAACCAGTAAAATGTCAAATTCTGAGGTCTTGGATTCTTTTCTGATATTACTTAAAAAAAATTTAAAAAAAACTCCAAGGGTAAAATAAGTAACACAAAAACATCCCAAATGAAATGAAAACATTTTTAAAGTAGCGACGAAATTACCACTGAAATTATTGATCATTCAAACACTGATGAATGTGGAACTGACGACCTTCCATTGAGATGTCTGATACTCTGCCAGGGTGAGGCGTCTTCTGATGGTTGATATTATGCAAGTTTTCTGAACAATGGCTAAAAATGCTTAAAATAATAAAGAAACTCTACAGGTGACGCATAAGAAATGCAGAGGGAATTATAAAAAAGCGTGCTGATAAAAAATCAATGACGAAATTGACATCAGAACTCAACAAGCGCGACAACATGAAATCCAACAAACTGTATCAATGAGGAACCAGAACAGACGAGACTCGATCTGAATCTGTATCTGGGCTCGTGGGGAAACCTTAACCTAACCGTTTGTGAGCAAAAGTGGGAGGGATTGATGCACTTCTACCACATTCGTTATTCCTCAAAACAGTGGGAGCTAAAGGAGGCGTCCTTGTGCAACCAGTGTTCTGGGTGTTTGATGTAGATATCATCATGCAGGAGAGTTTGGAGGAGCCTAAGAGTAACCTTTCCCCCGGCTGCAGAGCATGACTCACTGAATACCTGTTAATCTGCCTCGTACAAGTAGTATAAACAGGGAGGATTATAAAAGAAATCAAGGAGAAATAGCACACACACACACACACACACACACACACACACACACACACACACACACACACACACACACACACGAGTATCCGATATGTGTCGAGCATCCCGTCTTCAACCCTGTCCTCAAGGCACCGGGGAGCGAGTCGCGTGTGCCTCAGGGGTCGGACCGTTTTCCTCAGGGAGGCAAAGTCGAGACAGACGGAGAAGAAATAAAAAAAAGCTGTCGATGATGGAGGAGGGATGTAGAATAAAGATTTCCTTTCAACTGATCACAACAGTTCCTGCACCGAGATTCCTCTGCACTCTGTGGTGCCGTCGCTCTTTTGAAGGCAAACCATCACACAGGCTCATCAAAGCGTCTCTAAAGTCAGCAACGGGCTTTTAAGATCAGAGAGGCAGCTCAGCAAATATGTATCTGAGCCAAGGATCAAATCCATTTCTCCAAATGATTGTTAACCTTTTAATTTAGAGGCTGAAACGAAATGTCTGAAGTGAAAAGTGCAGAACTTTTAAACATTGTACTTTCTGTCTGCAGCAGTTTACTAGTTTATTGGACTTGAAGAAAGTCATAACTAGTCGTAATTATTAGGACTGCATTTAAATTCAACAACATTTAAGGTCACTAGATCTGGATTTTGAATTGGATCTGCAGATAAATATCCCTATGTCTTGTTTTCATCAAGATCCAAACATCATTCTCTGAGAAATCTACATAAATGTTGCAGAACTCAAATCTCACAGTGTTAAAGAAAGTGGAAAAATGAATCCTGAATCCGCCCCCTGATGCGGAGCCGCACCAAAATCGAATGTCCTCTTTCCAGAATCATTCCACATCCTTCCACCAAGTTTCATCTTAATCTGCCCAGTAGTTTTTGCATAATCCTGAAAACAAACAGACAAATAAAGAGACGAGAAACAGCACTTTAGGAGTGGGATAGGAAAGGGTACAGCGAGGAACTACTGATGCATTCTGGTGCATTTTCTGCTGCAGCACCGTGGGAACGATGTGGAGGAGAGAGTTCCCCTGAAGGAGGTCCCCTGAGCTGCCCGCAGAGCAAGGAGAGAGGAGAGAGGAGACGAGAGGAGAGGAGAGGAGAGGAGAACTGGAGGCAGATCACATCGAGTAATGGCCGAGAGTCGACCTGCCTCTGAAATCCAAACTTCTTCATCATCGCTCCTTTGCTAATTTCATCATCAATTTATAGCTGAAACAACAAAAGTCATTCACAATACAGCAAATTTGATAAATGGATCCTTTAAAAAAACAAACAATCAACTTAATCTGGTTCTATCATCTTAAAAATCAAGGACTTTCTAGTTTTCTTTGAGTTGTATGCTACATAATTAAATATCATCAGGTTTAAAACAAAACAAGGAAACTGAAACATCATGTTCAGATGGAGGAGAGAACTGTGGGTGATATTTGGGAAATGTTGTGGAAAAGCTGTGAGCTCAACTTCACCACAGATGTCACCACAACAACTACAAGAAGAAAAATTATGGAAAAGCTCTTAAGGAGTCAACTTTAAAAGTGTTTTAAAGAAAATTCACACAAGTCAAATCACCATTCTACATCTGAAAATCTGCAAACGCACGAGTCAAAAATAAGACAACAGCAGAAAGAAAACCTCTGATCTCCTGCAGCCTCCTGCAGCTCAGTCCCTGTGCTCGGTGCAACCTTAGCTCCTCTCGCTGTATCGATTACTGGTCCTATTGCTGCTGCGCTGTGCAAAGAGGAAGCTGCTGCATGTGGAGGGACTCTGACCTTTATTAAAGTATGCAGATGCTGGATATGGATGCAGGGGCAGTGTGCTGACTTTATTTAGACCAAATAACTCATTAGGCAACTTAATCAAGAAAAAACAAATCTTAAAATGAATCAAAATGTAATCATGAGTTGCACCCAAGTCCAAATTGTTGTGTTCTGCATTTTATTTTTAAAGTTCTTGTTTCCAAATTGCCATTATCAATTATTTTATCAATTACTTTTCCTAAAATCTCTTTAAAATGTCAGAACATAGTGAAACGTTCCAATCGCAGTTGGTAATTTTGTGACTTTGATGAATTATTATATAGCTTTACTATTTCCTTCTCACAGGCCATATTGTGTATTAGATCATTTTAAGTAACAAAAAAAAAAAATAGCTGGGAAAAATAGTTTATCTATGGATCTGTTAAAATTTGCTTTTATTATTGTCGGTTTCAAATTTGTTTCCTTGTGCTGTAGTTTTTGAAAAATGGTATTGGAGTGAAGTTTGGGATTTAAAAAAAAGGCCAAAATCAAAGTAGCATAACGCTGGATCCTACATTTCCCACGATGCAGCTGAAAAGCACACTTTGTTAGACCCGGCAGCTCGAGCTGGGGAACGGAGCGAACTATTAAATATTTACAGCTAAATGAGACAAACCCTGAAGACACATGGCAACATCTGTCTTTTAAAAGCTGCTACATGTGTAAAATCAGCAGAAGGCCTCTTAGAATAAAAACTTTAAATGTTTTTTTATTTAATTTTATGATTTCTTTTCCATGCTTCACTATTTCTCTTGACACACATTCCACATTCTGTGATGTCAAGCTCTAGCTATCACAGCCAATAAAAAAGTTCCCGTGTCCCTCTTGTCACCTCTAGGAGGCCGAGATGAGAGGTTTCTCCCAGCAGGCAGTTCCTATTTGCAGCACGTCAGATACGACTGAAGGCAGCAATAAGAGGACACGAGCCGTCTACTCGCAAACTAATTAAAGACGCACATCCGACACCACAGTAAAGTCAGGTTTCAGGCGGCGAACGTGAAACCCACTTTCATGGCAATCCAGTCAAATCCGCATATATCAACCTGGTGGGGTTACGAGAGGAGAAGACGAGAGGTCGTCACCTCAGTCAGAATCACAACTCAACCTCTGGGGGCCATGAACATAACTCAGGACCAATGACAACATCTCTTGTCCTTGTGACTTCAGCTAATAATATTTTTTTTTATAATTATTCCCAGAATATGTGGTTTTCAACTGAGCTTTAACTATGGAAAGTATTTGGCCAGATACTATTAGAGGGAAGCGATTAAAATATTTGTCTTGTTACTTTAACTTTAAAACAATCTCACCCGAATGCTTTTACTACACATTCATTCATATTCAGCTTGACAATCCTCAAAGAATGTGGGTAACTTTAAAAAGAACTCAGTATAAATAGTTGTATTGCCTATTTATAATTAAAGAAAAATGCTTAAAAGGCTTATATTTAGTATTTGTGTATAGAACATCTCCTTCGAAGCACTTAGAATATTTAAAGTTTGCCCCATGAATCACTCAGCAAACGCAGGCGTCATCTTTTCCATTGATGAAACCGAATAACAGCCGCGTGTTGTTTATTTGCTAAAAGATTGTAGCTGAAAACGCTTTGACAGTCAAATGGGTAAAACTGATGCACTTACCTCCATCCTAACTCTATTAAGCCTGAGAGACTGTCAGAAGTTTGGGGAGCCTGAATATATGATCCTCCGTCAGATTTACACACAAACACTCAGAGGGGGGGTGGCGGCTCGGAGCTGGCGCCACGCCCCACACTGAATTGTGTTATAAATAAGCTTTAACTTAATTGCATTCCCCCAACTGGGAGGAACAAACACAGGGCCGGCATATTTATTGCCACTCAACCTGTGTGTGAGTTAGTGCCTCTGTGAGTGTGTGTGTGTGTGTGTGTGTGTGTGTGTGTGTGTGTGTGTGTGTGTGTGTGTGTGTGTGTGAGCAGCAGCCAAAGTGCAAAAGCGACAATAAGTTTGAAAAGATAAATGTTCCCATGAATCTTCCACCTGTACGTGTGAAGGTGTGTTAGCGCTTTGCATGAGACACGGATCTGATGATAGCAGGGGCCGAAGGTGTTTGTGGTACAGTGAATAATTCCATGCCATTTTATCAGCGATGCTCCTAAACGAATGCGTTCACTCCACAACGGAGGATTTGTGCCTTTCAGGCTCCATGTGGATGGAAACACCAGATATTTCCTACTGTGTGCGACCCTCCGATTGTCGTTTGTGTCGAACTTTGTGTTATCCTGCAGTGAGATCGCTCAACGCTGATCAGCAACAAGGTTTGTGCAGATTTCATGGTCCCCAAGATACGAACTGAAGAACTATTAACAATCTTTTGACGCTATTATGAGGTCACATGTCTGATTTGTCCAATTCTTTGGATTCATGTTCGTCTTTGTCTTGTCTTGTTTTCATTTCTTGTTAGTTATTGATATCGAATTCATCATTTTCTTCATGTGCTCTTTCCTGGTATGAAAATTAGAGATGGATTTTATAGACGCACCATTAAAGAGTTTTCGTCGCCATGTTTGTTGTTGTCAGAAAGTCGTGACTCCGTGCTGCCCTCTAGTGGATGTATTTCTTTACCAACCATGCTAACGTAAAGGACGCATCCAAGTATGTGGGCAGTGACGGTAACGTACCTATTTTCATATGTAAAGGCAGCATAACTTAGCCTTAAGCTGTTTTGGAAGCATTTAAAAAGCTTTGGTTAGAAGCTGCTTCACCATAATATTCCATCATCCCACCTGCTACACCTCCAGAATAATAATATCTTGATTTCTACCCTGCTTTCTGGAACAAGTCCCTCGTGCTTCGCTTTGGTTACAGCTATTGAATTCAATTTTTTTCCTGATCCCTCATCTCCCAAACTCTCAAACCAGAACCAGCCATAAAATCAGCCACAAGCGAGTCGGTGCAGTTTTTTGTTTACAAGCACTGGTTCACCTCTAACTGGACATAAGCCGTAAAATAAAGCACCAACACAACAAATACTACAAACTTCACCACATTAACAAAGAACAGAAAGTGTTACTGCACCTCGAGGCACAGTGAGAATACAAAGACACATTCCAATTATTGCCAGAACAGAAATTATGAGGCTAGCATGAATAAAACACAACAAAAGTACATGAATATGATTAGCTGATGCTGGAGATGATCCTGGGGGTGTGAGCAGGGGAGAGAGACTGGTAAGGTAAACCTCATGGGTCTATTCCAGGACGTCTGAGAAAGTGCTGGCAGGGGGAAAAGCTGAGTTCGTCAGCAGGACGAGGATCAGCGAGGACATGTGTTCTGTCAGTCATGACGCCCAGAGTGGGGACAGCTACACGTTCCTGAGATATTAAGCAAAGGGGGTTGGATGAGGTCCGTGCACGTACTGGAGGAGGTGGGGCAGATTGCAGGGGAGGGAACGGGGCATCTCATGAGCATCACCCCGTGCACGATGTTATTTATATGAAAATACGAGGCGGCTTTACAAGCGGGAGAGTCGTGCTCATACAGCGTGACCACAGTGGCAATTACTTTGGCTGATTCCGGTCTGTCCGCTGCACACCATCCATTTGTTTATGAATCCATCAGTGCCTAGTTAAACATGCAGCTCTCCGGGGACGGAGCTTCTGCACCTCACAGCTGTGGAACCTTCACTGGGTCAAAGGAAGCAGAAGCCCGACACCTTAATCCGTTTAATATGCTCAGCAGCAAAGTGAGCATATACCCCCCCGTCCAAGGGTCTCAAGTTAAACGTGAGGGGCCACAAGAGGATGAAATGTATTATTACACTGATCAATCTGCAGATCGTTTTTTTTTATTTGTTTCATCTATAAAGATGAGTCCAAGGTCTCATCGTCGAGTATTTTGTCCAAAACCCAAAGATATATTTATATATATTTGCACAAGGAAACCACTAAACCAGTTATTCACATTGGAAAAGTTGAAACAAAACATTAGTGTCTTTAAAAATGCCTCAAAACAATAAATTAAAATTGGTCAAATGGTAAATGGGTCAATTAATACTTCCAGCACTAGTACTGTCGGTCAAAGCAGCTTTTCCTCTGACTTTTCTAGTAATTTCTAGTTTATATCTTGCAAAATCTTTCAAATAATACGAGAGGGAAAAATTACTGTTAGAAAGGAAACAGCCAATTCCAGCGATTCATTTTTATATTTCAGCTAAAACAACATTACTATATCTGATGAAATATCCTTGGTTTCTGGACTGGTTGAATGAAACAACCCAGATGAAGATGTGACCTTGCTAGGAACATTTTCCCTTGTTTTCTGACATGTTCATAAATCATCATAAATTGATTAATAAAAAGAAATAAACACACTATACGAATCTAAACTTCCCTCACTTCTCGCCCTGCTCTCATGTCCACACTGAGACCATCACCTCTGACTTCGATTGCACGATGTTTGGACAAAAGTATCTGTTAAATGAACAAATTCAAATATAAATAGACATCACCTGATTTTAAGTGTCACAAGCCAAAACCATTGATCTATTCCACCTCAAGATATGGCCCCTTAAGAATCATTTTCTAAGTTTGCTGCCTTAGTGAATGTACATTTAAGAAGCTTGTGGATGAGGTTCATATCTGTCGGCTCGGAGCAGAAGCGTTTCCAACCAGAAAACTATTAAACTCCATCCTCCGTGCTGAGAACTATTGTCTGGCTAAGAATTGGAGGGATGTGTTCCAGAGCTCCAGATTAGGACTGTAATAAATTTCCACTCTGGTTGAAAACAATGGGCCCAAAGTGTGTCAAAAGAGATTGAGAGTCAATGCCTCGTAAAACACGGGGCAGAAAGAAAGGAAGAGCATGAGAGCCGAAGCATCTTGCGGACTAATTGTCCCAAAGTACATTAAATGAAATATGAATAAAATAAAGATCCCTTGCCCTTTAGACAGGGAACACTCTTCATTTCCATGTCACAGTTCAATAAGCAGCAAAGCAGATTTAACCACGTGCCAAGAAGGAAATCCTGCAAATTTCTGTGCAAAATGGAAACAAACATTTTCATTGTCGATTTCCCTGCACGCTATTGGTTGAATATGAAAGTGAAGGCAATGGAGGCAAAAAAAAATCTGTATATTTTCATGTCGTGAGCGCAATAAACGACCTGAGGAGAGCTTTCAAGGCAGCGGAAGAAACATCATTGTAATTATGCCTTTAGTGAATATTCTACACATTCATCCCCTTTGTTTTGTGTATGGAAATGCTCTCATGAATCTTCCAGCATGCTTCTGGATGAAGCTGTCACTTCCACTGCTCCTCTTTGTCTTCCTTATGGATGCACACAGATTCTAATTCATCACTATCTGAGTGTAATTATGGAAATTTCTGGAGATTTGTTGGGACTTCTGCAGCAGCAGTCGGCCGTTTCTACAAAAGATCCAGAAGTCTCTGAAGGTTGAAGGAAAGATTTTCATAATTATATGAGAGCGTGTTCATGCATACGAACATTTGGCATTGTTAACTGAATAATGTCCTGTGTGTTCTGAGTAATAATAGAACAGTTATCATTACTCAATAGCGAGAGATTAATCCACACTGACTGGGTAATGTTAGTTTAATATTTACAATAATAATAATATAATATATCTTCTTGTGCCATCTCTTTTTGCAGTAAAAATCCCATCATGTTTATTTTAAACCCCCGTCTGTCAATGTGGACAATAAAACTGTACATTGGGAAAAAGACTATTTATTTAACATGAGTTCAGATGGTGAATTTTATTCTTTTTATTTTACTTCCACCAAGTAGTTTATATTTTCACGTGTTTCTTTGTTAGTCTGTCACCAGGATTACGTCAAAACCACTCGATTTCCATAACTTCTTGTGAAGGTGTCGGGCATAATCCAGATCACAGGGCAGATCCAGGATTGACATTTTTTCTCAGAGAATAATTTATGGATCTTGATTTAATCAATCAGAAAAATCCGGCACATTTAGGCGACTGATATCTATGAGTTTGTGCCATCTGGTGCAGATCCAAATAAAAATCCAGTGAATTCCGATGCAGCTTCACAAGGGGACTGTTGGGCCTTGGCGGAGGTTTGCACTCCAATCATATCATTATATCTTTGTATGCACACGGCCACTTCTCCTCAATGTCAATGAAAATGTCAGACTTTGCATTTACAACTTATTTAAAAGCAACAATATGGTGGTTGATGGTAAAAGGATTAAAGGTCAGACATTACGACCTTTGACTGAACCTGTCGACCTGACAATTAATCTAGAGCATTTTGATTAAATCCTAGATCTCCACAGCCCCAGATGAAAATAAAGGTTTGTCTCTCAAATAGAAGTCTGCCTCATATCGGATGATTTGAAGAAATCGACTTCCACTAGATGAGAAGATGTTTGTCAGATATGAGGCCACAGCCAGGAGATGGTTAGTTTAACATAAAGACGTGGAACAGGGGGAAACATCGAACCACTCCAATCTTCAAATATACAACCGCCAGATACTAATTAAAACACATTATCTCACATTCAACGTTTTGCAGGTGATGTGCCAGATCATTTCTTGGTCCAGTACCAGTTACTTTCCCAGTCTGCTCTGGTTACCTGGCAAGAAATAGCAATATTTTTGTAGAAATGAAACAACTGAGATAAAAGAGGATTATTGGAGATGGAGTTCTGTTACCTGGGGACAAGAATTTGTCACTTCTCTGAAATGGATGGTGACGGAATCAGAGGCTCCTCAGTGCTGGTCCACACTGTTCCATGAAAAGAAATAATTATTTTGAATCAAACCCCCAACCAAATCCATACAGGTTGTGTGTTGGCCCATGTCCCACCCCCCTCTAGGTTTCATTGAAATCTGTTCAGTGGTATTTGCATAATTCTTCTAACAAACAAACGGAGAGTGGTAGAATTATAACCTCCTTGGCGAAGCTATAATCATTATCCATCTATATTTCTCATAAATGAATCAGCAGATATAATTATTCCACCATACAGTCATTCAGATGAATACTTAACTACACAACTTTATCAATTCACAGTGTGTCAAGTCTCACACTCTCACGGAGCGACGCCGGAATGCAAGAACATCTAACTCGCAGCACCGTGTGCAACACAATGGACGGATCGATAGACCAGTATTCCCTCACAATGCCAACAACATCACAGCGATCTCATAATAATAGTCACGCTCCACATCTCCCCCCCTCCACTCCCCTGGCAGCCTTCAGGCCCGGCCCAAAACATAAATCAAACAAAATCCTGAGAGCTCAGCCGGGCCCCAAGAGCATGCTGATCACCCAGACACTCTTTACCCCGCTGCCAGTCTCCTGGGCTGCACAGGCCCTCAGGAACACTCACCCTGCAGCACGGACCCTGCCAGCCAGCCACAGCACGCTGAGAGGGGCTCTGATCTGTGGGGGAAGGGGATGTCACGGACGCACGACACTTTGATTTAGCGTCTGCGGGGCCGACGTGTGAGATGCAAGCGGATGCAAGCTGTGAAATAAACAAATCAATATTTCTCAAGAGGAGCAGTTCCGTACACATGCCGGTCTCCTGGAGCACTGGCTGACACGCAGGGGACTGTGGGCTGTAGCATCGTACAAATACATGACCTCAACGCTAACTGGTACGCCAGTAAGACGGTTGCTATTATGGCAACACTGACACAACATGTCCCACTCAGTTGTAACCGCTGTTATTGTGGTGCAGTATTATACACAGATAGTACAGCTGACGAGGCTACAAATACACATATTTACATAGAACGTCACTACTACTCAAGCTTTTGAATCACGGCTGCACCCAAAAGGCGTCAAACCTCCAGTCACGTCACTCATTTTGAACCAGTCTACCCACTAACGTAAAAGACGACCATTGCACGAACCTGGGCCTGTTGTAATCCCCCCTCTTCTTTCATATTTTGCATTTGTTCTTCCCTTCAGCTTTATTTCAGTTGAAGGAGACATGAGACGCCGCCAATAAAAAATGACACAAAAGCAGCAGGGATTGTAGGAGAGGGTTAGTTAAGGACTTCCTGTCTCCACGCTTGTGTGACGAATCCCAAAAGTTGAATGCCTGTTACATGCGACACACGCGGGATTGCTTCCAAAGCACTCTGATGCAGAATCTCCTGACAGGAAAACAAGGGGATATAGAGTGGCATGCTCAGATATACTGTCTGACTGTGTAAAGAGAGAGAGAGAGCATTTACAATTCAAAGAGCGATAAGAGCTGACAGCCCAGGAACAGGTTACCAAACTATGTTATGAATTAAATGTCAAGAAGCAAAGACGACAACATGTTTGTTTCAGCTGAACCACTTTGAAGTTCACGATCATATCACATGTACCGAAGCTACTGTTTCTTAACGGGGTTACATCATCAAACTGTGATGCTAAATCAAAACACACAAATCAATGGGATTGCAAACAAGAATACAAAGAAAGTAGCTTATTTATGACTCATTAAATTCATTTCAATAACCTTGGGTGATTACAAATCCGATAACGTCACAAATAAATCCACAACAACACCTTAATGAAAAGCCACAACCATTAGAGAAAACAGAGATGCTGTCTTACCACGTCTCGTCGTTTTTGAACTCCAGCTCTCCGTACGTGTCTTCGAAGTCCTCGCCGCCTCCTTTGGCAAGTCCCTCCATGGTGCGATAAGGCACAATGATTGTTCCCCTTGCTCCAGAGGTCCTCAGCACTTTCAGTTCCATAATGCCGATGCTTTCACTGATGTGCACCGAGCTGCTCTCAAAGGTGAAGATGCCCGAATGGTCGTCATCCAAGATGGTCACAGTGGCCACGGTGGGGAAGCCCAGCATGGCCTTCGGGTAGGGGAGACTGTTGGGGGACAACAGCTCGTCCTCGGTCTCCAGGACACGCAAATTTCCGATGCGCACAAAAAAGTGCTCGTCCTCTTCAAAGATGTCGTCGTCTATGATGCCAATGCTTATTTCCTTGAACATCTCCCCTGGTTTGAATACCATTGTACCCTCTGTGAACTCGTAGTCGGCCCCAGCGTTAGCTGACCCGTCCTCTGTCTTATAATCCACGTAGATCGTCTTGTTGATGTCGCCACCCTTTCTGGTGATGGTCAGAATGGCGGCGCCACAGTTCTCGAGGCACTGGTAGACAGCAGGGTCGAAAGCGATCCGGGACACATACTCCTCTGGCTCCTCCACGTGCACCTCCTGCACACTGGTGCACTTCTTCGTCTGTTCCGCAACGTGTTTCTTCAGGATGTTTCCGGCACCCGTCATCATACGCGTGGCTTGGATGCGGTAGAAGGCGCGGCTCTTTTGCTGGTGCGACAGAGCGTAGTAGTTGGCCATCTCAACCAGCTGATCCATCTCTTTCTCTGGGTGCTTCTGCTTCAGATCTTTCAGGATGCGGATCATGTCGCGCCGGGACTCGTCCACCTCTTTACCCTCAATTAAACCGATCAGATTGCTCGCCGCACCCCGTCCATGAAGTGAGAGTTGACCAGCTTGCCGTCCATCTCGATCCCCTTAGAGCGCTCAGCCTCCGTCTCGATGATGACCGCCCTGTGTTTGTCAGTGCGATACTTCTTGTGCATAAACCTAAAGAAGAGCAGTCGTCTGTCCGCCACCCAGGCAAGGAGTACACATATGGGGAAGAAAGCCAGTGTGAGTAGACCCTCCCAAACCTGGACTACATTGGGAGAAAACACAGCCAGTATCATGTAGAGCCAGATGTAAGCGAAGATACTCCAGCCTGCAGTGACAAAGAAAACTCGGAGGTGTTTGATCTTGCGTACCTCTCCTTGGGGAATGACGGACACACAGAGGCCAATGATGACAAACATGTTGAACGCTGCGCTGCCAACAATGGTGGCAGGCCCGAGCTCGCCAGATTGGAAATTATGTCCACAAACCTCAATGACAGAGAGCATAATCTCAGGGGTGGACGATCCTAAGGCCATGAGGGTGAGGTTGGAGACTGTTTCATTCCACACCCGGATTGTAGTGGTTGTCGTTTCCCCGTTGGGCCTTTTGATGACAACTTCCCTCTCCTGGGACGTGATAACCTCAATGGCGGCCATGAAGCGGTCAGCGATGATGGACACTCCAAGAAACATGTAGATCATGGCCACAAAATACACAATGACCCGTGCGATCTTGTCCCCCATGGAGGGATCCTCTGGATACCATATGGGCAGGATGATCCCCTCGTGACACTTGGAGTTCCCCGTGCAGGTTCCATTGCTGGGGCTGATCGGAGGAATGGGAGTCGTCCGTGCCTCCGTACAAAGGAAGGCGACAGCCACCGAGACCAGCCCCAACCATAGGCAGGCCGAGGACCCTGGCTTTACAGGCCTTGAACCCTCCATGCACCCTCCTACGTCTCAAGGGTCCTTACCACACTGACAGTCCCTCTGGGATCCAGCACTGGGCTGTGTTTTTCTCCACCCACCACCTGAAACACCAGAAAGAAACAACAGAGATGATGTGAATGTTATATTTCATCTCTATTATAAAACAGCCCGATGGGAAAACAGTGATAAAACAACTGCACCATGTTTCTTTGGGTTTTCGTATTAGACCAATTAATGCGTATATTGCTTGTTAAATATTATTTAATACATTACTCATTAACACAGAGTACAATGCATTCATTTAGTCACATAATAAGTCATTAATGAATGCAATCACATAAAGGAAATTGTTACCCAACCTTAGGGTATTATCACATTGTTTTAATCCCAAATTTGAGGAGCAGTAAATTGTACAAGTGTGTAAGACTGTGTTTACATTTCCCAGGGAAAAACACACTGTGTCAGAAGCAAAAAAATGAATGTCTCCGTTTTCTATAAGTGCACAGAATGAAATGATCCCTCCTATCCTTCAGTTCCTGCCTCTTACTTTAGAAACAGCAGAGTCATGAGAGCTTTTGTGTTATCGAAGACAACCGGGCACCTTCTCCGACACTTTTCAGGTCTGTATATCACAAAGCAGATAACTTCAGTTTAATAAAATCATTTGCCTGTGGGCTAATTTGCAATCATGAGGTTTATTTTCAGTTAAGATGTGGATATGTGCGTGATTGTCTTAAATCTCAGGGGTAATACACCGCTCGGAACCAAACAGCTCGCTCAGCAGGCCTGTGATGTTGCCAAACTAAGCACTGTCCAAAATGTCGCATTGGCAAAAAAAATCAGCAGAGGAGAGGCAGGAGACCGTCAAGAGGCAAAACTGAAACAAAGGCTACAGACGTCCCGTCCACATTCATCTCATACTGAGCCCTAAATGCACACTTAACCACTTCTGCGAGAGAGAGCAGCGTTACAACATCAATGCAGACGTTTTCCAAATTCATAAAAGCTCCGGCCGAGCATCTCACGACTTATCTCATGAGATATGACTTCAGAATTCGTTTGATGTTAACAGCTGAGGCCGAAGGCAGCAGGAGCATGACAAACACTCTAACCAGCCCCGAGTTAGACGGCGTAACTCAGGGGTTTTATTGTTGAGGCTCTTTTTTTAAATGGTGTCTGACTATTTAGTGGTTCATGACATTGGGACGGGCCACTCTGCAGCCTCCACCACACCTTTGGGCCCGCGAGGCACACATGCAGTTAAGTCTGAATTCAAATTATCTCTTCAGACAGTGTGAGTTAATCACTCTGTCCTGAATTCACTGGAGGGTGACGTTTCTTTTATTACCCTCACACTTGTTTCCCTTTACTTTTGTTGAGAGGAATGTGTATTGTTTTTACATTCTGCCCCCAAAAGAGCATCCTTGTGTTCTGATTCCTGGTTAAAAGGTTGATTACCATCCAGTATGCACACATGGCACTTTGGATAAAAGCATTCATTAAATTCTGTGTAAAGCAGTTTTTGGGGTATTCTTAAGACCTAAAATAACTCTTGAAGCAGGCTTATGGAAATTATAAATCTCACATCCAGACGGACGACTGGCCAGTTTGAAAAGCTGACAGTGTTTTCAGTTGAGGTGTGAATAGTCAAACAAGAGCTGCTTGAAGAACTAACACTTATTTAAATATCGTCTCTGGAGCCTCAGCAGTGTCAACACACACAAAGTCAAAAAGGTTTCCATCAATGTCTCAGGCTTTATATATTATAATATAATGATCAAAACAGTTTTTAGAGGTAATATAACATATAAATGGAGAATAGGATGCCTCAGCGTAAAATTAAATTCCTCACATGTTAAAAAGATGATTCAGAGCATCACGCTGATCTGGGGGATAGAAACGGGGACGTCCACAAGTGTCAGCAGAGGCAGAGACAAGACACTTAAATTTAACTGAGTCAGCAGAGCCATTTATATGGACAGGGGCCAGCTACGTGATCCCTGTGAGAACCACCAGAGCTGAGCACAAACAAAAACCACAGGCAGATAACTGAGCGACAGAGTTGGAACTTAATGACCTGCTGCACCTTTTTAGTGGAATTCGTATTATCTGAGGATGGGAGGTGATGAAAAAGAGCAAAACGTTCTCCGTCAACCTGCTCTGGATAAACAGAGGTACAACAAAATGGCAAACAATCCAAATACCCACGAATCCAAGAGCAAACTAAAGGAGTGACACGGAGAACTTAGGAGGTCAAACAGTAACTGGATGGAGAGAGAAAGTTCCTCCTGCTGGTTCCTCTTAGATTCACACATTTCACAAACTGAATGAAATCATACTTCAAATTAATGTGCTCGTTGCTCATTTCCAGGTCTCTGAAAATATGTTCCAGATAATAAACATATATTGAACTATCCTGAGTAGTAGTTTGAATGATTTTAAAGATATGTGATGTGCATGTACAAAATAAACCTTGACTGTTATTAATGTCATTACCAAAATCATTCTGCAACATACTACCTCACAAAAACTACTGATACTACTTCTATTACCTACCACTCTACCTTTACTACTTCATTTGTTGTTTCAAATTAAAGTTATGTGTGAACACACCTTGTTGAATTTAAGTTGAATAAACTCAGTTAATTTGTGTGTTACCTATGGAAGTTATTTTGTTTAAGTTCATCCAACTATCGTCTTATTTCAGTGAACCAATCCATCATCAAGCATCATTTCACAGCACTTCAATAACTCAGCTTCCATAACCTAGTTGAAATTATGTTTATATACTACTAATATGCAATCGTACATTTCAAAGAAAGCATAACGCTTCCCAGATAATGTCTTTTTTTCCTAAGGTATTATCTAAGCAGTGCAGCCTGTGACTGATCGGACATATTTTCATCTCGGGGGCTGAACCATATGCGGACGCTGCTGCTGCCAACCGGCCCCACGAACCCGGACAAGACCATGTGCTCGGCTCGTCTGATGCTGACACCAGCTCTTGTACAGACAAAGAAGCCAAAGACAGTCGCCAGATTCATTCAAGTGCCAGAGTCACACTGAGACCCAGTTGGCCTGTAAATATTACTCCTGGTCCCTGATGAGTAAAAAAACATTTTGATTTCATCTTTTCTTTGCTCTACGCAGCGCACAGCTAAATATTTTGGGAAGATAATAAAGTCGATAGGTAATTTTTCACTGGACACTGTCGCATCAGGTTAACGTGTGTGTGCTTCATCATCGTGGCATGAAAGGTCAACACTCAAAAGAAATTTGCACCTCGTATAACCAAGGAAAATAAACAACTTCAACATAATGGCACTAGCTCTGCATGTTTTAAAGTGAGGAGGTGCTGTCAAATGCTTCTGTGATGCTGTGATCCATCGCAGCTGAGTCTTAGTATTCAGACCTTTCAAAATGCATTTTCCTCCCTCACGTGGGACATCCAGATCCAGTTCACCTGTTATTTACACGTGTAAACACCGTCTTAAGCTGGATCTATCATCCACACGAGGGGTTAACAGAAACCGTGTTTACATTCTTTCATTACCTCCTCCAAGGATGTTGTTTTCAACCGTCTGTTGGTTTGTTTGCTCAGTTTTACATAAAAAGCACTGAACCAACCTGCACCACTAGGTGGAAGATAATGGGCCAGGGAAGAACCGATAGAATTTTAGATTTTTTTTTACCACAATTGCGAGTCAGGGCATTTTTCACAATTCTTCTCAGTGTCCCAGGAAAACATTTGGGGAACTTGATGCAGAAAATCTGACATTTAGGACTATTTGTCCTCGAGATGATAAGGAACTGACGTTAGTTTCAGAAAACGTTTTTACCGTCTCATTACTGAGAAGACGACCGAGAGTTTTCACTCTGAACAAACTGTGCCGCCATCAGAAACATGTCGGGGACAACACAACTAACACAGTTCCCACCTAGTAATTTACCCGATAGTTCCCACGTGTAGTTAAATATTTGAAGGGACACACGTCATCAACAACCTCCGCACATGGACCCCGCAGGCGTAACACAGAATAAATCCAGCTTTAGTGAAGCTTCGAAAATGCTACGCCCTCAATTTGTATAATGCAATTACATAGAGTCCTTCACTGGACTGGTAAAAGCCTGCGTCTTAAAAAGATCCACACCCACAATTCACAGCACAATCCAAAACCCCAAAACACATTATACAACAGTTTTCAAAGTAAAACTGAGTAAAGAAAACTGGAATATTATATACATCCTGGTTATATAGCAAATAGGGAGTGAATGATTGATTTATTCATTGATTGACTGGGAAATCAATTAAAAGCCACAAACATAATCTCAGTCAGTGATGTAAAGGATTATATTAAAGCACTCACACTGTTCAGGTGAGTGACCTTGTAGTGATTTTGTATTAATTTTCTATCTCAGTATAAATTGCACTAGGAGCTGTTTGGTGGTGGAGCGTGAAATGTTTGATTTCTCCACGTGTTTCACTATTAGAACCATCAACTCTACACGAGGAGCACTGGGATTTAAACTGTTCAGATGCAGCTTCCAAAAAGTTTTAAAAATCAACTGTAAAGACTAAATAGTTTGTAAAAACTGCTCAGGAACTTAGGAGCCAGATTTCAACTGACTTATGTAAATGAAGGTTGAGCTTTGACGTAATATAATTGAATCCGTCACTGACCTCTTCAGCCACAAACAGCGGAGGGTGAACTCATTTAAACTCAATTTACTCAACTTTTAACCACTTTTTCTTCTTTTGCAAAGGACGAAGAACTCAGTGATATTCACCAAAACCAAATATCCTGAATATTTGATTTAATAGACCAACCTCATAACATATAAGACAACATAAGATGACGGCTGAGGATGCCACAGTATTTTATGGAAACCTTGGGTGAAGGAAATGGTGGCTATAAGAAAATGTTATGATGAGAGGATGTATCCAGAATTAACTGCTCATTTTATACAACAATGACTATGCACCAGTATAAGAATGACAAAATCCCAATTCCAATATCTGCAGTAGTTTTATATCATGATATTGATGCTGCTGTTCATTAATATACTGAATCTCCCAGGTCATCACATTTTCCCATTTATAATCATCAATAAATGGGCTTTAAAGAAGGTGCGAATATTCTTACTGAAAGTATTTTGTTGAAGATTTTAACTTTAAACATTCAAACTAAAATATATAAATTCCGTGCTTCTCAAAAATTATATTCCTGTCAAGGGGAAAAAGCATGAGGACGACAATCAGAGGATAGTTATACACTCTATTTAAGTCAAGTTAAGTTAATTCAGTCCTTCTTACAAGCTTTATCCTGGGAGGATGGATTTCTAGTGAATATAAACTTCAGCAAAATCAAGAATTTTGCCGGAATGAAAAAACGCTAACAAATATGTACTGCAAACTTCACAGTCTTTTAGAGATAAATCAGTTTACATCGCGATGTGATTAGCAGATTAATCGATAATGAATCGTCTGCAGAAATTAGGCGACTATAATGACGATCGATTTTTCAAGTTCTCTGGTTCCAGCTCCAGATTCAAAAGGAAATATTCTTCTTGTGATATTAAACTGAAGTATGATGATGGCTGATTTGCAGTTGGGGCAGTTGAAAGTCTCCGAATATCTCTTCTGGGAAATGATGACGATATTTTTGATCATTTCCTGGACCAAAAAAAACTCTACTACTTCTTAAAACATCAACAACAGCCGTAATCAGTCCAACTCCAAGTGACTCACACCTCTAAGATCGTGGATTTCATCATGGAGGCTATTCATATTTGATTTAATGCACCTTTATGGGATCACCCCTGTGTGTGTGTGTGTGTGTGTGTGTGTGTCCTGAGCTGTGCACCCAGCAGGGACAGTTTGTGGGAGCAGAGGGCGGCTGCTCTGTTCTCAGATCCGTTTCACTCTCCCTATTTTGGGACCAGGCTCTGGTTTAAGGAGGCTATTTGAGATGCGCGTAAACATGGACTCAGCAGAGCCTCAGCTGTTGCTTATTAATCATCTTAAGGCTGCTTCACTCACTGTACAGAAGTCAGTGCCTGAGGGGTAGGGGGGGAATCCCTGCTGGAGCACCCATAGGCCCGCACCACTCACTTACATGCAGGGTGCGTGTGCAGGCCTGTGCGTAAAGACGCGTTCATTTCGTCTAATAGGGGATAAATCCATGAGTTGACCACAGGAAGCAGTCGTGGGAGGCCAACCACAATAAAAGCACGAAATATATTTAACCTAAAGACTCTGTATGTTACAAGTAGAAGTGCTCAGCCAATCAGCAGCAGCACTGGCTGTTGCGTTGACACGCGCCAATTATTTTAATGGCACACCCATTAGGCGGTATCACGAATCCATCTCAGCCCCGGTGCAATGGATCATATCTGCACAGTGATGGTGGTGGGTGGGGGGGGGCGGTGGTGTGCAGGGTGAAGCCTGAGCCCAGTGACGGACCTCGGCTCTCCACCGTGCAGCCGCCCGCACGAAGCACATCGCGGTTAATTACAAACAAAATAAAAACCGTGTGAGTGTGTTTTCCAGGTTGCATCACTCATTAACGCGCAGACGGTTGCGTGTCGGGCAGTTTGCATCATGCGTGATTCATTACCTGGATCTGTGTTCCGCGGGACTTTGTGGCTCCTGTGTTATTATTGTGTGTTTTCTCGGGATGTGGATTCTCCTCAGTCCAACGGGAGCCCCCCACCCCCCCCAAAAAAATAAAAAAATCCCTCCGGTGCCGCCGCTGTGTCGTCCTCGTGCGCGGGGAGAGGCAGGTTCCCCGAGCCCGCTGAGTACCGGCGATGGGATCCGACCAAGAGCAGAGGTGATCGCCTTTCGTCCTCTCCTGCCTCGGCGCCTCTCCTCCCCAGATCCTCCCTGTCTGACGGACTGACCGGGTCGCAGAGCTGTCAATGGCGAGGGGGGGGAGGGAGGGAGGAGAGCAGAGGGTGAGGAGGAGGAGGAGGAGGCGGAGGAGGAGGAGGGGGTTGGTATTTTAAGGTTGCACCCTCGCTGGAGATGGATCTTCGATGGATCTCTCCCTCCTCCTGCAAGCCGTGAATCAGCGCTCTCCTCCTCCGCCTCTCTCCGCTGCCATGGCGCAGGGAATGTGATGATGATGTCTCCTGCTCCTGCTCCTGCTCCTGCTCCTGCTCCTGCTCCTGCTCCTGCTCCTGCTCCTGCTCCTGCTCCTGCTCCTGCTCCTGCTCCTGCTCCTGCTCCTGCTCCTGCTCCTGCTGCACACCGCGATCAACACGAGCCTCTGCCCAACATCGGAAAATGCGCGCAGCTTGTGCGTCAAGCGTCTAAGTTGCCGGCTGCTGGACTTTGCGCACCACCGGAGCAGCTACGTCTCCTCTGCCCTCCTTCATCTATCTGTAAACTGTCATCCCGGGGAAATGATCATTGATATCAGGCCTCTTCTTCTTCTTCTTCTTCCTCCTCTTCTCCTCACGCGGAGGAGGTGTGAAATGGTTGCGCCCTGCACAGCCCTCCGCCCCCCATTTGTAAAAGTCACACACACTCACACACACATACACACACACACACACAGGCTGGGTTATAGGCGCGCAGCTACGTCACCATCAGCTGAGAGAAGAAGCCTGCAACAAAAAAAGCATGAATATCATCCAGTCCCACAGAAACCATGACAACTGTTCCCACAGGGAGGGAGGGACCCAGAGGGTGGTGGGGGGTTATCAGGAGGAAGAAGACTGTAATTAAAGCATCACTTGTTATTTTACCTCTTTAAAGGGATAGTTCACCCAAATATGAAAATGTACTCCTTATCTACTCACCACTATGCTGATGGGAGGGGGGCCCCGGCCCGACGTTCATATTCCACTCGAAACAACGTCATTTACACTTGGATGACACCACAGGAGCAGCATGGAGGCCCCCCACCCCTCCATTGGCACAGTGGTGAGTGGATAATTAGTGAATTTTCTTACAAGATCGTGCGTTTGAAGATCTTCTGCATTAGTTAAGTTGCCAACCGCTAGCAGATGTTAGCAGATGTTAGCGACCACCATCAGCTGTGTCCGAAATCAATCACTAATCCCTGTCTATAGTAGCAAATGTGCAGAGCATCACAGCACAAACTGTTTATTTCTACATTTAAAGATCATCATTCAACGTTTCTTTGTGTCTAAAAGTATTGATGCAGAGCTTCTGATCCAGGGGCAGCACTAACATCTCACCTGGTAGACCCACACAGTATCCATCCATGGGAGCAGAGTCTGCTACTGAATCACCTTCAAGCCTTTAAAGTAGTTAGTATGTCAACATTTTGGGAAATACACTAGATCCCCTTTTTCTGCAGACTTAACAGAGATGATAACACTCGTGTCTGACTGTTAAATATGTAGCTGCAGCCAGTTAGCTTAGCACAAAGACTGAAACTAAACTTGCCTGAATTTTCCAGTGTTCATGTCTGAAAACAGCTTGGGTGACTTGTTATTTCTTGTTTATAAAATGTGTAAATGAACCAACATGTCATCAGTCAGATAATGAGATTTTTTAACCCCAAAATATCAAACTATCCTTAAAAAACGAATCCCGATCCAGCTCCTTCCTCAGCTCAAGCACGTCCTCACCATCGAACAACGCCCCTTCTTGCAGTTGCATTGCACAACCCAATAATCTTCTCCCCCAGTTAGATGCATCACGAGCCAGCAGATAATGAGCCTCGCTGGGTGCACGCTCCTTGATGCAGCACAATCACACAGAACCGCTGCTGACGAGACAGACGAAGCCCCGGAGACGGGAGCAGAGCAGGAGGATGTTGACAGAGCCACCACCTCTAATTACAGCCTCACACAGGCCTGAAGCGCTGTGGAAACCCCCCTAAAAGTCCCACAGCAAACAAAACTGTATGTAAAATTAATACAAGTATTAAAAAGTCATTTAAATCAATTAGCAATTAATCAACAATGAATTAGAAGTAATCCACCAGAAGCGACTCGGAGCGACTCGGAGCGTTCCTCTCAGAGCAGAGAGCAGCGTCTCTTTTCTTTGGGGAAACAGTGAAATGCAAAGCAGGACAAAAAAAAAAATCAATTGGGTCCGATTTTAATTACAAAGTCCGACACTGTGGTGGAGAATCTTATTGGCCTGTTCGGATGAATTCAAATACGAAATTCAAAAGCAATCACTTCCCAAATGGACGATGAGCCAATCTGGTCAGGCAGCCCCCCCCCTCTCCACACCACCACCACCACCACGCCCATCCTCCATCCTCCAGCCTCCATCCTCCACTCCACGTAATGCTGTAATTAGTATGGAGATTATGGTTGGACTTTTTTAATGAAGTTCTCTTATCTGCAGGGGAGAGGGTGGAGGCAGAAACACACTGCACAGCCCTGTGTGCAGGCTCTTCAGTGCACCTGCAGCCAGCATGCAGCGACGGATGGGAATTCAATGCCTGCTCTTGCCACTCTCATCAAAGTAGTGGATGTGTTCAGTGATGATTAATGGATTATACTTGTAATCAACACACCAGGCCTGCTCACTCTTCCCACTGAGAGAGGGCCAGCGCTCACAGGGGCTCGATGGCCGCGGCCCTGAGACCGACTGGTGGCATTGATTCTCTGAAGGTAAAGCTACTTCACCTGCTCCTTCCTGTTCTCCCTCACTGACGGCAGCTCAGGCCCTGGATCAGTTTCATTAAAAGGTCTTGCAGCAGAAAATCTGGAGCAGGGAACGAAACAGTGGAGCACGAGAGAATAGTGAGAGAGAGAGAGAATAGTGCTGCGGTTGCACTTTGTGATTTGTATTTTCTCTCCCTGCGCGCTGCGTTCTCCAGCAGCCTGCACATGCCGATAATTTGCAGGCTGGAGTTGCAGCGACTTCAGTGGAAATTAAGCAGTCAGGCAGTGACACAGTGGGCCTGGCTGCTGAGAGGGAGAGCGGGAGAGGTCATCGGGGGAGTTAACACTGACATCACCCCTGGGCGACATCCGCTTACAGCGGTCAGTAATGAATAGTGAAGTTGTGGAATGAGAAAGGTAAAGAGTCACCTCACATCAGGATCTGAAGACCTTGCGGCTGGGGGCCCACTTCCTGTCAGCAGGGAGGGTGTGTTTGGAGGGTGGTGTGATGGTGGGGGGGTCAGACACGGAGCAGAGAGACAAGTCCCTGCAGGACTCGGGAGGAAAGAGGCACGAGGCAGAGACTTGAATAAAAATATGGTATGAATGAGGTCAGTTCATTGAAATTATACAAAATAAAATCCTCACGTAACGTTAGTCCTATCCATGCAAACGGTTTTGGTTTAAGTTGCTCAGGTTCTAAGATTCTGCTTTTACTTACTGCAAAATCTCGAAATACCAAATGGTAAAATGTGTCTTTTTGTTTGAGACAATGTCCCAAGTGGTTGATGTTGAGACCCCTTGACACAAAGTCATGTCTCCTTGTGACCCCCTATCGCATATGTGAGTTGTGATAAACGAATAAGTTCCCCATTCAAGATCGTTAACTAGCAAATTGAAAAACGGAGTTAGAATGAGAATGGGACTCAGTATAAAGCACAAACCTCCGTCAAAGACAGACTTAAATCTGCTAGATCTGGATTTTTAATTGGATCTGCACCAAATTGCACAAAATTATATCAGTCCTCTAAATATGCCTGATTTTTCAGAAAATAACAAAAATGACAACAAAATACCCTATTACACAATTTAAACGAAAAAGTTCCTGGATCAGCACCTTTGCACGGATCCGCACCAAAATCTAAAGGATTCTTTCTCGACCCATGTCCCGTCCTTCCACCAAGTTTCGTGGAAATCCATTCCGTCATTTTTGCTAAATCCTGCAGACAAGCAAACAAATTAACAGACAGAGCTGAAAACACAACCTCCTTGGCTGAGGTAAAAATAAGCAGGATTTTGAGAGGCAGAGTTTTGTGTGTTTTTGTTTCTCACTGTCTTGTCAGGCTGGAAAGTGGCAGAGCAAAGTTCCTTCGTGCATCCTGGTGATGTGTTGAAGATGGAGCTGGAAGCAGAATGAACCATCTGGTAACGAGCTGGCAAACAACTTAATTATATTTACTTCTGTGTCATAACTTCGACAAACTTCGCTGCATATCTCTGTCGAGCATTAACAGACTCCAGCAGAGGTCAGCGCTGCCAATCTGTCTCTCTGCAGCCGACCGGCGGCACAAAGTCATGTTGCCGTGCAGAGAAACTACATCAAAGCTGTGCACAGATTTACTTTGGATCCAAATCGCCCAAACACATTTATTTCCACCCTGAAAATCCAAAGTTAGTTTGACCGTGTCCTGACTCTGATCACTTAAGATTCATCCTGCGACTCACTGATGAGTCCGAACCTCCAGGTTGAGAAGCACCGCTCGGGATAATCCACATGGCAGGCTGTCAACAGATTCCAGGGGGAGCATTTCTTTGGTCTAAGCTAGTTTCAGTTGGGATGTCCCTGGAGACACACACTGCATTTAAATGTAATTTCTTAATGCTTTTAGAATAACAGACAAAAGTCCCCTCTCACAAGTCTCAGGGTGGCAGCAGACATCAGACAGAGATATTTCAAAACATAAATTAAAACTAAAATGGCTCTCAGTTGATCGTACAGCGGCAGGAAAAAAGCCCAAGCTGCCAACGTACGCTAGATATGGATATTTATTTGTTCCGCACACACTCCGCATAGATATCAGGCCCGTACATATGTTGTAATTTTAATATTCCTTGGGAAATTTGTGAAAATGCCAAACAAAACATTTCACAATGTTGAAGTGATAAAAAAAATGCCTGGAGCCAAAATGTCAGTCGACCAAACCAACCAACACAACCAAACCAAACCAACCCCAAAAAACATTCTGTCAAAGTAAATTCAGATTATTTTTCCCTTTGAGGTCAAACCCTCATATCCTGAGTCTGTAAACTGTGCAGAGCGCTCACAGAGCAGACATTGCTTCTTTTTAAAGGCTCAGTGTTCCTGCTTCATCTCATCTCTCAGACCTGCGAGCTTCCCCTTCACCGGTGGGTTTGTACATAACCACATGGAGAAGAGGAGCTGGTTACTCTTCGTGTAACGCTGCATAACCTTGACTCCCCTGCACCAATAAATCATCTCCTCAAATAAAACCCTGACAACCCATAAATATCCGGAGCGTGATGCAGATGGACGACAGCCCCGGCAATAAGCTTTCACACTGTACGTTCTTTCAGCCTAAATAATGTCCACAGAGACCAGTATGCGCACACACACACACACACACACACACACACACACACACACACACACACACACACACACACACACACACACACACACACACACAGTATAGCTCGTCCATGGAGAGCGCCACTTGTGCAGCTGCAGCTATTGGAGCTGAGCATTCAGTGGTTCACTGGTCTGGAATGTATTTGCAGCAGGAAGATGGGTGAGAGAGGAAAACCCACACGGACTCCATTACATCAGAGACACAGGGCACGGAAGACGAGGGGAGGACACCGCACTCATCTACTCACCCCCCCTCATGGTGCTGAATGCAAGGGAGTCAGGAGGGAGGGATGTGGGGAGGAGAGTCAAACGTAAGGGACGGCGAAGGGACAGGAGATGGAGGCCGAAGCGGTCAGCTCGTCTTCAAGGGGTCTCGGCTCGCACGCCCAGGGCGACCACTGCCCAGCAGCCGGCGTCTCCATGGCAACGTGTGGCCCCTGCCTCGGTCCTGGGGAGAGTGGAAGTGACGGCAGCGATCTGTGCGCATTCTGTCTGGCTCATTATGTGGGGGATGAAGTGAAACAGCCAGGGGGTGCATTTGTTCTGCGTGGACTACCCCTCAGCTGCCAAGCGTCTGTCTATTTATAGCAACGAGAGGGGAAGAGAGAGAGCGAGCCTAAATAAAATAAACACAGGGGTCATTTCCCCGCTCACTTCACTTCCCTCCCTGCGTGGAGAAGGAGTCCATTTTTTGTCATTTGATTGTGTAGCTCTTGGTAAGTGACATTTCAGGGAGTCAGCAGCGGAGTGAAGGTTACAGTGACAGTGAAGGCTGCTTCACTGGCCACAGATCCACTGGTTTTATTCATTATCTGGGACAAGGCACTGATACGAATACACACGTTTACACCAGATAACTCATCTGTCTGTGAAACGTCAGATATTTGAGGGCACTTGAAAAGGTCACTTCACCACCTCCAGACATTAAACACATTAGAAACATCCAGTCTCTGAAACAGTTGGAAGAAATATTTGTTACCGTACTGAATACACCCCCCGTTATCAAAAATATTTATTGATTTTCAAAATCAGGATCAATACTCAGATCCACATCAAATTTCACTTGTTCATAGATATAATAGATAAAAGGACTCTACACTCACTGCAGCCATCATCTGGAGAGAGAGTGTGTGTGTGTTTGTATGTGTGTGTGTGTGCTCCTTTTGTCACCTCTTTAGGAACTTTTCCAGCATATACACCGACCTTGTCAGGACCGTAGAGCTCCTTCCCCTCCTCCACCTCCTCCTCGGAGCCGGATGAGGCCCCTGGAAGATGCTCGGGGTTATTTAGAGTTTGAGAGCCCCAGATGTCGCCGGGCCCGGAATTCTCAACCAGCTACACGACTCTGGTTTCTCAGCCTTCATGAATTCTCCCGCTCGTAGAACAACTCGGTAAATATTGAATTTCATTTCCTCCTTTTTAGTCTTGTCCAATGCATATTTAATGACGTTTTCTTGCATTTTCCACTGAAAAATTGAATAGCATCTGAGTTTTTTTTCAAATTAGGACTGCGACTCATCATGCATCCTGACAGGTCACTTACGATAGCGAGGCCCCTTGGATTGACCCATTTCGGCCTCTGACGGCTGCACCCGCTGTGGATCTCCATAATGGAAGTGTAGTGGGCTGTAACGTATCTCTGGCTGCAGCACACGTGGTTGAAGTCTACAGAGAGGAGCTGTGAGGCAGTGCGGCTTTGAGCAATTAGTGAGGTTATGATGATTCAACAACACACACACACACACACAAACACACACAAAACCACATGAAGTACATTTACTTCAAGGAGGCAAGAAAGAAAAATGACTAAACTGACATTTATTTCAAATCATGTTGTCAGCAGATTGTAGAGATAAAGAGGTTTTCATGTTAGACATCAGTTTAAATCCACAAAACACAAACAGCACGTCAACAGTTCTTACTCCTCACAAAGAAATAGTCCCTACGAGAGCGGATGACTGTTTTGTTCATCATCCAAAACCAGGATTTTTCAAAGTCTGACAATGTGAAATATTAATAGAAACATGGAAAGAAATACTTTGACATTAACCTGGTTTAAACAATAGTCTGAATATGACCCTGACACGTAAACAGTGTTTCCTGATGACCTGAACCCAAATAAAGCTATACTCAGAATAAGCAATTAAACAGTTAGCAGCTACTTGATAACACAGGACCAAGTGTAAACAAAATGTTAAAAATATAAACGAGAAGTTGAAGCATCGTGCAGCAACTATTTCCATCAATCAAACTTTATTTATAAAACACCTTTATACAGGTAAGTGAAGTTCAAAGTGCTTCACAACTGACTGAAGAGCCAAGGACTAATAAGAATGCCGACAATTAAATCCCAAAAAATAGACTTTAAAAACTATAACAATAGGCACAACAGTATTTTTTTAATTACAATAAATAGAAGAAATAAAAGTCAATAAAATGGGATAAAAATACACACTTGACACTTGATGATATCAGTAGAAATTGAAAACATAAATGCAATCAATTTATTTCTATAGAGCAAACCAGAGCCAGGCTAAAGAGACAGATTTTAACATTTCAGTTTGGGGTTTTAAAACGTAAGACGTATGATGCAACATGTAAATTATATATATGAATAAAATACTCTACCTTGAAATAATGTCTAAATAAGATCACTAGTCAGATTATGTGTGTCCATGTCGACATTATGAGACAACTGCCCCCCACCTCCCTTCAAAACCTATTTATTAAAAATGTTGCCATAAGTAGTTCTTGATTTACTTATGGATGTCCAAAGAAATGTCGCTTCATTACTTTAAAACTTTAGAAATTTCTCATTTACATTCTGTAGCTACAAGCAGCATCTTTGCTTCTATGATTTCAAAATACATTTATGGATATTTATTCACAGGATATCAGGAATACTATAATAATAGAGTCACGCTGTTCCGCTGGCTCTAAAAAAAATATGTGCAGCACGTCTGTGCGCTCACATTTGACTGAGTTATGACTCGGAGCTGGAGAACAAACTTTGACGCAAACTGCAGCAATCGGGCGATAAGGGTTTTTAATATCCTTTAATATCCTGCAGCTCCGACTGCAGCTCCCTGAAGCTGCCACATTAGTGTCAGCAGGTTTAAATGGTTTGTGTGGTTACAGCTGAAATGGCCGTTTCTGAGAGTGGGGAAATCTGCCACCATTTCCTATTTTAAGTAGAGGTTCGATTATATAGTGTCGAGGTGAGGTTCTCTTCAATCTCTGTCTTCAATCTATGCTCGTAAATTTGTAAACCTGGACAGTAAATGGACACGAGTGTAATTTAGCTGTGGAGGTTGATCTTTATGCTCCATGTGATTGTGTCTCTGTTCATTTGAACCAGTCACGTTTCCTTCTGACAAATTATGCTCCTTGAATCCCCAAATGGTTTTAAAAATAAAATAACCAATCATAATAATAATAATACAAAAAATGTGATTAGTTGGGGATGGATAAGATGTTATGTGGGTCAGACTGATCTACATAGATAATAATATAGATCATAGAAGGATTTATAATTTATAATTAATTAACTAGAAATGCTTTTCCAACATATAGGCTGCACCTGATGCGTGTTACGTTTGTCTTCTTACAACAACAGTTGACTGAGGTTCAAGATTCATCCGCTTCCTCCAACACATCAGAGTTAATGCTTTACACTGTAAATAAAGATGGCCGACGCATCTCCACTTCCTCCCACTACCCAGAACTGAAGCCAAAAATATCCTGCATATTTGCCAGAGTTTGTGCTCAGCTCAGGACATAAATGACTGAGATATTAGTAAGTGTTCAGATCATAGACTGTATATAAAGGGTTCAGATCCAGGATTATTTTTTTTCTTTTCATAATTTTCACTGTTTTCCAAGAGAATAAAGTATTTTAAAAGTACATTTGAACTATATTTAGATACGTTAACTGCATTCAATGTGGTATTTGTGTGGTATTATTAGTTATACTTCAGTGAAATATATTTATTTCTTCCACCACTGCTTTTACTAACAAGTTCTTTGGATACTATTAAATCAGTAAGGTTTTGAACACATTATTTTAAATTGTGGAATTGCTGCTTTCCTTCAAGTAAAACGTCTCAGCACTTCTTCCACCACTGCAGTTAACATTCCAGTATAAACCACATCAGCTCCCATTGGCTTATTGACCATCATCCAACTCGATACTTCTTCTTTCCCACAGTAAGAAACTGCCCGGTCCCGGCTGCAGCTCCAGTTCAGAGTGTATCTCATCAGAAACAGCCTGGGGCCCGTCTGAGCAGCTTCCACACCCAGGGTGTGATTCACCTCTTCAGATTACAGATGCACCAACATGTGGCCGCTCTAAATTTAGACGGGCCTCTTCAGAAACACCAGACACTTGTTATCAGTGCACGCAGCGCGACCACAGAGCCTCGATGTGATCTGCTAATCCTGCTGTGACAAATGACTTGATTGCTCTGCCCCGTCACTCAGGGCTGTTTGGTGGGATTGAGGCAATCAATGGCGGCTCCGCTCCGACACCAAAACAACCAATGACAGAGCAGCTCTCCACACAAGACTTGATAAAACTGCACATGCAAAACAAAACAAAAGTAATCCTCACATATGAGCTGCTGTTATTTCTTCCATAAATACATACGAGTATTAAGGTGAGTAAGAATTCATGAACATAAACAAAGTGATTTTATGGAAAATAAATCCCAAGACGTCGCCCATTCAGCAACTTAAGTGTATTTATTATGTCCCTGTTTCCCGAGCTGAGCGAGGTGCGGCTGTATATACGTCATGTGTCACTCACACAAACAGATCTTATACATACTGATGAAGACATTGCAGCAAACAACAAAAACCTTTTGTCTCATGAGGCAAAAGAAGCAGGAAGGAAACACGAATGTGATACAATTTCCATTGTAAACGTAATAAATCCATCGGGTCGCAAAGTAATAACTGTCAGAAAACCACATCACTGTCGAGACCTGCGACGCCTGAAGAGGCCGGACTGTTGCTACTTACTCTTTCATACTTTAAACTGGTGACTCAACACATCTACGAGCTTTTAACATGAATAAAATATAAAATAAAGTCATGATTTGGGATGAATAGCAATAATTTATTGAGAAAAGAAATCAAATATGTATATAATATATAAACCTGTATATAGACATACAGGTGTAAAGTTCCCACCTTTCAACTGTGAAAGACTCAGATGTGCCACCTACTGGTTGTTGTTGTTATTGCAAACTCCCCATCAGACGCCAATCAACAGGTGACTTTTGTGAATTAAAGCAACGCTATGTAACGGTGGATATTACCCAGGATTCCCGGCTCCAGAAGAGCTGTCGCAAATTCACCAAACTCGAGTAGAATTCGTCATATATTAATAGTTTCCTGGTTTTTAATGAGTCTAAGTCTTTTTAACCGATCTACAGTTCAGCAAATTGAACAATTAAAGCTGCGACTTATCAGTCAGTTCCACACTTCTCACAGGAGAAGTTACCCAGAGCGGGAGCAGATGTTCAGGGTGAGGAGTGGGAATCGTTCTCCATATTCAGTCACTAAGCCGTCAAACTCATTTAGAGGCTGAAGTTTTAAGGTTTCATAGTGTTGCTTTAAATTTCACGAATCAGTGCATATTTCTTTAAATTTAAAGCCAACCTTGAACTTGTTTCAAGGTTTTAAGCTCATGTGGTATAGATTTAACCACAAGCAGCCCTGAACAAGCAGAGGAGACCACAACAATGCACATGTCCAAAGCTTCAAGTCCAACACAAGCAAAAGAAACAAGTTGAGCCCGTGCCCTGAAGTTGTGGCATCTGGGATAATTGGGTCTCTGCGGCATCTTCGCCACAGACGCCGTCCATTCTTGTCTGGTCCGTCCTGCTGTGGCGTGTTTTCAGTGAGCAGTCTGCGCTGCCTGGCCTCACGGAGCCTCAGTCCTGTTTGTTCTGCTGGGTTCGCTGCTGCTCCTGATAGTCCCTCGAGTCCTCCCAGGGACGAGGACCACGGATGTTCCTCCACCCGTCCAAATTCTTCTCCTTTAGCCTCTGCAGAGGGGAGACAGGAGACAGCAGGAGAGGAGGTTCAAACTACAGGATGCCAAAACCATCTAAACTAGACAAAGATTAAACCCTACAGGATTTTTCACAAGTGCAAATAACACAAGACGTTACGTCAGAGTCAACTCAGGATTCCTCTGCGTTTACTTGATGTGGTTTGAAACATCCAGATGTAGCAGAGTCTGACCATCTGGTTTGTCAAGAGAGGCAAGAAATTAACCTGCCAGTGTTTCTTCAGATCTGATTATTGGACGGTTGAATAGGTTTGGAAACTCTGATTTCACTCAAACTTCATTACATATGTATTTTCACGCAATTCCATTAAGAATAACAATTATTTTGTGCTGATAACCTGTATCTCGACTTCAAGAAAATAGTGAGAAGGAAACAAAAAGTACTAATCGTCAGTGACAAATATTCACCTCATCTCTGAACTACTGTTTTAGGTTCATGACAAATACAAGCAGCTGACAAATGCTCTGTACTTTGATCGTGTCCCTGAGTAACATCAAGTACCTGAGGTTTAGACTCTGGGTCTAGAAAGTGAAGCCAATGGGGAAGTGCCTGAAACCTGTATTATCTCTAATGACCAGCAGAGGGTGACTCCACTGTTTCCTAAAATAAGTATCTGCACAAGTCTGAGAAAATCCAACGGGTGCAGGTTGCAGGTGATGTTGGGTGAGCTGTCACTCAGGCTCTACCCTCTGCTCCTCCAAATATGGTTATATTCAAATAACCTAAATTAGCGGGTAAGTGCAGAGTTTGTCTTTCTGTCCCCCCCTCCCCAGTGCTTCATGAATGCACCAATGACAAACCCAAGGCTTCAAAATGGATGCCGTCATGGTGGATTTAAGTTATATCAAAGAGCTGAAATTTTATTAATAAAACATCTTGTAATTTGATGAAACCCGACAGAAACACGTCTTGTTTAACAGCGACAGTTTGTTTCTTTCATTTATCCCCCTCCGAGCCTGACTCCCTTTACCTCGTACTGCTCCTCCAGCATCACCGGCTGCTTCTCCACGTTGACTTTAGCCTCCAGTGAAGGATCCAGCTGAGAGAGAACGGAGAAGAAACACTTTTTAAAAGCATGTGGAGATTTTTTGACAGAGACTCACAACAAAAAGAAAATTAAAACAAAGACGATGAGTTCAAGTGGCGAGAAAAAAACACACACACACACACACACACACACACACACACACACACACACACACACACACACACACACACACACACACACACACACACACACACACACACACACACACACACACACACACACACACACACACACACACACACACTATTAATTCTTTGATGTGTAAACAATGATATCTGCACAGGAGGTGAATATTTTTCTTTCATAAGTTTGTTGGGAGCATCAGAAAGTGAAGCCAATGTTTTAGTACCTAAAACCTGTATTCTCTTTAATGACCAGCAGGTTTAGAAATAAGTCATAACACATAAAAGTCTTCTCACTTCACTTATAACGTAACAAAACATTTTCCTAAGGAGTCTATGGTCTCGATCTCTAGATTCAAGTCTGAAGTCAAAACAGCATGAAGTTCATTTTGTATATTTTGTTCCCTTTTATCGTAAACTAGACGATAAAGCACCGTATGCATTGGGGCGTGGATACTGTGTGATTGACAGGTGTAGGTGGTCGTGCAGTGCCCTCGAGCTGTCAGTCAGACTCCGCCCTCAGTTTAAAAAAACCAAGATGGCGGAGGACAATATGCTAAACTTGAGGCTTCAAAACAGCAGCTCACAAACCAGCGGGTGACGTCCCAGTGGGTGGTCAGGGCTCTCTAACCCCACAGGGAGGATCTGCTTTACCAGCTTTTTACTCTGCTAATTATTTTGTTTTAAAGTGTACAGACATCACCAGGCTCAGTAAAAAGGATGTTTTTGGGAGAGAGAGTCGAGTCCGGTGCAAAAATCTGGATTTTCCCTGAGAATAGCACAGAAATTAATCTCATTCCGAACCATTACTTTTAATGATTTGTAATATTTCACAGCAATAATGCTGCCGTTACTCGGGTGACTTGTGAATTTCCTAACTCCATGACTGATTTTTAATTAGACCTTCATTACTACTGCAAATAAATAATATATACGGAGTATTTTTCAGCCTTCAGACCGGGGAGTTAATAGACCAATTAAGTCGTATGATACCTTCTATGGAGGTGTTAACGCTACAATGGCAGGAGCTTGAACCCCAAAACAGAGTGGGAGCGTTCGGAGGGGAAACAAATTCACACAGAACCTGGAAAGGGACGAGAAAAATCCTTGAAGGACGAATTTGCCTTCAGGCTAAATTAAATCATTGAAGAGAAAATGCTAATTGGATCACACAGTGACTTCCTCTCAGACAGTGGCTTTAATGATTTAAATATCAGAGGGAGGAAAAAAAGAACGGCCTGATAAGAGGCCAAAGAAAGAATCGGGAGATTGGATTTAATCGTGCATATTTACAACTGTTCAGATATTCAAATCACACACACACACACACACACACACGGCAGAGTTAAATCTGTACTGGACAGGGTCTGATGGAGAGGGACTCATGCAGCCGCGGGGCCCGTCAGGAGAGAGTGAGCCGTGTGGGGGCAGCTACAGAAACATGGAGCTGGGGGCACGACGCCCTCCACCCACCTCCTCCTCCTCCTCCTCCTCTTCCACGGTGCAGTGCTGCCTCACATGGACAGTAATAAGAAAAGATGCCGCTGCCATCTGGCTCCCACCCAGATGACATGCATCGGGCATTCGTCACAGTAAAGTAGCACAAAACAGCCACTTGCCCTCGCAGCCAGCTCATCAGATCCTAATGGCTTCTAATAAAGGGTCAGTCCTCTGTCATTTTAATGAATTGGGTCTGTCACTCAATGAATTATTAGAGCTTGTTCTCACTCCTGGCTCTCGTACTGACTCACCCTGAGCGGGTTAGAAAAGCCTCTCAGTGCTGTGTGTGTCTGCAGGCTATTTCTGAAACTGACAAACATCTAGTGACTCATTTTAAGTTAATTAAAAACACAATTATAAACAAACACACATCTACAACACAGAACTGTCAGTCTACAGTAGTCTGTCATTTCACGTGAACTATTTTCACACTTCACTCAGGTACAATTACAACTCTAACCACAAGGTGGAGTATTTACACACCTACTACACAGTACTGTGCAGAGACTGATGCCTTGACCCTGTCTGTGCTTGTATGATAGTTTATTTAACTGTTTTCTGTGATTTACTGGATGTGGGAACTTTATTTTCTGTCTCATTGATTGGACGTGTTGAACCCTTTGGATATGTAACATTTAATTAATTTACTACAAACCTTTCCCCTGATCTTCTGGGAATCATATCGCAGTTGTGTGAACTCTCGCAGGCCAAAGGAACCTCCAACTACCAGCAGCTGAAATAACATGGAGACAATTTGATTACTTCTGTGAGGAGTGTGCAGAGCATTCACAGGAATACGATTTATCTAGTAGGGAAATGCATTACAGTATTAATTTACAGCTTTGTCTGCAAAGTGCAAGACAAACAATAACAATATAATGTTAATGATGACATCTTCAAATGTTTTGCTTTGTCTGACAACAAAATACGAAGTTTATTATCATGTATGATTAAGTTAAAGCATCAAATCCTCAAATTTGAAAAGTTAATAACAGTCAAATCCAACAATATGACCACGAATGAAAAGATAAAATAACTCATATGTTTTTGACAGTTAGCATGCAGCTGTTAGCATATCAGCTAACAGGCTTCGTTGGCATTTACGGTAAAACCCCGGTGTTCAACAGATACTCACGAGCATCGGGACTCCATATCTGATCGTCTTGTTTTTCTGCAGCAGCTTGAAGTTGATCATGATTCCTCTTCTCCGCTACGACTCCATGTTACTGAGGGAAACTCAGCAGGTCACAGCTGGGACGAGCTTCCTGAGCGGGTCCGACGGGCTAAAGTGTCCGGAGCGATACGAGGGCGACAGCAGAGGTTCCGCTCCCGATCACAATGAAAATAAAATGTTGTAGAATACTACAAGTACCATAATACATCTTTTCTGTAGTATTTACATATTGCAATAAAAATACTACACTTCATTGCATTATTATAGACACAAGTGATCAGAGGGTTTTTTTAATCTACTTTAAAATTCAATCAATCAAATAAATCTATTGCCCGTATTCAGAAATACAATCTGCCTCATAGGGTTTATAGAAATAGATTATATATATATTAGAAATAGTCTATAGTGCTTTTTTCTACCTTTGTAAATTTGTAAAATGTTCTTATTAAATGTACCTAAAGGGGCATTTTGTATAAAGTGTGTATGAAATGTGATTCTGAACCAATATTCTATAGATATTCTCACACACCCAGGTCTGACCAGCCTGTTGTGACCCCTCGACGACACTAAGGAACACAACCGATGATTCGTCCTTAACATGCGCTGGTGTTCATGAATATCTGCTGGTGGTCGGCAACTTAAGATCAAGCTTTCAAACTGGTGGGATATTCACCATCTTGTTCCATGTTCTAAAATAAAACTGTAATATTGGCAAATGTATTTCATTTGTTGACGGCTGTATGTGTGTACATTGACCTTCATTTATATTCACACTGGTAGGTGTTGCTGGCCTCCTCTGATTGGCAGGTTTTTCCTCACTTCTTCTTCTTCTTGCCGGTGTTAAGATACATCACCTCCATCCACTATGTTGGAGTGTGAACCAGTTTTCTAAAACTACAGTGCACTAAATTCTTATAATCAGCCCAGTTTCTGTCAAATAATGGAATAGACTAAGTGAAAGTCTCTTGTCTTTATCTGTAAAGTCCTGTTCTTCTGCCTGATGTTTGTCAGATGAAGGTCTGAGGACGGAAATGTAGTCTGAGCAACTGCAGATGAAATAATTGACTAATTTACAATATCTGCACTGCATCACCACAAAGATAACTCAAGATCACTTAAAAGTCTAGCTGGTTTGGCGTAAAGTAATATTCAGTATGGGACATGCAGTGAATGGAAAAAGTGTTAAAGTATTTATAATCTACTCACAATGCAGATAATCGCTACGTTCATATGGGGATTTAGGCCACAATAACCCTTTTAATGATAAATCTTACCTGCTTTAACAGGAAGATAAGTATAAATACACATAGTTTGATAATATATATTTAGTAAATATACACAGTAAAAAGCATTGATCCCTGCAGCAAACAGGAGAATAAGAAGAGGAAGTATAGCAATTTTTCTTTATTACAATTCTTGTCTCTTATTTTCAATCAGGTGAAGAAAAATACCTTTTTTGTTCAGTATAATAAAATATGTTAACTTTATTCATTTTATGAAGAAAAACAATGACAACAAGAAAATAAAAACAGAAACAAACATTTTTCTCTCTCCCTCTTTGTAAACCTGGAGAGCTGCTGCATCGCGTGGGAAACAAAAACAACGGAGACAGAGCGTGAGGGAGCGGTGACGAGGCCGGACAGGTGGGAGGAGGAGGAGGAGGAGGAGGAGGAGGAGGAGGAGGAGGAGGAAACAGAGGATAGTGACGAAGAGATAAGGCCAGAGACGTACAAAAAATGAGCGTAGTAGGACAGGAGTGTGGTGACGGGGCAGTCGGAGGACGTGGCGGTGATCGGAGCAGGTAGGCTGGTGGTCCCGAGTCAGGACGACTGACAGAGTGTTCAGAGGTCACTCTCTCCGTACAGAGCGGTAGAGAACGACATGTAGTCGAGGGCTCCTGGCACGCCGTCGGGCCCGGTGTAGGGGGCCATGCGGGCCATGCAGTACTCGGCCTGGTCCGGAGGCAGCTCCCGGCGCAGCTCATCGGCTAAAATGTAGTTCTGCCGAGGAGGAGAAAACAAAATGACATGTTTTTATACTTAGAACAGAAGCTGTGAGTGAGATGTTTACTGATCTTTACTAACAGTCTGGATTTAGAATATTTGTTTAATTCTAATTCATTATCTAACGTGAAAGAGTTGTTACTATTTTCAGTCACACTCAGAATCAACACCAGCAGCTTGATGCATCTCGCAGCCACGTTCTGCTCTTTGTTTATTTGAACCATTTGCAGAGATGCTGAGAGCTGGAAGAAATGAGTCAGTGCTAAACAAAGTGAAACAGACCAGAGAGCAGCAGCTATTTGGCAGATCAGCCCAGTGGAAAACAGGCTGGACTTAAACTGAACAGGTGATAAACAGGATTCCCACTCCGCTCCTTTTCTGTTTGATGAGTACGTAACTCACACTCGACCCTTTAGTGACCAGAAATCACTTTTTATGTCCTTAGCTACTGATGAGATTTCTGGCTTCACTATTTCTCTGGCTGGGAGTTTCTGAACTTCCTCGGTTTTCAAAGTACTTAAATAGATGAACTAAAAACAATCATTATTTTTGCCAGAGAAACATAAACAAACATGAAAATCGTGTGCATATAGGGTCATGGCTTAGAGGAATTAAAATGTATGCTGTTCTTTAAGAACAATTAAAAATCAATCTTTCTCTGGTGGTTTTTTTGTGCGATATCATTTTACTTTATGTTATGAATGTTTGCTACTTTATGGAATGTAAACACAACATTGACATGTACTTTTAAGGTGATGTAGTGAACTAACCCTTCCTATTCTTTCTTTTAGTTCCGTTTTTGGTCTGTTTCGACTCCTGAGAAAAATGTCTGGTCCTTTAGCTCCTAAACATTATGTTCACCCGCTAGTTTTTAACTTTGCACAGCAGGTAGCATGACCTGAATTAGAGTTTTTCACTGAACACACATTCCGTCAACAGCCAAAATCAACACAGATAAAAGCGCCGCAAAGGAACCAAAAAGTTGTCGTCTGTAAAAACCAAAACAAGCTGCAGAGTTACTTCTTATTACAAATCCACATATTATCCAGGTCATTCTCAATTTTTACTTCTTCAGATCTTACCTTTTTCCCGGTTTTCTTAAAAGTGTTTTAAATACTACCAGACTTTCTGTCGTTTTTACCCTTCTTGTGTAAAACTTCTTCAGATACTGCGGTTTAATCGTACCTTATCCCCAGCCAGGACTTTGAAGGAGGCCATCACTTGGTCGGCAGTGTCTGTGTCCGCCGTCTCGCGGGACATGAAGTCGATGAAGGCCTGGAAGGTGACGAGGCCCATCCTGTTGGGGTCCACTATGCTCATGATGCGGGAGAACTCGTTTTCACCCTGGAGGCAAGAGAAAGGAAGCTCAGTTGCCATGGTGATGGGTTCCGTGGCAACACAGCGAATGACTGACATCGTACATAAGGTGGTATAACTTATTTTGATCCTTACATAGTATACAAGTGATTGTGACTAGATTATTCTAAGGTTCTGTTGAGTGAAAATCTTTAATTCCTATGACCAAAACAAAGCTATACAGCACAAACAGTTATTTTCAAATTGAAATACAGTTAAAGTTACATCTACAGTATTTATTACCATCTCCAGCTGGTTTCAATAATCACACACAATCACATTTTCATGCTTGAAGGGTGCTCATGGCTTTACCAGGTTGTAACCCATGGAGATAAGGCAGGTTTTGTAGTCTTCAGCCTCCATGATTCCTGTTCTCTTCTACAAGGTCAGCGATGGACAAAGGAGACCAGGAGGAGGAGAGAGAGATAGAAGAGGAGAAGCAGGGATAGGAGAGGAAGTCATTGGAAGAATAAAGGAGGAACAAAGAGTCGAGGGAGGAAACGCCGCAGCAATCCGCCAAAAGGGGACGTTGCAAGATGAAGGTAAGAAGTAAAGGTGAGGAGAGAGGGAGGATTGGGGGAGGAAAAGAATACAAAGGGGGGAAAAGGTGCAAAAGAAAAAAAAAAAGAAACCAGTTAAACCTCTCACCGCGGGGGTGTGGCTACGTTTAAGTACCTGTGCATCGTTGGCGATATCGAAGCCCAGGCTGATCAGGCAGGCCTTGAACTCCTCCGCGCCCAGAGTGCCCGAGCGGTCCTGGGGTGTGTGGGGCCAGTGCCAGGCGAGGCGTCGGGGGGGCCACAGGCCATGCAGCAACACATACAGCGGTGTCAGTGATGGTGAAGGGGTGGGTGGGGTAAGACGAGGAGGCAGGTGAGGTGGTGGTGGTGGTGGGGGAGGTGGGGGAGAGTGGAGGAGTGCACCATGCACGGGGACGGAGGGGTGGGGGGGTGGGGGGGGGGGTGAAGGGAGAGGGTCATGCACCAGAGATAGAGAACAGAGAACACAGTGCATATTCATTAGGATCTGGCAGGTGAACACACGGTGGCAGCAGTGCTGCCGTGCTGGGCGAGGGCATTCAGAGGCGTTAATGTGCAGTGTGGCAGGCAGACTACTGGGCCCTGGGGTGGGGTTATTCATCCAGGACACATGTACTTCACAACACAGAGTACAAATACCTTCATAAAACACTTTTATATACACATTCATATCTTAATACTCAGAGGCTGTAGATCATTCTGTGCTTCCCCCCGATAAAGGCCTTAATGGCTGAAACGCGATTTTGCTTTATATGATTCAGTCGCCACGATGAGATATTAAAGGCTTTTTAACTTACCACCTCCCTCAGTGCCTCACATTGCTCACCGCACACGGGTCGCACTCCTAGCTTATTGTTCCATACATTAATATAACGTACATGTGTAAACACTGGCCTGGGATGCAGCTAATGATTATTACTTCCAGTATTTAGCTTTGCTAAGGAGGTTACAGGTTTCATCCCTTTGATCGGCAAGATTACGCAAAAAATACTCGACGGCTTTGCATGAAACTTTGAGGTTTGTGGAGGATGTGGAACGGACGAGGGAAGAACGCCTTGAATTTTGCTGCAGATCCAGGAATTATTTTTCAACATTGCGAGATAAGGCTCAGATTAAGGTGTCTTAAGATCTCTGGTGTTTTGCATTTTAATGTCGTAGAAAACTAGGAAACGACAGAAATCCAGTTTGAGAAGCTGGAATCAGTTTTGCTTAAAATAGTTTAAGTTTAAAATTCTCTACATGTCACTTTTGACCCTTTTCCACATGATCATCAACAGTTGTTGAGATTTCTGTCACTGGATCAATCGATTAATCACTGAACTGCGTCAGGAAGCTTTGACGTGTGGAGGCTTGATCCTAATGAAATATAAGAATAAAGAGTTTCCTTCAGGCTCAGACTGTCGGACTCAGGTATTTATTAACAATAGGGCAGCTCTGGAAGAATGTATGAGGTAATGGTCGCGTCCAGGGGAGAGCTGGGGTGAGGAGGGGGAGGAGGAGGAGGAGGGTGAGGAGGGTGAGCTAAATAAAAACTCATCCATAATTGGTGCTGCTCCTGTCACGGTGAGCCCCAGTGTAAACACAGAGTTCTGGGGTCGGAACAGAGCGAAGACGGGAGGTTTTGTAGAAACAGGCTTCGGTGGGAAGAAACTGTGTTTAAACCAGATTCTCTGTTTTCAGTTTACTTGCTGCAGATTTAACTTTCATTTAGACGCTGATTCTGGCTTCCTTTCATATTCTTCTTGCTCGTGTCACTGTACTTTAATTCCCTTTTCAACCAAGCACTAAGGTCACTCCACAGCCGGATGCTTTTCACACACAAACTGTTGTTCACTCTACACACTCGGGGTCGTCTGGTTAAAGGATCGATAAAGACCAGCAACACCTCGGGAAGAGAAATCCTCACCTCAACTGCTTCTTGTTGCTGATGCAGTCTAAATGTATAAAAGACAAACTCGTGACTCCACACGTCAGAAACGGATGAAAACATATTTAGAATTATTGTTCGACATTTTGGGAAATAAGCTGATTTCTTGCTGAGAATTAAATAAAGACACTAATCTCACGTCTGCACGAAAAACAGTTAAGTTTTTGACATAACTCAGCGAGAGAGTGAATTCACTTATTCCCCACGTGTCAAGCCCTGGGTTTAACAACATGAAACCTTCTTGCTCCTGCTTCAGTTTCGTTATGCGTCTGTTTGCCAAAAACCAAACTGCAAATGAGGAGCGCACAACCCACGACACGTCTCCTCGCCCCTGTCTGCACGGGGACTCAGTTCGACTACTGACCCTGTCGAAGTGGTTGAAGGACGCCCGGAACTCGTTCAGCTGCTCCTGGGTGATGCCCTTGGCGTCTCGCGTCAAGATCTGGTTCTCGATCTCGTTGATGGTGCGGGCGATGGTGGTGAGTAGCTGCTCCCAGCCCACGCGGATGTGCTGCAGAGGAGAGAGACGGAGACACGGAGGCAGAGGAAGTTTAATCAGGGTCAGGGAAGAGGTGTGAAGTAAAAGAGTCTCAGGTCAATCACTTTAACTGGGATTAAGCTGTGAGTCAAACACTGGCTGTGGATGATTAGTTGTTTGTTTTATCCCGTGTGGAAGGAAAAAGACTGATGAACTTTACAGCCGAGAAAAGAACCAACGTGTCTGACGGGAACTGGAAAATGTGGCTCTGTCAGCAAAGTGGTCATTGAGTCAGTGGATTGTACGAAAAACACATACACACAAATAAAAACTATTCCTGACAGACGGTTTATAGAGTCGCACGTGGCTGATGAGTAGTATCAAGGTATTTCTGTTCACTGAGACTGGAGGTAAGTTGCCGTGTAAGAGAAAAACTTGAATTAAACTCTTTCCTGTAGTCATCACACTGCCACACCTGGTTCTTCACTCTGTGGTGAACCTCGACCGTCTGAAACCAGTGGGGCTCTACACTGGGAAGAGATTGGATAAAGTGGCGCTCTCACCTCCATGGTGTAGTTGGTGTGCTTGTTGTCGAAGATGAGCGCCTCCTGGATGAGCTGGTGGTCTCCCTCCAGCTGGTCGATCTTTGGCTTGTAGTTGACGATGCTCTTCTCGTACTGACGGAGGTTTGTCAGCTGGTCCTCCAGGGTGCCGTGCATCTCGATGGAGATGCGGCCGATTTCCTGCAGTGGCGCGCACACACACACACACACACACACACATAACCTATTATATCATCCTACTAATAACTAGTAACTACAGTATGAATATGAACTGCCTTGTTTTGCTGGACATTCAAGTGACCACACGACAATAAAATAAAATTATTGATTTTTATCATAAACTATTAGCCGACCAAACTTATCAGGCCTCGTTCTGAACGTGGTCATTTGACTTGTTGGCTCCGGTTACACACTGACCTCCATCTTTGTCTGGATCCAGGGCCCGATGACATTGGCCTGGTTTGCAAACTGTCTGCGCAGACGCTCGTTGTTCTGCTGTCGGGCGTGTTCCTCGATCAGGGCCTGGTCGCGCTGCGGCACCAGCTGCCTGACCTACAGGGGGCAGGAGAGAGACGGAGAGATCAAATGTGGTAAAGACACCTTAATGTGATTCTGATGAAAAGGAAAGAATGAAACATGTGATAAACAAATAAAACAAACAGAAATCCCCCACGAAGGACTGTGCAGACACAAACAACCAGATTAGATCTCCCTTCACTGATCTCATTACCTTGTCCCATTTGGCGTTAATCTCCTGGGGGTTGATGGTGGTGTAGGGGTTGGTTCCGGCCATATTCACATGATAGGTCTGCACAATCTTGGCGATCTCATTGTGGATGCCCAGGATGGCCTGGCGCTCCTTGTCCGCCTCCGGCAGCGTGGCCTTGAACTGCTCGTGGGCTGTGCTCAATCCCTGAGACACGGAATTAAAGATATAAAACACAACTCAAAACAACGAGCGATCACTTTCATTCATGCAACTCTGTCAGGAAAATACTGAAATGTAAAAACGAGAAGTTGCAGGAGGTTGCACCATGTTTATTTCTGGGCTTGGTGTATTTGCTTATCTTCCTTCCCACAGTAAAACCACAAACATGTCGTTTTTTAACAGTTGTACATAACACAATGTGTCAGAGCAGTCAGAGCCAGGCTAGCTGTTTATACCCGTTTCCAGGGTTTGTGCTAAGCTAAGCTAAGATAACCTGCATTTTACTCCAACGTCATATTTATAACACATCAATTTTCTCAGATGTTTCTTCAAGTGTTAAAGTTTCTTATAAGTTTAGTTTTATTTAGTTATTTGGTGAAAATGGGGTGAGACATCGTGACTGACACTGAGGCGTGATTGGTTGAGAGCGTGTATCAGCAGGGAGTCGATATTGTGGCTCCACACATAATCTCTTTGGTGCCAGATGGCAGCGTTTCGTATCCGGGATATTTGAGCTATTTTCTGGGTAATTAAGTGACACGCAGACATGTTATCTTGAGTCTGTTATCTAACCCATCAGTGAGTGTTTTTCCCAAAATGTCAAACTATTGCTTTAAATTCTCTGCGACATATCTATTCTGGGCTGAATAAAAAGTCTCTGCTGCGAGTTCTCCTCTCGGCGCTCACCTGAATTTCTTCGATGGTGTGGACGATAAAGGTGTCCTGCAGGTCCTCCATGGCGCCCTCCATCCAGTTGTTGAATGGAGCCGCTCTTTTGGCAAACTCAAGGTACAGTTGGTCGATGGTTTCAAGCAGCTTCTCAGTTCTCTGTTAAAATAACACAAATTCAAAGGTTTTTTTTATTTTATTGATCTTCAGAGTGTAGAGGAGGGAAAGTCAAGGATACGGGAGCCGGGGCAAACACTGCAAATGGATTTAGGGGGTTATACTTTTTACAGATAAAAATCTGCAGATGTTAAAAGATCCTCGGAGCCGGGAGGAGAAGCAGGAAGATCAAAAAGTCTCTTCAGAGGAGAAAACTTTCATCTAAACGTGTTGATATTCCTGCTCCGAACATTATCAAGAAGGGAATTTAAAAAGAGAGATGTGAAATTAGAAATCTAACTCTGCAGTAACTCGTCTCACCTGCAAAGCCTCGCTGCGTTTCTGGGACAGAGCTCCCAGTGCGTCCCACTGGTCGCAGATCCGCTGGCAGCGAGCGTTTACACTGGGGGAGTCGTAGTAGTCCAGCTCACTGGAGCACAAACAGACGAGAACACAGGAGATTTATCATCATCATCATCATCATCATCATCATCATCATCATCATCATCATCATGTGTAAAATAACCACAATTCTGACTTGGACTAAATCTGGTGAATTCATTTGCTTGTTTTTAAACCATCATCTTCCTCTGATGCACTTTGATGTCTCTGTGATTCTGCTGCCACTTTGTTCCTTATCTTGAGTGTTTGTTATTCTGTGGTGTGAAGGTTGTTTCTTACGGGCCCCTGCAGGGATTCTTTGAGGGTTATATTTCTTTTCTTCTTTATTTTTGGTTACTTACACCTTCTTTTTATATTTAATATGAAAATATGTATAATAATAAAGTTTGAGATCATTATAGTGAGACACCAGATGATTAATACAACCATGGAAGAAAGAGTTACAGAATTAACTCATCATCCCTCATTCCGTCCTATTCTATCCTTTCCTTCCATCTTTTCTACTCAGCCTCTGTTGTGTCGCCTCTTACTTTAACTCCTGTGCGATGGCTGCGATCTGCTCCACGCGATCCTGATGTGCAGCCAGGTCGCTCTCAAAGGCCTCGTGTTTCTTCAGCAGGGCCTTGATCTCCGACAGAGAGGCCGTCTCGTAGTCACGCTTCTGCAGCATCTCCTCCTTACCTGCAGGGGGAGACAGAAAATTGAACAGGGGGAAGTTACAGTAAGTATTTTATTGATTCCAAACTAAATTCGGTCAACAGTGACACTTGTCTGGATATTGAACTGTACAAGATCTTTACATCAGAGGCACTAAGTGGTTCTCGGCTCCATTTTAAATTCTCCGTACCGTCAGTCCAAGCCTCATGGATCGCTGCTTTTTGGCGGAACTTCTCTGCCAGGTGGTCGAGCCTTTCCAGCCGGCGAATCTCGTTTAGGAGCCACTCTTCATATCCCTTCTCCGCTCCCTCCAGATTCCCCCACGCATTGTTAATGTCCTGGATGAGGCAGAGGAGAACACTCAAGGATTCACTCACGAGAGACACAGAAACAAACATACAGGTGGAATCAGGTGTAAATTGGGAGATGTCTACAAGTAGTGGGCATTTATTTGGTTTGCACAACTTTTACTGAAGTCAAACTAAAGTTAAACCTGCTTTGACAGATATGTTTGGGCACTTGTGGACATCGGAAACACGAATGAAACACAAAACTCTTATTATCACCCCGATTTCTTGTAAAACTGTAAAGTTGTGGCCTGCTGAGATATGAAACCTCGTTCCCATTATACTGAGTGTTTTGATCCATTGTAAATACAAAAATTTGAGTTATGTTGTAGAAACTCCAACGAAAAAATACACTTTGTTGATATTTTAAGAAGAAACAGAAATATGAACATGCAATTGTGTGACTCTATAAATACACAACTATATACAATTTCAATCCTTGGTTTACAGGTTTAAAAGTATTTTGGCTGCATCCTATGTACTTATACTGAAGGTCATGATGATGTGTTATATTCAGGCTGTTAAAGTAACCAAGTGAGACTCAGGTTTAAAATGTCCCCTGACATCATGTAATTCAAGTCAGTTGAAGTTACTCACAAAAACTTGTCTTGGCCTGAGGGGAGTTTGAATTACAAAACTTTCCTAAACTTTTTCTTGGAGAACTCTGAATGTTTCTGCGCGGGTGTGAACTTGGTAACCTACCGAGACCATCTTTCCCTCCGAGGGCATGAAGGCGGGCCTGTTGCTGAGCCTCAGCTTGGTCTGCAGGGTGTTGAAGTTGATCTCCAGCTGGCACTTCTCCTGCACTTTGGGCGGCTTGTGGAGGCGGCGGTAATCTCTGAAGTCCTCCAGCTTCTGCTGCATGGCCTGCATGGTGTTCTCCGGCAAGCGGTTCTCCAGCCAGGGAATAGTACGACGGATCCACTCCAGCAGCTGGTGTGCGTGAGAGTGTGTGTGTGTGTGTGTGTGTGTGTGTGTGTGTGTGTGTGTGTGTGTGTGTGTGTGTGTGTGTGTGTGTGTGTGTGTGTGTGTGTTAAAGGTGGAGAATAAGAGGAAGAAAATGGAGGAAAAACAAGTTCAAGGACAAGAAGCCGGTCAGGGTGGCAAAGGAGAATCGTGCAAATAGAAGAGAAATGCAGAATCATGATTGATGGAGAGGAAAGAGAGGAAGTAAATGAGATGTAGTGGATGTGATTCATGTGTGGAAAAAAATAACAGGGTAAGAAACTTGGTTAGCTGGGTTGTTTTGATCATTTCTTCAAATGTAACTGAGAGAACATTTCATGTCTGAAATATCTTAAATGGTTCATAACTGTGCTTTTGGATGTTTTATCCCATCACTAGAAAAAATGGAGACAAATAAAATGCTCACTATGATGGAACAAACACTACTTCTTCCACTAATGATCATTTTCACTATCAATTAATCTGCAGATCTCCATTCATAGATTAATCGTTTGGTCAGAAAATACTTAAAAACACAATTTCTCATGGTCACAACTTCCTTAAAACCTGAGTTAATTTCTTCATATCCTTTTTTGGCTCGACCAACAGTTTAAAACTGAAAGTCACAATAACATGAGACAAAGAGAAGCAGTTCTCAAAACAAATTATTTCAGTTTCAATACTGATAACAACAGTTTCAAGTCTCTACGACTCAAGTTTCTTAATGTAACGACATTAACTGGAACCAAAGTCAGCCTTTATCAATCTAAATATGTATTTGATAGAAAAAGAGTTGAAGAAAAGTATTTTAAACAAGTTAAAACTAGTTCATAATCTTTGAAACATGTACTTCTTTGGTGCATCTTTATGCTTAAGCCTCACAGCCACAGTGTTAATCTCGCTGGAGCATGTTCGTGGCCTCTAACCCTGCACCTGCACGGAGCACAGACACCCCCGGGCTGAGGGAGGTGGGGGGGGAGTGACTCAACAAGGGGGGAGACAGCGGGGTCAGTGGTGGTGCAGGACAATCACAGGAGAATGGGGGGGGTGTGTGCTCACATCACTGGCCAGCTTCTCATAGTCCTCCATCAGCTGCTCATTCTCTTGGTTGACGGCCAGCACCTTGCAGATCCTGTTGGCCGCCGTCTCCGCCTGGATGACGAGGACGATGGGAGAAAGAGGGTGAGACGCAGGAATGTCACTGAGCTCTGGTGCTATTCAGTGTTTGTGTCCTGTACCTGGGGTGTGCTGCATGGAATTAAAGCAATGCCTTTGATTTATTTTGACTTGCACATCTGCCTACGCTACAGGACATTTCCCAAACAAGTTGTTTTTTGGGGGATGAAGCAATAATGCTGCAAGCAAGTAAAAACAGGGCGTCCTGCTGTTTCCTGGAATCTGTGTGTTACTGGCTGAGCTGGTGTGTTCGCACCCTGAATGTCACCAAAATGTCCAAAGACTAATAATCTCTTTCCTGCAGGAAGGACTCCAGAGAGTCATCACAGTGAACCTGCTGTCAGGAGTAGGGGCACCTTTCTCTCTGCACCGCTGTCTTTTTATAGAACAGCAGCGTACAGTGTGTTATTTCAGCCTCTGAGCCGACACACAGGGACTGGAGGAGGAAAGAAAAGAGGCTCCTGAGAGAATAGGAAAATAAAACCAGCCCAGAGGGGGAGTGGGGGGGGAGGGGAGAGAAAAGAGAGAGGCTCATCCATGACACAACACTTCCTCAACACGGCCTGTCATTCTTCATCACTACGCTGGAAATGCATGAGCGAAGCAGAGTTTCCATGACAACATGCAGTCAGTGAACCGGCCGGGTTCAGGACGAGTGACTGTGGTCAGGAAACTCAGTGAAAACAAGAGCAAAGGTTTTCATAGTAGAAACAGAGGCAGAGATTCAAGCAACATGCATAAAGTCTGGATCATTTAGAAATGTGACATGATGAAGCAGAAATTATTAGAGTATTGAGGTCAAAGAGCCTCAGATAATATCAAATCGATAACCTGTACTATATCAATAATTACCTCAATATATATATATGACACATGAGGTTGTGATTGTCTGCTCAAAAAGAAGAGTATAAAAACAAAACCTTCACTCAGGAGCAAAGGTCTGTCATTAAATTTAAAAATAAATAATAATGTGACATTTATGGTGATAATTATCGATATCAGCTGTTTTTATCTGTTTCTTATTTGTAATTTAGATTCATATCATCCAGCCCTACTTTCCACTAGAGGGGGAACACAATATTTTGTTGGCTCTGAAAGTGGTTTCAACGGGAACCGATTGACCGCACTTCGTTGAACGCTGTGATTATTTTGCTTATAATTTCATCACGTTATAAATTTAGCTTTATTTTTTTATTTTCTCATTAATAAATCATCTCAGTGACGTATTCTGGATCTCAGTGAATCTCTGTTTAGCCTCTCAGCAACTGTTTTAGTTTATTCACTGAAGTCACCACAACATACTGTATATTAACTTTTTCTTCTGAGAGTTGTTACACTATTGGTGGAGCCAAGAGTCAATTAGCATAAAGACTAAGATCAAAATTGTAATTACTACACACGTGGTATTTAAACTATTTAACGTTTAAACTCAAAAGAAACAACAATGTGGCTTTTATAGTGATAATTATTGATATGGACAGATTTGGCCTCATCACCCGGCTCTACACTGAATCAGCCCAAACTGCACCACTATCATTTCCCTTATGAAAAAAAAGCTGGACAGGGAAACACATGGACTCAAAATGGAGCGTAACCTCGCAGCCGTGTCCTTTTAGAGAGAACAGAGCCACAGTGAGGTCGACTTGGATCTTCCCTCCCACAGCTCAGAGTCCGGAGTCCCACACAGACGACAGCTTCCAGCCTCCTTTGTGAAAAGATCACGGGGGGAAACTTGGCTCGGCTGGAGACGTGCTGCGGGGGGGCTCCACCGGGAGCAGCAGGCCGGCTGCCTTAAAAGGAGAGCCAGGATGTGCAGGTCGTGCTTCTGTGAGCAAATGTTTGCACACTCGGCCCGTTTACTGAAAAGCCCCGACAGCCAGGAGCTCTCCTCTGAATGACTCTGTCCTGACATCAGAGGCAGCCGACACAGGGATTGGTTATCAGAGCAAAATCTATCTTTAGAGTTTCTCTGTGAGGCAAGTTTGGACATAATATTATAAATATGTTTAAATCAGAGATCAGCGTGTTTACTTCTCTAGAAGATTTACTTTACACAATTAAAAACAGTTTATCGCCTTTTCCAAATTCCTATATCTCGTTTATTTAATTGTCATAAATTATTATTAATAAACACAAGCGGCACATTTCCTCGATTTATTTGTTACTGAACAGGAAAAAGTGGAAACTTACATTATCAGCTATATATCAAGGTAATGTTTCGGTCATCGGTCCTATGAATATTTTGAGGGGCCATAAGAAAAAGGATTATTTAAAATAAAGATTTTCCCTGTTCATGTTTTATTGAAGCACTTGAACTTGCAATATTTAAAATGTTTTTGCTTATTTAATGCAGCAGAAAAAAAACGTAAACTCTAAACTGATATTTGATCGACTCTAAAGTTGATTTTGAAGTTGCTGCGAACAATTTCTGATACAGAGCAACTTTATCATTCATTTGTGTTTCTGCTGAAAACTTGACTGGTGAGACGATAAAAGCTGCATTGAACTGAAGGGCTGTTAATTCTCATTGTGAACTTGTGACCTTTTTCATGTCACATGATGAATTCTAACAGAAAACTACTGATTAACTCCACTTTAACTTCTCCATATATTTTCTTGACCCCCCTGCGTAACTGTAAATGTTTAAGTTTTGTCCTAAAAACACTAAATAACTTCCATTATATTTTTATTAGTTTAATTAGTTGTCCCTCTATTAAGTCAAATGTGAAGAGATTTAGTCTTAAAGACCATAATTAGCTTTAGAGCACCCTACGTGTGGAATGTTAAATGTTACTCTGGATTATCATTATTCAGGTTATGTTCCACTTGAAATTCATTAAATTCCTGAAATGAGTCCGATGTTCAGTTTTTGGTGTTAAAAAACACCAATTACTGTTAAATGAGAAAATTTAATTCCAAACAAAAACTTTAAACCTTTAGTAAAATTCACATTTAAGGTTTTGTACGGCCTGAAGTTGTCATTGTTGGTTTTGCAGGGTCAGATTGTGTTATCACACTCGAGCAGTGAAAAACAAACGTTGGCAAATTCAGGCCGAAGCTGATCTGTGATTCGCTGCCAGCCGCTCACTCTGGCGAGTTTCCGCTCATTGTTTGGTTCTGTTGTTGTTGTTGTTGTTGTTGTTGTTTGTTTGTTGTTTCCATGTCTCACCTTCTGCTTGCCTGAGAACGCGTGGTAGTAACACGACACATAAGTCATGACGGCCTTCTCATCTGGCCTCAAGGTGCTAATGATATCTGCCCAGGGAACAGAGGAAGGGGGGGAGAGGACAGAGGAGAGAGAAAAAATGCACAAGAGTAAAAGAGTGCAGAGACACAGGGGGCCAGCAGGGGGCGTAATCACAAGAGGAGGCAAAGTGGGGGGGCACAAGTCGTCTCCGGTCCACCTGCAGTTTGTCTCGTTTCAAGGGAAATCTTGGTTTTCTTTTAAATAATTTGGAATAAGTGACAAGATCTAAGTTGGAGGTGGGAGGATGAAGTGGAAAGTATTTTGTACATTTAAGTCTAAATTCCCACATTGAAGCCAAGTGCTTCTGGTAATTTGTCCCAAAAATCTTAAAATATCAGCGACATCATTCCTTTCTTTGAGTTTCTGAACTTTTAAACCGTTTCCTTGCTGCAGTCTCTCTTGCTGAGTGTCCTCCTGCACTTCTCTGACCTGTGATGCAACCTCGAGTCCAGCTGGAGTTTGGCTGGGGCAGACCCCGCCCATCCACACTCTGCAGCTATAAACACAGACATTTGTGCTCCGACACAGCTGTGTTGAGACGCTCTCTGCTGCAGGGAGCCGCTCCACTGAACCTGGCTCTTATGTAACTCCTGCTTCTTCGAGATGCTCTGCTGTTCCCCGGCTGTCTGAGAGGAGGCCGCCTCCTGCCTCCTGATGGGCTTCAAGGTCGCTGTCAGACTGACAATCACCCGTTATCCACCAGAGAGAGTCGGAGGCAGCACTTCTCTCCTGCAGAGCAACAAGGAAACGGCCTCCTGCTGAAGCCAGGCGGCACAGATCCTTTTTAAAAGAACCACCGGTTTGATTCCCGACTGTGAAGTGCCGCTTTTAATTTCATCCTCCACCCTCCATTACACCTGTCACTCTCAGGGCCGAACAGAACAACATCTCCACCGCCAAGCTCGACTTCAGGCCAGCGTGTCGCTCTTCATCAGCAACTATGGTTTTCATCACAGCCAATCATCATCACTTATCAGATAAACGCCACCGCACCTCCCACTCCCCTCAGGGAACAAAACCCTGATCAGAAGTGAGTCCGAGGGCCTGAGGCTACAACCAGGTGGACCGGAGACACACTTGTGCTCATCGCCTCTAAGACAGCTGTCGTCCCATCATGCAATTGGTGGCGTGAACCATGCGGAAAGTGAAGGAGAGTGACCCCTGCAGGGGGCGTGGTGCACTGCAGAGAGAAAAGGAGCCCTGTGAGGAGAAACACAAGGAGGAGGGGAGTGAGGAGGAGGAAGAGGAAGGAGGAGGAGGAGGAGGAAGGAGACGCTGCATCCAGGATACCTTCTGGGCGCCTGAGAAGGCGTGGTAGAAGCTAGAGACGTAGGTCATGATCGCCTTCTCGTCCGGACGGGCAGTGCCCACAATGTCTGCGGGGGAAGAGAGGAGGTCAGGGAGGGGGTGGAGGATGGAGGGGGGGGGGAATCGTAGGTTGTTAAACAGAGAACAGATAAATGAAGAAACAGGAAGTGGAGCCGCGGCTCAGCTCTTCACATCAACAATAACCAGAGTGTTGTGTCGTGGTCCAGATGTGTTTAACGGGTCATAAGCTGTGACGCCTCTGGACGACCCCTGAAGGTTTCAACTTATTTTCATTAAGAGAACTGAATATGTACGACAGGACAGAAATTGAATGTTTGTGTTCCTGTGTGTGCACAGCTGCGTGTGTGGGTCACAACATCGTCTCCCAGATCACTGAAAAAGACAAGTTGTGTCTGTGTTTTTAAAGATATGATTCCCACGATTGGGACGAAACGTCGGGTCGTACGAAGCCAAAGCAAACTTCAGTCTCACGTGATCAATAAACAGGGGAGAAAGAAAAACATGGTGGGAGAGAGAGAGTCGGTCTTTCTCTCGGCTCATGTTTGTTCTCTCCAGATTCCTCTGGAAGCAACGGATCCGTCGCCACTGATGTGTGATTCAGCAGTAAACGTGAGAAGTGATGTACTACGTGTAGGAATGTGAGGAATGTGAAGAAGAAGAGAACGTGGAGCTCTTGTCCTTTTTACACCTGGACAGTTACTGCAGGAGAGCAGACGTGGCCATTTGCACTTTCAGGCTGTTGGAACAAAACGTCTGAGACAGTGTATTTTATGTCTTTGAACACGATAACGTCTCCTCGTCCTCACGTCACTGTGTAACAACCCCCCCCCCACCGCCTGTTCACCTTCTGCGTCCAACATCTTGGGGATGTCCAGGTACTTCTCTGCCACGTCGAACGCTGTGTTCAGGTTGGTCATGGGGTCGTCCTGTGAGGAGCAGACAGACAATCAGATCCTCTCTACGTCCCTGAACTGACCTGCTTCTACGGTGCTGCCATTTTACAGAACGACACAGAAACAAAATAAACCTCTTTATCAAACACCATAAGTGATTATTTATCAACGTATATATCTTGTTTCTACTATTTATGTTTTTTGTTAAATTACTGCAACATTATCGCAAAATACCTTCTATTATTCCTTATATACTTTTCAACTTATAAAACAATTAGTGAATAAAACTATTTTAATCATCCATTTATCATTTAAGTAATTTCTCTGACAAAAATAAAAAACTCCAGTTTCAGCCTCGGACGTGAGGATTAGATGATTTCATTTGTTGTGCATGATAGTAAACATTTGCAGATATGTTATAAATTTAAAAAAGTGATAAAGTAATAAAGAAATGTATTGACATTGATTCAAATATATCATTGAAACAGGCATCAACTCTGTTATAGATCTGTCGAGATACTTTCTTTCAACGATAGAGGAAAGGAAAGTAAAATGAATATCAACACAATATCAATCATTCATTTTTTATAATATTTATAATCAATATCTGGATATGACAACAGCCCTAATGGCGCCTCCCGTCAGTATCTGTGTCAGTATCTGTGATCCTGAGTCTCAGTTGCTTCTCTATGTCCAGTTTGTCTCTGTCGAGCTCGTGTCGGACGACGTTCGCTCACCTTGCGCAGTTTTCCGTAGTCGATGAGCTCTGGACGGTGTCGGTGAATGAGTGCACAGAATCCCAAACCATCTTTCCAGCTGAAACAGACAGAGCGAGACGGAGACACGGCTGTGATCAGGTGAAGGGAAACATAATGAGATGAGGAGAAGACAAAGAATTTAGCTTTAATGTTGGATCGTCTCTAATTAGTTTCATGGGGACGGGGACGACGGGTTATCTGGTGTAAAACACGGTCAGATGTCGAGTTCTAAAGTTTGAGGAATAACACGACCCTTAGTCATAAAGACAGGGAGAGAGATAAGGTACAAAATATGAGTCGGATATCAAAGAGCAGTGGGGGGGGGCAGTGGGTTGGTGAGGGGGAGGTTTCAGTTTCCAAAAAGCTTGAAACCTGGGAACAGGGACCCGTCGAATTATTTCCAAGGACCACGATATAATTGGTAATTGCAGTTGGTTTGCGTTTGTGGGCCTGAGTCTGGATGGCGTTCAGAGAGGAGGACGTTACACTGAACAGACACGACCCCTCAATGCTGCTTTTCTTTCATTCTCCTCAGTAATTTTCTTGGCAGGACGTCTCACTGGGACTTGGTAACGTACGTACGTGGTCCAGCTCGTACAGGATGCACTCATTCAAGTTTATTTATAAACTGTATTTGAGTATATTTTTAATTTGGAAATGTTAAACACACTTGGCTGTTAAAGATGCTTTCAGACGTCCGGACATGTTCCTGAAAGTTTCCAGACTCACTGTTTGTGAGAACACAATTGTAAAATGTCCAGAAAATGTCCGAACGAGCGAGTGGACGTGTCGATGACTTTTCTAGATCACAACAGACAGGAAGCTATAAGAAAACAAATATCTCATGAAAAACAGGAGCCGACAAACTGAACGCACCTTTGACTTATTTCAGTTAATATGAGAATGAAACAGTTGCAACAGACATGAACCAACAATAGTGTTAATACGGAGTCGTGCTTCTGTCCACTTTACCAGTTTCATTGCGTAGGCGGGAATTATGACCTATACTGCAGCCAGCCACTAGGCGGCGATCAAGACGATTTGGCTTCACTTTGGCACACGTCGTCCATCTTTAACTCCTGGTGGACATATCTGACTCTGCAGCTGCTGAATGCTCCACTGTTGTCCCCAGCAGGTCCCTAACTCTGTCTGTTTGCTGTTTGCTGCCGAGCAGGAAGCGAACGGCAGGTTTATGAAGCGTTTTCCTGCTGAAAACAGCTGCCGACGGCAAACAAAAACCAAACTGTGAAAGTGACCCCGAGCTTAAAAACATATATTCTGTTAATACAACAAGTAGGAGTGAAGATAAAAATGTACAAGCTAAGCACTTGTACAGTAAATGCAGCCAAATTTAAACTGCAGCGTACAAACTTTATCTGTAAATCAATGATTATGTGTTTAATTATCTGGAAGACATATTTTTTGTTTATCCTCCCGTGCTCCATCGATTAGCGTCCTCGGTGCTGAGAGCAGACTGTCGGTGGGACGGTGCAGAGCAATCTCAATTTGGAAGAGTGGCGGAAGATTTACGGGCAGCAAATGGGTTATTCAAATGTATTACCTGCCATAAAAAAGTGTTTTTAATGTACAAGAGGGGCTTTTATACGGAGACTTTTAATTCCTGAAGCAACAGCACTTGAGTGCTTTAGAGAAAAGAAACCACCTCAGCCCTCTCTCCTCCGGATCCTCTCATCTTGGGACGGAGATGCACCTTTATCATCTCTCACAGAGCGACCACATCAAACAGCTCGGCTCTGACAGCCCCCCCCATCATCAGACCTCTCCCTTTACCATCCACTGGAGTGACCTCACCTCCACCTCTCCACCCTCGCCTCAGCTTTCATCCACATCTGAGGATCCCTGTGGTCTTCTTTCAATAATTCAGCGCAGGCGTCCTGCAGCGTGGGTTCAGCGCCCACCGAACGCACTCATGGCAGAAACATCCAGACAGGATGCGACAGTAACCGCTTTGTAAATTTGATTAACTGCCTGTGTGCAACAAATCTACTGATAGAAATCTGAATGCGCTGTTGGGTCACTGCCTCGTCCCCCCCCCACCCCGGTTTATGAGAACATGTCTGCTGCTGCTTCAGCTCTGCTCAACATCACCACTGTCTGAGGCCTCCACTGTTGTCAGGAACCGTTTCTGACATCTTGTATTTACGTAATCCTGGTGGTAGATTTCTCATAAAATCTAAAAGGAATCCAGACAAACCACATTTTAATGTAATAACAGTGTCTGTGAGATGATAGTTGCAGGATTGAGGGATGTTGTGTCTGAAGCTTAAATTTAAAGTTACAGTCAGTGAAAAAGTTTCTGCTGCTGGCGGATATTTTATAATGAAAACATTAAGGAGATATCCAGAGTTATAATTGTTTTGTATAATTTACAAAAACATTATAAATCACATTTTTCAACAAATGTATTTTTTTATTTAACCTGTTAAAAGTCTTATTATTATTTTTAAAGTATTGGTCAATTATATATTTACAACTAAAAAAACGTTATAACCCTTTTGTGTAAGGTAATTTGTCAGAAAGTGGTAATGGTTTTTATTTTATTTTGAAAAATTGAAGGTCTTTCTCATCCTTCCATCACATGAACTGAAAACGCAGGTTTTACATCTAAGACCTGATCTGATACCACTTTAAAAGTCTGGAAAAATAAATGACCGTTAAGAGAGAGTTATTTATATCAACGCTCCCCAAGTCAGCAAACTCTAAGCAAAAAAATAGTGGGATAAAAAAAACAGCTTGTTTACAGGGCTTGTAAATAAAAACACTTTTGTTTACGAGCCCTGTAAAGTGGTTCAGGTATCATCAGGAGGTGTAAAATAAAGAGGAGTCAAACACGAACGTGCAGCTAAGTGAGTTTTAAGAGAGGTGACGTCGCTCCTGTTTAAATTCTCTCCCGGCAGGACGCAGAGATCTGAGCCGCTGACGGTTTCTACGTCTGCTGCCTCAATCTCAAATAACTGTAACTGCGTCTCTGCATGTGAATAAAATAACCTGATCTGAAGCCTTACCTGATGTGAAAGTTTTGGATGTTGACATTCTTGTAGGGTGCAGTCTTCCTCTGGCACCACAACAGGAGGCCTTCTTTGGCAGATGTCTCTGCAGTTGGGAAGAAGGGATCATTGTGAAGTTGGAGAAACTCTCGGGCTTTTTTACTTTGACCGACTCTCCACTAATCCCAGTTTAGCGGCGGATTAAGCGGAGGTGCAGTGAATGGGAAGCATGTGTGATTGCTCGGGATGTTTGGTGCTCTCCGGTTTCCAGCGGAGGCCGAGGGGTGTCTGGTGTTGTGTGTCGTCACCAAACAGCGAAAGTGAAACACACTGAGAAGAGACTGTGTTTTAATCTGAAGCTGAACCAATCGGGCCTGATCACTTCTGACGTTTGAAATTGGATTACACTTTAAGTGCATTATATACGTTCACCAAGGAGACGACCATATCATCAACATTTCCATGTCCAAAGGAAAAGAGTCGTCTGTGAAACATTCACATTCAAATGATCCTGAGTCTGTATCTGGTGTTGTGCGTGACAAAGATCTCGAGACACTGAGTCAATGAAAAGTGTTTTCAATTGCAAATGAAGACAGTGAGCAAGAGTCCTTTTGAATAAAGAGAATTAACTTGTGGAAGTGTTCTCACGCACACACACACGTACACACACACACACACACACACACACACACGTACACACACACAGACATGCTACCTTCCACAGAAATGTCTTGGATGGCAAAGCGGAGGATTATGGTCCAGATCATTCCCAGGGTCATCTTAGCGTTTCCATCTACGATCTCTGGAAAAGAAAAAGCAAAACGACAACAATTTAGAATTGACGCACTTTCAATTCACATTTGACGACATGAAGGTACTGATTTGATTATTTCTATGGATACTGGGAAGTCACATGACATCACATCTATCTATCTATCTATCTATCTATCTATCTATCTATCTATCTATCTATCTATCTATCTATCTATCTATCTATCTATCTATCTATCTATCTATCTATCTATCTATCTATCTATCTATCTATCTATCTATCTATCTATCTATCTATCCATCTATCTATCTATCTATCTATCTATCTAGCTTTTTAGTCTTTAATCTCAGAAACCTCATTCATCACATGAAGACCCGATGATCTGTTGATTCCTTTGAGCCGGTGAGTATTAAACCTTTATGACTGCGATGTGTGATGATTCAGTCCTTTGAGCCTGAACCTGCTAAGCTGTCGATCAGCTGCGTGTCTGTATCTGAAGCCTGTGGACGAACCGCCTGCGTCCAGTCCTCTCTGTGTTGTCGATAATGAAAATCCCCTCCAACAGGTCGCCCTGTTTGCCCGCCTTCAATTATCGTTCGTTTCTCCCTCTAATCCAATAAGGCCCAGGGCACGGCAGCTCCGCGGCCGCTTGACTGTGAGGGACCGGCCTGGACGGCGAGATGTCAGTCAGACGTCTGTAGGTGTAACGCGGTGTGAGCGACGGCTCAGATTGAATTAGGAGGCAGCAAACGTCGAGCTGTGTGGTTGAGGCCGACACATGCAGATACTTGTTGTGAGTCGCCCTAATGAACAGGACTGATCGGCCCTGGGGAGGAACACAAATCCTGCTAAGTCCATTTGAAACTGCACCCCCTCCTCCTCCTCCTCCTCCCCCTCCTCCTCCTCCGAGTTCATCCCTCACCCACAACAAACCCCCGGTGAGTCGCATGGATCTGAGCCGTCCACCCGTCTCATCCCACCGCCACAGTGAGCACGGCGGCTCGACCAGGAGGGGATTCCAGCCGGATAATCCGTCTGGAATGCTGGTCTGGTTTACGAGCTTTTATACTGGCCTCTGTGCACTGAGACAAAAAAAGTCTCCATCATATCGAGTCACTCTTGTCTTTTATTGATGCTCAAATATTGAGTTAGGATTGTGAAGCAGAGCTGAAAAAGATGAGTCAATTGTTTGGTGAAAGTCAGGTGAATATTTTCTGGTTTATCTTTGCTCCTGTAATAAAGGACATTGAAAATCTTCAGGTTTTGGTCTTTGAGGGAGTTGCTCAGACAAAGTGAACACATCTCTTCAGGCTGGGAGAATATATATATTTACCATTTAGTAAAATCTGAAATGTTACAGGTCAAATGATAAATGAATCTGTATTTTTGTACTTAGTAGTAACTTGGAAAAAATACCAGTAGTGTAAGATTGAATCAATCAGTGATTTTTGTACTTTTGTACGAGGGCTATTTTCAGAAATTTTATATAATTGGCAGGTTTGAGTGTTTCCTTTTGAAATATTTGAAAATAAAAAACCCTAAATCTATATTTTTCTCTTTGCACCATGTCAGCTGATTTGTTTGTTATTAAAACTTTGTCCTCGTCCCAGTTTCTTTTAACCTGTTGGTGTCTGACGGTGAAAAGACAGCGAGCAGAGGGGCTGAACGGGCTGAACACCAGAGGTCGGGTGGGTCAGAGGTTAACTTCATTAGGGCGTCGAGAACAGACCCAGACCTTCGAGAGAACCAGATCCCAGTGTCTTTACCCGGGATTTGACTCATTTATAAGGGTTCATATCCTTAAAAGGCTCAGTTCACTAAAAAAATCCAAAATAACTTATATAATATTCCCTTGCATGCTACTAGAGTTGTTTGGACATTCAGACAGTTTCAGTTTCTGGCAATAAAAGTGTGGAAACAGAGAAGCCAGATGGACCAAGACAAGAAAATGTCATATTTCAGAGTTCTGAGCAACACAGTCAACTTTCTGTTCCCCTCCATTGGACTGGGACGGCAGAAGAAATCTCACAGACCAATATCTCCAAACCTTGGCACTCAGAACTCAAACTGTCTGCACGGCTGAATACCACAAGGAGTTTAATTTTGTGTAAACTGACACTTTAAGATCCTTCAAATATTTTGAGCTCAGCGAGTGGAGGCACTTTGAAGTTTCTGTTTGCAGCACATGTGCAAACGCTGTTTATTCCAATGAAGGCCAGAGGGGAGAGTGCTGTTGTGAAAGAGGGAGATCGGTGGATATTAGGAGAGAGAGAGAGAGAAAGAGAGAGTGAGAGTAGAGTGTTTACTCTGCTAAAGACTTGTTTACTCTCCAATGGGAGGAGGACGGACGTCCCTGAGTTATTTGTGCTGAACAATGAGCAGCCTCAGGCCCTCAGGGGATTGCTGATCCTAAAATCTACTCGCAGAAAACGCACCGCAAAGCACAACCTCCACCAGAACCGTCTGAAATAAGGATCTCATTAAGTCCACAGCAGCCGGCGGCACTGCCATGGTAACGAGAGGGGAAGCGAGCGCGGGCCAGAGACTACATTATACATAACACTTCACAACAGAGTAGTATTGATTTGGCTGACGGCCTAATTGGAGTATTTTTTTTACAGTGTCGTAGTAGCACATAAGTAAATGAGATGAATACTTCGTCCATTGCCGTCACTCACCTTCTGCACCGATAGACACCAGCTTCACTCCTTTACCGGCGATGAAGTCAAGTGCTTTATTCACGTTGGAGATCTTGTGGACCCTCATCTTGCCTCTCTCTGGTTTGGCCAAGCGTTCGCCTGAAACAAGAAAACAGAGCATTTCCAATGGAGGATGAGGAGCACGTCTGCCACTTCCTCCACCGCATTTAACGTGAACAACATTTACAAAACGGTGCCAAGGCCAAACAATTTGAATTGAGGTTATGTTGCGGCTTTGCCAGAGCACAGCGTCCGTGAACAGTTTTTCAACATCTTATCATATTTCCTGTTGGGGAAAGTGGTTATTTAATTCCTTTCAAAAGAGTTGGAAGCTGAAAAATGGATGCCACCTTGCATCCAGTCCATAAGAAGCTAAAGCCAAGAGAAACGGATGATTCTCTCCAAAAATCTGAGGTTTTATGCTTCAGTTTTTGTGCTTGTTAGTTAAACAAGATTAGTTTAATTGATGAATTTCTCTTTTGTCTTCCAACTCCACATTTATGCTTTTTACCACCTCAATCATACATGAATAATTACATCTAAGTCCCTCTCATGTCCAAACATTTCATTTCACTTCCAGAAGACAAAACTGATCCGTTTCACTGCGACTTTAAGGAAAACGGATATTCCAGAGGTATTAATCTCATCTAACTCTCAGCAATCCCCATAATTCCTAAAATGTTGAACTCCTCTGGTGATCCTTGTGCCCCGAACATCAACATGTGACGCTTCTGCCCATGCAAACTGTTTTCACTGAGTTAATCCTGCTAAGTGAGGAGCCGAGTACCTGAGATGACCTCGAGCAGCAGCATGAGTTTCAGTCCATCCCTGAAGTCCTCCTCGATGTTGTCGATCTGCGTGCCTGCTTTCCTCAGGTGAGAGTTACACCAAGCTGTAAATGTCTGCAGGGAAAAGGAAGAAAAAACAACTTTTGTCAATTTCATACACAATAAACGCTGCAGGGTTTCAAACTTTCTATTATATATTTACTGTTTGTTAGCAATGGCAACAGTCCAGTGCACTAAACCCAGCAAGGCTAACATAATCATACTAATATATTCGTCTAACTGGAAGATGGAGGTCTCGTGGGAAACCAAATAAAGCGTCAGCAGCCATGTTAGCAGTTCTAGTGTTTTCAATGCTCAAGTCAGAAAGCTAATATTCTCCCAGTGACAATAACAGACGGTTACACCATTCACCATCTTAGCTTGGTGCTAATTCACCACCATTAGAAAGCTGGATGATAACAAACCAAACACGGAGTACAGCTCAGGCTGATGGGAACGTCTGGCGTGCAAATATTTGGTCATAAACCAATGTAGTGGACAAGTGTCAAGACATTTTACTCAAAACTACAAATCTCTACATCGGTAATGGTGCCAGACGAAAAGTCAGGGAATCATCAAAAGTCATAGATTCATTCACTGGAAACCATGAATGTCAAATGTTAAATCACGGTTATCAACCCCATAATTATTAAGATATTTCAGTTTGGACCAAAGTAGTGAAAAACACAGCCAAGCCACACGCTCACTACACCAATGTGTACAACGTCATCTTAGCCGAACCTGACCTCCGACCTTTGGGTAGAAAGGAGCGTTAATTTTCCAAGTGGGACCAATAAAAAAACCCTTAATTAAATTTCAACAAAACTCTGTGGCCTATTGAAGGTGTTTTCTGTGTATTCACATGCTGTCACCTTCCACCTTTGTCTGGGACTCTAACAAGCTTAAGTCCTTCCCGCTCCCCGCGGAGCCGCAGCACACTGGAGCGTTCTGTATACAGTAGGTGTAGCAGGCCCTGGATTGTCTGGCATTGCTGGCACGTGAACCTGCGAATGGAAAACATCTGAAACAGGATCTCAGCCGCCCAACAGGAGCTGGCATGAGGAGTGGGCCCGCCGTGCACCCTGCTGCGAACGCCTCTTTATGAGTTCCAGAGTTAATTACACCCAAGCCCCAAACATCAGGCAACATGTTTCCAAGGAGGAGGACCTGTAGGAGCAGAGCCAGGCGTTTATGAAAGCCAGCACTGTCTCTCGCTGGCCTGCCCTCGACTGCCGGGGGAACAAAAGCCACTTAAAAGTCACTGGCGAGCTGGTTTTTTTCTGAGCACTCGTGGAACTTCTGTGATGAGGTCACTCTTAAACTTGAGTGGCATGAGGTCTACACGGCTATCAATAAACTAAAGTGCGGAGGACACGGGGTTTTCAGATGTGTGCCAGTTTGTTGGCAGGTTTCAACCAATGAAAAGCGCCGAAGGAAGCTGCGGGTACTGCAGAAGATGTGGAGGGAAAAGAGCAGATTATATGGTGTTTTATCTCCAAGGGTAGAACTGACAGAAGAAACCCCAGCGCTGGTGATTTATATGTGCAACTGGCAGGCACACGCCCTCAGCCTGTAAAACACCGTCATCCTCTAAAGTTAGTCGTGATTTAAGCCAAAGCTCCAAAAGGCAGTAAAATATTCAAATTAATCCTGATCAATACTCTCTTGAGAGGTTTGCCAAAGATTTGAACCCATCGGGGCTCGGCTGTGGTGTCATTAGCTAATGTGGATACGGTTTAATTGAATCAAAGTGTTAAGCTAAGGCTGTTTGCTGACTCGGCAGGTTCATTTTCTCAGTTTTGTGGTTTCCTCTCTCTTTTCTCTTTTTGTTTTTACTTTCCCTCCACTTCATTAACCACAAACGCCTCCTTAGAACTCAAAGTTTTGCATGTTGGCAAAAGCATTAAGAAAACTTTGACCTTTAATTGACCTTTAACTTGTTAACGAGTCGCCAGCAAACTGTTACGGCTTCAAACCAAAGAATATCCAAAAGAATGGAACTTGTAATATCATCATTTCAATTGAGCGAATGGGGTATAGACACATAGAAGGTACAGAGGTGGAGGGGCACACGTGATTTATGTCAATGACCCGGGTGCAGTTCTACTCCTGCTTAGTGCAGCTGCTCCGGGACCAGAAGAGCTGAACATGTCAAAGGCTTTGAGTCGACCTGCAAAGAGCAGAGTTGTGAAAACGTCTAAACGTTCACAGAAAGAATGTCAGCTCGTTAAATGTGCTGGAAGGAGGGTACGTCTGGCTGCTCGGGGCCGGACCACAGGCCTCCTCCTGACAAGAATTAGCTGGCCCTCCCGCAGCTCCTCCAGCTCTCTGGGTCACTGTGGAGTTTAGCGGCTGCTCATGACCCCCCGGCTATGTTATGGTCAACACTCCCAGGCTCCTCAGGTGTTCTGGGGCTGTCGGCAGGGCACGACACCGAGTTACAGGTCCACTGGTTCGTGGAGGCAGATTAGTGCCTGAGTCATTATATTCCCACAAAATGCCCTCAGAGTTTGGGAGGATGCAGCTGGAAGTTTACACGTCAGCATCATCCAAGCTCTGTTTGATCTATATATTTAGGTGATGTCTGAAGTCCTGTCGGCTGCAGAGGTGCCTCGAACGAAGCATTTTTTTAACTATGCCTGACCTAATTTTCTGACTCATATTTCAACCAGCAGCAGTTATTTCAGGCAAACTGACCATTGTCTACAAGAAGAAATAACCACGAATCTGCCTCCATCATTATAATACAGATGGGAATAAAAGGCGTAGCAGCAGCGGGTGAAGCTTAGCAATAAATTACCTGCATCCAGTGTGGCTTTGTGAAAGACTAACAGGAGCTCGGCACAACATGATTAATTATGTTGGTGGACAAACGAACAAGTCCCCACCTCCACTTCTCCACCCTTGAGATTTTAGTTTCCATCACTCCAGTGGAACTGCAGCCGTTGGGTTTTCCCTGTGCAGAGGTATTTATAGCCAAAGGCGGAGCAGCATCACAAACATGATCCTAATGAGCTTCTACCTTGAATATTCTATCTGACTTATTATACAATTCTCAGACACGATATTTGAAATGCTCGTTAGCTCAGCCGGCTTCATCTACTTCTCTACCACTTTGGAGTTTTCCTAAACTTCCAGTAATGACCTTTTTGACAAACCAACACTACAAACCCTCAAATAACCAATTTACTATACGTTTACTGCGTTTGTTAGCAGGATTTCACAAAAACTACTGCTCTTATTCTCTGGGACAAACACAAAGATGTATTATCTGTATTATTCTTTTGGATTAACTCTGAAACTGCAGTTTACCTGAAGTTGACCAGTTACACCAGAACAATAAAACAAACCCTGAAATGTAAAGAACATCACAAACAGCTGTTCAGAACAGGTCAGACTTTTCAGGGTGGAGACGAGAGAGAAGAGTACAGTTCTTTACTGCAGAGTACTGTAGAGGGTCCTGTCTGATCCCTGTTCTCCCCATGTGTGACCGTGTCCTTGTTGAGTGTGTGTCAGTACACTATGTGCTGTGAATGTCTGTGAGCTGTTCACATGTCTGCACCACAGCTCTGGAGGCCGACGGCTGCTCATCAACAACAACGTGGCAGTGAAAGTCGTCCCTCGTTACTGCAGCTCAGACACAGCTCTGCTCCGGCTTCACTGCAACATGTCGTGTCACGGAGCAGAGCGACTGTGTCTGCAGGGGGAACTGGAAGATCGTACACTTTCTGAGCCATCCCCTCCTCTCTCTCTCTCTCTCTCTCTCTCTCTCTCTCCCCTCTCTCTCTCCCACTCCCTCTCTCTCCCTCTCTCTCTCTCTCCCTCTCGCCCTCAGCCTCCCAGAACCGGGGCGGGCTGTAAAAACAACAGGGGTCAAGAGCAGGAGGAATCTGCTCCGCATCAGTTTCAGGGAAAGTTGCCAATCGGCGTCATTACAGCAACATTTTTCCCGTAGTAACCACAGAAGGCGAAGCCGAGCAGACTGGAAGTACCTGAGGCCAGTTTCCCTTCTGACTGTCTGTGGTGAGATTGTGTTAATCAAACAAGCAAAGTAGAGTTTAAAAGAACTTTTAGGACTTTGACCTAACTTGTTTTTTCAATTAACTGTAAAATAGAAACCAATGTGGATTTTTGAGGCCGATGCTGATACTGATATGAAGGAATAAAAGTATTCTGATTACGATATATTGGCCGATATATATATATTTTAAAATGTTAATGATTCCCCAAGGCCCTGAGGTTTGATATTTTACAATTTAACTATAAACTTTATGATAAATAACTAAAAATTAAAAAAAACACAAACATATAATACAAGGAGGTCAAACATAAATACTGCTACCGATATATTTTTGAAAGGCTGATATCAGTCGATATTATTGATCAACTGATGAATATGAATAAATAGTAAAGTGCAGCATAATCTCAATAAAGTTTAACGATAAAAACTGCGTCATGACTCATGAATAGCAGCTGTAAACCCGTCACTTATAGTTTTTTATTTAAGAAACCTGCTATCTCTCCTCGCTGCCGTTCCTTTCCCCACCTCTCCCTCGCCAACTCCCCCCCTCCCTCCCTCCCTCCCTCGCTCTCACTCCATTAATCAACCTCAGTTAGGAAAATATTTCCTGCCTCTCTGCCAGTTCCATATTAGTACAATCCTTTCGCTAAAACAAGCCAGCTCATGAGCGTCCCCACTCACGGCCGGGCAGACAAGTGTAAAGGCGGGAGGAGAGGCAGATATTGCTGGCAGAGCGTCCGGCACAGGAAAGGGCTTTTCAACACCGCAGCCAGTTTCTCAAGCCCCAGTCTCCGGCTCAGGGTATGAGAGGGCCTCTCGTGTCCCGGTGAAACCCCAGAAACACACGCTCAGATAAATTTCAAGAAAGACGTCCAGAAGAAACATCTTTCCAGCGTCTCCTCCAAAAACGGTCAAGTAAGATTGATGAATGAGATCGTGGGGGGAGAAACCATCTCTTTTTAGTATCAAAACCACAACATAAAAAAGCGTAACGCCACCCACAGCTTGAGCAGTAATGAGAATGAATTCTGTCTGGATGAGTTGGGTGGGGGGGGGGAATGGGCCTCTGTGGATCCCAGGGAGGTGAAGTCTATTTTCTGCCGCCTTCGTTAGACTCGGGACAGAAAGTGCCGGTGGAAAGTGTTTCTTACGCCAGGAAGGCAGAGCCGCTAACACCTTCCTCTCCTCTCAGACTCCCAGATGATTTCCTCATGTGTGAGGAATTAGGGCATCGCGTCGAACCAGACGGGTTCAATGGGAGCACACTCTGGTTATAAACTGCACCCTGGAGGGACATCTGCGTAGGAAGGGAGCGCCGCGGCTTCCTCCAGGAAATGTCAAAGGGAAGTGATAAAGAAGGAGAGAACTTTTCTCACATGAAGGCAAATTTGAGGAGGTTGTTTTTTTCACCCCTGTCCATTGGTGAGGTTGTTTGTTTGCTAATCAGCAGGGTTGTGCAAACACTATGGGATGGATTTCCACAAAACTTGGTAAAAGGATGGGACATGAGCCAAGAAAGAACTCCAGGAATCTTTTCATCACTTTCTTAAAACGTACAAAATGCCACCTGGCCACTAAGGGTCTCTCAAACAAAACAATAACAAAAGACCTAGTTGTTGTCGGGGAAAAAAGATGTGAATCCTTTAAAGATGCATCCAAAATGAAACATCTCGTTACCTTGAATAAAACTGGGGACTTTTCTGGTGCTACAAACTTGTACCTAACAATGTGGAGCTGAGATCATGTGGATTCAGTAGAGAATCAACAGTTTAAATCCATCTTTAATAGTTCTAATACTGTGTCCAAACAAACATGATGGATTTGTTGTGGAACTTCAGGGGCCTGTTGCACCATGGCGGAGGTATCGCTCTACTTGGTGTTAAGTGTTTCATGAGCCCAGTTAACCTGCAGGTTAACCCATGTCACGACCCAGGCTTGTGCTGTGACAACTGGGAAACGAGCGACCTTACAGAAATGAAGCAGGGAGAAAAAGAGTCTGTGTCATACACTTATGAGACGCTGATGTTTCACTCATCCAAGAGAGACAGATTCGATGATGAGGACTCTTCCTCCTCTTGGATCAACGGCTTCTCAGAGAAACTTTCCCAAAAGGATGAAATCTCTCTCTCAAGAACAGATGTTGGAAAAGGAGGAGGGTGACTTATAATCAGTATCGTCCTTCTACCTAAACTTTCCAGACTATTCTGGACATTTGAGTGTTAGAGAACAGGAAAACTTCCCACCTGCTTCAAATTTGTAACATTTTCCAACAAATTCGCCTCATTTGGAAACACTGATGTGTGGCTTCACTCTTGGACCTGAGTAAATGTACATAAAACTTAAGCATCGAGATTCATTCCAGTGAGACGCACACATTTTTGCCGTTGACCAATAACAAGCGTTCTACCCAGTGGTGACCTTTAAAGGGATGGAAAGCAGGAGAGTCTAATCTTGCCGTTTATTGGCTGTGATGAAGCGCCAGGTTTCATTTAACCTCGCTATGCTGGGATATAATCAACTTTATCAACTATTCTCATGTGAAGGAGTTACATGTATTCTAACAAAAAAAAGTAAGATTTATATGTTCAGGTATCCAACAGACTACTGAACGCGTATATGACAACTTGGCTGATCAGGACAGAGAAGAACCAGAAACAGGTGCAGAATAACTTCGAGATGATGCCGGAAATTTGACCGAAAAAAAAGTTGAAAACAAACTTTAAAAGTACAGATGTGCATCTCTGACAGTGCAGTCAGTTGGTTCAATATACAACAGATATTCTTTACACCCTGAAATAAGAAATTTCGTCCAAGAAGTTAATCGGAACTGACATGGAAGGTCTGGCAGAGTGAACAGAAGACTCAGGTTACCGCTGCCTTTGGGTTTGGAGGCAAAGCAGAGGAAATAAGAGCCAAGCCTCCGCTCCGACCGAGGACGGAGCAGGACGAGCGGGGACGGAGCCAAACTAGCGTCTGGACCCTCGGCACACAGCTGAACTGTAGCTCTGTGCATCTGGCAAAACAGAGAGACTCCAACAAGTCCATCTCTGCAGCTGAGTGGGAGGCAGGAGAGGAAAGAGATGTGATGCAGAGTCTGAACAAGCTGAGGCTGGAGCTGCGTGTTCCCAGAGACAGGGGGAACCTGGAGGGAGAGTTCGGTTTCTGAGGCATGTTTTGTATTTTCCAGATTTTTGACCCCCGATGTGTTCATTCAAGCGCAAGATATGAAGCTCTAAACTGATCCTTTTACAATAATTTACAGTATTAAAGATTACTTTGGACCAGAATCCTTTTATTTACAGATAATAAGCTTTATTTGTGTAGCACATTTCCTAACAAAGTCACAAAGTGCTTCACAAGAGGATAAAACAACAATAAAACAACAATTTTTTGTCATATCAACCATCAACCAAGTCATTATAATGATATAAAGATAACCTCCTTCAATCTGTGATGACGTCTTGAAAATAAGAGAGTTTGACCTCCAACAAGTGTTTCAGATAATCTGTCTGTTAACTTATCTGACCTTTACACTGCTCGTGTTTCTGGCTCTTGTCGAGTACAATGTTATCACAACTGACTGTGTTGTATTTTCAGGGGCTTCGAAGCCGCCACTCGCTGAAAACAAACACAAAGACGTGTGGAGGCGCCCCAACATGCAGACCTTTAAACTTCGAGCACGAGCAGCACGACGCCGCTGCATGAAAGACACGACAGCTCCGTCCACCCGGCTCAGAGTGAGTCACGGACGGGGACAATATGATCTTTCTGCCTGCTGAACCTGGTGGAAACATCTCTCTCTCTCTCTCTCTCGCGCAGCCTTCCCAACGCTCGCTCTCTTCGCAACAGAGGAAGGACAGAAGTCTGGGGATCTGCCAGCGAGCGAGGGGAGTGCACCGAGAAGGTCAGAGGTCACCATTCATCCCCCTCGGTCTCCTTCCTCTAATGCTCACTGGAGGATACAGCCTGACTGCGCACACATTCAAAAACACTGAACCAGGCTCAGCTGGTGTAGTGTGTGTGTGTGTGTGTGTGTGTGTGTGTGTGTGTGTGTGTGTGTGTGTGTGTGTGTGTGTGTGTGTGTGTGTGTGTGTGTGTGTGTGTGTGTGTGTGTGTGTGTGTGTTTGTGTGTGTGTTTCACTCTCTGAAACACCTTTAAGTGACTTTAGTGATTGTTAAATCTTGTTTTTAGTGTTGTGTAATTGGCTTTAAATTAGGATTAGGATTGAGGAAAATTCTTTAAATCACTTTCACGAGGCTTTTACATTCATATTTTTAGATATTACCTTCATCCTTTTCTTTTACGATTACTTTTAATAGATTCATCTGATTGATGTATTTTAAATGATTTCATTTGCACATATTCAGTTTTTTTTATTTCTAAATGACTTTATTTTGCTTGTCATCCCACACACACACACACACAGACACACACACACACACACACACACACACACACACACACACACACACACACACACACACACACACACACACACACACACACACACACACACAGGAAGTGATTCCTTCCTCCAGCTCTGCAGCCATGACAGAGCTCCAGTCTCTCAGGTGCAGCATTTATCCGACCTGGCACTCGTACACACTGTGACTGTGAACTGCCGACTCAGCACAGTCTTCCCATTACACTTATCTACTGCTGTGGCTGCTGCCTCAGCACGCACGTGTGCACGAGGGCGAGTGCACATAAGCTAATGCACCCCACATAGAGCATGAATGCAAGGTTTAAAAAAAAAAAAATGCTACCACACAGACACACACAGCCTGTCTGAATACAATCTGTGCACAAATCCATACACACACAGTCTTCACACTTCAACATGTGCACACATTCGTGAACACAACCTCCTGAGCACGTGCTGACAGAGCAGTGAACCAGCCAAAAAGTGTGGTCTGACAAAGAATAGCAGCCATTGTGACCAGTGCACTGATATTTACTCTGTTGTGGCCCAAAGAGGCCCTGATGCATATTCATGTGTGCGTGTGCGTGTGTGTGTGTGTGTGTGTGTGTGTGTGTGTGTGCGTGTGTGTGTGTGTGTGTGTGTGTGTGTGTGTGTGTGTGTGTGTGTGTTACAAGGAGAGTCAAAGTGTGGTAATAGCTCTTTCCTCAGCCGAGTTCATTTCACAAAGACTGTGGCTCGTCTGTGAGAGATGCCGCAGAGCAGCTAACACTGGGCGGTTGCTATGACAACCACAAAAGCCTGGAGACCCACAAACAAACAGCTCGGTCGCGCCGAGGCTCTTAAACTCACATCCGCGAATCCCCTATCTCTCGCTGGGACTCAGCACGTAAAGCACACACACACACACACACACACACACACACAACACCCCACGCAACACGAGTTTACAATCACAAAAAACATCTGCGACGACGAGGGTTCACAGTGTGATCACGTCATTCCTGAAATTAATGACTTTCAAGGGAAGTTTTGTTGGAGCCTAAGTTTTTCAGTTCAAGTAAAAGTAAAATAGATAAAATTGTTGTTCAATCAAACTTCCATCACTTTCAAAGATAAAAAAAACTATATTTACTTGTGTTCTGCTTGATTTTCTATTTCTACTTTCTATATTTAACTTTTTTTAAACGTGGGAGACCACAGAAATGGCGAAAGATGTCATTTGTCCGATTCTTAATCGTTGGAACACACACACTGGACGGACAAATGTCAAACATCTTTGATATTCACGATTTAGTTGGTGAAATCAACATAATGCCTGTAAACCCTTCACACTACAGGATCCAGGATGCCAGGGACTGTAGATGAAAACTAGCCTGTTAGCGGCTAAATCTCGCACATTTACACGTTGAACAAGTACGCGTGTTAATTAATGTGCATTGTTCCTTTTAAATAAAAAAATTAATACACATAAACACATAATTTGGCCTGATAATCTGTTCAGATCAGCCTCAAATCCGTAACACAATCGTTGAGGAGAGCGGAATCGGACCCAAAATCCACCGATAATCCTCTAGCAGTGAGCAGCAGGCATTAAGTAAACTGTTGAGTCATTTTTACAGTTAAAATACTTCTACTTATCAACATACAAAAAAAACTTCCCACGCTTTTTTTTTATCTTCAATCTACAAACTGAAAGAAACAAGACCCGAGCTTCAGCAGAAGAGAAACAGAAGAGGTTTCATTTCCATAATTGGCGATGACAACAAATTTGTCCATGTTCTGAAAAATGTCTAACTGAGCCGGACACGTGTTTGATAAGAAAAGGCAGCTGATCTCCCGGGCACACAAATCGGATGCAAATCCACGAGCAGATGCTATTCAAATGCAGCGCCCGGCATCAAAGAGGCCGTGCTGAGCAGCGAGTGGGTCAAAAGCTCAGCGGGAACATGTAACTCCCTGCTTCAGCGGCTCAGGGAGCGGAGTGTGAGGAGAATCCTGGACTTTAACTCAACTAGAATCAACCCAGTGTAGAAGTTCCTTTGTACCCTAACTTTGTAATTTGTTTTTTCTTAAGCAAAAGAAAGGGGATTTTGGAACAGGAATAAACTTGTTAACACGACGAGTCAGCACAGCCAAAAGTCCTGAGTCATGCCTGAGCTGTCGACGCTCTGTGACAACACCGAAGACGCCAATCTAAACAGGGTGATGGGAAGTACAGTGGCCCACTTCGCCCCAATCACAACAGTAGTCATGAGTCAGCTCCGGCTCGTTTGGCCTGCGGCGCTCGTGCCATGGGAAGCGTGCGGCTCGGTCCCGGTGCTGCTTTGTGCCACAGCAGCGTTTTTTGTTTTTTTTCACTGCTGACCGTCACCTGACTCGGAGAAATGCTGAGCTGGGAGGAGCCACCCTGCACCAGAACAAAGGACGCTTTCAACACTCCGTCCACACATCGACTGTACTGCATGTGTCCACGTTGAGGCCTTTGTGCTTAAGTGCTGACGAGGGATGAGCCATTTACTGTTAATGCAGAAAGAAACCCCACATTCTTTCTGTTATTAGTGATTATTTCACAATTTGTAGAAGTTTTCTGTTTTTGACAAACTTTTCAGAGGTAGTTTTGAGAATTTAGGACCAAAACTACCTGCAGGACGAGTGTCACATGAAGACGTCAGTGGTGCTAGTTTATCTACGAATGCAAAAAAGGTTATCAGTGAGGAAACTGTGCCTGAAGTGTTACTAGAACTCTGCAGCGAATCAGCACGCTGCATTTCTCTATCTTTAAAACAATTTGTCCGTTTTTTAGACTGAAACCTGCCTCAGAAATACGACTTTTTCGTGAATATTCATATAAACACAACTTAATAGATTTTTAAAAGTCTAATTTGTGGACCACATTAACATTTAATACATTTTGCAATATCTTTATCACACTTCTTTTATAATAGAGTGGTGGAATGTGTGGAGATGAAGATGATCACGAATGTGCGACTGTGCCCTGACACGTTTAAAAAGTCTTCTAAAAGCATTGTGTTAGTTGGTAAAGTGTTGTCAGTTTAAAAAAGCAGGTACATACACAAGAAGTGTGTGTAAAACTGGCAAATGTTTATGAACTGAAAATGAGCAACGACTGAGGTTTAGACTAAACTGTAAAGCAGAAGTGACGCTCGTCAGAAATAGGAATCAAACACTTTTTGCATTGTATTAGTCACAGGCTGCTCGATGCTGTACGGACTCGGACTTGAGGTGAAACACTGGGAGCCCCCCCCCCCCAGATGCGGATTTTAAGAAAACACAGACAAGAAGACTTAAACGTGCTCAGAAATCTAAACATCTACAATTCATCTGGGAAAACTCTGACTGCAGATAAAGATCAAGTGACTTGATCAAAAGCTCCGGAGCAGCTGCTAAATGGACCTTGTGGGGAGATTGTTTTCTCAACGGCTGTTTTCCACTGTCAAAAATCCACATTTAGACATTTCTTACTGATCGTTTATATTTATTTTACATGCATATCTTACCACATGTAATTCAATTAAGCTTCCCAAATGTTCACATATGGTTCTCATGTACGTTATGTGCTTCTTATACATGAAAACATTCTCTGTGTGTGGGATATGGGAGGTGGAGCTGCAGTCTTTTGTTGCTTTGGCCCCAGTGTTGTTTATCCGTGGGATCCTTCTGAGAAGCAAACACACAGGATTGAGCTTCCTGATCATCACTTCCACATGTGAGTCAAACAGAGAAGCAGCGACTCTTTCAGTTCGGCAAATAAACCTGGACTGAAAGCGAGCTTCGGTGGATTCGGAGGTTGACAACGGAGCAACTAGTCAGGAGCATGGGGTGCACAGACTGGAGGTGAGCCGGTCACACAAGAACTGAAACCTTGATCATGGGTTTCACAGTCGATTCCAGTCCAGCTCCACTTGACCTGCTCTGACCACGACAGGAAGCGACTTCAGAGGATTTATGTCAAAGAAAGAAATGGGCAATGCAAAAACCCTCCCATGGCTGTGGGGACATGCAGAGAGGACAGGTCAATCACGCTTCCGCAGCATTTACGAGAGAGAAGAACAAAAGAGATGTCGTTGATGAATCAAAGATTTTGAGAAAATGATGAGAAATAATAAGAATTATTGCGCAATATTGGCAAAATGCTGTGTTTCTGGTGGGATTCATTCAGATTGTAAATATCTCATAGTGTTGAGGTTGAACCTGAGATGATGAGTCGATGAAACGATTCGTCGATCAACATCAAATCTGTGAGCATTTGTCTTTTTTTCCAATATTATTAAAAAGTGTAGCCCAGTGTTTTAGATGATTGGCTGAACATGTCGGTCGTCAGCAGATGTGTTCAAACTGAATTGACCAAACCATCGTGGCGTCGTCTCCAAAGCAGAAACAGGGAGGAAATGATTTGGGTTTGAAGCATTATTTATTATTTATTTCTTGAGTCACGTCAGGCCAGATAGTGAGAGTTGAAACAAACAGAGTTGGGACAGGACCGAGGGGAGGGGGGTGTTTTTTTCCGGAATAATCTCCGCACAATCCTGTCAAAGAACTTTGGGACGCTTTTCATTGGCCGTCTCCATCGGCTTTCCACTTTGACAGGTCGACTCCTCTCATTGGCCGATGTCTCCTCAGCCGGAGCGTCCTCCTGTCGGGTGCTGGTGATGACCGACTCCTCTGATGCTGATGTATCAACACACTCCTCATTGTCGAATCCCATCTCCTGCATTATAAACTGAGAATATGCAAAACTGGATAAAACACAACAATACGTTAGAGGATCACTCAATCAGTCAACACTTTTTTTCCCTATTGATTCAATATCTACAGTCACTTACTATGGGCTGTCCTTGTCCTTCATCAGAGGGACCATCGTGAGGAAGGGGTGCGACAGTGCCATCTTTGGGGTGAGCCTTATGTCTGGGTCCATCACCAGGAGGCCTTTGATGAGGCTGATGAAAGCTCTCCTGTCAGTGAGCTCATCGGAGCCCTGCGTCACTGGGTAGAGCTGATTTAAAACACAGTAGACGAGAGATTAGTTCAACGGCTTCCTGTCCCTCAACAGAGACGCTTGGAATTCATTATTTCTTCACTTTTGAAACATTGGATAACAACTTGGATAAAAGTCAGACATGTCCTCAATGACAGACTAGAGGTTTTCAAACGGACCTGTGATCTCTTTCTTAAAGAAATGGATGAATAAGATGCATATTCTTGATTCTAAAACACATTGGTATTCTAGGCAGCGCTGCTCAGGGTCGGCTGTCTTTCTTGTATGTTTCCCTTGGTAATATTTTTTGAAATGAAGCAAAATGTATGCTGAAAATATTTGAGACATAATTATTTCTTCAGTAATGAAATGGGCGACTTACTGTTATCAGGTCCTGGGTGGTTTTAAATAAACTTTCCTCCTTCTTGGGCTCAATACCAGTGCTGCTGTGGTATTCAAGGGGGGTCTACAGGAACAAAACACGTTGGTCAGGTGAGTTACACATCAGACAACAGCTGCTGTCTCATTGGGAGACAAAATATTGTGGCTAAAATACCTTAATCCACCATCCTGGTTCGGGCCAGTGCTCGTCCTTCTTGAAGTAGTAGTGCGTGTACCTCCCAGCACTGAGGAGGTGGTCAGCCGGCATTCCCAACATGTCAACCAGTGCTTTCATCTGGAGAGAGAACACAAAGAATCACATCCTACATCAAGTCCCCTGTTGTGATTGGACACGTGTCTGAATGCAACTATCTTTGTATTTAAATGAACATATATCTGGTTTCTTACTGCCTGGTACTCGCAGCTGGAGAAGGGGTCGCTGCCCAGGTACAAAAAGAGAAGCAGGCAGCCGAGACTCCACATGTCGATGGCCTCAGAGAAGGGGAGGCCCAGGCTGACTTCAGGTGCACTGTGTGAACACAGAAGAATCACAAGAGCTGTTGAGTACATTGTTAAATTCATCATGTGAATATTAGGACAATGTCTGGTGGATCATTTACAACAATAACACACGTGTTAAACAATGAGTTTTCCACATTAAACTTACCGGTAGCCCAAAGCCTGAATTGTCATCCCGAGTGAGTCCAGCGAAGATATGAAGGACACACCAAAATCAATCAGTTTGACTCTGTAGGGCTCTTTCTGATGGTTAACCAGCATTACGTTGTCGGGTTTAATGTCTGAGTGAACCACTCCAATGCTTTTCAGCGCATTCAAGGCTTTAAGCAACTGCAGAGACAAAGGAAACAATGTCAAATGTTAGTTATAGATACAATTATGTTACTTCAGTAAGTCTTTTCTCAGTCGGCTGACTATGTTACCACTTGATGATTAAAAAGCCACATCGTTGTTACCTGGTACGCTATCGGCCGGATCTCACGGAGTGTCATTGCATACTTGTCTTGCTCTAACAGGCAGTAAAGGTCCATATCCAGCCGTTCAAACACAAGACATGTTTGACCTTTGTCCTGGAACGTCTCAATGAAATGAACCAGGTTGTTTTTCACTGGATCAAGAACCTTCACGGCTTCGAGCATCTTGATCTGTGGAAGAAACAGGAGAACGGATAAAGGAAGTGTAAGGGACAGCGTGGTGTCAGCACTTCTTTTGATAAACAAGTCGGGAGCAAGAAAATGTGAAAAAACGTGATCTACTCTACCTCTGTTTTACCAGCATGCTCATCTTTTAAGATCTTGAGGGCCACTTCCTGCGATGTGCTCATATTAAAAGCACAGGCAACTTTGCCAAAGACCCCAAATCCAATAATGTCCTGGACGAGGTAGCTACTGGTGCTGCTGCACAAAATGTCGCTCTGTGGCTCCTCTGTGGCACATTTCTCTGCCTTGATCATTTCATCTGTGACAAAGAAGGAGAACATGAGAAGGTAACAATGAGGAGTTCTCGCCGGTACTATTGCCGCAACATTGTTGTTCCCATAAATTTAACCAATCTTTCTTCATCTCTACTTTTCTCTTAAACATCTGAATAATTGGATTCAAAATATACAAAAATAAATTTTTCAAACTCTTTACCTGCAAGGTTTCTTCAAATGTCAAATAAATGTTTTACTTACCTGTTTCATCAGTGGTAATATCAACGGCTGCAAATGATGAGAGAAAATTTGTTGTTGTCATGTTTTTCTTCTTCTCTGTCTTCTCCTTTCTGTACAAAGTGGTGTGGGCCTTAAACAGCAGGGACAATATGTACGAACAGTAGGTCCCAAAGTGTCTCTAGGCAATGAAGTCTAATTAGACAACATCAAAGGAACAATGGAACTACAATGTCTAATATGTCTTTGATGTATTTAGTTTAATATATACACTATGACATTATGACTAAATAGTGAAATACATAAATAGTTGAATTTATTTATTTATATACATGAAAAATAAATAAATACATTTTGGTAATGAAAATGCTATTTATGTATTTTTACATGTATTTACTTATTTATGCATTTCTACATTATTTATTTCTGTATTTCTAAATTTTTACATTTATTTTGTATTTCTACAATTAAAACTATATATATATATATATATATGTAATTACATATAATGTAGATATAGTTTTAATTCCGAGGTAAGAGGTGGATATTGTTCCTGTGTTGGACATTTTTCAGGTAAGAAAAAGAGGATTTGGCTTTTAACACCTTACATTTATGGATATACGGAGCAGAAGACGCGTCTGAATTCTTAGAATAAAGACATAAGACATGAATTCTAACCAGCATGTATTGTGTAATAACCAGAATGCATCAGGTTAAGTCAGTGCCGCATCAAGTCGAACGAACAAGTGTACACAGCGAGCTTGAGTCAGATTTCATGGGAATTGTTTGCCAATCCCGCTGATGTTAGGACCGCCCACCTTATTAACATACAGAGACAGAAATACAGACGCACATAAATGTTGAAATGCACAAATAAATACAAAATAGTATTTTTCATTACCAAAATGAATTTTTTTATTATGTATTTAATTATTTATTCCTGCATTTTTTTAAATTTATTTCTACTTATGTCCCTTTTTGTCCCTAATAAAAGTCGACATAACCACAGATATTTACTGCCTCTGTCAATCCTCTACAGGAACAAAACATGTAGGTCAGATACTTCATCATTAATGAGTTAAACGTTAGACAAGAGCTGTTGTCTTATTGAGAGATAAGACTAGTCACACTTTTAGCGTCACTAGTTCTACCTGTATTTTAATAATGAGACTTTTTTTATGTCTTACTAGTGTGACTAGTGACCCTTTCTGGACTGAACTAGTTACACTAGTAAGGTCAAAAACGTGTCACTAGTGTGACGAGTTGCACTAGTGGACCATATGTAAGTGAAGCGGGAGGGACGAGGATTTTGATCGGTCAAAGTTGAAACCGAGAGCTGGAGCATCAGGACCCACTGTGGAAGGCTAATTTAGATTTAGAGAGTGTGTTAAATATAAAAACCCACAATGTGCACATGAAAAGCACAGTACATTTATAGATATGAATATAATATTAATATAACTGCAGTAAATGTGTCTGAGCGATCACATCAGTCAAAGTATCCAAGCTGGAGGAGCTGTATTCTCTGTCTCCTCTGTGTTTCTGATCAGGATCAGCAGAAGGTCACAGAGGTTTGTAATCACGACCAGCGAAAAAAGGAAGAGATGGTTCACGGCAAAGTCAGAGTGAAAAAGAAGAGGACGACCATGAGAACAGTTCAACGTCTGTCTTCCGCTGAGTTATTCACCACCTTTGAACTTGTGCTTTCACGACATGAATGAACTGCACCATCAGCTGAGACCGGCAGAGCTGCCGTATCACCCTCCCTCCTCGACTGCCTGAGTCCATCCAGCAGCCACAGCACCTGCCAGCACTTCACACAGCTCAAACCACTCCACTGCCCCGCCGCTCGGCCAAGGGCTCTCCACTACACGGCAACAACGGTGCAGGCGGGCGCTCCTTTTGTGCCAAGTTACCAGGGGTGGGGCCGTGGAGGGGAGGCGTCTGATACAACTTGTAATGAGATCTGCCCTGAGCACTGCAGAGTGGCTGCCTGTTTACTGTTGCAAATGAGGTAACGTCGGGAGCGTGCAGACTAATCCTGCAGCCGGGAAACTGTGACATAAAAGTAGCGCAGGGGGGGTGAGAAATGTCGGTCAGTGCTGGTTTGCTGCTGCAGAATTTAACTGTGCAGAGCGTATCACAGGCAGTACGGAGTCAGCAGTGCGTGAAGTCCCTGCAGGGAGTCAGCTCTAACTGACCATGAGCACCAGTGGACCAGACGATCAATGGACACCACTGATTGAAATTCAGACATTCAATAGGCTACTTGTCCCACTTTGGGAAAGTGGAAGAGAGCAATGGTACAAATAGCCTTTGGCCTCGATTTCATCAGAACACTCTCTCCCCAAGGACTTAACTGACACAGATTGACGGATTGATTTAGTTGCAACATTATCATCAAACTCAGTTCACAGAAACATTCACACTAACTCTACTTTTCTTCTTACCCCTGCCTCTAACCTCTGGCCACCTAGGAAGACTGATTCACTGCATTTAATTGACCTACTTGTGCTTTAGCTTTAATTGGCTACAATGTAAATAAAACCCCAAGAAACATCCTGTCTTCATAGTTAAAATGCTACAATTAACTGTTTAGAACACACAGAGCAAATAACCACCACCGTGCGTGCAGAAGAAGACAAAATTTCCTGATAAGACTAGAGGGAGATTTTAATATGTGCAGGCAGGAAAAACTTCTCTTAAAACCCTCCCCCACCCACTCAGTCACATCCATCTCCCCCCCCCCTTCAGAGGGTAGATAGATAGATGATGGTGCGAAGGAGCAAATCGAGACAGGAAAAACGACAAAAGTAAAAGATAATGACCCAAAAAATGTCAAACTGTTTTTATGTGAAGTTGGATTTTGAGTTATTTGCCTGAAAAAGCCACATTTACTCCCACTGCCCTCATTTAAATAGTGTTTCCTCGCAGTCTTACACAGTCGGAACCAGCCACATAATCCTAACCAGGGAGAAATACTCCGCCACATGGGAAATGATGCGTTGATAAATATCCGGCTGCAGCAGCAGCAGCTGATTCTGGATAAACAGAGGAAGAAGGGCCACTAAGTGGTTGGTGTGAGCAATGGAGGCTGTGGTATGAACAGACACCAGGAAAAAAAGAACTATTTAAGGCAAAATTCATAGAAAAGAAAAAACATGGTGTTCATCAAGCACTTTAGCATCACACTTTGTAAGCTTGATAAGATAATTTACCTTTTGAGAGAATCAAGTGTATTAGAAGGTGAATTGATCGCGTTCCAGTTGCACAGGAACAATGTTTACTAGCCATTGTTAGCAAAACCACTTCATAATAACGCACTGCGCTGCATTTCACGCACAGCATCACCGTAACAACACGTCCACAGACAGTAATTGGAGAGTTCTGCGTGCGGACGACACATTTAATGACAGACGTGATAATAAACAGTACAAACTACAGCTTTCACTACTGTCTCCGACTTGAGGGGGCGTTTCAGTTGCAACTTCCGACTCGGGGGTCCCTGAAGGAACGTAACTACCCACACTGTTAATGACAGAGCAGCTTCGGGGGGGGGAAACGCCCTTTAAGAGTCACTGAGGCCTCGTCACCGTCGTGGCTGGTGAGGATAAATTATTGACTCCAGGTTGACACAGGGACAAAAGATGGCCTCCTGAACACGCCGTCTTTGTGCAGAGACCTGAAAGCTCCTCTGTCTGAGCCTCTTCTTCCACGCTCTGCCTCCTCCCTCCTCCCTCCTCCTCCCCCACCCCGGGGCTCCACCCATACAGCTACTGAATGGAAAGGTGCGCCCGCTGCCTGCTCTTACCTCGGTATCTGTTTACTCAAAGCTGCTTTCACTTAAACGAGACGCGCTGCAGCTGCTCCTGTGAGGAGGCTTACAACTAATACACTCACATGTTCATAGACTCTGCGAGTACAGTGCGAGCCCCCCCCCCCTCTCGGCTTCAAAGAGAGGCCTCGCAGCGAGCTCAGGCGCTGGAGAATGCATGTGGTTTGATTAATAGCATTAGCACAGGAAAGACCCGACTACGTCTGATTCCTTCCCATGTGGTGCAGCGAAATTCCTCGGAAACATGCACGCAGATCACCTACAAACCCCCCCTAGGTCGTATACTATTGGATACATGTGACCATAAGTGCATAGTGGTTCCAGACGTGGTCAAGGATCGAGCAGGTTTTTAACCCTGCAATTTTAGCTCCACAGGAAATGCACCTTGACCCCCAAATCCCCTGGTGGGTGTGGAACAGGTCTGGGGTCTCAAGCTTCCAGCAAACTGTGGATACACCAGCAGACTCCAGACTGTGCAGGATGATTATCAATAACACTCCGAATGCAAACTCAGCAGTCAAACAAATTCAAACGGTTTTATTGACCTGTAAGCACAGAGCCAATTTCTGTGTACGTTTCTAAATTTGGAGCGTAAGCCTGAGAAAATAAGCTATTTGCATCAGCGCCCTGGCATTTGGGAGCTGTTCAGATAAGAGCCTGGTAATTGCTCACATTTGACTTTTCAAACAGTGAATTCTAAAAAACCCATGTGCTGTTTGCAGCTTGATGAGGATGAATTATCTTTCACCTTCCTGGAACAAATAAAAGAAGGAAAGTATTCAGGGCCCAGAACTAGAACAACAGCATGAAAATGTTTTCCAAGCCTGAGAAACACTGGGGTTCAAACTTCTCTCTCCTGTCAGCCGGGGAAAGAGGTTGCACAGCAGAAACAAGAGGAGATGCTGTACACTAATTATTATTATTCCGTTGCTAGAAAACAAACCCTCCATGATAGAAAAGTTACAACTAATCCAATAAGTGTTCAGTCATTTCTATTTTCTGATCTGATTTATATAATTAAGATTGTTGACAAAGGTAATTTTATTTTCTAACAAGGCCAAGAGTCGACGTGCGAGAGAGCTTATACATACTACATACTACATACATGCTAACATGCAAATACCATGTTCACCAGTTCGGACTCAGTGCATAAACATGCTAACATTAGCTAGCTAACACTTAAAGGGACACCTGATGCTGGGAATGTGATTAGCTTCGCAGATTTTTTGTCAAAAACCAAAATTGTGACCTGATGATGGCGCTAAATACAAAGTTAAGGGACCACCGACATCATTATAATTCATCCTAAGGGAGACATGGATATCTGCAGCAAATTTCATGAGACATTTCACTCAAAACCCAAAATGCGAACCTCATTGTGACGCTAACTTCAGAAACCATGTAGGTTTGCCCAAAAGTTCGAGGCAATCCATGAAATAGTTGCTGACACATAAAGACCAACCTCACCATCCACACAGCCAAGCCTCTAGCACGGATCAAAACCAAATGATGTTGTTCGCACAGTGAAAGGAACTTTTCCCTCGTGTGTGTAGTAGAACAACTCTCTACAGGATCAATCTTTGTCAGCTGTCACATTGGCTTTTCTTTGGTAAACACCGCCACCAGCTCTCCATCAACAGCCACAGCCACAGCCCAGTGGAGAACAAAACCCCCCCGCCTGAGACGTAGAGTCGGGTTGTGAGCGAGTCACTAGACACAGGTCGGGATCCTCTGACATATCGTCCATCGTCCAGCAGCTTCGGGCTGTGAAGACGAGATGGTTTCCTCCGGACTGAGAGCTTCTCATTAACAAGGTGTTTCGCTTAATTATGAAACGATCGAACCTGACATGTTCACGCAGGATCGACTTACGGACAGAAGAAAAGATGGAGGGGCGGAGGTGGTTAGAAAAGGGAGCTTGTTGATGGTTGTCACAGGTTTGAATTACTGCAGCTGTTGTATTCAAGTGTTTAAAAAGTTTAAATGTTCATGTTTTTGATAGAAATGTAGCTAAGTGTCCTGTTTCAGCTATAAACTGTTATGTTTGAAACTTAGATCTGTTCACTAGTAGACTATTTCTGGGTGATGTCAAATCGTTGAAAGCTATTTTAAGGCCATAACGCTTTCAACAAGATTTGAAACAATACAATTTGCATCTTCATTGAAAAATGTAAAATCAGGGGGTCTCCACCTTTCATCGAACCCAGCAGGATGAGGTGGTGGCACATAACTCTCCCTGTGATGGGGCGGCTGGATGCTCCCCCGAGGCCGGGGTGTCAGCGTGTGACCCCATCAATCTGGACAAACGAGACAGAGCCCGGCCAGCGTGACCGGGGCGGCTGATTGGCTCGCCGGGGGGAGCTCCTGTTGGGATTTACAGTCCACCAGCGCTAACCACGACAGCGAGCGGGCGCGGGGCTGTCAGACCTTTATTAAGATTTCTTTCAATTTCCTGACTTCAGACTATCTCACCGTGCGCGGCAGCCACCCTGACAGATGACTAAGTGACTCCGAAACGGAAACTGAACCCTCTCCCGCCCGTGGAGCTCCACACAAGGTTGCTCATTTCCCTGAAGCGTCTTTGAGTCAGACGGAGGTGCCATCTGAGACGCGAGGTCGATTCCCATTGTTCATCTTCTCCCTAATGGAATAGTTGACTCTTTTCTTTTAAAGTTCGATGAGTTCGATGAGAGGTTAAATAAAAACCCTGATTCATGACTGTTTAAAACTAACCCACCTACAGGAGCTGGTTTGCTTAGCTTAGCATAAAAAGAGAAGAAGAGGGTAAACCAAGCGTGGCTCGGTCTGTAGGTAACAAAAGCTGCACCTCTACAGCTCACGGGCTAACATGACTAACCCCTTTGTTTGGTGCGTTCACTTTGATCTGTGCACGGAGATCTGCTGGTATTACAGCCCCCAGAACTGCGGACCAGACATTTTCCGGACTTTCACATACGAGGAAACGCAGCAGGAGATTGTTCGGGGTCGGACACAAAACTACACAACACAACGAGAGAAGGTCCAGAACATTCAGGAGAGCAGTGGCGCCTGGTTGAAAGAGGACATGAGATTTAAATTCCGCTGCAGAATTATTGTGTTTTTGTTTACAGCACATCAACAATGGGGTCGGCTCTCACGCATCTTCTACGTGTATTTCTCTTTTCGTGTCCGTCACATGTTAGAAACATCATGAACACGCCCAGTTGCAGAGTTTTTCCTGCTGTATTCTCACATGCGCTCACTCAGACATTTTTCAGAACAAGTTCCTGAATTTCAGTGAACGTCTGAAAGCAGCTTCAGAGAGTGATATTAAACTGATCATCTAATTGGCTTTGACATCAGCTAACACGTCACAAAGTCTGTGGGCTGAAAGGATGGAAAACAGCCCGGGACAGCCAGACAGTTAAAAACAGTGTCTCACTCTTCTGTGAGCTCATGTTTAATGAAAAGAAGCAACATTTCAGCACATAAGGCCTTCATCAGGGTAGAGATCAGACAAACACAGAGAGAGAGAGGGGGGGATTCATTCTTTTCTCCCTGCTTTGTCACCGTCCGTCTGTGACGCGCTCCGTCTTTTGTTGCTATAGCGCTTGTGCAAGGTGCATCATGGGAGCGGAGGAATCCGATGACGGGAAGCATTTTTGCGAGGTGGTCAGAGCTGACATTACACATCCTATTATGCAATCTGGTAAACAGCTGCAGTGCTGGAACCGGCCAACTGCAACGTCACAGTCATTCATGAGTTGAGTCAGTTTCCTGGCGACTGAAACCTGTCAGATACCGTGACTTAATAACTCCTGGGGCACACAAAACAGAACCAGGCTTGTTGTTTCTTCCTGATAATCAGTATTTCAGTTTATTTTCTCCAGAGGCAGTGACATTTCGTAAGATGTAGGTCAGGGTGTTGGGCTTGGACGCCCAGAGAGCGCTGATAACTCAGTGTGGAGGGGTGACGAGTCCAATGACTGATTCGCTTAGTGGGCATTTCCTGTATATCAGTCACAAGACAAGTTCCTACTGAACACACAGACTTTGATTACACCCCAAAACAATTAAGTCATCGGGTTAAATGAAGAGTCACGTCATGTTTCATTATTTCACTCGTCACAGTCTACGTCTGTCAGAACTGATCATTTCGAGACACTAAAACAAGAGAAGAGGGTTTTTTTTGGCAGAGGTGAGCAGATCACGGATGTTATCTATGACCTGGCTTGTTCAGTCGGAGCAGGGGAATGTGGGTGTGGGTTGGGAGTGTTTGGGATCACGGAGGTTGGGGTGTGGGAGATGGGAAGTGAGAGGCGGGAGGTTTCCAGGCAGCACCCGATCCAAGGTACTGCAGCTTTTATCCTTATAAGGACAAACCTGGACAAATTAGCTACAGCAGTTAACACCTGAACGCCACCTTCCAGCTACCAAAACTGGAAACTGTGCTCATAAACAGATGTGGCGTGCGTTTGCTTGTTTGTTTATCGGTGGTGGGACAAAGTTCTGCTTTGCGGGGAAACATGAGCGAGCCGGCGCTTTAAGTAACCTCCAGCATCGTGTGGCTGAGACACCTGGGTCTGGAAAGACATTAAGATTCCAAGATCAGAGGATAGCAGCGCCTTTATACCTGAGGGGTCAGGTTAGGACTTGCATCGGACTCAAAATATTTGAAGCACTCTCTGACAAGCTGAGTCTGTAGGCAGGAAAAGGGAATTGCAAAACGGGGCCTGTGACAAAGTCCTCACCTATACGCAATATGTGCTTCTCTACTTTATTTGGTATATGCTACCATTAAAGTCCAAATAAAGAGACTTTAACGGGTTTAAAGAAGTAAAAAGCACCGACAGTATTGTTTTCTCTGAGAGTCAAACAGGATCTCAAGTGTTTCCTGCCCAATTATCACTTCTTGACAAATAAATTAATGGTGTTCACGTAGAGAAGCTGAATCAAGTGTAGTTGCACGTCCATGATTTCTGATTTCTGCACTTTTAAAGCAAAAACACACCAACGTCCATCTTCTGCTATTTCCTCCTCCCTCTTGTTTATGTTTTTCAGGCCTGTTAATTCTATTTCAGCACTAAATGAACCAGCCATCATCTAAAGGCCCAACGAGGCCCCTCCAGGAGGTTGTTTGATGCCTTAAGACACTAAACAGATCAGAAGAATACATAAAGACGATGGTTTTCTCGAGGGGGGGAACATTGTCTGCTCATCAGCAGGAGCCTGGGAGGAATTGTGGTGTGTGTGTGTGTTATCCCTGTTTGTGTGTGTGACAGTTGACCCTCCCTGAGGCTGAGGACAGAGTTCAGGTTGCTGTCCTCTCAGTCAGCCTGTGAGTGTCTATAGTGTCTCGTCAGATCTAAGAATAACCACTTATCTATTCTCTGAGGAGAGGAACAGATGAATAAAACATTGCTGCTGTCTGCGGGACGATGAGATCGATGAGGGTCGTCCTCAGGAAAGTGTGTCACCCTGACATAGCTCTGTGATCCCGGCTGGATCCAGAGAGGATGTGTGAACTCAGCTATCAGGTGACGATGGCTCCTTGAGCAACCTTTATCTCTGTTGGATGAAATGCTTTTAGACTGAAAAGGCAGGAGAGAAGTAGAAGCAGCAGATAATGTGAGAGGGAGCCCAGTCTGCTGTTCACACCTGACCTCGGCCCTGCATACCTTCCCTTTATTCCCCCATGATTTGCTTTCGCCCGGTAGCAGCCTGCCGATGACATAATCCAGGAAACTGGGAGCCCGGAGCTTCACAGAGCAAGAGAGAGAGAAACTTGGGGAAAAAGTTTTTCCAACTGTGAGCGAGAGGGGCCGATTATTACCATTTTTGGGCACGCTTGCTCCCATGCAAGCCCAGCCCAAACCACAGCGCTTACTCAGATTCCACAGAGCTTTTTTCTTCCCCCCCCTTTTTTCTTTTTTCTCGAAGCGGAGGAAAAGTATGGGGAGTAGTGAAGAGAGGAAGAAGGGAGGGAGAGAGAGAGAGAGAGAGAGAGAGAGAGAGAGAGAGAGAGAGAGAGAGAGAGAGAGAGAGAGAGAGAGAGAGAGAGAAGTAGCACCCCTTCTGGAAACAGACCATTCATACTCTAGTGTGGAAAAAGAGCAGCAGCTGTGGGACGCGTGGAGGAGATCTGGGCTTGTTAGGACAATATATGGATGTGTTGCAGGCAGCTCTGTGCAAGGGGGGGGGTAACCCTTTGCATGCCGGGTAACGAGGCTCACGTTCATGTAGGAGTTAACAGATGAATGAATTAAACTTTCGGACTCATCAAGACACAACCAAAACTATATATTTGCACCAGAAGAAGTCAGAGGTTTGGTGCGGAATCTGTGCGTAAAAGCGCCAAATATGTACAGTGAAGGGGGGTTTGCGACCCCCCCACTCCTCACTCACACGGACACACACGCCATCCCCTGCTTGTTAAGCGTGGTCTAATCCACGTCGCATCACAAACCAAATGACAGGAGGGCTCAGTCACACTCACACACACACACACCATACGCAGTGGAGCGCATGGCTGACATCTGTTGCTCTGGAAAACGTGGGGGCGTCCAGTCCAGTTTTTAATTGTTTTTTTTCGTACCCCCTACCCCCCCTTACTTTACACTTCTCCTCCCTCCACCCCTCTATTCCTCCACTTATTCTTCTCCTCCTCCTCTTGCTGCTGCTGCTGCTGCTGCAAAGATAATGGGTGGGCCTCCTCTTCCTCCTCCTCCTCCTCCTCCTGCTGCATGCATGTAATTGCTGCTGGGCTACAGGATATTTCATAACACGATACAGGATGTGACTGAGACCCAGTGCGCGTAAAGAAGAAGAAGAAGAAGAAGAAGAAGAAGAAAAAAACTTTTGCAGCTCAAGTATGAGAGAAATAATGATGAAGATGAAGATGATGATGCGTAAAGTTAACAGCTGCTGTTGCCTGAGCTCGTGGATCAATCGATGCAGTCAAAGTGTTCCGCCACAGACCCCCTCATCCATCTATAATCATGATACTAGTAATAATAATAATCAGCTTTATTATTAGTAGTAGTATTATGATGATCTCCTGCAGCCACCGCACTTCCGCGCCGTCCCACCCGGAGGTAGAAGGAAGTAACTCACCTTTCTCTGCTGCTTCTCCCAGGCAGGATCCAGCAGGAGATCCCGGTCCCAGTCGTCCTCCTGGGGCATGTACTTCTCATCATCGTCATACTGATCCATAGTACGCGTGTGTGTGTATGAAGCTTAATGTGTGTGTGTGTGTGTAGATGGAAGAGAGACGCGCTCGGCTGGTCTGGTCCGTCCCCCGGTTCCTCGGCGAGGTGATGTTGGCGCAGCGGTGTGTCAGCTCCGCTCTGCTCCGCGCGCTCACGTCGGTGTGTGGATGAAATTAACGGTCCACCCCCGGCTCCTCTCTCTCTCTCTCTCTCTCTCTAGCTCTCTCTCTCTCTCTCTCTCTCTCTCTCTAGCTCTCTCTAGCTCTCTCTGTTTCTCCGCTCTCTGTTTCTCTCTCTCCCTCCTTCTTTTCCTCTTCCTCTCTGCGCTCTGCTCTTCGCCCAGCGGGAGAACAGCCACTCGTCGGTGGGCAGGTCCAGTGTCGAGGAGCGACAGACGCAAAAAACTTCGCCTCAGACAAATTGAATGGATCAGCGAGGGGAGGAGGGGGGGGGGGCGGCGTGTGATTCGACGGCCCCGTGCCTCAGGACCCGTCCCCCCTTCAAGCGGATTGGCCGGTTCGCCTGTCAGTGCCGAGGCTTTGGCGTAGGTTGATCCGAACATCTTGACTGAGAGGATACTTAGGAAGCGGTGGGAGGCAAGCAGAGGCCCGTGGAGCCAAGTGGGCCCCCCGATGAAAGCATGTGGCCCCTGAGCTAAGGCTGACGTTTTTACATTCTACAGGTTCTCACAGATCCACTGCAGGTGGATGCACAACATGAATCTTGTATGTTAAAGGGATAGCTAACTTTACTTTATAAATATAACGTGCCTCCATACTGCTCGTGTGGTTTCATCCAAGTGTCCCTAAGCCCCGACATTCATATTCGACTGGGAACGAGGTCATTTACACGTGTGGCTACGTCCGCTAGCTTAGCCACTTCTGGTTCATTTCTTAGGTCAACTATCCCTTTAATGTGTCTGTTTCACTTATACTTCTTTCCGTCCTTTACGTTGGGATGTTAGGGAAGACATCCACTAGAGGGCGCAAACACTCGAGCGAAGGTGAAGGTAGAACTATTGGCAACACTGCCCCCTAGAAGTTTCAGCGGTGCTGCTCCATTTGGTCCGTCTCTCGCCGTATCCGTGGGATTTCAGGAATGTACGAAGGCTCTGAAAATGGCTTTAATCACAAGTAGTTGACAGTTTAATGTGCTGAAAAAAATCATTTAAGACAATAACAGCAACATGGTGGTTTAATAAAACCACACATGAACCAGCTGACTGTTTATCCTGTGTGGAAAACCTGTTACTTTGGTAGTACAACACAAAGTATTAACTTGTGTATTGCTGTTTTCATTCATCTGTAATATACCGGCTTTATTTCTGGATAGTGGGAGGAAGTGAAGAGGCGTCATCCATCTTTATTAAGTCTTTGAAATAAACCCATAAACAGGTGAAATTATTACCTCTTTGGCAGATGTGATAATAATCTAAAGATATGATATATAACAGTTAATCGTTCACATGAGCCACTTTCCTGCACTGAGGAATAATTACTTTCCCTTTACAATTACTCAGTTTGAGTAAAACATTTGAGTGTTTCCTTCCTCCTACAGACACCGCAGATGTCCATTCAAAAAGAGAAGTGAGCTCCTGTAAACATGTGAAGCGATGGCCAGGTCCGTCTGCCTTGTAAGGTAAACCGGCTCTCTCTATTCTCTCTCTCTCTGTCTCACACACACATTCACACAAACGCACACACACACATACACAGAGAGCAGGAAAGATGCCGACACGGGATAGCCCTGACAGTCAGGAGAAAGTGGAGCGCTCTTCCATATATGGACAAACTTCCAACAGTGGATGTTTGGGAAAGTGATGTCACAGACGGGGAGCAGACTGCCAGCTCACTGCCTGCTCGCTGGTTAGAGGCGGCTGAGCAGAGGAGCTGCGAACACAGAGCGACGGCAGCTCCGTGGTGATGAGCGTCCACTGTACTGTCCTCCGATAAGACACCATTTATGAACTTATATGATAATTCATGAATAACAAGATGAGAAATCATTTACTAATGCTTTTGTATATAGGCTTGACATTGGACTGTAACTTAAAGGTTCAGTGTGTAGAGTTTAGTGACATCTAGTGGTGAAGGGTCACATTGCAGCTGACTACCCCTCACCTCTCCCTTCCCTTTCAAACAGGAGAGAGAACCTGTGGAAGACTTCAGTTTTCATAAAAACTACTGGTCTACTGTAAAAAACATGGCAGCCTCCGTAGAGAGGACCCGCTCCCGATGTAAATATAAATTATTTAAATATAAAGTATGTATACAAAGGCTCATTCTAGGGTAAAGAAAATGATTAGTAAAATCATCCTCAATATTTTATTTTCAATTTCTACCAATAGATCCCTTTCACCTAAATCGTATTATTAGAAATAGATTAGAAACAGCTGCAGGAAATCTGCACCAAAATCCATTTGTAAGTATGGTTTTAACAACCTGGCAACACAAATAGTGCTATAAAAGGATTATTAATAAATCAAAAATTACTTAAGCTTATAATCACAAAATGTTTCCAGGTTGATGATAGACGAAAACCAGAAGTAGCTGACTGCCCATTGTTAGTAATTTGTCTGGTGATGTACTTTTCCATTAGCTAATTAACCTGCAGTCCTTTGAAAAACTAAGTGATTCATTAAATCTACTATTAAATTGTGTTAATTAGAAAACAACTGGCGACATCTAACAAAACTCATTATATGTGCTATTATTCTCATTTCATCATTCAAATATATAGGTTTCTGTCATTCTAGTTCTTTTCACACTGATCTTTGTTCAAGTGTTAGTTTTCCCAGTAAGTTTTGTTTTATTTAGTCTTTTGATTATATAAAAATGGAGTGACAGGTCATGATTGACAGCTGAGACTGACTCCATCTTCCATCCAGGATATTCTGGCTTCATTTTTGGACAGTGGGAGGAGGTGGAGAGGCATCGTCCATCTTTATAAACAGTCTTTGGGCTTGACCATCATTAGGCACTGAAAGTCAGGATGTCAGGGTATCGCCCCAAAGTCAGTAGGATTTTGTCTGTATAAAGAATAAATGCCTGTTCCATAATTTCATGGCAATCCATCCAATATCAGTGGATACATTTTCAGTTTAGACCCAAGTGCTACATGGGCCAACTGACCTGAAACCAATGCTGCTAGCGTGACTAGAAATCCTTCTAAATATTAATTTTGTCTTCAATTTGTCGATTCTTTTTCTATCGTCTACGTCTTTCGTTAATTTCTGCAGCGTCCGTGATGTAATTTCAACGCACAGCCTGCAGGACCTGTTAAAACCTAAATCAGATCCACACAGAGCAGCACCAGGAGCTCTAATTGGCCGGCTGACAAATCATCCTCTCAAAGCGGAGAATGACGGCTTACTAAACGCATGAATCAACTCATTATAATCAACCACTGAAATGTGTATAATTGTTCTGGTGACACACTCCAGTCTGCACGGCTCGGCCTGGGTAGACGGGAGAGTCTCTCCTCGGCCCAGCTACATGACGTCAACACGATACTATTCAGCAGAATCCCAGAATATCTGGGGAAGAGTCAGTGGTGCGGAGACGTTCAGCTCTGCGTTCTGAGGCCCGCGGGTCATGTGAAGAGCTGGTGCGTCGGCTCGCTCTGGTCTCTGGCAACTTCCCAAGGTATTCCAGTCATGTTGGGAGGGGAATTCTTAAATAGTTGTCCTCGCTTTTAAAGCTGAGCCATGTATGGGATAGTGCTGAATAACCTTGATAATCCCATTAAATTGTACATGTGTTTGGAGCTGTGGTGAAACAAGTCGAGCCAAAACACCATCTGGGACTAAGAGGAACATACAGTAGACATGGAACAAGGAATGTGACAACTCACTCTGCAAGGAGAGTTCAGCTCTTTTAGAAAATATCACAGCAGTGTGGAGGGGAACAGCTTCAACTGGAGGCTCAAGGGTCAAGGATCTGATTTAAAACTCATAGAATCTTGGCTTCAGAAAACTCCACCGAGCTTAAACATCAAAGTGTGTTTGTAGGTTTTGTGAAGTACTACAGCAAATATAAAATGTTGTGTATCCCATAAATATCCCCAAAATGAAGCAGCTTTCTGTTGTTATGCGCCAAAGGTTTGGAAACAAACTCCCACCACACATCAGATAGTTTTAAGAAACAACTTAAGACTTATTTCTATGAGCATATCGCCTTTATTTTATACCTTTTAGTAGTTTTATGCTTTTACCCTAAGATTGGTTAATTGCGAATATGTTCTTATTGATCTAACTTATTTCATGTCTGTAACTTTAGCAGAAAACAACAGCTCTCGATGTGAGAATCTGATTGAGAACGGGTTTTTGGGCTTTTAAGAGGCTGAAAAAGTTCTGGTGTCACCTCAGAATCCAATATGATCCATCAGACTAAACCAGTGGACGTCCTCAAGGGTTCCTCCCTGTTGAGTGTGACCTACAGTAAGAGGGAGAACACACAACCTGCTAACCTTCCCTGAATAAATACAGATAAAAACCTCCATTGCTGCGTTCACTAATGAGTGCCAGTCTCCTCCGATGTGACACTTGAGCTCTGTGGGCAAACAAACGTGACTTGATTCCTTCTTCAGGGAATTTGTAAAATTCGACTCGACACACTTTTTGATTGATGCCCCAGCTGTAGAGCAGTATTGTTCCCTGTGAACGCAGCCGACTCTCTGCATCTGTAGCCTGTAATTAATCATTAAGCCGTGTGCAGCCCAGCAGGCGCACTCCAGTCAGAATGTAAACAAGCCCGCAGCATACAATATCCCTATTTGAATACGTGTCCTGGGGGAGGGATGGGGGTTAAATGAAGGGTGTCTACTTCCTGCAGATAAGTGACAGCCTCACTGAGAAGTTCTAAGAAGTCGAGGAAACTATTTTGACAAGAGAGCTGTGCAAACAACTCGATTAACCCTCAGCTACATGTCTGCCTGCCCTCAGATTACCACTTCACCGCCATGGGCTGTGTTTTCTTTCGGAATCATTCCTCACGACTGCCTGTGAGTCTGCTTTGTCTGGCAGAGGAGGGCCGTCGTGCAGGTGGAGACAACGGGCATGGCAGCTTCCTCACAAACCAGTGACATCATAGACAGTCACCACGCTCCCAGGGAAACTGAGGAGGAGAGCGTCTCCGTCCATTTATGGTTGTTCACCTCATCGCAGGTCAATACCTTGTCTGGTGTTGTTTTACTTTAAAAAGGGCATTGATATCAACCCGTTTGACGTCAGAGCTTCATAACAAACACGCAGATATCGATCTAGTGTCAATTACGAGTCCAAAAGGAAACATGATGAGTTAGTTGATTAATCAATTGTTTTAGAATGAGATATATTTCAATTTATTTTTGTTCATCCAGAACAGTTTTGACAATCAGACAGAATATTTTGTTAAATGAGAACTTGGTCTCGTCATCTGATCAGAATGTTTTTATACCAATTTGCTCATTTGTTTCTTTTTTAAATCAGCTTTTCAAAATAAAAGGGGTTTGTACAGAATCATCTTGTGTTGTGTTACAAATTAAATAACATTTGACATGTTCTAAGTTGTAAACACTACCCAGATAAACTGCTTTAACTAGACTTAATATGTAAAATGAATGATTGAACTTTAGTTGACAACCACCACCTGCTGCACTTTGTGTTCTGCAGCTTTTCAATGATATCACACTTATCTTCCTCTGCAGCAAAGGTTTGACCAAACACTATGAAATTAATTAATTAGATTCCTCCAAGTCCAATTTTCCTTGTGATGATTTTGCTTTGTAGAATACAACATTTATTACCATCTATAATTCTCTGACAACTGAGGGATATAATTAGGAGCAACCAAATGGACCTTGTTCTGTCAACTGATTGAAATAAATGTTTACACAGAGGCCTGAGACTTTGGGTATTTAATTATACGCATCGTCCTCATCCATCCAATTTTCAGAGGTGGATCAACTCTGAAAAGAAACTTGTTTATTTCTCACTAATGTTGAACTGTTCTCATGACATGAACTCCAGAAAATGTCCGGAAAATTGAGTTTGGACATTTTCCTGAGTTTGTCTTTCACAGCTAAACGCAGCAGGAGATTGTCCAGTTCAGACACGTTCACAACAACAAGATAATATCCAGAACACGTAGGCGAGGGGTGGAGCCTGGGTAGAGCAAGCAAGAGGCAGGCGATGACAGATAGATTCCCCTGTAGAACTCATGAAAAGCTCTTGAACCTGGTTGTCTTTCCAATTTGACATCAAAGATGGTTTCTGGATTTAATCAATACAATATTTTTGCTCTGGTTGACAATGGTTGCTCAGGCGTCACGGCCAGATGAGCAGGCTTCACATTTACTTCACGGGAAGTTGAGGCTGTGTTGCCATGGCAACTTGGTCGTGGAGGCTCCGCATCTGCAATAAAAATGACTCGAGATAGAAAAAACATTTCATCACTCAAACAGTTTTGTGAATCAGCAAGTCCTCAGGAAGAAGACGGTGCGTTGTCACTGGAGAACAAATTAGTCTTTAATTGCAAGGAAACAAAAGCGAGCTGGCTTGTAATGGCGCCCAGGGGCTGGATAATGAGACAAAAAGAAAATTGGTATGCAAGACAATGAAAGCATCATTTCAATGCACAGATTAAACAAATGCTGCTCCTTAGGATTTCTATGGCGACTCAGTCAATTCTTCAGGCACCCTGAAGCAGTCACAGCCGAGAACCTCTTAAAAATGACAATAAGCTCAATCAGATTTACGCTCAGTGTGAAACCGTAGAAATTAAAACTCTGCAAAGCCTTTTTACTCAATAAGAGATTTTCGTAATGGTTGGAAAAGCTCCAAATCCTGGGAGGAGCTTTCTGCAACCACCAGAGCGTGACTGAGAAAAAACCCACTAACGCCGCATGAAAACAAATGATGAGCCATTGCAGTTCACTTAAAATACCATTGTTAGCAACAATATTTACCGTTTGTTTCATACTTCCCATCTTTTAACGTCATCTATGGTTTGACCTAAAGAACGATGACACTCAAATTCTTTTTGTTCTGAAACAAAAATTAACCACATCGTCTTTTTTTTTAAAAGTTGCTTAAGGTTTTCTGCTCATTAGCAGCACAAGCTCAAACGTGTCACATGACAACAAGACACAAAATGAAATCGCTGAGTTGTAAAAACCCATAGAAAACCCACTTCCAAATTAGGTCCGTTAACAAATGATTTCCTTCTGGGATGAAAAGAAAATAGTTCATTATGTTTTTAATTTCTTTTCTGAGGGTGAGGAGCCTGACTCTCCCTCTTCTGAGCCCTTGTGAGTCCGTTTCAGAGCCGGGCCTTTTCCTCTCTGTGGCCTGGTGTCTTCAGGTGTGACGTCAGTCTCTCCGTCGGATTCTGAGGAGACACACAGGGTCTCGCTCATGTATGAAGCCACAGTCCGGTGCTGCCCGTTCACTCCAGTGCTCCGTCGGCTCTTGGAGTTACGCTCTGCAGCTGCTGAGCTGCTACACGCCTCTCCACTGTCGGAGCTGTCCAAAACAAAGTCTGTCAGAGTCCTCGCTTCAGTCCTGTGTCCGTCCAATGTCCTGTCACTCCCCTCCTCATTCTCCTGACTTTCGGGGGTCATTACTGGGCTTGAACACACAAAGTCAGAGGGGCTCAGACATTTTTCCTCCTCTCCGTTGCCACCACTCTGGGGCTTGATTTGGAGAGATTTTTGTACTTCTGACGAGGAAGAAGACAGGTCCTCGAGGGAGATTGATGGGTAGCTGCAGGAGTCAATGGCTGAAAACAAAGCCTGTACAGACTCAGGTCGATACCCCGCTCTGGAGACCACACTCATGCGCCGTCGTCTCATGACATTGCGCCGCCTCACCGCGCTGCGCCGCTCCTCGTCATCACTGCTCGAGCTGGAAGTGGACGTGGAGGAGCTGGAGGCTCCGGCGGGGAGTGAAGGGGAGGAGGCGGGGCTGGACAGCGTGGAGTTGTCCCGGGGGCTGGGGGAGCGAGGCCGGGGCATGGGGTCCAGCCAAAACCCACTCGAGTCTGAGTCTTCGTTCACCAGAAAGCCGGACTGTGGCTGCTGATTCCTGCTGCGTCTCCTTGGCTGCTCCTCTTCCTCTTCCTCTGCTTCTGCCTCTGCCTCTGCCTGGGTGGGCTCTTCCCCTCCTGAGGCCTCGGGTCCAGCCAAAGAGGAGGACGACGAGTTATCTGAGTCACTTGGCTGAACAGCAGGCGGGGCAGCGATAGGAGGCGCTGGCGTGGGTCGTGTAGTAGTGCGACGTCCGCGGGCGTGAAGCTGCATGATGGCCTCCTCGCTCAAGTCGCTGTCGGAGTCTGAGCTCCAGCCCTCGATCTCTCGACGCACCAACGAGTCAAAGAACGCCATCATGCGCGGGTCCTCCTGGATGGACTGGCTGACGTAGTCATGGGACAGACCGCTGCCACTGTTGAGCACCAGGCTGATGTACTCCTCATGGGTATAGAGGCTACGGGATTTGTCCTCCACACGCCCCTCCAGGTCACCAAGACTCTCAGGCTGCTGGTAGGGACTCCACACCTGCATGGATGGAAAACAATGGTGGAATGAGAAGTGGAAGATACAAGGAACAGATTAAAAAGTTGGACGGAACGAAAGAAAAATGGATGGAGAAACAATGAGAAGCCAGAAGGGAGAGGGTCAGTTTAAAGACTGTCTGTTCTTCTGAACACCTGGGCCTGTATCATCTTTCACTCTGTACAGTCTAATGTACAAAACAGAGCTTGTGTTACTGTACTGACACAAAAGAAGAAAAAGTCTTTGTCGTCTTCAATGGAAATAAAAAACGACTTCTTCTACTAAATTTAATTTTTGACAATGTTAATGTTGAATTACATATTCTTAGATTCCCACAGTTAATACAACACTGATCATTGCCTGTGGACTTCAGGGTTAGAACACGTTAAAATGCATTTCAGACATTTGCCAATCTGCCTATTTGAATAAATGTAATCTTGCATCGTTTACATTCATACTAGTTTCCTGTTCTGCTTTTGCATAAACACCATAAACCGTCCACAGACTAAAGAGCAAGAATCCAGGAGCAGGAATAGGAATCCTGTCACCTACAGGTTGTGTTTATACAAAAGAAATGAGGTACCGCTCATAAACACTGGTAAAAAAACATTCCAGAGTAGATATTTCAAATGGAGACACTATTTAGGCTTTTAACCATTTAGACGTAAATAAACGTAAATTAAAACGACACCTAAAAGATGTTCATGTATTCACCTTCCAATTGATAGAAAGACTTTTGGGTCCCAGTGTTTCAGTTGGGTTAATGTGCTGATGTGAGGTATTTTATTTAACAATAATAACAAGGCTCCATCAGACTTTCCACTGTGTCTATCTGAACTGCCCTGAAAAGGACATCTGAGTGTTTGGGAACGATTACTGATAGTAAAACAGCATGTGTTACGTTTCCTTCAGCACTGGCAAAAACAGTGAGTCAGCCGAAAATTGGTGAGACGTGAACTTTAAATGTTCCCTGGATTATTTATAAGGTCAGGATCCAAACTGTGACTCAGAACTTGTACTGAATAAGACTCGTAATACATCAGTCGTGCTGTGATAAACCCTAAATTTAACTGTGTAATATATCAATGTTAGAGCATGGTCAGAGCATTGGGGCCAAGCAAAACAAAAACTTTTCATTTTAAGAATAAAGTCAAAATGTCAAGAATAAAGTTAACTCTTCTGGTCCATTAAAGGAGTGACTGACTCTGACCTCTTCTGTCTTTTTTTGCTTAACACTCAAATAGTCAACAGATAAACAAAATAAAACATGTTGTTGTCTAATTAATCTTGAGCTACAGTTCAAGCTTTAGCTTTGATTTACTTTATAGGCGTATAAATCCATTTCCGTTTGATTCCGGTTACTTTAGCCTGCTGAGACTTTAGACCGACTGGCTCTGCATCACAGCCTGGCTCTGCTTTAAAAAAAACTCTCTGAGGAACCATCCCCGTCTCCCCATGACCCAGTTTCAGAAAAGTGACCAACATTATCTGTTACAGGCGGCAGTCAGTGGTAGAGGAAATCCGTCTTTGCTCATTCCCGGCTCCACAGGGGGAAGTCAGAGCTCGTTCAGTTGCCGTGTGGTGTCACTGGAGATCAATGTCTCACTTAGTGGCACATCTACTGTCTCAACAACTGAGGACACTGACAACCCAACGTTCGACAGTCCACTTAAAAAACTATTTCTCTAACCACAGCATCTAAAGTCTAAATCCATCTACTCCTGCGGCACTTTTAGATAAAGAAAAAATGCATATAACACATAAGAGGAAAGAAAGAGTGAAAAAGCATCATATGTGTCCTTCACTAACCTTGATGACCTTCTCCACACCGGACGAGCAGATCATGTAGGTGTGAGGGTTGAAGCGAACCTGGTTCACGATGGAGCGGTGGCCTTTCAGAATCATGAAAGCCCCGTTCACCACACGACCTGCGCCTCCTGAGAAGTAAACACACATCGCAGGTTTTTTTATTCAATGCGATACAGGCAGAATCAAAATAAATATAAACTCAGAGTCCCAGAAATTAAAAGATATACGGACGAGGATTCATGAAAAAGAAACACAAACATTCAACCTGTTTCTGGACCTGAGAAATGTGAAAATACTGCTGGTGAAATTAAACAGTCCCAACAGCAGTAATGTAATCCTCAGAATATGCCATTAGTCTGACACAGAATAGGCCCAGTGAGTGCACATATTTTCAGTGTGAGTAACTCTGGGGAAAATAAAATCCAGAAATGTGTCAGGTGGTGCCACAGAGCTGCACACGACCACATTCTTGGATTGCTGCATTCCCCAAAGTAATTAGTACGAATAGACTTAATTCTTACGTTTCTCTGTATTTAAGCTTGATTTTTAGTTTGGTTTGAGCAGGTGAACACACTCAAACCTGACAGATAGTTCATGCAGTTTAATACAAATCATAATTAAGAGTTAAAATGGAAAGAATCATGCCTGGAAAATATATTGTGTCCAAATGAACTGAGGGCAAACCACAGTCTGGGCTGAGGCTCTTATGTTAAGAACACAGAGGAGTCTATTATGCTTCAGATTGTGGTTAAAACCTACAGCGACTGAAATCGGGTTTGTTTTTGCCTGACGCTGACGCCACTGAAATCTTTAACCTTGCAGCATGAAAAGGTCACGAAAACTCAAACAAGCTCCTTTTCAGTCATGGGACGTGTGTTGAGCAGCTCCACTGACGATGAACAGAGTGAACTCACACAAACCAGACACACAAAGGAAAACCAAGGGAAATATCCCACTATTCTTCAGAGTAGACACAAGAAAAGTAACTGTCTGATGTTGGGATATATTAATGAACTTCTTTTGTCATGTGAAGTTGATTCATTGTCCGAGTACAGGGTTTCTACAGGTTTTAACAAGTTAAAAGACTTCTTAAGACCACAATGAATGAAATTTCAAACCTTTGTAACGAAGGACAAGAAGGAAAATCTGAATCCCATTATCAGTTACGCATTCCCATAATTAAAGATAAGATGAAGTAGAGAATAAACCCGGTCGATAACTCACCTGCTTCTGGATTCTTTGGGATTCTCCACATGTAGAGGTTGAAGTCATCGGATCCAGACAGGATGTACTGCCGGGTCAAACAGGGATATTTACAGATTAGATTTTCTTTGACAACAGAAAAATAAATGTTTACATATATATCACAGTTCACAGTGGGGGAGGTAGATCCTTGGGTTGGAGGTCTTTCCAGATTAGTCAGTCTCATAACCTGCTCTTGACGTGACATGACAATCTGACCCAACACAGTTCCTGCTCCTTGTCTCAACCTTGGGAACAGATGGTTCCACTTAAACCTGTCGCCGACGGCAAGTTTGGACAGGTGGGTGACGTTTACTCTTATAGATACAGATGTGGTAAAGCAATTAGAAGAAAAACTACAATTACCACCTTACAGTTGTACGTCTCTGCCTGTCGACCAGTTAAAGGTCCAGTGTGTTAAAGTGATCCATTTAATATAAAATAATCCTAGTGAGGTTTTCACGAGTGTGTGATCATCTAAATTGTTGTTTTCTTTACCCTAGAATGGGCCTTTATATTTAAATACTTTATATTTAAATACTTTATATTTACATCGGGAGCGGTTCCTCTCTACGGAGGCCGCCATGTTTTGTACAGTAGCCCAGACGGGACAAACTAAACATCTTTTGAGTTTTTATGACAACTGAAGGCTTCCACAGGTTCTCTTTCATGTTTGGAAGAGAAGGGTGAGGTGAGGGGTATTTGCCACTAGATGTCACTAAATTCTACACACTGAACCTTTAATTTTCCGACCGTAGACTCTATATAAAGATGGACGACATGACAGCTCGCCAAAAGTGAAGCCAAAACATCCTGATCGCAAACCTGGTGGCTGTGTCTGCCTGCAGCATAACCCTAACCCATAAACCACGCCTCCTCCATGTTAGCAGATGGGACATAAAGAATTTTGAGTGTTTAAAGCAGCGTCTTGTGCTGTTTAGTAATTTGTGAGTTTAACTCTTTGACCAAATTCAACTCACATTGACAATTGAGTTAATTAGCATTGGGTGGGAGGTTGATTATGCAGTCAATGCAATTATATTCATGAGAAGAAACCAGCATATTTTCCTTTTAAGAAAAATACATTTACCTGCCTTCTCCTCCTCTGTTCTGCATATTTCCAGAATGTTTTTTGAGCCTTGTTTGACCATCTGGATGCATATTTCTATTAAATCATGTGGATTTGTTTTGAGGCACCGTCTTGTGGGCTGACACCGTGTCAAGATGTGGAGTATTTTTCTGCCAATGATTTAAACAAATGTCTTCAATTTCCATCTGCAAATATTCTGCTGGTCTCTGTGGCTGCATTTATCTTTTTTCTACCCCCCTTATTCTAAATGGTTTGTGTGAAAAATAGCAATATGACTTCATCTAAAAAAATTTCTGCAGCGATAATAAAAAATCCTCAAACTGCAGCTCAGACCAGTTCAGCTTCAAGACACATGAACCCACTCTGATGTAAACACCTGTGTGCTCAGCCTCAGGTTCCCAGAGGACACGTCAAGTAGGAATGTCACACCAGGAACGCCCTGGCTTCTTTCCCTTCTATCAATTCCATCTGATATAAGCTCCCACTCTGCACCACGGCGCTCGCACCATAGTGAGAGAATCCTCTAGTAGTTGTGGTTGTGTGTCTGTATAAAGAGGTTTGTGAGAGTGTTGTGAGATCAGGGCTGAGAATTCTGGATAAAGCTCCTTCTTAAACAAATTAAATGATCTCACAGCTTCTCCTCTTCTCATTTCCTCTAAACTCTACTACTATACCTGACATGTACGTTCTTATATATTGGCATGAAGGTCCTAATGGTTCTTGATTTGAGTTTTTGTATTAAACTGGATGGGCGGGTCTCAATGCCGCTAAATATTTCTCACAACCCCTGCAACGGAACTGTAGGCGGTTTTTCACTGCCCATAAATGTTTATACAATATGTTGAGGCAGCAGGAGCAGGTGGTATGAATGAAATTATCACAAGATACGTACAATAAGTCTGTGTAGTATATTGCAATATAGTATTTTTATAGAATATGTATGTAAAATAAGTCTTTTTGGCTAAAATCTTCACATTGGTGCAAAAAAATCCTAAAAAACATGAAGCAGTCCTGTTCACCAAGTTACAATATAGTCTACATTTCATCCAGATATATTAAAGAAACAGCCACTGGTATAAACACTGTGGTGTAATCTTATCATGTCATGTTTACTCTGTGTGGTCATATTGCTCAACTTAACTTCAAAGCATCAGTCCAGTTTTTTCTGGCTCTTCGCAGCCATGAAGTCTTGAGAAATGTCTCATGCAGCTTTAAGTGTATCACTAATAATAAATAAACCTATTATTTAATGTAAAATCACCAGCAGGACAAGATGTTAAAGAAGAATTCCATGTTAGTGACCACACCAGACATCAGTGCTGGGTGTAGTTGGATGTGCCCGGTTTCATCTCTTACCACAAGCACCAGTGATGTCACAGCGCACACACACGCTGCAGTGCACTTCTACATTAAGAGTTTGAAATGGTATCAGGTTACACTGCATGGGCCTGTAATCTGGAATAACGTCAGGCTTGGGTCGGGCTTGGATATAAAAGAACTGAACGCCTGTCGGGTTCGGGTCGGTTAGTTTTCTCTGGGGCTCGGTCGGATTCAGACAGAGCTGGACGCTAATCTACATCACAGTGAGACGTTTACCTTGATTAACAGAAGAGTCGAGAGCTGATCATATTTGAACACGGTTGCACGAGGGATGTTAATTCATATTTCTCATCTAATACACAAGTAAACCTCAAAAGCTCAACAGCGCCTCCGCTGGTAAGGTAAAGAGATTAGAACCAGCAACCTCCTTCTCCAGTCCTGACCTGCTTCTGGAACCTTTAAACCACCTCCTTCCCCTCCTGTAGGGAGGATCACCTTTAAGCCCCCGTGAGCTCCAACGACACCCGAGGATAATGTTAACATAACAAACATGACTGCGGAGTGATGTCATGTCTGAGGAGGACCACTGGGAAAACCACAGGCTGAACATAAGGAATTCTGGCATTTATCCACAACTCATCATTCCCAGTTTCACAGACATAACTGGTATATTCTTTTATTTCTGTTCTATTTATTGATCCCACATGTTCCCAATATTCCTCTTAAGTTGACTTTAAAGTGAGCAGACATCAAACATCTCCAGCGTCTGACATCATTTCCATTTTGCTGTGTCTGCTTTCTCCGACAGAAGCCAAATCCCACTCTTGGGAGCAATACGTTATATTTTAAGACCTCTTGTATAACATTTCACATTCTCCTTGATATAAAATTTGATGTATACAGAACATGTTATCTTAAAAAAATATCTTGAATATCTTATGTATCACGGGGATCACGTTTTTTTTAGCCAAGTTTCTAGTATATTCTAATAGTAGTTATCTTAGTGGCTGTAGTACTTTTTGCTTTATTTTCACATTCATTCATCTGACGACCGACCTGATCTTTGTCGCCGGCGAAGCAGCAGCTTTTCATGGTGCAGGAATTGAAGTAGCCCTGGTTGTCGAACTGGTAGCTCGGCAGGCGGGAGTGCAACTCGTAGAGGACCGGCGGCAGGCGGCGGCGCAGCGCCAGCAGCTGGGTGCCGGTGCTGTTGAAGCGAACGCTCATGGCGCTCTGCAGGGACATGTTACCTCCATAACGCAGAAGCGAGCTGAGGAAATAGACGGAAAAGAAAATGTCAGATGTTGGTTAGACCGATCCTCGTGTGACCAGACAGTTCGGTGTTGTTTTTAAAGCTGTGGACGGACATTAGTTGGGTATTTGCTCCAATGTTTTACTTTTACTCCGAAGCACTTTTAACAAACAAAATAAATAAATGTCAGACCGTGCAGCTGACATAACATCGCCATCAGAAAACTGCAGCATAGTGCAAGATTAAATAAGTGTTTCATCACAAAGGCATTTCATTGAAACTTCTTCATCTGTTTTTAATAGTAATAACAGACATTAAGTGACTAACAGTGAACATTAGCTCACAGCAGAGACAGAGCCAACAGTGGAGGACGAGAAATGACTCAGTGCTTACTTTAATTTAAAGAGCCGTCATTCATGTACTAATAACTTAAACCTAAGCAAACCTGAGGATGTGTAAACACACTCGCCGCAGCTCAGTGTTTTCACAGAGTAATTTTATTGGTGTAAAGATTAGTTGTGTTTTTCTGAGACGATGCTGCAGTTGGCCGAGGAGCTGCAGTGACGAGTGTAACAGTAGGACAACAGCACCACCCAGTGGGGAGAGGATGTTTGTTCCTCGCAGGGTAAACACACAGATCAATAATCTTTGTTAGGACGATCATGACTCAATCGAATAGAACGTGAACGACAGGCCAAAGTCAAAATGAAGAATCTAAATGACAAAGTGACCCAACTTCTTTATCGACACAGAACATACAAATGTTTAAAATGGATCCTCTTTCATTTTAGAGAAATTACGTTTCAGTAATGTACATCTTTTATAATCACTATTTTATTGGATGTGTAAATATTGTGTATTTTTCTTACTATTGAATAAAACAATTGAAACAAAGAGTGAAACAACAATGTCCATTATATTTTAAATCTTCCCACATTTCCACCCATTTCCAAACTTCTACATTGAGATGGATAAACAGCATCTTAAATTTTAACAACCTCCAAAAATGATTCTCGTCCATTTTACTCCCTCAGTGGCTTTTACCGTTTTATTATTTCTAATAATGCTTACAGCTCTTCTTGTTTTTATTATCTCTGCGGCTTATTTTAGTGCGGCTGTAACAAACAGCAATTTCCCCACAGGGAACAATAAAAGTTTCATCTTGTCTTAGAAATTGGGTCAAGAGATAGAAAGAGAAAGAAAAAACAGACTCCAACCTGCGCGGTTTGCGGATGTCCCATAATCCAACTCCCTCCTTGGAGTTGGCGGTGGCGAGCAGCCTCGGCTCCACAGGGTTGAACATCACGCTGTGGAAGGCTGAGGGGTAGCTGGCCAGGCAGAACGGCTCTACAGGAAGAAATTAAAGGTAAACATGAGAATTGCATGATCACTAAAAGAGATGGATGCTTGTTTTGTTCAGATCTTTCATTATGTAATGTCGAGGTTTTGCATTCCAGCTGCAGTCCTGCTGTTAAACACACTGTCACTGTTAATAACCTAATAACAAATACATCTATATTTACTTTGGTGAATCCTATAGAATGAATAATATTTTGAACCAGGCTCATCAACACCGCCATAAAAAGCTGCTGGTGGAAATAGAGGAGTAATTGCTACTTGATGTATTATTAGTCCAACGTGGTCACAAGGAAGAAAGATGTGGACATCATGAAAGATGATCCAGCTGCATATTTAAAATCTCACTAGGTCCGATCATGAATTACTCTACGAACACAATTCAGCCCAACAAGATATGTCTGGGCCTATGAACAGTTTTTTAACTTTACAAAGAGACAAACTTTTATTTCAAGTAATCTGTCCAATGTGATGATTTGTTGATTTTCTTTGTTTTGTTTAGTGAATATCTCTGGTTTTGGGCATAACTTAACAATAAATAATCAATTTTATCAATAATTCAATAAATAGTTGCAGCCCTGCACAATATAGACTGTAAAAAATATATTTAAATTTGATGTTTCGGTTTAATCTTGTTTTGTTTTGTTTTTCAACAGAAATTAGGGCATGAGGGTAAAGGGCATCACTGTTGGAAGTGCATGTTGTGTAATTTGGAAAATGCTTTAATTCCTCATGTATTTCAGCTTTAAGCACAAACATTAACAGCAGCATCATCAGGCACTGGAGCGAACATGGCTCCTCCACTTACCTCCGTGTGGCGGCTCGCGAGTGTCCCAGATAAGAACCCGTCCGTCGTCAGATGAGCTGGCGAACACGTTGTCGTTCACCGGGCTGACGGACAAACTGTACACGGCATCGATGTGCAGGAACACGTTCAGAGTTTCCCGTCTGTGTGGAGGCAACATCCATCAACACACACACATTTATGACGTTTATAAAAATGTTTTGATTCTACAATACTGAATAGTTTGTACCCACCTCTCCACATCATGGAGAATGACTTGTTCATCATTTCCTACAAAACAAGCAAACAGAGAGGTTGTGAGGTGAGTGAAGGACAAATACAACTTTCTAATCTTAGCTTCTTCCTCGGGTGTGTATCAGATTGTGAGGTGACGTAGTTATTCATTTATTAGTGGACAACTAAAGCTTCACAGCTCTGTACAGATTTAAAAAGCAGCTTGACAGTGGACAGTCCCTTTATAATTCAGCAGCTGCAGCTTTTTGGAAAATGTTCACTTTCCCATCCATAATTTACACTCAGGAGTCAGGACCATCACGTGCAATGAGCTAATGACACGTTTTCTGTTTCCCCCGGTACTGTTACCCCTTTAGATTTTATTTCACTGCTCTGAACCTGCACTTTCTAATGTGGTGTCATTTGCTGCAGCTTTGTTTTTGCAGCACACAAGTGACACAAGTGTCTAAAGTTTTATCATTTCGTCAGATTCACATTTTACCTGCAACCCTCACACTGATAATTCAGCCACAACACTTACATTTCCTGAACAAGGACTAAAAAATAAAAGAGGAAAAGCTTTTCTGCCTGTTGTGAAAAAGTCAGCAGAGATCAGACGGAGTTTTTTTCTCATTCTTACCACCAGAGAAGACCTTGTGGTTGCTGCTGTCGAAGGCCAGGCAGAAGATGTTAGACAGATGCTCCCCCTTCAGTTTCACAGGCTTGGACCGAGCATGAAGGGATTGCTCCATGTGCCACAGGAGAACCCGGCGGTCGTCTCCTCCTGCAGAAGAGCAGAAATGTGGTTAAACCAACTTCACAGGAAAACAAAAGCTTTCAATCAAAGACTCTCACAACACTGTCCAGCCACTACAATGTGAGGATTTGCTGCTTTTCTTTGTTTTGTAAGTTTCAGTTTTCCCAGTTAAAAGGAGCCTGGTTTTCTTATCGGAAGATGGAGCTTGTTGTATGTTGTACTGAGGCTGATCGTTTCATGGAGCCGGACCAATACGAACCTTTGACGCCAATACCGGAAATTCCAACACCAAGATATATATATTAAAAAATAGAAATTGGCAATGATTCCCAAGATGTTGTTGTCAAACACTAATGACAAAGAAATGTGATTGAGGCTTGATACTTTAACCATTAATTAAAAATAACTGTAAATAAAGGAAAACACAAATACGGCCGGGCTACATCTATTTAATTTGTAGTATTGGGGAGAATAAAAAGTGAAAACTGAAGAAAATGTTGGATGTGCAAAATGAGTACTTAGAAAACAACCCCTCCCAGTTTATACCAGATGTCTCAACTTGCTCAGAGTTTGTCTATTCCTGATCACTTCAAGATCTTAGAAAGTTTTGGGGTGACACACACACACACAAAGGATGTTTAAGATCTTCCCACAGATTTCAGTGATGTTCATGAAGTATTTAGTGGTTTGCGCAGTTTCAGCTTCTTGACCAGCAGCAGGACATGCGCCTCCTCCCTGTGGAATCCATTTATTTCCCTGTATCGTGCAACTCACTGCCACACACAACCCCAAAGCACAACATTTCCTCCCCCTCCATGTTTTACAGTTGTCAAAGGGGGGGGGGGCGAGGTCACAGTCCTGACTTGGTGCACAAACTTTTGCACATTATGCAATTACTGCATAGCTTTAAAAAATGGGAAGTGAGAGTGTGGTCACATTTGAATTAGGGATTTTTATCATTTGATATTCACCCTTTTCACATTCTATTTCAACAAAATGTGCAATCCTCATTTCCTGTGCTTCTTTACATGTGTTCACACTGATCTGGTGCATCTATCAGCAGGGAAGGAGAAAATCTGCATAGAGTTACATGTTAAATATAGGTGAACTGCAGGTCTATGGTGCCCAGCAGAACCCTGTTTATATATAGTCTATGGCTGAACCCTGTTTATATATAGTCTATGGCTGAACCCTCTTTATATACAGTCTATGGCAGAACCCTGTTTATATATAGTCTATGGCTGAACCCTCTTTATATACAGTCTATGGCTGAACCCTCTTTATATATAGTCTATGGCTACTGAATCCTCTTTATATACAGTCTATGGCTGAACCCTCTTTATATACAGTCTATGGCTGCTACACTGTTTATATACAGTCTATGGCTGAATCCTCTTTATATACAGTCTATGGCTGAACCCTGTTTATATACAGTCTATGCTGATTTTACAGTCTATGGCTGAACCCTATTTATATACAGTCTATGGCTGAACCCTATTTATATACAGTCTATGGCTGAACCCTGTTTATATACAGACTATGGCAGAACCCTGTTTATATACAGTCTATGGCTGAACCCTGTTTATATACAGTCTATGGCTGAACCCTGTTTATATACAGTCTATGGCTGAACCCTGTTTATATACAGTCTATGGCTGAACCCTGTTTATATACAGTCTATGGCTGAACCCTGTTTATATACAGTCTATGGCTGAACCCTGTTTATATACAGTCTATGGCTGAACCCTGTTTATATACAGTCTATGGCTGCTACACTGTTTATATACAGTCTATGGCTGAACCTCTTTATATACAGTCTATGGCTGAACCCTGTTTATATATAGTCTATGGCTGAACCCTGTTTATATACAGTCTATGGCTGCCTGTTTATCATTCTATGGCTGAACCTCTTTATATACAGTCTTGCTGAACCCTGTTTATATACAGTCTATGGCTGAACCCTCTTTATATACAGTCTATGGCTGAACCCTCTTTATATACAGTCTATGGCTGAACCCTGTTTATATACAGTCTATGGCTGAACCCTGTTTATATACAGTCTATGGCTGAACCCTGTTTATATACAGTCTATGGCTGAACCCTGTTTATATACAGTCTATGGCTGAACCCTGTTTATATACAGTCTATGGCTGAACCCTGTTTATATACAGTCTATGGCTGAACCCTGTTTATATACAGTCTATGGCTGAACCCTGTTTATATACAGTCTATGGCTGAACCCTGTTTATATACAGTCTATGGCTGAACACTAGGCCACATGATTGTTTCTTTAATCCTCTCGGGAACATAAATAGCTTTGTGATATCGGGGGGTGGTGGGGGGGGTGAAGAAGCCATGATTTAGACTCATCACCGGGGTAATAAAGGTGCTGCTCCGCGGGCACGGGGCTCATGTTGTGGGGCTGCCATATGGGACAGGTCTGCTGCTGCCCCCCCTCCTCCATGAGCCGTTTGGTTTGACGTTAGCACGTTAGCACGGAGAGGGGAAAGCGCTATGCTAACCTAGCTTAGCCCCGGGGGGGGGGGGCAGCGTTTCAGCTGACTGCCAGGCTAGTTAGCGTTAGCATGCTAACACTACAACAGTGTAAGCTAGGGGCTGAGGGAGAGGATTTGTCAACTTACCGGACACCAGCCATTCGCCGCCGTTGTTGGAGAACTCAATGGCGTTGACGCAGCCGAAGTGTCCGAGCATGTCCTTCTTGAAGAGGCTGGTGCAGCCGGACAGCCGCCGCCTCTGGAACTCCTCCTTCAGCAGCGGCTGGCCGGTCAGCTCTCTGCGGGACAGAAAGCCCACCGAGGAGCGCATACCGCAGCCCCGCAGCTCCTTCATCTCCTCCACGCAGGAAGAAAGAAAACACCGGAGAAAGGGATGGACCGAGGGAGGCTCGTGTTCGCGGCCCCGCAGCCTCGACACCTGCTCGTGTTGTGGGGTGGATGTGGCGCTCGGCTGGGTCTACATCATGGAGGATCCCCCGCTGTCTGGCTGCTGTCGACGTTGTTCCGCACCTCCTCTGAACCTCGGGTCGGTCCCAGCAGCTTCCTGCTCCGGCGGAGGATGTCTCTCTCTCCCCCTGTCTGCCGCCCAGCTCCACCGGGGGGAACCGACTGTACCGGCAAACTGTAGTTTAATGATCCGGGGTTAAATCAGGCAGAGCCGGGGAGTTCGAACAGGAGAGAACCTGCTGACAGGAGCATTTACTGTTATAACTCCAAACAACAGGGATAAACAGGTCATCCTACCTGGTTTATCTGCAGGGAAGAAAACACGTCCAATAAACCTGTAAAATTCAATTCAACTAGGAAATAATATTCATTATGAGAAAGTGTTTTTATTGTTTTTAAATAACTTGGATATTTAAATTTGTGCAACTTGATTTGTTTGATTCCTCTGCAATTCAGAGAACAAAGTCACTTTTGTACTCAGCCAGGTTTTTTAATGACTAAAACGACCAAAGGTACAGATTTAGTTACGTGTCCAATCTTTTTTGCACATGCTACCATTACAGTTTATTATATAATCTATTTATGGCGCAGAGTGAAGTTTGAAACCTTTGCGTTCATCCTACCTGGTTTATCTGCAGCGAAGAAGACATATCAAACAAACCTGTTGTAATTTTGCACAATATTACATTTAAATTAGGAAATAATATTATGTGGAAATAAATTGGGTTTTTTTTATTAGTATGTTATAGTCATTTCACCAGGGACAACAGTTATTAAGTACTTGTATCTGAATTTTTACTTTTGTGTTATAAAACATTTCTATTTCTCTGCAATTCAGGGAAAAATCCGACAAGTTACGTTGCTGATTTAAGTTACCAAAACTAGCAAGTACAGATTTAGTTGGATTCTCTGACTTTTGCATGAGCCAAAATTAGTTTAATTAATTTCTATTTTTATCTCCATGAATGTTTATTTTTAATGTCTGCTAGCTGTTGCAGTTACAAAATCTAAATTTGTATTAATTTATTTGCTTGTTTTTAGTGGTTTAAAAAAAAAAATCCTCTTAAAAATAAAGCGGAAGAAGACATGCAATAATAAAAATGCAAATAAAAAAGATTCTTTAAAAAAATAAAATCCCCTTCAGCCTATAACACTATTTTCATCCAATTATTAAATAGGAAACTGATTCTAGTAACTAACACGTGGAAATAAAAGTACATTTTAGTGTGTATAGTATTTTATTACTCCCAGTTTTGGGATTACAGTGGTAGTCTTTAGGGGAACCTTTCAGTTTCAACAAGCCTTTCTCTGAGACAGACAACATGGAAAAAAAAACACATCTATAACATCTTTATAGAGAAACAAATGTACGCTTTAACATGAATGGACTGTATAGTTTTGACGGTTATGTTCTTATAATAAATCCAAACCCATGTCTGAGAGTCAACTGGCCAGAGTGTGATTTCCCCTCCTTCCAATGAACATAAATCATCGCACTGTACTAAGATATTTGGTTGTTGTCGCACCAGAATCAGCACCATGTTAGCCAGCGACCTTTATTTACATTGATCTGTCAAAATTAAGCAATTTAGGCACTTATCAAGAAATTGGCAAAGGTTGTGATGAAACTGCTACGGAAAGAAATATTTATAAGCAAAATACTTTTTTTTTGTTTAATAGTCAACTAAAGATTGAATCTACTGACAGAACATTTTTTTGAGATGTTAACGTCACATACACGTTCTAGGCCAACCTGACAAAATATTCAACTAAAACCTAGCACAGCCCAACGAGGCTTCGGGTAAAGTGATATTAAACAGCACTGAGAAGATATAGATGCCTGGTTGACTTTGCATATGCACGATATGCCCCGTCGCCCCTGCTTGTGCTGTTGTTGACCTCAGGTATTGTGTCATATGTGCCTCTGTGGACCAGTTGTGTGGCCCTCAGGTTCCTGGGAGCAGGTCGAACACACTAAAATCTATCATGGACAAACATTTAAAAGTGCTTTACATTAAGGTACCTTCAATACATTCACCTCTACGTCATGAAGTCATCTATAATACCACACAGTAGTGATACAGAGGGAGCTGCAGTGGATGAATATTCCCTTTGGCAAAAACAACACTTGCTTTTAGCAAAAACTATGGAGTGTGATGGAGGAGTGTGGGGCTTGAGGAGGAAGAGTTTAATAAAATACATTTGAGGAAACGATTATTTAACACGGAGGAAAAACTCTAATAAACAAGCTTATGGGAAATAATTTGTACTTTCTTGCTGAGAGTTCGATAAAAAAGATCAATGCTTTGAGGTGGTTCACTTAAGTTTAGCACAAAGGTGGGAAGCCTGGCTCAGGTTTTGCACGGACTAAATAAAAAAGATTTATTATTTTGTGTTATTTGAAGAGGCTAAAAAAAACATCTTTTGTTTAATTCAAACTAAATCTTGACTTTAAATCTCGACAATCGGCAATTGATGTTCCCTGTAAAACCACAGAGAACCCAACTTGTATTTTTACTACTCTGTTTCTGTAAAAATGTAACAAACTAAAAGTAACGGTGTAGCTGGTGGGCAGATTTTGTTCCCATGATTAGTTCCAGAATGGCTGTTTCCCCCGTGCTAAGCTAAGCTAGCTGCAGCTTTTTGTTCACCCTACATACGAGAGAGTTCATCCATCTCATCTAACTCTTGGCAAGAAAGCAGACAAGTGCAATTCCCAAATATTCCTTTATATTTGTATCACCATCTAAAAGTTCCCCTCGTGTTCTAATATTTTGGACCAAGTTTTGGAGCAAGTCTTCAAACCTCAAGCCAGTTCACCAAGAAAATAAAAAACCAGAGGGGATTACGTACAGTGAAAATCACAACTAATCTTCCAACAGTGTCAGATTATTAAACGCATTCACACAGTCTATTGCACATTAGACGTCTTCATATAGTGCAGAGGGTCAAAGGTCAGGGGCCATTTATTTTTAGTTCTTCGGGGTTAAGAAGAGGAATCGACAAGTCTCTGAAGAAGAGCGTCCGTCGTTTCTTCATCATGGTTAGAAAAGAAGATGCTCGTCTTCATTACAAATCCGGTGCTGTTGTCGTTTTTTTTGTATGTTCTTGATTAATTGTGCTGGGGCCAAGTGCTTGAAACCGACCTCACCCAAAGAAAAACCAACATGCTCACACTCGTACAGTTTGTCGAAGGTTATTTCTAATTATTATTTAATTCGGCTCTTTTTCTCTCAAAAGTCTATAAAACATCAGCAGGATTCTTTCTTTTTAAAAAGCAGAGTAAAGAAATATTCCCTCAGCAGCTTTGCCTCGGGACATTTCTTTACATAAATAGAAAATAAAAAAAAACACGCAAAAGATTAAATAATTGGACAAATTGCAACAGTGGAAAGCAGGAGCTTAAATTAAGACAGCAGAACAGAAGACGTGTGCCGGGGGGGAGTGAGGTGAAGGGGGTTAAAAACTGTTGGCACCAGGGCGAGGGGAGGGGGAGCTGTCCTCAGTGTCTCTTAGGTGCTAGTACGGGCCTTTCGAGTGTCCAAAGATCCCGATGGGGAAATGTTTGACGTGTGACGACCACTGTGCCGCCAGCTGGAAAAACTTGACGTCGTTCCACTCGACGCCGTCGATCAACACTGACGAAACACAAAGTTTATTTACATTACAAAACACGTTTGAGAAGTTGGGCAAGTGGAAGGTTTGCTAAGAATAACAATAATTAAATAGTAATAATGATAATTTAATAATGAACAGCATAAAGTTAGTTGGTTGCAGTATTTGACTAACAGCATAGTGACGATTTAAGAGTAAGCAGCACATTCACATTAATAAAATAAAGTACACTTAAAAATCACAACATAAACCAAATATACTTTGGTTTTTTTTGTATTCTGTCATTAAACTCTACATTGAACACAATATTTATTTGGCAACACACAGACATGAGCTACTTACATGAGAAATATTAAATTAGAAATATGATATATTATTTAGAAAAATGAAAATAACATATAAATATATTTATAGAAAAAACTATTAGAATGTATTCAGAAAAATAACTGAAGATTTTGAAAAGGAAACTTTAATAACACCAAGCCTCGGAATATAATATAATTATAAAAATCATTTTTGTCTTGATGGTTTTATTAGTCAGGAGACTAGTCAAAACATTATTCATCTTCATTGTTGATTCATTTATTGTGTAGAAGACAACTAATGCTTTGTTATTGCAACTAATTCAATTGAGATCTTTAACTAACAAAGACTAAAGAGAAAAACCTCTGATGTCTGTGTGGACAGTTGAGCAGGGAGGACACACGGGGCTCTGTGGGGACAGTTACCTCTCAGCATGGTCTGCTGGTGCTTGGCAGTGCAGATGAGGCGGCTGATTCCCTCGATCACTTGACTCTTGGACTCCACCTCCTTGTCTTTGCTCTTTTTTGGCAGGAACATGACTGACGGGGGGGAACGACAGAGATTCATGCTGTGAGTAACTGAGAGATTCAGACTTCTTCTGGTCTGTGAGGATTAAATGTGATGACGTTTGTTCCTTTGGCAGATCTTACCCTTCTTATTCTTCTCCTTGGTGACCACTGTCATGGACATGGTGGGCTGGGGGCTCGGCTCAGCGCCTCCCAGTGGCAGCCGGCTGACCTGCAGCGAGCGGAAATTGCACTTCAGAGTATTTTTGGAGGAGGAATCTCGCTTCTCCACGTCTTTCTTCCTTTCTGTTGGAGCCACCCAGTAGTCCACCTGAAGCCCCATCAGCTCCGCGTGACTGCCAGAGCTACAGAGAGCAGTAGAGTCAATGCAGTAAAGCAGAAGAGTCAATACTGGGCAAGTAATTTTCAATTTGGAATTCTACAAATAAGAGTTAAAGCAGGTAAATGTGAGGATATGTGGAGGAAATAGCACCGTGACACAGCAAACACAGAGAAGTCATGTTAAGAATCTCATGCATGAAATATGTAATTAAAAATATAAGTTTACTTTACTTTTTAATGACATTTTTCATAGTATTTTATAAGAATTTAGTTACAATATATGTTCTTTTACAATTTCTATATAATCTTTTTTACCTACACATGATAAAACAATTCTAACAAACGAAAAACGATGGTCCTTGTTTTAAAATCAAGAAAGACTTCAATCTGAATCAAGGATTCCAAATACTAAACAATTGATGGGATCGGAAATAATCAAAGAACACATTCTGCTACACAAAAATATGTCAAATTATACTTTAAGGACTTTTCTGCGATCATTGTATTTTTCTTGCATCATGCTGGCTGTTGGTTTATTGCTTCAGCCTTCTAAAAACATAGAAAGCAAATGTTTTAGAAACCTATAACAATGGGTAACGAGCTGATAATTCTGGGAACCACTCATTTAAAGGTTTCTCCATTTAGCTGAAATGTCTCTTTGTGTTCTACCTGTAAGCACAGAAGCTGGTGTTGACGGACGGAGAGGAGGGCGGGGTGGGCGACGCCTCTTTGAGAGCAGGAGATATCTGTGGAGGCGTGGAGGAGAGCAGCGAGGAGACCAGAGGTGCTGCATCATCAGAGTCTCCTGAGGAACCAGACGATACACAGGATCATTCGAAAACTAAAAACTGTAAGACATTCGTTTTCAATTTAGACAAATATTTGCACCAAAATGAACAATTTGGATCCTCCCTCTAATGATTTACATCTCTGATCATAACAAGGAATAATAGCAATGTAAAAATTAGCTTTTTATTCATAGACTACATGTGTAAAAGATGCATTTTTATCTGTATTCTACTTTGAAAGTCCATAAACAAACCAAACATTGGCTGACCTGACGCTGCCGACGACTGCTCCACGATGCCAACTTTCACCATCTGAAGATTTATAAAGGAAACAAAGACACACAAACATAAATCAGCTGGACAACGACTGAACCAGAGCAGGATTTATAGGGAAAAGGACGAGACTTACCCCAATGAAAGGGATGAATTTCTGACACGAGTCCTCGTCGGGGCTGTGGAGAGGCAGTGAAAGGACGCGACAGCAAGAAGAACATTTAATTTGCCTTGTTCAAATGAGAAATCTCATAGAAAGTAAAAGAAACTTAAAACCATTCTGTGAAAATCTAAAAGGTGAGAAATGAAAAGAAATGGCATCTAGGGGTTAATAACACTAAGATCAACTGTTAGTTCAACTTGTGCTGATTTCCAGTGCATCACATCTGGAAATACTGCGGTTTCCCCATTGCATGTAAAGTATGCAGACACAATCAACAGAGCATGCTGCACAGATTCACGATCCCGTCTGCAGGCCCCCTGATTGTAGCTGGAGAAGCAAGAGAGAGAAAACATGCAAACTATCGGGCCTCCACAGAAACCGTCCAATCGCTGCAGAGACGGAGCAGATCTACCAGAGTAAAGTCAGCAGGGGGCATTCAGGAGGCAGCAAGTCCGTCAGGGGAAACACTCAACTGGTAAAACCATAGAGAAGAGGATGAGAAGGAAGAGCACCAACCTAAGTTTAAAACCTCACATGCACTACCTGGGAGCGGTAGTGCATGTATACGCTTACAAGCCTTCTACACTATGAACTATTTTCCCAGTAAGGACCGGAAAAATAGCCAGAATGGAGTCGTACTGAACTTTTTTCTAAATGTGAAGACATGACGTGAAAGGTTGTTGCTCTTGCCTTGAAGAAACCTGCCATCGCCCCCCCAGGGAAGAAACAGAGAGACTACAGGAGGAGGGGGAGAGAAGAGAGAAGACAGTCTAGGAATCAGTTTGTCTTTTTTTGGGGTTTCCAACACAACATCAGCCTCAGCCGCAGCCACAGAGAAGAAGAAGAAGAAGCCAGATGTCTGCCTGGTATGTGAGTGATCTGCGCGGAGTCTGACAGAACACGTGACTTCTGTCCATTGTATTTGTTCCAGATGCACATGCATGTCAGTCCGGGTCAGAGGAATCAAACTACAGACATTACACATGCACTTTTCTTGATAACAGCTCAGGGCCAGGGATATTTTGGGCTTTGATCTCGATAACAAACTTGATTTATTTAATTTCTTGAATCCAAAAATACGCTTTGATTTACTGGAGCAGCAAAGGTCTGTTCAGAAGAGGGTAGGATTCAGTTTACATTAGTTTTACTGCACGTGTTCTTCCTCTGCCGGCAAGATTATGCAAAAAAATACTGAATGGATTTCCATGAAACTTGGTGGAATGATGCAACACGAGCCGACAAAGACGCCATTAAATTCTGGTTTGGATCCACTATTCAGTTTTTGTCTTTTTCTCGTTATTTAACATTCTGAGGGCTTTTTTTGACATTTTCACCAATTTCCTAGGGAATAATTTATGGATCTTGATGAAACAAACATATTTATATATATATATATATTTAGAGGACCTTGGCCTTGGTGGAGGTTGAGTCCTGTTTCACAAGATGTTATTACTTTTTATTTTGTCAAACAAGAATAAACCTAACATTTATTCAGTTTGCAGTCACTTTCCAAATGTCTTGTGAAAGTTTTACTCTATTTCTTTGAGTATATAATTTCTCCAGTTATTATTAAATCCCAATTCATGAAGTCCTTTTACATATTATGAATAAGAGTGATTATGGTCAGTTTCATAAGTTATTTACCATCACACTTTGCTGTATTAAATATGTGGAATCTCTTGATAAATGTGATTTATTCATCCTATTTATCAAAAACCTTTTCACTACATGGGAATTATTGATAATCCTTCATAAATAAGTGACAATATTTCCCTATATGTGACACTTTGTAGATTAATAGTACAGAAAAAAATTACATTAACTCTGCTCCACGGAGAGTAATATAAGCTTATAGGCTTCCTTTAAACATAAGAGGTTTTTATTCCATTACCATTAAGACATTACATTGAATCATGATATGTTTGATGTTGGTACTAGACGAGGACAAACCCAACATATAACTTTAATAACTCAACTACAGCGGAGGACGTTATTTGCACTGTGACGTTTGTTATTTTAGTGACAATGTGCAGGCGTCGTACATCTAACTGGACAGAGAACAGACACGATGGCCAGAAGCACATGATGATGCAGAGGAAAGAGGAGGGAGGACGACACAGACACACCTCCAGAGGAGGGAGGACAGACATGATTGGTTCTCGGGTCTCCTGCCACTTTATCAGCATATTTTGAGAATGATTTCTCTTTGGAATAATAACAGGAGAGAGCAAATATTTAGAAATTGTCTCACAAAATAAAATAAACCCAATATGAGCAGACATCTTTGGACTCCCACTGTTTCCAGTCCTCATGTCAAGGTAAGATAACTGGCTGTGAGAGCAGTATCGATGTTCTCACCTAAAGTCTAAAGTCTACTTTTGCATTTGGCAGCTAAAAAACTGTGCAACATGATATTGTGACAGATGTTTGAATCAATAGCTCCCAATAAAGTTTAACGAGGAGTTTAGCATCACAAGTTCAGTTTTTGTTTTGGATATAGTTTGTATTTTCCTGCAAACCAAATAATAAACACTCGTCTCTATTGCATCATCTTATAAAAACCTCTCAATAGAAACTTGAAGCTTTAATTAGTTGAAGAAATGTCCTACAGTGTCGTCTGTTCTGCGGTGTGAGCGGCAGATATACAACTTTTCTGAAGAGGCTGTTCATAGCAAAAACAAAAACAAAAAACCTTTGTGAGCAGCTGTTAAAGTGGCAGAGAGGGTTGGGAAGGAAATGAAATCACTGGGCTACATGAGAGACAAACTCAATTGACCACAATACCTTACTGCAAAATCAAAATGAAAGCTCTTTTTCCTTCAAAGAAAGAAAAGAAAACATACAACAAAAAGGTCAAAGGTGTTATTCACACACGCAAGTGATGGAGAGACGCTGATGTTTAGACAGACTCCACCACGTCCACCACAACACCTCCACACAAACACCACAAGTGTATTCTAACTTTCACCTGTTGTTCAAGAGGGGATTTAAAACAAGTAAATGGAGGACAGAACTCGCAGTATTTGTACACGTGATATTAGAGGTGAACGTATTAATCACTTCAAACCACCAGAAGTCGATGATTCTACTGCAATTTTATAGTATTATCTGTCGCTAGTAGTTATTATAGTGATTTGTAGTTTAGTTTACACTTTTCTATCTTTTCACGTTCGCTCTTTTGGACTCGTACTGTGAACTTTGATTAAATACTTCTATTAGTTCAACTATTGAATTGCAAAATCTGTCAACAAGCTTCTCCAACGCCAACAAAGTCACTTCATTCATACAAAACCAAGTTAAAGTGTCAAAATTACAATTTTTCTTTACACTATGTGCCAAAGTGGAAACTTCTTAATTAGACAGTCTAGCTCTTTTCTCCTATTTCTAATCTATGTGCCTTAAAATCTTTGTAATATAAATATCTTCTCATCACTACATTTGTTGTTGAGTACTGCAGTTAATACTCTTTAGTGGAGGTGTCTTGATCTCACTGTATACCTCCATGCTTTGTGGGCATCAGGTCTGTCTTGTGTAATTATAAAATTGCAAAACTTATTTACTTTGCTTTCGTTGCAAATTTCTCCCAAACCGTATGAAATGCATTTTGAAAAGACACCGACAAGTTCAATCTCCCCTTTTGAAAAACTGGTGAAAGATCCGCATTCGAAGCATTTGTAAGACGAAACCTTCAGACCGATCTAAATTCAAACTTTAGTAGTTTCACAAACACATCTCAGGTCTCTGCACAATAACGTAACATGAGAACATGTACCTCTTCTGTTTGTAGGTGAGCATGGCCTCTGCGATGGGAAGCTGGTGAGCTCCGTTAGCGCCCACCATGTACTGAGTGACCCTCGAGACCACGTCTGGATTCTCCTGGGCTGCACGGGACACACGGAGTAACACCCACAGCTTATCATCTTATATCTTAAAGTTAAGTTACGTTAAAATAGTGTTTTGTAGTTTTAAAGTCAATAAGACAAATGAGCCCACCAAGAACAGGAGCTTCTGGCTTGAGGAACAGGTCCCTCCAGGCAGAGTCTTGGAACAAACTGTTGTATCGATAGTCAATAGTGCCCAGATATTTAGAGACTGGATGTGCACCTGAAGGAAATAAACAACATGCAGTCGTCAGTCTCGTCAGATGATCAGGATTATCTTCTAATCCACTTTTAAATATTTCCCAAACTAACACAAACCACACAACCTTCAGTGTTGGACGGGCACTGACCTAGAGGGATGATGAGGAACCTCATGTATCCGAGCCAGTCAGGGGTCTTATGGGTGAGGTGGTCCACAAAAAGCCTCAGGACTGCACTGAGGTAGTGCTGCGCTCCGGCCACGGCTATCTTTATGGGAATGGGCGTCTGGGAGTTACAGTTACAACTGAAAAAACAAAACAACAAGGCATCATGACAACTTACAGAGATTCACAATAAACGGATCTTATCAAGCGTCAGTCACTCAGACTCACAATCTCTGTATGCGGGAGACGATGGTGTTGAATGCAGCCTGGATGTCTGCTGTGGTGCAGGTGCACACCACTGGGAGGTGGTGGTTTTGAAGCATATCTGAAAGATACTGGGAGGAAAAGAAGAGAGTGAAAGTGAAGAGTGCTTTTATCATAAACATAACAAGGTGAAAAAAGCATTTTACTGTCAGGAAGTTATTGCTTTATCCATCTGCTGTCAGTTATATTTCATAAACTTGATAATCATTTTTTAAACAATTATCAGAGGCTGAAAAGCTATTATACAATATAGATAATATTCTTATTCAAGTATAGATAAAGTAATTGTTTAATGTTTGTTGTTGTAGTAAATGTTACCTGGCCCTGCCAGTCTGACGTGTTGATGAGGATGATGCTGTCAGGGAGGTGGTTATCAGACACCAGGATGTGGTTCAGTTGGTCATAAACCGTCTTCCTTGGGATCTTGGGAGGGAACATTAAAACACATAATCCTCATTTTAGTCTCCAGATTCAAAATGTTGATGTTTTACCAGTAAGCAGAAGCTGAACCATCTAAACATGCTGTGTTAGTGAGGCTCTCCCTTCATACCTGTAGGTGGCAGCGTGTGTCCAGGGACCGCTCGTTGTCCAGGCTGTTGGCCCTCTCGTTCAGGGGCCTGCTGGGCTGACGCTCCTTCAGCGACGTGCTCCTGCCTCGTCGACCGGCCAACTTCGGCTCCTGCCTGACAACCAAAACACACATTCACTCTTCCTCCCCTTTGAAAACACTGTTCACGTTGATTTTGATGATAAATACTCATGTCAGCTTTGAAAAGAAGCGATTTAAAGAGGTGGATTTATTTCTCACCTGTTGGACGAAATGATGAGGGACTCTGTCTTGGTCATTTTCCCACTAGGTGGCAGTCTCTCTAGAAACGTGTCCATGTTGTCCATCTCCAGCTCAGTGGTGGGAGTCACCGCCTCCGGCTGCTCCTGAGGGAGAAACTACAATATGAGTCCAGGGCTGACAGATGTGTTTTTATTTTCAAAACAACAAACTGAACTTTTGCTTCGACTGGACAAGAGCTGTTATTCATTATGATTTATTATAATTATATCTACAGGTGTACAGAATATACAGTCATGCGTAGCTGAACATAGCAAATGTGCAGTTTCTAGTTCTCATTTTTCTTTTCTTTAAATTATTGACCTTCAGAATAACACTGGTGTTATTGAAGGTTATTGATGTAGCAGCTGTGAGAGTTCATACTCACAAAGGAGACGTTATCGGACACATTATCATCTGGAAACTTGGCTCCGCTCTTGTTTTTATCCGTGTCAATCTGGAACGAGACATTTTGCAGGGAAAATAAACATTACCTGGTTTTGATGGAATCCTCAGAGTTTGTATTTCACACAGATTAAAGCGTGATGGAATTCTGGGTTGAACAGAAATCCTAGTGTTTCATAAACAAACTGCTGATCCCATGACTGATGGGAACGTCTGAGTGGGCCGAGTGACAATTCAAAACCTTTCTGCTCCAGTGGACTTTGCTCACTGGCTCATCAATGGTTACACTGGGCTGACTCCAGTTGTTTCACCGTGGTATTGAAATGCTGAAGGGAAGCTACAGCCCTGATAAAGGTTTTTAGGAGAGAGGAGCTCTGGTCTCACCGGGCTCGGAGGCTCCCTGTGGCTCCGGATGCTGTGGATGCTGCCGATCTCCGTTTGAGAGCTGGAGAGGGAGAGACCCTCGAAGTACGGCCTGAGAGAGAAAACAAACAAGTCTGGGTTGAGTCAACGTGATTTATAGACAGATATGAGGAGTCGTCTCGGGATCAGTGTTTTTTAAGATATTTTCCGGGCATTTTTCTGCCTTTATTGATGGGACAGCTTCATCGTGTGGAAGGGGGACAGTGGGGAAGACGCACAGCAATCTGCCGCAAGCCAGAATCAAACCAGCTGCCCAGAGAGACTCTAACCGAACTAAATGAGAACAGTACTTTGAAGAAGTTGTATGAGAAATGAAGCTAAAATACTCCGGATGTGAATGCTGCCATCTTGAGCGTTTGGACCCGCAGTCTGCATAGTAGCATTCAGGGGGATGAAGCCATTTTAGCGAGGTCACGAGTCCGTCTCAGCTGTCAATCATAAAATGACAGAAACCATCTTTGATAAAACTGTATTTGATATTTTTAGTTTATTCCATGTCCCATCCACTTACATAAAAAATTTTCTTAACATAAATGTGCAAACGAAATCTAAACGTGTCCGTTATGTTCACAGTATAATGTAGTCATGCTCACAGCAGATACAGTGGAGGTTAGTGTTGTTGCTGTATCGCTTTAGCTTTATCTTGAACCGTCTGCTGGTTAAAAACTAAATAATCCGTTCCTCTCAAGCTGCTTTTTACACATTAGAGTTGATTCACCAGTCGAGATGAGGCCTCAGTTGTTTAATGTCTTCTGCTGCTCTGGAGCGGATTTCTAAAGTGGGAGGAAATTACTCGAGGGACGTTACAGCTCGAGCCGGGGAGAAAGCCAGCGTTAGAAACTGGAGATGTGGAGTCTGATGAAAGAAAGACACTATAGAATTGCATGATGGGAAACGAAGGATCCTGTGTGAAGAATAATATAAATCTGGGGCGTCGACCCTCCAGCACCAGTAAATCCATGGATATGTTCCAATGTGGTGTTAAAACATGCTGAGCTGTGCAATTTTCCGTCATGTAACTGTGGTGTTGTCATTCTTTGTCTTGCAACACCACTAATAACCATCGGTGAAGATACACACTCCTCAGTGAGAGCCACTCACTTGAGTTTGGGTTTGGGCGTACTGAGGACGCTGTCGTCGTCATCCAGCTCTGGGCCGCTGTCACTGGGGTTCTCAAACTCCACGCTGTCCAGGTCCAGGTCCTCCTCCTCCACCTCAGGAGGCGGCTCTGCAGGGTCCTGCTCCGAGTCCAGCACCTTCTCACACACACACACACACACACACGCAGAGGCATTCGATGTTAAGTGGTTCAGCAGCTCCACAGTGGAGGCTCAAAGGAAGATTAGATTCCCAGTAGACGCAGCAGCATCTGGAGAAAACACCCACCTCATCTGTAACTCTGAACCGCTTCAGGAGAGCCACCACTCGCTGCTTGAAGTTCTGCTGCTAAAACACAGGAGAATAAACACAAGTCAGAGTGTGACCTAGTTCTGATTCATCACAGAGCGCTGATCAATGCAGCGCAGAGGAAACAGCTGCAGCTCCTTTACTTCACTGAATTTACCGGCAGTAGATACATTTGCAGCGTCGGCTGCTGATCGATTTTACTGCACGTGTTCATGTAAATCAATAATCACACAGCATCATGCTTCATCTGCTTTCTGGGGCCTTCTCACTTCCTGCTTCTGCTCACTCGATAACGCAGCAGCATCCCCGGGCAAGAAAACGCTAAAGCTGTCTCTTTGCAGCTCATTAAACAGTGTTTAATATAACGCGTTAGCATTCAACCACCTGCTAATGAGTCACATAAAAGATGGGACTCACTGAGGTGTTACTTGGAAAAGCTGGTGTGAAAAAAACTGCAGCGTCTGGACTCGATATTCCGTTACAACCACAGACCTGTAGATATGGATTCATATGTTCCATTTTTATGCCTTTAAAAAAAAAAACTATAAATCTCTACCATGTATGTGTTTCTGTAACTGGCTGTTACCTTCTCAAGATCAGAGTTAGGACTGTGATTAAAGACTTTTATTTTAAATAGTAGGTATCAGATTGACCTTTTGACCACCAAAATGAAATCAGTTTATCTTTGAGTCAAAGTAAATGTTTGTGCAAAATCTGATGACATTCCCTCAAGCTGATGTTCACGTTCAACAAACACATAAACATACTTTGAGAGGCAAAATAACTATAATAATATCGGACAATCTACAGGGACGTCCTCTACCTCAGAGGTTTCTTCCACAAGAACGGTAAGAACGTCCTTCTCTGGCTTCTCATCTCACAATAGAGTATTTACACCCAAATAAATGCTCTGCTATGTTTCCTCTGGGGTGATCTCGCCCTGGCTTTGTTAGGACGAGAGCCAGAGCAGCCACAAGGTGTTCATTATGGACATGTACCTCCCTGGAAGTATCAGGAGGACGATGACGAGGTGTTTCAGGATCAGTGTTTTCTGTTCTGTGGGGGAGAGGAGCTGACTTTGGGCTTTTTAACTTTGCAGACACTCGACACAAGTAGAGGAAAGAGAAACTGAAAAAGCATCACGTGTCTCTTTTAAAATAAACAGCTGGTTGACACTTTATGCTTTAACAAGTGTAAAACTGATGAATCGTGCGTTACAGCCTTTGAAATCATGACCTTTAAGAATAAATATGTTTTATCTGTCCAGTAGATTCAAGAGAAGAAGCTCTGAAGCTGCTCTGTAGGTTTATGATGGTCCCAGCACCTTCATGTTGTTATTCATGCACCAGCTGACAGAATAATGGATTCCTTAAAACCCAGCCTGGTTCTTACTCTGGTGATGGAGGCCGTCCTTACAATCGACCTCCTCTGCTTCTTTGGCTTCCTCACATCGTACTCATCGTCCTCCAGATCCTGAAAGCACAAGTTAGAATGATGAGAACAGCTCCTCCCATAAAAAAAATCTAATACATAATTTACACGTCCACGTCCTTGAGCTCTCCTCAGCAAATGATGCAGTGCCAGTACAGATGTTTTATCCCAACCCTCAGCTTTATTATGAACCCGCCGGCCACCGAACTCGGACTCACCTGCGCCTGCACGGCGTCGTCGCTGGCCTCCTGCTCCGAGGAGAAGCTCTCGTACTCTTCCTCCGAGTAGTTATCTGAAGCAGAGGAAGTCAGGGGATTAAACGCTGGAGTGTAGAAGATGTCTCATGAATATTTCAGCTACCCCCTTTTAAATTTGACACGCAGCCAGGTTCTAAAAATACACGACGAGCCGTACGACTTCATTTGAATGCTTTTCTGCATGAGAACAGAGGAAGAAAAAAAAAAAGCCATTCTGAACCCTGTGACCCCTCCTCTGTTTCAGCTCTTTAGAATATTAGGTGATTATGATGGCTCCGTGCTGTGTGACCTCAGATCAGCGGGGGTAATGAGAGCGTACCGGAGCACTTGGTCTTCAGTCCGTCCTGCAGGGCGGCCTCCTCGTGGTCTATCGGCTGACTGGACAGAGAAAAGATCCAGATCTCCGCCACGTTGCCCAGCGTTTCTTTCTGGTTGCTGCAGAGAGGCAGGACCTGGCCTCCCTCGGTCGGGTGCTGCATCACCTGGGAGAGGAGGACAAAGGAAAAACGTGAGATGAATGATTCACTGCTTCATCTGGACTCACTCCCTAGTTAATGTGATTCTGCAGACTCAAATTGCTCCACCTGCATTAAACTCTATGTATTAAACAAATCTATATGCTTATGTCTATTTTAAGACCAATTAGATGTGTATTTTTAAGAAGGCTGTGTGATTTTAAGAGCCAGGAGTACAGGCAGAAGAATCCGAGCCAGATCCCGGGTGAGCATGAAGAGGTCAAAGTCTTCTCGTGAACATCAAACTGCAGCTACACCATCCAACATTTTCTCATTTTATCTCTACCCAGGTCCTGAGAAGATGCACCTTCCTGTCCCGAGACGTCAAGAGACAACACACAACCCTGTGATCTTCTCCACACAACATGCTCTCTGTCAACCCTCATTAAATCAAGCAGCGTTTACCTCGGCCATGTCGATAGATCCCACCGCCAGAGTCTTGTAGCCCAAGATCGTCCGGTTCTTGTATCTCTTCCGTCGCTGCAGCATGATCTGCAGCTTGTTTCCTTCTCGTTTTAAGAAGTGCGGGTACTGGACGTGGAGGAAGGAAGAAAATATACAAATGATTCGAGGAGAAGGTCTGATGATATTCTTTATTTTCTCAGTAAATCCCGTGAAAAGACCAAAACCATGTGTTGTCAGTGAACTGAAACCTGACATATCTCATACCTCAGTGCCACTGAGCCCCAAACACCAATAAAACACACAAGTGAGTTGGTAGAAATGTTTCTTCATTAACATGGACATGATGTTCTCCTGCAGTTTTTTTTTATTTATTACACACTAAGTTTGTGCAGTGTTCTCCAAATGACATCATTACCTCCACCGAGGACGACATGATTCCATTTCTTTCTTTTACATTGAGGGCGTTTTTGAAAAGAATCTACATTTCTGTCGATTTCTCAGAGAAGTAAAATATTCAGGCATATTTAGGGGACTGATATTTATGAGTGTTTGCAATTTGGTGCAGATCCAAATAAAAATCTGCTTGTAGAAGAATAGAATAAAGAAGTATTACGAGAGGAGGACGAATGTAATGTTGATTTTGCTCTCAGATAGGAAAAATATCTCCGTACAGTATATATAAAATTCCCATCTCATTAATAGCTAATGCGTATTTGAATGGTTGTCATGGTAACAAAGCAGTAATGGTAATAACACACGCATATTCCGAACAAAAATTCACTTCAATAAGAAACGATATGAAACATTAAACAACAATATGTATTATTGATTGTGTGCTTATAATTAACAACAAACAGCATCATGGGGTTTTGTCTTGTACCTGTAGTGAGAAGGTGAGAGCCAGGTCTGTCTCCACAGAGCCACTGGGGGGCAGCACTATCTCATGGGACCTCAGAATCCGTTTGGAGCCCTGGAAATAAAATAAACACTTAAATAAAGGTTTGAATTCAGTTTGCAGCGCGACTCGGTTCACTGTGCAGCGAAGGTGCAGGACATGTTTTATTCAACAGGATTCAACTCATTATAAAACACCAGGCAGATGTTTTCACACGTTTTACCTTTTTTACAAAACCCACAGTATTCACAGTGGAATATAATATACACAATGCAAACTAAAGTATTTCACTGTATTCTTGATGTGATGATTGTCCTCAATTCTAATCAGATCCTCTTTGAGTCTAACTTTGTGGCAGATGTAATCAAATTCCCTCCGAGTGTTCCTGATACGTCACGTTCACAAGAGCGTGAGGTCACATGACTTCTATCTAATTAGTTCGTCCTTGAGTCCAAGTCGGTGTTTGTGCGGAATCTTAAGGAATTCCCTGAGGGTTCAAAAACACACTCCCATCCTGGAGGCGTGAAGATAGAACCAGATATGATGTTGTGTTTACTGGAATATAAAACAATATAACTCAGGTCCGTGCACGTTGGTATTTACACCATACAAGGGATAGTACGGTGGCCCTGAAGTGCAAAACACATCAACAAGCTGGAAAACATTCACTTCTAACAGATGGGGTATAGGCACCTGCTGTCCACAGGGCTCGTCACTGATTGGATGGACACACTGGCCACTTGTTTGTGATTTGCTGCATGTGTGTGTGTGTCCTACAGGTTTTTGCGTGCAGACAAACATACCTGGATTTTTACGGCTATGACCACAGAGATCAGCTCTTTATCGAGTTCCTTCATCACGACCAGCTTCTTCAGAGTCAGACTGCACAGCCTGCAGAGAGACGCAGAGAAACATGTTTGGTTCAGCTCCGCCGGCACGATTCTCTACATCTGCACAAACACATGAGTCATTCACAAAAAAAGGCCGAACACGTATTTATTAAACAGTTCCACGTAAACTGTTTACAGAAAAACACTTGAGGTTTGGCAGGAAACACGTCGGACCAGATGCACCAGAGCAGCTTCAGTCCCCCCCCCCCCATGTGCGTTCCTGACATGTTGCACTCACAATAATATGAGGTCGCCGTGACCTTTGACCTTTGACCACTAGAATTCAATCAGCTAATTTGTGAGGATTCTCTCGAGTCGCTCTTAAGATAAAACATTCACAAGCCTATAAGTGTTTCGTGGGTTCACTGTGACCTTGACCTTTGACCTTCGAGCAGCAAAATCGAATCAGTTCATCCTCGAGTCAAACTGTTGGAACTAAATATGAAAAGAAGGTTTTTCTGAAAATGAATAATTATCAATATGCAAATATAAAAAGAAAATCCCTGATTTAGTTAAAATTGAATCTCGACATTTCAACTTTATTCACACAAGACAAATAAATATCTTCCTGCGTTTTATTTTGACTGTATTCCCGACATTCTTGTCATCATTTCAACTTTATTCTTCAGAGTCCCTAAAGACATGTGAGCACATTTTTAAAGTTTCGTTTGTGCAGGAGAGACTTATTTTTTTCCGCCCATGTCCCCATAAGGACTCCATATTATTCTCCAAATGCATTTTTGTCCTCATCCCTGATCATATAAATCTTCAGTCCTGTTATAAATCAGCAAGTGGGGAAATAAAACAGCAGAAACCAGCTCATCTAAGTTGTATCCTGCAGGAACGACTGGCTGAAGATCACAGAAACATTTCAGGATTCCCACACTGGTCTGTCAAGTGAATGTGAAGCGAGGTTGTCGCGGCACGCTGAACTAAACCCTGCCACCGCTGAGGCCGGATGGTGCCGGGGCAGCCGGGGGTGGCGTCGTTAGGGATTCTGGGCAGCAGAGGCGAGGAAGGGCGGGAGGAGGGGGGGAGGAGGGGGGTGTTTTAACAAGCCTGTCACGATTTTGTCACACACTTTGAAAAAGAAGGAACTTTTTCTTTTCATGCATTCACCGGCTCCTTTCATTAAATCATTCAGGAGAGCTGCTCCGGACAAACTGGCTGCTCACACTCTGCGGAGGCCGACCATTTATCATCCTGGGAAATTAAAACGGCGTTAACACGGCGGTGCTGCCGGTTAGGATGACATCACTCCTCAATTATTCTGGGGCAGGAAAACACGGCATTGAATGCGGTCCAGCAGCAGCAGCGACGGCCCATTGTCACGCAGAGTGAATGAATGTGGGTCAAAATTGCCGCGAGTGACCCAGGAGGGTGAAGTGTGCAGAGTGGAGGTGACATTAATACGTCCCTCAGAGTCCAGACTGAGGGGTCGACCTTGGAGGAAACCTCACCCCTCTCGGATTCTCCTATTTTCAGAACAGGAGGTAAAACACTGGGAAGGTGACACAAAAGAAAACCACACAGTTTGCTGAGTGACATGAGCAGCAGAGGGGGAATCAATCAGCCTGGACTGAAAGGAAAACACTGCGATGACAATGGCAGGTTTGAAGAGGCCTCGACGGGCTGAATGACGACCTTTCACTTCTTCTGCGGACCGAGACGCGACCCAAGAAATTCCGGGCACAATGGACACAAGCCAGTGAAGGCGCACATTGTCTTCAACGCTGCGCTCGCACTCGCACAATACGCAGCATTCTCCTGCTTTCGTGTTCTGCCCCGTTTCCATCAGCTCCGAGCCCACAGCACCGTCCACGTCGGTTAATGTTATAGGTGGAGTTGGTTTGCGGAGGCAGCTGTGATAAAAAAAGTCACATTTGGCTTTGGGGATTTTTTTTTAGATTTGACATTTCATTTTCTTTTATCCCCGACAATGGGTTTGTGTTGCTCGAGGAGCTAATCGGCTGAAAAGAGCTGCACAAAATGTGGTTTCTGACGCAACAGCACTTCATTTATAAGAGGATCTGCGCTGTTGACCCATTTCTCTTTAGTAAGTGACCTCAAACTCAACACGGGACATTTCCTCTTTTACAGGTTAATTGTTCTGACATTGGAGATTTTTTCTTTTTAAAAAAAAAAGTATTTGATTTTAACTTCCAGAGATTCACACCAGCTTCTCGTGAATCAGGAATGGTTTTCCTCCTCACCATCATATCTAAAACATCAATATCCCTATTATCCAATATTTATATTTGGCGTTTTAAAAGTCTGACAACAATATTACACATTTCTACCTGTTCACCAAGACTGATATGTATATAAATAATCTCATATTGGCAGATATAGATTGTGGTTGATACGATACTAGAAGAGAAGAGTTTATTTATCCCACACTGGGGAAATTCAGTTGTTACAGCAACAGATAGTTAGAATGAGGATGACAAGAGAATAAAAAAGGGCAATAGAATAAACATTTTAATATAAATATGGAATATGTACATAATATACACCTTTTACGACAGACATACTGTTTGTGTAGAAATGCACTTGAGTATACTACATGGTAAATGGACTGTATGGACATAGCTGCTTTTCCAGTCTTATCGACCACTCAAAGCACTTTATAGTACAAGTCGCCTTCACCCAGTCACACACACATTCATACAGCGCTACTACCACACACCACACACACACTGTCGGCACAATCCTCATGGGTACTTCTGCGTATAGGCTCTTGCCCAAGGACACTTCAGAATGCAGACTGGAGGAACTGGGGATCGAACCACTGACCGTCTGGTTGGTCTGTGGGCCGGGACAAATTATTGGTCGAGGTCTGATTTGCTGCCTTCATCTGCAGTTTTTTCAACAGGTTTCATGTTTTGCAAACTTGAAAACATAGCGACTGAACAAAAGAGTTCAAATCTCAGAGTTAGTCAACTTACAGAAGTAACAACCCCATAAATCTTCATATTTTATATTATTATGAAACATATTAGGTTTAATGCTCCTAATAACCTCTATCGCTAACTCTGCGACAGCAGAAAATTAAATAGTAACAAATCCATCACTTGCTTCCGACTGTCTACAGCAAAACTCTAATTAAAATAGAAGCTGGAGAACATGAACAGGATGAAGACTGGATAATAAAATCATATTCTGTGATGTACAAAGTATAAAGGGAATAAATCCTGAGTAATTTTGTTCAGTTGAGAGAAAAGATTTTCTGTTACAAACTGACTCAGTTTGACATTTAAATCAGCCTTTAATTCTCAGTTCAACTCTGTTACTGGATCAAATTGGGTTCGGTACAAATCGACCTTTCAAAGGTTAATAGCTCCGTTCCTGTGGATTTGAAGCTTCGATGGTAAAAGCTACAAACTCGTTCTGCAGCACTGATGTTTCAGCTGGAGATAAACACAGCTTTGTTTATTCAGACTCTAAACTGACAAAGTCGGATTCATTTTTTCCAGCTGTGACGTCAAACTGAGATCAACTAACTTCAACTAACACTTGAATAACATCTCTGATCGCAAAATCCCTCCAGGACGACACAGTTCTTGTTTTCCTTGATGCTCCCTCCCTCTCTGTTTAGGAGCAGCTTGTAAATCCAGGGGCGTGGGATGGGTTCTTTCCCCATCTTCATTTAAGAGCATGGTCTTTCTGTTGGAGAGCAGGACTTATCGATTATACGTTCAGATTTTGTAAAGCTTGCACACTCAAACAGCCCCTGCTTGGCTCCTGAATAAAGATGCGTCAGGGAAGACAAAGCAGGCAACTTCCCTGGGCCCCTGCGATTGATGACGCTAGTCCACAGCAACGGAAACTTTGTGAGACCACCTTTAAATTCAAGGATAAATTCAAACCCCCTAACGAGGCGCCACGACAATGACTTTCTCCCGAAAGCTCTGAGATGCTGCTGGAGGTTTGCACTTAAACTTTACAACTGTATTATCTATGTTCATGCACAGTCTGCATTTTGCTTTTATGCATCAAGTGATTAAAAAAAATTTGGGATGGTGGTGGTGGGGGGGGGCCTCATGCCTTTTGCCCGGGGCCCCTAGGGTTCCTTGAAACGCTCCTGTGCAAATCCTCTTTGTTCCTACACAACAAACCAAATATCAGAACTATGCAAACGAGAGGTTTCACGTCAGGGACAAACTCACTGCCACTAGCTATAGTGTGTTTGTGTGTGTGGTGTGTGTGTGGTGTGTGTGTGGTGGTGTGGTGTTGTGTGGTGTGTGTGTGTGTGTGTGTGTGTGTGTGTGTGTGTGTGTGTGTGTGTGTGTGTGTGTGTGTGTGTGTGTGTGTGTGGTGTGTGTGCACAGCTGCAGCTCTGGCGCCGCAGCGGAGGAGCCTGTCCCCTGTCCCGTCCCAGAGGGACTCGGCTCTGCTGAATCACGCGGCCGGCAGCCTGAAGCGTGGCCCTGCCAAATCCCCGTCCAGCGGCCAAGCTCAGCACAGATGCTCTGGCAACCGCCGAGGGGACGACCCGCAGACCCAGTGCGGAGCTGCGATAGCACAGTCCCAGTCACCTCGTCAGCCAACAACAACAAACCAGCAGGAATTTGTTTTGGTTCCAGTGAAGCAGAGACGTAACAACAGCGGAGGAAGATCACCTGAAGAACTGTGTCGGATCACATCAACACTAGATTATGATGATAAATATAAATTCTCTGTGAGCGGCTCTGAAGCTGGGATGAAAAGTGGAGGACGGATACGTGTCCTCATGTTTACACAAAAACTAGAATTCCACGAAACCCAGGATGGGACCTGGGCCGAGAAGGAACCTGCAGATCTGCACCTTCACGTACTTTAACACAGCGAGATAGATTTTCACTGATTTCACAGGGAATCATTCCTGGATCTCAAAGAAAAATCATCATATCTAGTGGACTGATATCTACGAGTGTGGGTAATATGGTGCAGCTTGTTTGAATTTAAGGGGACAGTTGGGCCTTGGTGAAGGAATATGTTGTGAATCTTAAAATTCAAATCACACAAAGATTAGAGGATGAGTGATTCATTTGAAATGTAAAATAGATTTCAGATCTTAATCTCGTTTTAGATAAACAGGAAAAAGGCCACAAGTCAAATCGTGATGGTTTTTACTGTAAGAATGAACCATGTGTACCTGCTGTTTATTTATTTTCTTTGGTCGTGACCTTGAGTTGTACATGTTTCTTTTTTTACACTTCCTGACGACTACAACAGACAAAGAAGAGCTTATTGTTGTTGTCAGGAGGTCGACATCATGTTTTCTACTTCAATGTAGTATGAATAGCATGAAGGAATGCACTGTATAGATGTGGGGGTATCTATCTATCTATCTATCTATCTATCTATCTATCCATCTATCCATCTATCTATTGACCTACCTAGATATCCATTTTTGAAGAATATTTACCATAAATATTTAATATGAATTTTTCCGGCTGTGTATCTGCTCCAACCTCCAGAGATGTTGTTCTGCTTGTATAAAGCCTGTGGGTAAATACTTCATTAAGCTCTGAGAGCTCAATAAAACTGGAATGTCCCTCAGACAAGTGCATCAACAATCCCATCAGCTCGGGTCTCGTGGCGGCTGCAGGAGCTGGACAGTCAGAGAACAATGTTTTACGAGAGATTTGCATAAAGAAAATCAACCTAAATCTATTAAATCCTCCAGTGGAAATGGGGAACGTCGAGTGTGTGAAGGTCAGACAACATCCAGGGTTCAGCTTCACCTGCTGGATTAGCTCCTCGTGTTAATATGGAGAGAGAGGCAACTGGAGACGGCAGCGGCGCTGCATCCTTAATGAGATTTCCATACTTCACACGGCCACTTCCTGCTCCTCTGCCCTGGAACTCACCCACACACAAGAGACACTCAAAATAGAGGCTCGAACACAAGGTATGAAATGAGTTTGCAGTGTGTCGGGTTTGCACGATGGGTATTCCCCTCTCTCACAGACTAACACGTTTATCACGTGTGAGAGAATCCCAGTTGTGCATCTGAAGAAATAAATGGTCTGATTTCAGGACCTTTGAGATTAGAAGCTATTTCAAAACTGAATTATTATCCAACAAAAGAGTATAGAGCCTTATTGGTGGGAAAGATTCTGAGATTTCAACAATAATGTCGTAATATTATGAAAATAATGTCGTCCTGCCACCACCAGACATCAGCCACTCGCTGCTCAACATCTTTTATTAATCGACACAGAATATAACTAGGCTCCAGCTCAGTTCAGCTCAGCTCTCCCCAGCTTGTGTCCTGTGTGTGTGTGTGTGTGTGTGTGTGTGTGTGTGTGTGTGTGTGTGTGTGTGTGTGTGTGTGTGTGTGTGTGTGTGTCTCTCTCCATGTGTGTCACTGTGGCAGCTCTCTGCTTCCTTTTAAACCTGGGGGGGGAATTATTCCGCTGGTACAGCTGCTCCCTGAGCCCCCTTCACGTCCTCTTATATAAAAAGACAAAAGTCAGAATATTATCAGTAAGAAAAAGAAAAAGAAAAAGAAATAAGCAGCAAAGAGAAACCGTCCTCGCTGAAAATTCCACTCTGTCTAAATCGTGAAATTGCGACTATGTTCTCGTAATATGTCAACTTCATTGTTGCAATATTGCAACTTTAGTCTTGTAATATGAAAACTAAATTCTCTTAATATTAAGACTTTAGTTTCATGATATTACAACTTCATTTTCAAACCCTTTCAGAGGGAATAGTAATACTCAAGTCTGCTTTTCTGAATTATGACAAACTAATGAGTCTGGTTTTTGCCTGACAGCAGCAGCACTGCATGTAGCTTACGTACATATTGAGTTGGAGGCTTAGACTACCGGGCCGAGGATAAACCAGAGGATTTACCATTTGATCTGCCTGCATTGCTTTTTCATTACATGACAGAGCTCTAAGGTGTAATTTAAAAATTACAGTCTCTGCTGTCCTGTGAAAGGATTGGAGGACAGTCGCTGCCGCTGCTCCTGTTTCAGGCAGAAAGTAAAAGATTCAATCTCGTCACAAGCGACGCATCAAGCCTGAAGAGACTTTCAATCTCTTGAAGAGAATATCCAATTTCTGAATGTGCTGAATTGAAACTGGATGCAGGCCAACGTTCTGCCGTTCGACGACACCTCAGGGCCGAGCGACAGAAAGAAAGTGATTTCAGAGAACCACAGAAGTCCCGACTCTCCTGACCTCCACACCTCAGCCTCAGTCTGGCTGAGCTGGCACCGCAAACCGCATCGAATTATACTGAACCCGACTTTTCTCTGCAAGCTCGCCGTTATTCCTCCGTCCTGAACCAGACATCCGATCTGGGTTTGCTCGCTTGTGTGTGAGACTTTTTTTTAAATGTCTCAATATTTGTGGTGTCCAGTGTCTGTCCAGGGTATCAGTGGTTCAGGTTTGGTTCAGGGAGTCTCTCATGAGGCCTCGTTACGTTACAGTTTTGTCTTTACCTGTTTTTTCAGATGGTCCCCAAAGTGTTCACCACATCCCTACACTCGAGGCTCATGCAAGGCTAGCTGTTTCCCCCCGTTTCCAGTCTTTATGCTAAGCTAACAACCCCTTAACTCCAGCTCCATACTTAAAACAGACATGTACGACCACCACTCCTACGACCACAAACGGTTTCTCTCTCCGGACTTTAGCTCTTGATTGGATCTGCTCAGGGATTCGCACCAGCAACCCTTTGGTCCGTTTGAAGTTATGACACTTAACCGCAGCAGGCGAGCAGAGTCGAGCTCAAAACCAGGAGACGCAGCAGGATCTGATTACCTCCAATATTTGAAACACAAGAACAGCAGTAAATCGACAGATGCTGCACATAAAGCACTTACACACACACACACACACACACACACACACACACACACACACACACACACACACACACACACACACACACACACACACACACACACACACACACACACACACACACACACACACACACACACACACACACACAGGAAAAGCTGACCACTGACACTTCTGTTACATTCATGTTGGTTCGAAGCTGCTACGCTGAATGAATTTCCAGCGTTACCATGGAAACACTTCCTCCTCCTCTGATGTAGGTTAACAGGCAACCATCAGTTATGAATAAAGTAGAGCAGTTAGGGGGTGTGTGTGTGTGTGTGTGTGTGTGTGTGTGTGTGTGTGTGTGTGTGTGTGTGTGTGTGTGTGTGTGTGTGTGTGTGTGTGTCCTCCCATCCTGGGCTGGAATACATTAAGAGACAATCTGATGTGCGACATATTGATGCACTTCTTCTGTCCTCACGTTTCCATGACTGCAGCACCGGCTCAGATTAATGTGTTTCTCCACCACATTTATCCGTCTCACGTCGTCATTTATCAAGTTTCTCGTCGTCTTTTTGTCACATCTGAGCAACAATTTCACACAAATTGCTTCCACGCCTCGAAGTCACTTAGAAATGGGTCTGTTTGGAAACGTAAAGTTGGCTGAAGAGCCGTAGATCTGAGATTTAAAACAAACTACGTGACTCAGTGACACACGTGGAAACCAGCGTGCAGGACTGAACTGAACTACATGTGTCTCTGATAACAGACAACACACCACTGCTCTGCACCACTGCCCCAGGTTGATGAATGACTTCTTCTCATGAATGCTGCATCCCCAAAAGCTGTTTAGAGAAACTGAAAGTGTATGTATGTAAGTGCTGTTGCACAATTAAAACAAACCATAATGTAGGTTAGTTTATAATATACCGAGTATGATATTTAATTAAATTTATTTAACGCCTGCAACAACTTTCAGTTCTTTTCTGTTTGTCTTATTGAGTCACATCTGAGGCTTTTTAGTGATTTTCTTTTTATCACCACCACCGAGGAGGTTATGTTTTCACCCCCGTTTGTTCATTTGCAGAACAGATTTCTATGAAACCCGGTGGAATGATGCATGGGTAAGGGAAGAACACAATAAACAATTGGTGTGAATCTGAATCAGAAACTGGGTGCAGGTTTGTTTTTTAAATCCTTTTCCTTAACATTGTGAGATCTGACTTTTTTGATGATTTAATCAATTTCCCAATTAATGGATCTTGATGAAAATATTCAAATTTAGAAGACTGATATTGAGTTCTGTTCTGGTTTCAGGCGTGGCTTTTAATTCAGTTTTCACATCATTAACTTCTCTCTCCTCTCGTCCATTGCGTCCACTACAGAGGTATAAGGAACTCTCCCTTTACTACAAAACTCCTATACACTGAGATTCACGTGTTGTTAGTGTGGCGATTTCAGTCCAGATGATAAATAACATTTTCTTTCAATGACGCCTGAATCTTTCATGGATGACTCCTGCACTGGGATGGGATGGGGGGGGGGGGGATTGTGCTGAATCCCCCAGAGGACACACAAAGGCCAGAAGTCGATTCTTCATCTGGAATCTGAGTGGAAATCTACAGGTGTTGCTTGACCCAGTTTAAACCAGTTCAAATAAACACCCTCCAGTCTGCACAGATGTAATGAAGCTCTAACAAAACCTGTAGAATGCTGGTTACATTGTGATTCTCCTGGTGACGGTGCATTTACAGCTCAGAACCCTTTGACCAGGTGATCGTTGTCAGTCCAGAGTTAATGTTTCCACTGAAAGCTCCTCGGGTGGTTATTAACCCTGAGCCGTAAATGTTCTCTGCTGTTTTTACCCCCCCGGCAGTCAGACACACTGTGTGTTCCTGAAACTGTTGTACGTCACATCTTTAGTGGGATAAATAACAAGACCACATTCCTTTTCTTAAGCTCTGCACAAACCAGGAAATATTAATTTAACCTACAAAGATGAGACAAATCCCAGTTAGAGACTGTTTCCTGAGTTCTGGGAATAGGAGACGCTGCAAAATCTGCAAAAACACAAGCTGCAGCCTCTTGTTGTACCAGATGAAGCAGGAGGAGAGAAACCAGCAGCTTGAACTGTTTACATTCAGAGCAGATTCTGCACTGAAAAGGCCCAAAAAAGGAGGAAAATCGCAGCTTCTTGCTCTTTCTCCTGCCAATGTTCAGTTTTTCCTTCATTTCATTTCTCCAGTGCACAAATGTTTTTATTTGCCATTCCTCTGTGTTTTTAATCACCAGACCCAGACTGAATTAGACCCGGTCCCATCAGGCATATTCCTCATATTCCTTCCGTCTGCCTGATTTAAGCCTCATGCAGATACTCAAGCTGGAGTTGAAGTAAGTCAGTTTTATGTGTTGAGTAAATGTAGATTTAGTGAAAGCGATCCACAGTAACTGAATAAATTAAATTATAATATATAATACATTTTCGCTGAGTATATTATTTCTCTCACGTCATGACCATTACCACAGAAAAACACTGTTAAGAGCCATTAAATGATCAATATCCATTCTTCAAAGTCTGGTTGTAGCCAGTTGAACTCGTGATTGGGTCCGTTTCCAACTCTGCAGTAATGTTGTCCTGTTGCTATGGTTACCAGAATTCTAAAATTGCATGGCAACTAATTTGGTTAAAGACTAAAGTTGGTTAAAGGGTTTTTAAATGAGTGAACGTGTAATATTAGAACGTGGGTAAACATGGTACAACAGAATGCTACGATCAAATAAAATGTGTCTGTAGTTAAATACACTGATAAAAAAAACAAAAATACATCAAATACAAAGTGTGTTGCGTGCGTGCGTGTGTGTGTTTATCCTTGAATCCAGCATCTTAAATCGACATCATCGCCCTAAACTGACCGGAACACGCAGCTCGTGCTTTCTCCCACAGCCTGAACGCTGTGTGTCAGAGAGCTGACCTACATTCTCACATCTGTAAGGGTTCTGAAAACCCACACTCCCGTGTCCCGTCCCTCCCTCTGTCAGCCTGATTCCAACCATCTCTGACTCACTGAGAAAAAAACACATGAAAACAAGTCTCAGAAACTCCGAGCCAGCTCCTCAGCTGCAGAGAGTGGAGTTTATTTTAAGAAATGCCATTATTCCACCGACTAGGAGGAAACGTGGAGCGGATCTGTAGGAAGACAGAAGGATTTTCTCTGTCAGATCCGTCACCTGTCAGCGAATTAGAAACGGCACATGGGACGTTTGGTTGTGGCACAGAAGAAAAAGTGTCAGATTTTATTGTGCAAAAATGAAACTTGAATTTCTTCGACTGCACATAAAGTTTCTGTGGAGAAATCTTTGTTTCAGGTGATAATTTCAAATACTTTAAACAAGCATTTCAGAGCTGAGGTTAAACTTCCCTAACTTAAAAATCTAAGCTGAATGGAAAAATAATGACAAAAATCATAGTAACTGATGGTCTAAGAGGCGAGAAAACCACTGCTCTTAAATTAAATATAGTAGAATGGGTGCCAGGCTTTTTGATATCTGTAAATTACTTGATTAGAAATATAAATCTGAATTTTGGACACATTTCATCGCCACGGTCAATTAAACCAAAACTCAGTTCTCCATCACAGGTTTCACATATACTGTATATATTATTATATTATTAACAACTTGGATTTCTCTCTCTTCATCTCGTTCACACTCTGTGTACTGAAGCACCGTAACTCATGGAGCTGGAGCTGTTTGACGGTCGGTCCCACGTGCGTCTCAATTTAAAGGAAATAAACGGGTATTGAAACATAACAAATGTAAATTGTAAAAGGGAACCTGCTGTTCATCAAATTAAAAAAACCTTCAGTTCAATCTACTGTTGACAGTTTGAATCACACAGCTGTGTTCAGGTAAAAACCTGTGGCAGCTTAAATGTCCATCAGCTGTCACGTGCTTCTCTGAATTGGTCTGGATGAGTCATCTACAAGCCTGTGATGTACATATATGTAGCTGCCATTAACTCTCCCAAAGAAAATCAATGCTTTATTATGTTCTGTTGCATTCTCCATCACACCTGGCAGCCTCGACTATTCTCTCTCTTTCCTTAGTGCCTCATCTAAATGTCTGAAATGAGATTGTAATTGCTGCTCGTTTATCTTTCCATCGAGGTGTAGAGCGTGATCACACGTTTCCTGCAAAGTCAACTCCGTACCTCCAGCCTTTGTACACTCCTACATGCATGATGGCTCCTATTTGTCATCCTGATATATATTTGTATTCTATCTGTTTTGATAGGGTTTGAAAATGTCAGTTTTGACTCTGACATTTTCCTACAGAGGAGAAGTTCATCAGGAGCAATCGAACATTTAGCCTTCTCGAAAACAGCCCCTCTGGAAAACGTTCAGTTCAACTCTGGAACCACGACGGACACTTGCCAGTAATGTGACGCCCCCCCCCTCCCTCAAGCCTCACGCCCACCTTGGATATTCCTGAAAGCGCCGACCCTGCAGGTCTCGTGTGTCCGATGGAGAAACGCGGGCCTCCTCATCACACCCTTTCCACTTAGGGGTTCCTATGGGAACTGCAGCTAACTGGACATTACAGTACAGCGTGCATGTTGATACTGGAAGATCTTTTTACACACTTTGACATCAAAGATGGACGACGGGAGGATGCAACGGTCACATGGGACACGGTGACCTGCCAGACTGAAACCTGAGATACAAACATTACAGATGAATACTGACTTCCAGCTATTTAAACACACACACACACACGCACACACAAACACACACACACTCTCAGAGCTATCACTGCTTCATTCCAGCGGCATCCCACTCCGCACATACTTCACGCTCTCAGCCTGGAATGGCCGACGTGCCGACACCTTCTGTAACACCACCGCCACCAACTCCTCGCCACATGCCTCGCCCGCTGCAGCCAGAGGCCGAGGTTGGTAAACAACACGCACGGCTGCATTCCTTCTTTCAAGACCTTTCTGCTGTGGTGAGCATTACAGAGCGGAGAGTGAGTGAGAGGAGAGCGCTGGAGATCTGACGCAGGATCAGACACTGAACACACAGAAGAAATACAAACCATAAAGTGTGAACTCACAGTTTGCACTCATCTAAACACTGGAGCAGATTTAAATAAATGTATTTTCTTAAGAGCAATTATTTTCAGAATGTGAAAACTGTGAAGAAAAGAAAAAGTCAACTTTGCTGTTTAGGCCCAAAAGTCAAAAGGGAAAAACTATAGACTGTAAATAAAGATGGTTGCTAGGAGGAGCTGGGGTTTATGAGCTGTACTGCAGCCACCCACCAGGGGGCGATGGAGGCGCCATTTCGTCTATCCTTATATACAGTCTATGGGAAAAACTTAACTCGAAGGCGACAAAGATTTCGAAGTTATAGGTTTCTTCCTATAGACGAAACCTATCCATTTATGAATCCATCATCATCATCATCATCATCGCTAGTAGAATTTCATCTTCTTCCACACAGGATTCAACAAAAAGTCGTCGTCATGACAACTCAACTCTGACATGCCGCAGCTTGGTGTGACATTCCTGAAACTATTAGAGTAGAGTGACACTTCCTCTCAATGAACCCAAATAAACTTAACTACATCTAAAATGTCCCTTTATGTCCCACACATTAGGAATTACACGGATATAAAAGCATATTAGGAATTGTTGAACATTATTTTCTCTCAGGTTAATGTTTATCTACACACTAAAATGTGCCTGGTGTGATTTAAGGAGTTTATTCTCCAGAGAGAAGCTTCTGCTCTTGATTATCGCTTTTTTTTTCCCACCGGTGCTGAATTTGTAAAAGCTATACATTGATTAAAGGACTGATGATGAGGCTGCACTCTTTTCTTGTCCCCCCCCCTCCCCTCCCCTGTGGACTGGTATTATCCTGGTGCTGGAGTGGGGCACAGGGAGAGATGCCAGGAAGCTTCAGGAAGGAGGGCAGGGAGGTGGAGGAGGAGAGAGAGGGGCAGGGAGGTGGAGGAGGAGAGAGAGGGGGTCCTAGACTGGAACGCAGCCCAGGGACCCCTGAGCTCAAACTAACGTCCATCAGGCTGCAAGTTAGGTTTGTCAGACATGAGAGAAATGAAGAAAGCAGAAAGTGTTGAAAGGGAAAGTAAAAGGAGAAAAGGGAAAGATATATAATGACACAACAGACAGAAAGAGAAAGTGGGCAGCACAGTCTCAGACCAGAGCTGCTTCTTATTTTAGACGGTGCAAAAACAGAAATGACAGCCAGACCAGCTTTCATCAAGGTTTTGGATCCAAGCTGCGACTTCTGCTCGTCTGCAGCTCACAATTACTGCTGCTGGAGAAAGATTCTCACAGAAATACAACTCAAACAAGCACGATTATTTTTAGGGACTGAAGAAAGAAAGAATTTATTTTTACATCATGAATTAATCTAAAGAATTAGGCCAAATACTACTGCAGAGTTTTAGAGCCACTAAAACAGAGAAGGTTGGAAACGCTGCTGGATCCGTTTCTTTTGGACGATGCAGAAACTGAGATGTTTGGAAACGATGACGTAGAAACTCACAACCGCCTTCTACCGACGCGGCCAGAGCACAACATAGATAATCCATTACAAGTTAGTCTGATGTCTTTGCTAACAAGTGTGCAGTCGAATTCTACATTTAACAAAAAACAAGCCATCGTTCGAAAACAATCTGCAACAGTTCCTGTGACGCTTCCTGGTCACGTGATATATGTTTTCAAACTAAAACATAGTTGTGTGGATGCAGCCTTAGTTATATTTTAGAAGCTTGTCATAGTTTTTATTGTCATATCTTCATTTGAGAAGTAAAAAGAAATGACATATTGTATAATTTAAAGCTATCACATCATTATAGTGGAGTAAAAGCTGCAATAATGGAGAAAATTTGTAAAGTAGAAAAATGAAAAACTTTCGCTACACAAACTTAAAAGGCGCAGGAGGTAAAGTCAACGTGTCTCAGGCTGTTGCATTAACATGATTTGTCATTCCACACTTTCAGATGCAGAGTCCTCAGCTTCACTAATTCAGACAATAACTATAAAAATGTGACAGATCTATCAGATACTTAGAAACCTGAGATATCAGAGGGTGATGCACTGGGGCTCCAACACTGGCTTGGAACAGAGAAACACTCATTCATCCTCAACAAGTGCAATAAAGTGCAAAAACAGTGAAGTGATTTAAAGAGAATCAGCAATTCTCATTCTACAGAGGGTGAGAAAGTGGAAAGAGACAGACGTCCATCATTATTACACATGAAGCTGCTGTCACAGAGACAATGAATCCTGTCAACACTAATTAGGACAAAATGAGAAGAACCCCCCGGAGAGCAGCTCGGTACAAGTACACAGCTCCTATTGTAAAATCACACAACTCATACTCCACAATCATATATCAACCCTGCCAGAAATCTGACAGAAAGCTGTGATGGGCCCTTAAAGCATCTCATCCAACTTTGATCAAACACACAGGTCCTGTATTCTGTGTCTGGATTTCATGTGAACGCAGCCCTGCATTCGACAGATGGGTTTTTCGTTGCGTGTTTAAATATACATGACTTCATCCAGAGGGCAACCACATCAAGAACCATAACAACCAGGGGCAACATCAACAAAGGAGTTGGGAATAGTTCCTTTGATGTGGCTTTTGGTTATTTGATGAATTCCTGTGTGTTTAACTGAAAACAGCAGCTTTAATGGACTAATGACCCCACGTGTTGTCCCTGCATCACCTTTGTGTTGACAACAAGCTTGACACCAATGAGTTGTGTCAGCACAAGTAAAGTTTAGACAATCATTGATCTCTGTTGGGAAATCTGTCCTTTTGACCTATTTAAACTGTTTCTTAGCAATAGGCTGACACTATGCAGTGCCCAGCTTCAGGTGGAAGTGTTTATACGTTTTTACCTCAGTGTTATATCATCTCGTCTCTTTTTGTCTGTATTTATTAAACTTTAACACAAGAATCCTTGTTTTATTGTTTTTATTCTAAAAGTCTATATTGCATTGAGTGCATTAACTGTACTAAAGAAGGAACGTTTATTGTTATCATATATCTTGGATTACTTGGAAACATGGATTTAGGTATAGGTGACTAATTGTCCACATCTTTGTCAGAGATCTGATTGTATTACACTTAAAGTAACTAAAATTAAGTAAAAACATGCAATACATAGCACATACTTATATTCAGCATTAGCAGTAGTATTTATTCACTAGTTTTTGTTTTGTTTTGTACTTCTATCTTATTGAGGACACTCATTGGATTAATGCATTCCCTAGCCCCTAACCATCCAAACTAAATGCCTAACCTTAACCTAACCTAAACCCAACCCTAAAACCAAGTCTTAACCCCCAAACAGTCCATTAAAGGGGGGGGGGTCACAAAGTGAGGACCGGCCAAAAGGTCCTCACTTTCCCAAAATGTCCTCACTCCGTAGGTTGTAGACTCTAACTGGTCCTCACAAAGATAGCTGTACAAGAGCACACACACATACACACACACGTTTGCACTATCTTAGTGAGGACACGCATTGGGTTAATGCATTCCCTGGCCCCTGCCCCTCCAAACTAAATGCCTAACCCTAACCCTTAACCTTACCTAAACCTAATTCTAACCCTAACCCTAAAACCAAGTCTTAACCCTCAAACAGCCCATTGAAAAGTGAGGACCGGCCAGGAGGTCCTCACTTTCAGACATGCACAACGCAGCGGGAGGTTTTCTGCACAACGCAGTCACAACAGCAACAATCCTCTGTGTTTTTCAAGCGAGAGGTGGAGCAGCCGGGTGCAGCAGACAGAGGCAGGAAGTGTTGTATTAACTCTGCTGCGGAGATCACGTGATTTTGTTTACAGCACACCGACACCGTCAGCTCTTATCACCACAAACTCTCTTGACATCTTTGTTGGTGTCTTCTACTTGTCACTCCCCTGCTGTGTTCTCACATCAACTTCTCCTGGATTTCTATACGGACATTATATCAGGAGGTCGGGTGGATAAAGTCCGTAGAAACTGCGAAAGGCTCACTTGGGACCTCCTCCAAAGATACGGAGTAACTGCGGAGTCCAGTGCATGTCTGAAAGCAGCTTTAGTGAGCACACTCAATAACCCCTTACCCGAATCAACAAAACTAAAGCCCATTAAAAGTAGGTCAGAAAGTGAGGACCGGCCAAATTGTCCTCACAAAGATATCTCTACACACACACACACACACACACACACAGCAGTAAACAACAATGTTATGAATAATGGATGGATTAAAATGCAGGAACTGAGGAAATGTTATAATAAAGCTCATGAATTTGCATAGAGTGGAGTGTCTGTGGTCCCAGTGGGAGTCGACCCTGCAGTGTTAATAGTCTGAGGCTCGCTAACGTGCTGACAAAAGACTGACAGACACACACACACACATGCAAGTTGTTTAAAGGTGAGAAAGGTTCAAGTCAAGCTTTGCTGTGGTAGGCAGAGCAAGCAGTCATACCACACACACACAGACAAACACACACACACACAAACACACAAACACTATAATCAATCTGCCGTGGTTCTTTCCCATTATTCAGATGTGTGCCCGGGGCTCTCCAGTGCTCAGCTGCTCATGCAATATTCAGCTGTGGGATTTGCCGGCGTGACAGAGCTGAGACTAGATGTGTGTGTGTGTGTGAAGTGAGGGAAGTGGTGTGTGTGGTGAGAGAACTTCAGCCCACGTTCATTCATAGACTTGTTCTCTTCCTGTCAAAGCTGTTGTCTCTCTTCAGACAGGTTGAACGCAGATCTATTTTCAGCTCGGTATGTCCTGGGCTTCGTGACCCACACACACACACACACACACACACACACACACACACACACACACACACACACACACACACACACACACACACACACACACACACACACACACACACACACACACACACACACACACACACACACACACACACTTTTCATTTATTTATGTATTCAACTATTTATGTATTTAACTATTTAGTCATAGTGTATTGTTTTTTCAACTAAATACATCAAAGGCATATTAAGATGTGATTGTGGATCAATGGAACTTAAGTTCCACGTTTCCTATGATCTTGTCTAATTAGACTTCATTGAAGTACAAAAGGTACGAACAGTAGGCCCACACCACTTCATACAGAAAGGAAATAAAACACAGAAGAAGAAAAAAACATCAGCAACAACTTTTCTCTCATCGAAATTTAATTACAACCTTTGATATTACCACTGATAAAACTGGTAAGTAAAACTCAAGACACAGTGATGGGGAGCAACTAAGTATGTTTACACAGGTACAGTTTTGGCTTTACTTATAACGTTTCATACAAACCACTACAGTGAAAAGGTGTATATAATGTAAGACAGAAGAACTTCTGTCTGCAGGAGTGTGTTTCACTGAGTGTGTGAGTGTCTGCCCGTCTCTGTCCCTCTTTACACATGAACTGATAATCACATGGGATATTCACCATCTGGTACTATATTCTAAAATAGTTGATGTCGGATCATGACTCTGGATCGTTCCGGGACCCTTTAACCCAGATGTGCTGACTGTGTGCGATACGTCACGCCTTGTGTTGTGTAGCAGGTTTAAACATGTGTCTCATAAACTCTTGAGCGAATCAAACAAACACAAAGCAAACGTCAATAACTTGTGGTCAGTGCTGGTGTTTATTGTTAAAGTGAGCGCAGGTCAGAGGGAGTGACCCGCTAAAACAATGAATATAGCTGAAAACATGTTTATGTTCAGTCACTGCATCGGTGCAGAGTCGTCCTCCTCTGTGTGCTGCTGCTGCTCGTACACTCTGTGCTGTGTGCGTCAACTTAACCTAATGTGGGTGTAACTCTATTCCAGCCACATGATTGGTTCAGCGCGGCGCTATTCTCATTATCACTGGCTGTACGTGTGGTCTGTCAAAACATGGACGGGATGAGTTCTATCCACGTTACATCGACATGTCTTAAACTTCTATCGAGGAAAAGATATATCGCGATAATTATCACTATTGTTTTTTCGCCCATCCCTAAGTACAGTACTTATGAGGCTCTATAAGTATCCGAGGTTTATTCTGCTTTATACCATGACTTCATGCACAATATATCTTTGACAGTTGAAGATACTTTGCAGGTAAAGAGTTTGGAAAAATATCTATTTGCATTGTGTAACTTTGATACAATTTTGATATTGTGAATCCAAAGAACAATTATTCAGATGTTTAAGCGAAAGTAGAGATGAAGAAACAGAATGTGGTGGTTAAATTTATGGGAACAACAATGTTGGGGCAATAGTACCGGCAAGAACTTGATTTTATGTTCACCGCTGACTCCTCATTGTAACCTTCACATGTTCTCCTTCTTTGTCACAGATGAAATGATCAAGGCAGAGAAATGTGCCACAGAGGAGCCACAGAGCGACATTTTGTGCAGCAGCACCAATTGCTACATCGTCCAGGAAATTATTGGAAAGGGGGTCTTCGGCAAAGTTGCCAGGGCATTGAATATGAGCACAATGCAGGAAGTGGCCCTCAAGATCTTAAAAGATGGGAGGAACGCTGAAAGAGAGGTAGAGTAGATCTCAATTATATGGAAGATTAAGGGCCTGATCTACTCAGATCCTAAATGAAGAGTGATAAATTGCGACTGCAGTATAACGGATTGCATGTTTGGTCGCTGGCCATTTTGCGGGTGATCTACAAAAAATAATTGTGTAAAATGATAAAAGGTGCAAACAGGGTAGAGGCAGTAGTATTTAAATGAGTGTTTTGCGGGTGTTACTGGTTTCCACCATGTAGCATTACAGAGAGCAGAATGGCCGCAAGCCCAAAGCTAAATTTAATGCCATGGAATTGACGTTGTTAGTGGAAGAGGCAAACAAACATGTTGAGCTCCAGCAAAGAAATATTAATAAAACCCAAAGAAAGTCGATATGGGAGAGTATCTGCGAGAAAGTAAATCCTGTGGGTAAAACAAAAAGAACAACCGATGAAATTAGGAGAAGATGGCGAGACATAGGAAGAACAACAAAAGAAAAAATAGCTCATAATAAAACCTCGGCAAATAAAACGGGTGGGGCGGTGGAAGAGATGCCTCTGACCAGCGTGCACCATATTTTTGCGGGTGAAATCAGGTTTGCTAACGTTTTTACACGTGCAAACCTCTAGTAGATCAGGCCCTACGTTTTTTCACATTTTCTTGCTCCCAACTTGTTTATCAAAAGAAGTGCTGACACCACGCTGTCCCTTACACTTCCTTTATCCTTTCTCCTGTTTCCTCCACAGATCAAGATGCTTGAAGCCGTGAAGGTTCTTGATCCAGTGAAAAACAACCTGGTTCATTTCATTGAGACGTTCCAGGACAAAGGTCAAACATGTCTTGTGTTTGAACGGCTGGATGTGGACCTTTACTGCCTGGTTTGGCAACAACAGAGGCCAATGACACTCCGTGAGATCCGGCCGATAGCGTACCAGGTAACAACCAGCCGACTGAGAAAAGACTTGCTGAAGTAACATAATTGTATTTCTTCTTGATCTGTTAAAGCCTGCTCTCTGCTCAGTGGTATCTATAACTAACATTTGACATTGTTTCCTTTGTCTCTGCAGTTGCTTAAAGCCTTGAATGCGCTGAAAAGCATTGGAGTGGTTCACTCAGATGTTAAACCCGACAACGTAATGCTGGTTAACCATCAGAAAGAGCCCTACAGAGTCAAACTGATTGATTTTGGCGTGTCCTTCATATCTTCGCTGGGCACTCTCAGGATGACATTTCAGCCTTTGGGCTACCGGTAAGTTTAATGTGGAAAACTCATTGTTTAACACGTGTGTTATTGTTGTAAATGATCCACCAGACATTGTCCTAATATTCACATGATGAATTTAACAATGTACTCAACAGCTCTTGAGATTCTTCTGTGTTCACACAGTGCACCTGAAGTCAGCCTGGGCCTCCCCTTCTCTGAGGCCATCGACATGTGGAGTCTCGGCTGCCTGCTTCTCTTTTTGTATATAAACAACCACCCATTCGCCAGCTGCGAGTACCAGACAGTGAGAAACCAGATATATGTTCATTTAAATACAAAGATAGTTGCATTCAGACACATGTCCAACAACAGGGGACTTGATGTAGGATGTGATTCTTTGTGTTCTCTCTCCAGATGAAAGCACTGGTTGACATGTTGGGAATGCCGGCTGACCACCTCCTCAGTGCTGGGAGGTACACGCACTACTACTTCAAGAAGGACGAGCACTGGTTCGACCCAGGATGGTGGATTAAGGTATTTTAACCATGTTCCAATATTTTATCTCCCAATGAGACAGCAGCTGTTGTCTGATGTGTAACTCATTAATGAGGAAGAATCTGACCAACATGTGTGGTTCCTGTAGACCCCCCTTGAGTACCACATCAGCACTGGCATTGAGCCCAAGAAAGACCGAGGCGTTTTTAAAACCCTCCAGGACCTGATAACAGTAAGTCGGCCATTTCAGTACTGACGAAATAATACATGCTAAGCGTCTCTGTTGAGGGACAGGAAGCAGTTCAACTAATCTCTCGTCTACTGTGTTTTAAATCAGCTCTACCCAGTGACGCAGGGCTACGTAGAGCTCACTGACAGGAGAGCTTTCATCAGCCTCATCAAAGGCCTCCTGGTGATGGACCCAGACATAAGGCTCACCCCAAAGATCGCACTGTCGCACCCCTTCCTCACGACCGTCCATCTGATGGAGGACAAGGACAGCCCATAGTAAGTGACTGAGTTTCGGTTTCAGTACAGATATTGAATCAATACAAAAAAGTGTTTACTGATTAAGTGACGTATTGTTGTGTTTTATTCAGTTTTGCAGATGCTCAGTTTATAATGCGGGAGTTGGGATTGGACAAGGACGATCAGGAGTCTTCATCAGATGGTGCGGCTCAGGAGGAAGAGGCCTCCGCCGTCTCTTCTTCATGTGGCGAAAGCTTAGCTGTGTCTCACTCCTGTGACAGCGACAAAGACACACGCTAAAGTGGGTTGATACATCAGCATCGGAGGTGTCAGCCATCACCAGCTGCCGACATGAGGACGCTCCGGCTGAGGAGACATTGGCCAATGTGAGGAGTTGACCTATCAAAGCGGAAAGCTGATGGGAGACGGCCAATGAAAAGTGTCCCAAAGTTCTTTGGCAGAATTGTGAGGAGAATGTTTGGAAGAAAATGAACATAACTGAAGGACAATGTGAACAGGCCAAGTAGTTGACCCCCCCAATTGACATTGAGATCCTCATCAGAGGTCTCTTGTCTGTTCCAGAGGTTAAACACTGAGGGGGACAGAGTTTTGGCGTCCGGGCCCCGAGGCTCTGGAACAACCTCCCTCAGGAGATCAGGTCAGCTGACTCAGTGAACTCTTATAAGTCTCTTCTTAAAAACACACTTTTATCGGAGATCCTTTCCTGAGTCTTAACTTTCTTTATAACTGCCTTTATACGTGTATTTATACACTCGTTTATTTTACCTGCTTTCTTCTAACCTGCTGCCTTTGTGAAGCACTTCGTAACATATGTTTTGAAAAGTGCTCTGTAAATAAAATATTTAATGAATCCCAGTTTGGCCTGTGTGGGCTTCCTCCCACAGCCCAGTAACATGCAGATTGGAGTTAGGTTAATTGGAGACTCTTAATTGTCTGTATGTAGAATAGATAAAGGATGAATGTATAGATGGATGGATGGATTTTAGTTTCTATTAATATCCTTAAATATATATAATCTATCTAGAATAATAATCTAGACTTTCTCATGTTATAGCAGTTAATCCTTTATTTGGACTTAAAACTTAAAGAAGTCAGCAACATTGTGCACAAGCAGCAGCGTTGTGGACTCACACATTCGCTACAAAACAACAACACATGCATACACTCATACACATTCATTCCTCTCTTTGAAGTTGCTGAGGTTCAAACACAAACCGCCTCTCATGAATAATAATCAGACGACTGGAGGCAAAGTCTAAACTCCGTCCTCATCGCTGCCCTCGGCCTCCTATAAATAACGCTCATATTTGCTCAATGAATCTGTGTCAGTAGATCATTAAGCTTCCGAAGGCCAGCAGAGCGGCAGGAGACGGATACAGCTCGGCTTCAACCTCTTCACACCGCACCTTACGTCTCCACGTCTCCACCACGACAAGCTTTTATCATGAAAGGAGATGGGGGGGGTTGAAGATGCCGGCTGAGGCTTTCCTCCGACGCTGCCAAAACACAGGAATACCATTACATGTTAGGTGGAGGGAAAACAGAGCGAGAGGAGGAGAGAGCGTTTCAGATTTTTATCTTTAAAGAAAATCAAGGTTGGAATTCTACCTTTGTATTTTCTAATTGGCTCCTAGGGAGGAACTATGCAAAATATCAAAGTCAATATGACTTCAAATGTGAGCACATGAAAACTGCGGATGAAGAAAAAAGAGAAATTTAGACGAGCTAAACAGCTTGAGTTGAAATAAACTGTAATAAACTTTTTAACACCTGATGTTCCACTCAAATGCTAACGAGACGTTTCAACAGAGCAAAGGACAAAACAAAGTGTATGAAAGGCACTTGGCACTTTTATGACATGCATCCACAATGAACTGAAGGAAAAGATGAAAACATCAGCCGCAGTTTCTCTATTGTCCTCCTGTGATCAGTGTAAACAACCTGCGATTGTGTGTCGGTGTGTTTGTGTGTGTGTGTGTGTGTGTGTGTGTGTGTGTGTGTGTGTGTGTGTGTGTTTGTGTGTGAGGGAGAGAGATAATTTTAATTTTTAATTTGCACAGCAGGATAATAATGAGCACAAGCAGAAATTGTGTGGGCTTCAAAAGTATCATCCAGAGGGACGTGAAAAATAAAAAACATCACTAAATGAAACTGAATATACAAAAAGAGAAACAGCGACAAAAATTACAACAACACTGGATCAGATGAAGGAACTAGCTTTGACCCTTTAGATGTACAACGCCAACAAGTCATACTTTTAGCTTATGAGACATTTGTGTGCGAGGTTTCGTCATAATTAGCGTATGAATTCTTGAATTAATGCCAAAAATGAGCTTTTGAGGTCCCAGTGACCTTTGACGTTGGACCACAGAATTCTAATCAGTTAAGTCAAGTTAGAGTTCGGGTGTTGACCAGAGTTTAAATCAGTTTTTTTAACTGGTTTCAGAGGAAAGAGGAGTTTGCGGGTTGAATTAAGGACCATATTTTGCCAGCTGACACCTGCAGTGATGCGTTTTCATAGCAAGAAATAAAAGTTAAACGAGAATTAACACCTTTCAGTTGTTTGCCTCCGTCAACATTTGCAGTTTCAACCCCTCTAGGTGTTGCTGACCTACTGTCTTCACAATAATATGAGGTCACATTGACTAATGAAATCTAGTCAGTTAATCTGTGAGCCTAAGTGAGCGTTTGTGCCTGATTTTAAAGGATTCTCTCGATGTGATCTTAAGATAAGGTGGTCACAGGGAAGCGAAGGTCGCAGTGACCTTGAATTTTGAGCTTCAACCACCAAATTCTCATAAGTTCATCTTTGAGTCCAATCGAGTTTTTGTACCAAATTTGAAAAGATAACCCGGAGGTGTTTCTGGAATATCAAGTTCACAAGGCAAATAAATGTCACAGTGACCTTCACCTTTGACCCTCGGCCCCTGAAATCTAATCAGATCCTCCTTGAGTTTAATTGAACGTATGAGCCAAATATGTAGAAATCCCCTTAAGGTGCTTTTGAGATATCGTGTTCACAAGAATAAGTATAATACTTCCAGCCACTGGTTGTCTCAAACGTTGAGGCACAGGAAGAGCGACAGAGGACGGACAGAAGAAAAAAGGAAATGGAGAAACAGAACCGATTAGAAGAAGTCAAGTTAAAGGCAAAGCGATAAAGGTGACGGGTGAATTAGACGGGGGAGGCCCCGTTCTACCAAATATCTCCTGAGACCAGGAACGTTTAGACCCCGAGGATCCCGACCGTCTCTCCTCCACTGCAGCTCAACCATGAAATCCCCCCCCACACGCCTCCTCCCTCCCGGCCCCTGTCGACCCGAACGTTACTCTGACAGCTCAATAATTGACTGCTTATCTTTTATTAATAGAGGGAGCCATTAGGCCTCAGAGCCGTGTCTGGGGTTCCGTCTCGGAGACAAAGCACCGCCGGGCGTCTCATCAGACACCTCCTCCTTTCGTGTTGTCTTCGTTTTGGCATCTGCACAATGCACCGCTGTACCGTGACCTCTTAATTAGTCTTATACACAACAGAGGTGTCTCCAGTGTCACTGTGGTGTTAGCATGTTACCCACGATGCTTACATCACAGAGCAACAGAAGATGAACTGGTTCTTTCCACAACATCGTCCTGAAATGTCTATTTTGGGAGAACAAGACGCTTTAATCTGAGTTTTGAAGACTGCAGGTGCTGAGAGACGCCTTCAAAGGGACTAAAGGAATCAAACCATCTCAAATTGTCTCCTCGTGATCAAAAGTTAAATATCTCGTTATCTCAAAAATAACAAATCTGATGCTTCTCAGAGCCAAACTTGATTGATTCGGTGACGGTGCCTCAGTTCGACAGAACAAGGACAGAGGAAAAGAAATCCATTGATCACAGGATCAAATTTGACTTTAATCAATCTGTAAACAGACAAGATTCAAAGAGGTCAGACAAAGTACGGAGGGTCAGAGAGGACAGAAACAAAGACGATTATATATTCATTATATCATAAGAGATTATAAAACAATTATTTTGTACAATGGGAAAAACAACTGTTTTAGTTTCTTTAAATGTTTTTGACTCAATGCATTGACTGTTTATGACATGACTGCTCCTCCAATGTAAAGCCAAAGCCTCTTGATCGCCCCCTGGTGGCTGGCTGCACTACAGGTCTATAAACCCCACCTCCTCCATGTTGATAAATGGAACATGGACCAAACTACAAAGTCAAAATACATGGTAATATTTAGTTTGTCTCAAATATGTCATCTGTCATTTCAAGTCATTCTCATCACACAGAAATTATGTCACAAGATATTTTGCCTAAATTTCTGGATAGTGGGAGGAAGTGGAAACACATCGTCTATCTTTGTTTACAGCCAGTGACTCAATGGAGAATAAAATAAGCATATTACCATGATTTAAATACGTTTGTAGTAATGTATAAGAACATTAGGGGATATAAAATAAGTAGTATTACTCATGTTATACAGGTGCTGAGTGTGACTGAACACTGAAGAACACACACTGGAGAGATTTGACCTCAGAACACTCATCAACCTTCAAAGACGTGTGTCAACTCATCGGGAATCGTTCCATTTCCTCAGAGTCAACCTGCAACTGCTCTCCACAAAAACCACCAACTTCATCCCATTAAATCTCCAGATGGAGGCATCTTGTTTACTGGTGTGTGTGTCACAGACGTTACACATCCAATGACTTGGACAGACTGGAGGCACACACAAACTCTAGCATCTCAAAGCTTTTGTGTAAGTTTGTTTGTCTTATAACTAGAGAATTATCTTGAAATCTTCCGGTTCAGTGAATAAAAGAAGCTCCTCTGTTTTGTGAATTGCAACAAAAACAGAATCAATCCCCTAAAACTTTTTGTTTTGTTCTGCAATAAAATGAGAAAAATGTCACTTCTCAATCCTTGTTTACTTTTCTGGCTTTTTAATATCTAATATCTAAAAATATCCTCGTTCATATCCTCGGATGAAAAGACTTCATTCGACACAGACAGCAAAGTGTTCTCTTCACTCAGTGAAACACTAATAACAAGCTGTTAAACACGGACATCCACACAGAGAGAGCCTCGTAATCAAATCTCCTCAACTCTGCCAGATATTCTCCACCACAGAGTCAGAGGAAGGAAAACAGTGGAGTAGCTGTGACGTCGAGCTACGTTCACTACACCAGAAGGAGATATATCTTTCTTTTTTTTAAATCTATAATGAATGAAATCCATCAAAAATGCAGAACAGGGAGATATGAATTCTATCTCCTCTATCAGCTCAGAGTGAGAGTGACCTAGAAGCAATTAAAACCATGATCAAACCAGTTTATCTCCAGGGAGTGTGTGTGTGTGTGTGTGTGTGTGTGTGTGTGTGTGTGTGTGTTTTGTGTGTGTGTGTGTGTGTGTGTGTGTTTGTGTTTGTGTGTGTGTGTGGTTAAAGCAGCTGACGCAGAACAGGGGAGAGCAGAGAAACATCAAGTATTCAGCTGAGAGCCAAGTCATTGTTTTATGTCTCACAGCCAAAGTGCGGAGAATCTAATCCACTAAAAAGAGCACAAAATGATGCGTGGCCTTTCGAGAGCCCTGGGGGGGGCGCAGCAGAAACCGGAATACAAATGAGAGCTTTGTACGCAGCGATCCGCATCGCGCTGCCCCGGCTCTGCTCCACCCGTGACGCCGGACACCCACAGTCACCATCCCTGGACTGGAAAGGAGCTTCCTTTACAGCTGGTCGGTGAAGTAAGACGCTCACGTGAAATATTCAAAATGTCGGATGAAAATACAGATGAACATTTGCATATGTTTGTTCCTGAAATACTGGTTGATTCAGTGGGTTTATATCACTGGTAGGAAACATTTTTGCATCTCTTCCAAAGTATTGGAATAAAACTTCTCCAGAAGTCTCCTCTCTGTAAACACAAGATGTGGAACCTGGCTGCAGAGCTTTGCTCCCATTCAGCCAAGAGTGAGTCCAACACTGGGGCTGGGAGGCCTGGCTCTGCGGGTTGGGTTCAGAGGACTATAAAGAAAACTCTATTAAATATTGGTGTATCAGCACCGGCTACTACAGTTTATTGTCATACTGCTACTTAGTCTTTCAGATTTTGGCGGATATAAAGCCCCGGGTATGATTTGAGCTGTTAGAAGCTAGTTTTAGCTTAATACAAGAAAAGATGAGAGGAGGGAGAAGGTTATGTTTAGGAAAATATATTTCAGGGAAAGGTTAAATAAGGACTTAATTAATAAAACAAATATAAACTGGTACCAATATGAACAAGTTGGGGTTGGGGTTAGTTGTCCAGATTTAAAGTGTTGGACAGTGTTTTCCACATCAAACTCTGAAAACCATTTCTTCTTACATCATGCTTTGTGCAGAGTCATGTTCAAGAAGAGGAGCTTTATCCAAACTGCCAACAAGAAGGAAGCTTGCTACCATTTTAAATATCATCGTACGCTATGTTTGGCATCAGGACGGTCAGTACATTTTTGAAAAGCTGCAACACAATGACAGCGCTGACTCTCCCACAACTTTCATTGTGAGCTGTGAGAAATGTCGACTCAAGGTGGATTAAACCAACAGCCGACACTTCAGGCCCCATTACACCCGGAGCCGAAGTGTCCCAGATAACGATTTTCAAACCAGTCGAGAGTTTGTCAAGAGGACATATAATTGCGACAACAAATAAATTGGCCCGGCTCTTTTGTCACAGTGTGTAAATGAACTACAGTCACAGGAGAGGAGCCACATCAGTGCTAATCTCTGGGTTGTTGGTTGAAGAGCACTTCAGCAGGATCAGTTATTGGTGCTGCGGCAGCTCTCTGTGGTGAAGAGCAGCTGAAAGTGGACTGATGTGGCTGAGAGAGTCATATTTAACCACCTCGACATACAGCTGCTGATGACTGATGCTCCATTAAAGGTCTTTACGAACTTGATGTGAGTCTGAATGTAAGTTAGACAGATTTAAAACCCACTTTAAAAAGGAATAGTCCAAAGAAATCATACGTAAAACCAAATATTCAACAAGGTTAATCATAACACACAAAGTTCTCACATCTCAACAGGACTTAATTTGGCATCTTAAGGAGTAAAATGTGTTTTTAAACATTTCAATTTTTATATTATTTATTGTTTGTTATCTCTGTGTCGTAACGTTTTTAAAACTTCATTGTATTATCTTGCACAATGACGATAAAAACTTTCAACAGAAGCACTAAACAATACAGCTTTTTGGGGAATTCAGGCTAAAGGCAACAGCATCCATCTCTCCTACTGGTTTTCAGGGGAATGTTCCTTCAAAATCTCCAGTAAAAGGCAGAATGACGGCAGTGGAAAGGTTTTGCAGAATTGCACCTGCTTCATTTTACGACACACGAGGAACCACAGGTATGAATGTTGAACCATCTCTGCACAACCACCTCCAACGCTCCACTTTTACGTCCGTTGTTGGAACAGAGTATTTCTTTTATAAGATCACACACCAGACAGCTTCAGAGAGCGAAGCCTGTCTGTTCTCTAAGCTGTGACCGAACCTTTTAATATCCACTGTCTGCCAAAAACAAATATGGATTAAAGAGACAGCGAAGCTCTATTTTACAGACGGGTCAGACACAACACGTCCCTTCCTCCTCGACTAGATTTGTATAAACTGGGCCCTGACGGTATTATACGCAGTAAATGAATGTGAGGTTTCTCTGAATCACCCGAGTCACTTATTTTCATCAGCCTGTCCTCGGCAGGTTCAGTCGATGTCTGTGCTGCAGCAGATTAGATCAGCGGGGCCACGCTGCTGCGGCCCGCTCAGCATCCGGGACGCCTGAGTGGTTTTGTTTACCGGCTCGTAAACGTGACTGGCCACCAACGCTCATTTCCCCCAGTCACACACGGGCAGAGATGACTTTTTTTTGGTTCGTTCAGTTTGTGTCGATCTGACCATCAAAACTTCAGGGAGGAGTCCGGTGGAAACGCGGCGGAGGTCGAATGACTCAGCCACACGGGAGCAGGACGCCAGACGTGGCACAACAGCCCTTCTTAATTACAACAATATGTTCAACCTTCTCAGCTCTCCTGCCCACCGCAAGTTTTCTAAAAAGGATCCTGACCTACATTTCTCCTCCATGCTCTGAATTCAGAAAAGTTCTTTGAGCCTCAGCGAAAAAAGGGGAACTGAAATAGCAACTCCCCGTTTCTACACCGGAGGCAAAGAGGCCTGCAGGGGCCTCGTGTAATCAACCAAAACTACAAGGAGGAAAAGGTTTATTGAGCAGAGAGAGGAAGAAATGATCAAGGAAGGCACAACATGAATAATCAGCGGCTAAGCCTGGATCTACAGGATGTGTTTGGCACTAGCAAAGTAGAAAGTAACACAAGTTGCTGTGGAAAACAGTGACTCATGCATTACGAGGATTTCCCTGGAAGTCACAGTTTGGACAAACAATGAGAGACGTTGACTCCATGGTTAAATAATAACTCCACTCGGTCTGCAGGTCTGAATATTCAATATGAGACTGAGGGAGCACATCAAGATGTCGCATATTTTTAATAATGTCTTATAAACGTCTTGAAATGTAAATTTTTGTCAGACTTCCTTCGCCCCCAAAAAACAGCAGCTGTGGAAAAAGTGTGTGTAATTAATTCTACGTGAATATGTTTGTGTGTTTTGTGACAGTAAAGATTAATGTGGCATTTCTGGAAATGATCTCGAGACTCGAGAGGACAAGCGAAGAAAAGACAAGATCAGGTAAGATAATGAGATAATGAACGAGTAAAGAAATATAATATAAACACAAGTAATATAAACAGTATTGCACATACGATATTGAAATTGCACAGATAGACCTCTCATATGAATATTAACCAAAAGTAATATTTCTATCAGTTAAAATCTCTAGTTAATGGAAAAACAGCACTAAATATTGAATATCCCCCTCCACTGCTAACACACCGTTATTATTCCGGAGCAGAGACGTTTTCCTTTTGTGGTTCAGCAGCTGCCTCGATAAAATCTCATCTACATCTGCCACAAAGTTTGGACACATCTCTCTCTCTCTCCTTTTCAGCTTGTTAGCCTCATTTTTTTGTTCTGCATTATCCCCAAAGCTGCCGGAACATGGGACAGAGCACACGAGGCCCTGGATGACCTGTGTAATCACACGGCTATTTTCATATGAATCTGAGCTTCATTCAGAAATAAGGTCACGTCTGCAGCCAACAGTCACCGGGAACACAGTTTTACACAGAGACACTCAATTAGCAGAATGGAGACGGAAGTGAGATTTTTGGATTTGGGATAAAAAAAAAACGAGTTGGACATTATCATAACTAAAGAGAACGTAATCCGCAGTTATGTGGGGGTAATGGTGATAAAAGCAATGAGCAGAGCTTAATGACTATTTTAAATGGCACTGAAGATAAGCATCAGAGATCCTTCCGAAACTTTATAAATAATTAATAATAAAAAAATAATCTGAAGGGTCAAATTCAACTTTTTACCTTTTGAGACAACTTGATGACAACTGTAATTTTTTGGGGAAATCAGTGAAAAAGTTGAAGAAAGTGACACAAAATTCCTGGATCCACCAAAAAATCAACACCACAATTTAATGGCTTCTTCTCTGACTCATTCCACCAAGTTTCATTTAAATCCATTCAGTTGCAAAATTTGCAATACAGTATGTAATCATGGCGTTTCTCAATATCATCTGTGTGCAACCCTGTTACACTGTAGATAGAATAAACTATTTTCGTGTGTTTATATTCTATCTTTGCTCATTTATCACTTTCACAGCGTGTCCAATTTTACGATCCCCTTCGTAACAACTCAAATTTCCCCATAGTGGAACTAATAAAGGATTATCTCATCTCATCTTATCTTATTTTAGCATTATGACGTCATTATGGCCTAATGTAATGACGAATGACTGGTGAATCCAAACAAGCTGTAGATCATGTCTCTAAGTTATTGTATGACAACACTATATGATGCCCCCCCCCTATCTTCATTCCTACATATATCCATCATGGATCTAGGATATATGTAGGATATCGAAAAATGTATTTTTGAACTAAGCAAGACTTCATTTTGAGAATTCTCTGTCATATGGTTTCATGTCATGTGAAGGGGGAATAATGTTTGGATCAATATGAGCTTTAGATTGTCTTTCTAGCCCTTTTACTTGTGGAGATATGATGGAATATCTCTGTTGACCTCGACCTTGACCTCTGACCAATCAGCTGCAAAGTGTGAATAATCTGGAGACACCCTCCAAAGAAACATTTCCAACGGGTTTGAAAATGATCGCCCTGCTTCGACCACGCCGACACGCAGGGTGATGAAGACGATGGGTTGACAGTTGTGTAACAAGCTTCTAAATGAAGCTTAAGTGAAGATTAATTTTGTCAAACTGCCTGAAGTTGTTTTCAGCGATGCAGCAATCATCATCATTTGTTCTCATCGCGCGTGTCGTGTGGAGCCTGATGCTGTCTGGTCTGATCTCCATCTCTCGGAGGTCTAGTTAGACTAAAGGACGTTTCGCTCGAGGACTAAACACCGACACTCGACACTCTGACACTTCACCACAGGTCGGTTCATCTCTGCTGCATCAGAGCGGCGCCGAACAACAAAAGTCTCTCTCCATATCTCCGGCGGCCCCGCGTGCTCGTCCCGTCTTCCAATTAGCATGAATTTAATTTGTGGAGCGTGTGCTGATAAAATGTCAGCGCAGTGGACGCTTGTAGGAAATTGCACAGTGACACAGATTTAGCTCCCGAGCCCCGAGGTGTAAAACTCCTCAAACACAAAAGCTGCGTCTCATTTTTCAGCAGTTATTTCTCACTCTGTGATAATATGAAACTAAATATACGACTACATCCTTGACACTACACATTCAGGCTGTTTACAGTAATCTGGTGTTTATGTCTACACTTAATCAGTCGTATAATATCCGTCATTCTTTTGACTGGAGCCTGTCACAGCCTTGTCCCTGCTGGCAGTTCAAGTGCATCAGCTAAATTCAATAAAAACAAACCCATACTGTGCATGTCGCATTATTTTTTCAATATTTCAGGACACACACTCTCATAACGCAGCGTTTTCCAGGCCCCTGATCTCATTCTGCAGAGGGTCAGTGGATTCCAGCTGAAGAGATATTATCAACACGGGTTCCTTAAAATCAAATATTGTCTGTGGGGAAATAAGAGAAGAACACAGAAAGCAGGCGGTCAGGCATGACACCAGGCACCGAGGCATGAGGAAAGTCAGCTGGAGGCAACATCGATCGGCCGGCAGAGTCACAGAGCATCTCAAGTGTGTGTGTGTGTGTGTGTGTGTGTGTGTGTGTGTGTGTGTGTGTGTGTGTGTGTGTGTGTGTGTGTGTTGGAGAGAGGAGGCGACCGCCCTTTCCTGTCCTGCCCCGTCTGTCCTACAGAACGTGCTGCCTCAGCAAGATGGAGCCGGATATCTTACATAAGGAGCTACAACTTCACATTCAGGGAACAAGACAGGGATTCTCTTGAGAGAGGAATCTGTATGAAACATGTTTATGAGCTGGTTTTTTCACCAGTTTTTATTCAACTTCGTCAGAAAAGAAAGGAGGAGTGGCCTGAATATCTAATGATGGTAAGATAATAATTGGAGCAACCTAGATATTTACTTGATAAACACGAGGATGAATCTGAAAAACTGAGACTGAGACTCTCAAAAACATGATGAAGAAATCTCCCGGGGCCTGAGCAGAGCAGAACGATCCATTATCATCTGACACATTCATTTTTTATTATGTCTAAATGGTGTAAAAAAGCTCTATGAATGATTATTTAATCATCAGTCCAACTCTTTAGTCTTCAAACATCTGAATAAAATAGGATGGATTTAGTATGAAATTCTATACAGACGTTCATGGTCCCCAGAGCATGAACCCGACTGACTTTGACTATTCCCAGACTTTTGAGTCACCAGAGGTGAAACCATGTTCACGTATTCATTAAATTCCTAATTATCTTCTGAATGACACAAAATGTAAGGTACAGTAATGGACATTTGTGAATGGATTCGCAGAAAATTTGGTGTTAGATGTTCATGGATCCCAGAGTATCAAGCTGAATTACTCTGTTGTCTTTTTGTGTTGCAAGTTCTTTCTCGTATTCAGTAAAATATCTCAACATCTGGAGGATGGACCGGCACAACATTTGCTCCAGACGTTCATGGTTCCAAGATGATGGACCCTAATGACTTTGCTGATCCAGCAATTTTTTGGTGCCACGATGAATAGTTAAAACATTGGTGATCCCTTTAATCTTCTTCTGGAGCCATCGCCAGGACTACATGTTGTTGATGTTGTTTATTAACAAAACAATAATAATGTTAGCGTGCTGCACGATGATCTAAGTTGTTGAACATTGCGACATTGCATGTTAGCATCATAACATTTTCTGCATGCTAACATTAGCATCAAAGCGCCACCGAGTGCAGTGTCCCAGATGCTGGCATGGCTGCAGACTCTCAGTCTTATTCAAACTCTCAAACATTGGTACAGAACAGGCACCGAGTGCAGGACAACAAGAATAAAAAGGGCAACGCAAAACAATGAGATGCTTTAACTGCCTCTCGTTCGTCCCACTCTAAATTCCCGCAGTGTGAGCAGCTCCGGCAGCCGGGGGACAAAAGAGCGAGTGTCTCAGTGCGGTTCAAAGCGACATCTCAGCACTCTCGCCTCCGACAGGCCCAAATATGACAGCCTACTGGGTCCAGCTGCCACTCGAGGGCCCGTTCAATCCCGCCTCTGTCTCGCAGATTGGCCCCCGTCTCTCACAGCACTCAGCCTCACGCCTGTGGGCTGATGTGCAGAAATGCAACCGATGCCCACTTTGAAAATACCAAAATGGAGCTCCTGAAGAGCAGGGAGCCGAGGAGGAACCATGCGGTCTGAAGAGGCTCTTAGAAAACACGTCCATCGTTAGGGCGCTTCATTCAAAAGCTTCTCACGATGAGCTGACAGAATTTAAGATTGCATTTCACGTTCACACCCAGCGTGTCACTTAAACAGGCTGCAGGAGAGTATAATAAGAGCGGCTCTCCGCGTATCACTCAAGCACTTCACATCCCCGGCTTAATATCACGAGCAGCAGGCGACCAGAGCCTCGTAAACGCCGCCTCATAAAAACACTACAACATTTGCATTTCACCAGCCAGTGTTTTCCTTATCGGAGGCACCTTGGATTCATCTGAAGTTGACACCTAGATTTCCAAACCACAGGCAATTATCTTTCACCCCCAGAGTTATGCGATTAAGGCCCCTCCCTCAGCTATGATGGGTGATTATGAAGCATCTCAGCGTGGAGTGGCACATGTCCTGATGTGACTCTGGGAAACGTGAGATCGTTGCCGTGGCAGCACTTCTGCCAGCCTCCCGGCCTAATAGCCTCGGGCTTCAGAGACCTCCGAGCCACAGCGAGCGAGCGAGCGAGAGAGCGAGAGAGCGGCCTTTATGGAGACGTGAAGAAATTACAGGATAAATTGACAAAATCGGCAGAAGAACCCATTGTACCGGTTCACATAACATGCAAGTCAGTCCCTGATGTCACTGTTACAACAATGATGAAGCCATGCGAGGAACAGAGAGATGGGAGCATGGTCCCATTATTAATTTCTTCCAACCTGCACTTTAATTTTACATTTAAAATTTTTTTTAAAACAAGCTTCATCTGCTGGAAACTGTAAAATGGGTTTGAATGCTCCTGGAAAAGCTCATAAACTGACCTCAAACTGTTTCTGTCAAACTACAACTTGAAAGGTCAAGATTGAACTTTAATAATGATAATAATGATCTTTGCTTTTAAATTGTTTATTGTTTGCCGTCAATTTTTCATTTTTAACTTGTAAAGCACCTGTGGTGAAATGTGCTTCATAAATAAAGTTTATTATTATTATTAATGCTTCACATGATCAGTCATTAGTTACCCAACTATCCAGCTACTGAAGTCTTACTTGCAAACTGAATGACCTTGATGCTTTGTTCCCTCTGGTTTAAGAAATACATAAATAATTTTTTTATCAATGACCTGACAACTTGCAGTGTTGTACTTAAAGCTCATAGTTACACACTGTGGGAAATGTCCTTATTTTCTCCTGCTTGCCAAGAGAAAATCAATGAGCTACTACTTAAATATGAGGCCGGAGCCAGCGGGTGATTAGCTCAGATTAGAATTAAAACTGAAACTGCAAGCCTGGCTCTGTCCAAAGGTAAAAGCTGCACACCAGCAACTCTACAGGTCATAAATTAACACGTCATATCTCCGAGGCCGAAGAATAACAATAACAAACTGGACGATGTTGAAATATTTCTTGGCCGGTACTTTCCCCCGGAACAAGGAACCTGTGCAGGAACTGTGCGTCTCCACCGCAGGGAGCCGGGTCTACATTGATTCTCCCAGGTTTCCCCTCTGCTCATCTCTCTGACTGTTTCCATTAGAAAATAAAATATCAAGAGGAACCAGCAGGCTGCTCTTCTGTGGACACGTTGTCCTCTGAAGATAGGCAGCGGCCATTTTCTTTCACCACCTCCACAGGCCGACATCACAGGAGGAGGCAGCTGATTTGACGTGTGGCGAGCTCCTCCTGTCTGACGTGACGGACAGCGCTCGATGAAGAGCTGCGTCCTGACTGACACGTGAAGTGAAGCCTTCATCCAGACAAACTGTCTGCGGAGGCCGAGAACACATTAGAGAAAAGTAGATCCCCTCAGTAAAGCAGCTTCATATGACAATCCTCACTGACACTCGGGGGTCACGCGGGGGATTGAACCCGCGACTCTTTAGTCACAGGAGCCCTTTTATCCACTTGTCCACTCTGCTGAGTAACATCACAGCTCTGCTATTTCTGGAAATGAATTAGTCTTATTTCAGCTAAAAGCCATGCAATGTAATACCCACTGAAGGTATTAACTTAAGAGGATAGAGCGGAGCTAAGGAGAAGCAGAACAAAATATAAAAACACACATACTCTTGTAGTAGTAACTGCCTCTGTTACACCTCACCACTGACAGACGTGGAATTTAAACTAACTCAGGTTACAAAAGTGTCAGATTTCAACATGACGTCAAAAAGCTTGGATCAGATGTCAAGAAAATACACAACTTTGTCTTATTTCTGATCCCTTCCACTAAGGGTTTGAAGTGTTTACACATTACGAGCAGGTACGAGGTGACTGGAACTCAGCGTAGATCAAAGTGTGCGTTCAATCGGGATCAAAGTCACTTCCCACCATCTCGAAGCTCATTGTCTCTTTCTAGCCAATCACCTGTAAGCTGTCAAAGTTTAAAATACAGTTGTCAGTTCGGCACCATGATCACTGAGCGACCCACGTCCACCGCTGCACCCCCACAGCTATGGATACCCTCTCATCTCACTTCAACCCGTCCAATCAGAAGCCTCCATGGGACGTCCCAACTTCATCTCTCTTCAGGTCTAAGCTGTCAAAGTCTGTTCCTCTTGTTCACAATGAAATCAATCACAATCTAACTTACTGATTTGTCTCGCTCCTGATTGAAATATATCTAAATGGACAATGTTTTGAAACACGTTATGTCTCACGTTGTCAAATTCATGTCTGATCTGCGTCTCATCTGAAAGAAATGGCTGTATTCAGGTGTAAACGTTGTTCTGACCCGACACTGCACCTCAGGAGAGATGAACAACTACAACAGAACTTTGCCGTTTTCTATAAAGTCCATCAACAAGCAGTTTACAAAGCTGCTTGTATAAGAGCAACAGCTGCAACTCACAATCGTTCTCACTGTCATTTAATCTGCTTGTTGTTTTCTCGGTCAAATCAATTGATTGTTTGGGATATAAAACAAGACACAATTATGAAATGTCAAATCACAAATTCAAACGATTGCAGGGGATGTTTCTATCTGATCGACAAAACTTTATTGTCTTGAGTTACACTTAACACTCGGTTAAATGACAAATTTTCCAGATGAAGTGTTTAATTCATCAGCAAACGTGGACGATAGGACCTAAAAGAGCTGAAATGATCAGTCAAGTATTCAATCAGTTGATCGACAGGAAGTTAAACTATAAACAGGCCTATTTTAAGTGATTATTAGTCTGGACACTTTATTTGGACAATAGGACAAACTTTTGCTAATTCCAGCGTCTTAAATATGACATTTCTTTGGTTTTCTCTGGTTAATATTGGATTTTTACACGTTGCTCTGATAAAACTACTCATCTGAGAACATCCCATTGAGCTCTGAGACGCTGTAATGCGCCTTTTCCATTATTTTCTTACATTTTAAAAGACAAAACTATTAACAGGTACGTCCATAATTGCATCCAGTGTTGTGGCCCAGCCATCGATGAAACAATATCTGCTCCTGAGCTAAGTGGACCAGATCTGACCCAGACAGTTCCATCTGAATGAGGCTGTGATGACGTGCTTGGGTGTTTGGGTCTCTGGGGGGGTCCCAGGAGGCGGACTGGTCTCCATGGTGCAGCCTGGCACAAAGATGGAGATGCATCCTGGCAACATTCAGACTAAACCTGCAGGACACACACCTCCTCCAGGCTGCAAGGCGGCTGGAGGGAATGTTTATGACTTTGTTTGCGTTCACCCCCCAGCTGCCATATAATACATCTCTTATTTACCACCTCATCCACACAGTGCAGGGGACTGGGGGGGGTGCTGGGTGCCGGGCCTGCATGGGCACCCTCCTGGCACGACGGTGGGTCGAAGCTGGAGGTGTGAGCCGGAGCAATCCGACGAAATGACTGTGCAGCTTTGCAAACACCTGCGGTAAAGTTGCGGCGACTCACCTGGGGACGCAGTTCGGGGAGGATCCGTCAATCTCCCACGTTGCAAACAGGTTCATGGGCACCGGTCTGTTGAGAGCCCCGCTCCCGGGGAAGCTCAGCCGGCCGCTTCGCTCCGCCATGGTCCGGGGCGGCTGCTGCTGCTGCTGCTGCTGCTGCGGGTGTCCGAGGAGGAGCTGCGGGGGGTTTGCGGGGACAGCGGACCGGTGCGGGTCCTCTGTGGATGCGTGTGTCCTGCGGGGAAGGAGCCGTCACGCGCTCACGGTAGTGCGATGCGAAGGGCGGAGGGCGAGCTCATCCCTGCGTCCTCTGCGCGCCGGGCGGGTCGGTGCGGTGCTCGGTGCCGGGGAGGATCTGCAGAGTGCGCAGCGCAGCTCAGAAACACGGAGGTGCGCTTGTTGTGCCCACCACGCTGCTGCCGGTGTATGGGGGGTGGTTAGTGCCACACAACCACTCAGGAGGAAGGGGTGGGGGGGGGGAGGTTTCACAAACACATGCTAGGTTCCAGACTACTTGGATGTCAGATATTCCGACTTGAAATTTCCGACTTCCAAGCGTTTCAATTCACGGTGATGGCATCTGATTGTGAGAAGCTAATGGTTATTCGGCTCGTGGTGAGACGATTCAACTGGGACCAGTGCAGCCTCCGTTCTTAAACGATGCATGAGGCAACAGACACTATTATACATTTTATTTAGCAATTTTGATACTTAGAAACACATTCCAATACATAAGAGGGCGAGAACACGCACTGTCGCTCGTTCTCACAAACGAGATCCAACAGAAGGTCGTCAGGCCTCAGCGCTACAACATCTACGCCTCCGTGTGCACCGCCATTGTTGTTTGACATTAGGGGTAGATGAATCTTCCCTGAGTTCGCTGGTCGGAACACTGACTTTGAGTGGCGTTCCAATTCCAACATCCGAGGTTGTCTGGAACGCAGCAGTATCATTCTTTATGTTGCACATTCCATTAAACCCCAGAGGTCAGAATTACCGACCCACGAGTCGAAAGTTACACCTCGAACGCCACCTCGAGTCTGAATTTCGACTCGGAACATCGGAGGAACCTCACCACCCCCAACTTCGAAGTAGAAGAGGCCCCTTCGTATATCAACAGTGGTGAAAGCTGTAGTTTTTAATGTTTATTAGCACTTTAGTCATAACATATGCCATTTAATCATCTTGCATTTTGCATAAATGCTTCAAACATTGTATATCTCTCAATTTGATGTCAGACATTGTATTTTCGCTTAAATTGTTTAACTATTGTTGTTTCGTTGGTGTGCTGCGTTTTTCTATATTAATTTGTGAAAATGAACTATATAAATTCAATTTGATTGATTGACTGATTTAAAGGAGCATAACTAATCAAATAATAAATAAAAATGTTTCCTACTGCTCTCATATGATATAAATATGAATTCAATACAATACCGTGAGAGACTGAGCTGTTTTATCATTTCTTGCACTGCCGCTACATTTCTGATGGAAAATGAATGACACAGCTTTCACTTTTCAAATGGCTCACCTTGTGGCATTAATCACCCCTCATATATTTCCTCCCCAGGAAAGACGTCACTGAAGGTCTCTGGACTCAGGTGCAGCTCAGGTCACCTCTTATTTTGAAATTTGGTGCATTTTAATCAACCACCTCCTCTGTTTTAATTAAGGAAACGTTTTACTTTGAAAATCCCATACTTGTGCTGCCACACCTACCCTGCTGAAGTACCGTTGAGCAAGTCAAACACCGAAAAACAGCTTTCTAATCATCAATAACTAATAGATTGATATCGATTAGGTTATTGAACATGGATTCACAGACATGTATTCTCCTTCTTGTCCCTGCAGCATGAGAACACACTGCCACCGTGTGGTGATGAGTGTGTGTGACGCTGGATGAACTCAATGACCTTTTGTTCTTCACTTCACATTTTGATTCAACTAAACCTCGGGAAAGTTTTTCAATGAAACTCCTCACAGACACGTTTAACTCTTTCTGTGACGAAGCGTAACCGTCCACCAGTTACCAGAGACTGCAGGACACTGGTAACTGTGGATTAGTGGGAGCTGATGGATAAGCTGTTATCAAATTAATCCATGCAGAGCTGGTCCACAAGTTTTATTTTATTATCAGACCCTCCTCTCACACTATTTACAGCAGCCTCTTAAACAAACTTTTTTCTACTTTACTGATAGTGACTCATGATTCAACACAGTAATATAAATCTAACACACAGGCCAAGTGTGGGTTCATCCATCAGATTCTCTAACAGTCCAGAGAGAGGATTTATTTCTCACTGTGGAAAAGAAAGCATTATAGAAAGTGAAATATCCTCCAGCAACATCTCACCAGTCATTTGTTATAGAGATGATGATCCTCCAGCCTTGGATAGCAAAACGTTTTTCACCTGAAGACATGACGGTGCAATTTTTCACTGTGCTTCTAAAAGTGTAGCTTTTATATTCTGATCATTTGAAGTCATTTTAACCCATTTTGTGTGATCACAGCTTGTTTTTCATCATATTCATATTATTGAAAATTGACTATAAACAGTTAACTAAGCACAGCCGAATCAAGTAGTTGACACTTTCAATATATTTATCTCAACCAAGGAGGTTTATATTTGCTCCATGTCTCAAGGTATTTCATACAAACCACTGTTAAATCATAGTGTGGTTTAAAAATGGCCGACTGCCCTTAAAAATTGAGCCCAAGAGACGTTTGATACTGAATCAGTCTCCAACAAACCACAAATTTCATTACAGGATCAAGTATTGATGCCTATGAATACATGAGTCATTTTTGACTCAACACTAGCATCTGAGGTAATGAGTCTACTTGCTTTTCCAGATGCTTGCATGTTATATTTTGTAGGAGAAATTAAAAAATGTTGTTACCTTTAAGTAAGAACCAAATATTTTTGTAAAACTTAATTGTCATTTTCATGCAATGTACTTTTTTGCTGGTCGTAATCTAACAGATTCTAGAATTTTATGTCAATTATCTTTATTTCGTGTTATGAATTTGGGTGTATAAAACTCATCAAATGTTATCTGTACAACAGGCCGAGCTACATTTAAGCCAACAGCATGATGAAAAAATAATTTGGCTGCAAGCATTTTTATTTAGGTAAACTGCGGAGAATTTATTGAATGTACGAGTGACCTGGATTCACAAAATATAAGAGTCATTCTTTTCTGGACAAAACTAAAAAAGAAATGACAATATGAAGTGACTTTTATTAGTATCGAATCAATAAACATTTCTTCTTGCTGAAAAAGACTCGTGTTCAGACAACATCACACTAGTCTGGAGACGAAGTAAATAAAAGCAAAGAAACTTAAGAAAATTAATCACGAACACAAGACACCGTCCTGATACAGCAGTGTTTAAAAAAAGCCGCTCAAAATTAGTTTCGAATCACAATATCATTACACGGGGAAGCTGAAATACACCACCAACTGAGAGGTTAGCATTTTTATCATCACATACATATCAGGGCAGTGAATGCAACACGTGTGGAGGCGCCTGTATCGGTGCCTCGCCAGAAGCGGAATCACAGTTTCACGGCGACACCAGGAGCTCACGTTTCAAACATAAACGGACTCAACAACATTGTGGGAAATTGAAACCGTTCCCAGCTAACTTTCAACACTCAGGCAAAGCACAGAGGAGTGGATGGAATCAAAACATGGCAGACGGGCTGCGGGGTTGTCGTCACCGATTAAAATGCTTGCCGTTGCTCAGAATGTCGTCAAAATATGGAGTTTTAAAAAGGGGGGAAATGTATAAATCATTAAGTAATGGGAAAACAAAAGTAGTTTCCCAGTGGAAGCACATCCAAACTAACAAAAAAATAACAAGATGGGCACATTAACAGCTGATCTTATTTCAAAAGAGGCAAGTATTTGCAAAAGGCAATTCCCTCTCTTCATTAAAAAAACAAAACCACATGTCACCATACAGGCCTATGGTGATCAACTACCAGTCTATGTTACGACCAAACACAGGTATTGATCTCAGTGCTTGCTGTCTGCTGAGGCGGAGCGAGAGCGTGAACGGGAGCGGGACCGGGACCGAGAGCGAGAACGGGAGCGAGACTGTTTCTTCTGAGCCGGGGCCGGCGAGCGTGAGCGAGACCTGGAGCGGGACTTGGAGCGAGACTTGGACCTGGAGGGGGATCTGGCTGCGCCCTTGCTCCCACCTGACGACTTCTTCTCTGGGGTGCGGCTGAGAGACCTGGAGCGGCTCCTGGAGCGGTTGCGGCTGCGGGAGCGGCTCTTGGAGCGAGAGTAGCTGCGGGAGCGGGAACGGCTCTTGCTGCGACTGTCGAGGAAAGAGACACAGGGGTTGTGTTAAATATTTGTGCAGTTCTACACAATAAGACAAAAAAAGCAACAAAACTTATCCATGAGCTGAGATATTATCTGTTCTGAAGTTTCTCTCTGATACAGAGATTTGCTTTATTGCACCAAAATTTGTCAAGGGAAAAGGTCAAAACTAAATTACCTTCTGCTGTCCTCAAATATCTTCAGCTTGCGTCCGTTCAGTTCTGTCCCATCGAGCTTGGAAATGGCGTTCTTCATGTCACTGCGAGATGCAAACTCAACCACCCTGTATATCAAAGCAGAGACGTCACATTAGGACCAAACTCTGGTGACAAACATGAACAGTTTGAGACGACAGATGAACAACTCACCCTTCGTTTTTGTTGGGTCTGTGAGCGTCCACAAAGGTAACTTCACCTGCTTTTCTCATCAGGTCTTTCAGGTCCTGTTTCAAAGCATAACACAGGATTAGTGACACTGAGCAGAACAAGAGGTGCCAGTGAGAACCGTTTCTGACCTGGAGGGAGAGAAATGAGCAGGCAGCAAGAAACCAGCACACACACACACAAACACACACACACACACACAGAGACATGGGTTATCTAATGCTGACTTTTGTCACTTTGTGATAAGCTCCCATTTCAGTGGAGGGCATGTAAACAAAAAGAGCCACTGAACGTTCTTTATAAGAGTGGACAAGTGTTTTTAACAGACTTTTTCTCAAAACAATATTTCTTTGTCTCATTAATTGGCTCCATGAATTTGCGTTTCGTTTTTCTGGGACGGGTTAACCAGCAAAAACCTAGTAAAACTCCAGGGGGAGACGCCTGATAAGTAAACAAGCTGTTTGGGGTTTTTATGTGTCAAGTTAAAACTAGATGTATTTTGGGTTTAAGTCAATACTGGACTTTGTGTCTGCATGTCTGAGATCTATCTGATTTCATTAGGGGCTGTATAATAGAACTATGGCTCAACAAAAACCTAGAGAGTCTCTTTTTGTTCATATTTAAAATAATTTGGCTCCAGGTGTTTACAAATTAAAACTGCCCCGCCCCCCTCCCATTTGAGACTAACTCTACACTCCTTTACCACCCGACCCTAAACAAACCCAATCACATGAGTTTTATGCTACTTACCGCTCCATACCCAGGAAGACATTAGCATAGAGCCACTTGTCCAAATAGCAAATGGGAACCAATGCAGTGTTAAGCCCTTGAGAAACGACCTCGGCCTTGACTCAGCATCCGGCCTCCACAAGTAAGGAACCACCAGAGACCAAGTAGAGAGAGGGGTGTGCGCCCGACTCAACACCCCCCCCAGCTCCATCAGCAACAGAAAAAGACCCAAATGGGAGAGTGTAGGGACCGTGGATTTGAGGGGGGTTACAGCAGTCGGGGGTGCCAGCCCACAGAACCTCCAGACTGTGGCTACGGACCTCCTAAGGCTACCGTATCCTGCGCTAGACCACTTTCACCCGCTACGGGGCCCAGCCAAGACTTTAGACCGGCGGCAACTGCGTGTAAGGAGAGGCACCAAATGGACACTATTCAGAAAAACAACCAGGAGATGGCGCTACACACTTGTGACACCTCCATGGAGGGTGTGCATTTACCTCTGATGTAAAGGAAACCATATAAAAGCAGCTGTTAAAAAAAAATAAAATCAGTAAATGTTTTAGTTAGAACAAGTGTTTTATTTTTAGATGGAGGTAAACTAAAAAAAACTGGGGCTTTATATTGTAATTAGCCAATTATCAACTGAGTGCACAATTTTCAAAAATGTATTCTGACTACAAAATGAGCCGGCCTGATCAAATGAATGCTGCATCACTTAAAAAAAAAACATGTCATTACAAGGTGACTATGAAATTTGAAAGAGGTTGCATTTTAAGACGAGAAAGGTTAGTAATCTCTTACCTGCCAGCTGATCCGTGAAGAGAGGTTCTCTACAATGAGCCTGTGGTCCGTCCGCACAGGAGGGCCGTACCTTTACAGGAAAAGAAAATTAAACAGAGCATTTAATACAAAATTTCTTAAACAAAACAGATGATACATATTCCCTAACCAAACAGGAAAGCGTTCAGTATTAATCCCAGACTGTAAAACCCACCCGAGTATATTCTCACAGCACAGAGAGTTTTCACTTTGTGTTTACTGACGTTGTATTTACTTAGTCAGCCTGAGGAGCTGTGTTAATATTTGAATTAGATTCAGAGCTGGAACAACAGGTTTTTATTTTCCATCACCTTTGACTTTGTTCTGCTTTAAAAATCTCTGTTTCTGTATCTGCATTTTCTGCCACATGCATCCAATTATATTTTAGATAAACACACAGTCAAGTGTAATTGTGTTCTCACTTTAAAATCCAGTTAGATATATGATGACTGATCAGAACCAAAAGATGAGTTTTCCACAAGAAATACTCAAACAGGTAAGAAATCTGTATTCTGAGATTTACTTTAGTGGAAAGGCCACATCTGACTAAACATCATTAGTTTCTATTAAAAGAAAGACTTGATGTACCTGGATCCACTGCTGCGAGATGGGCGATAGCCGCCGCCACCATCGCTGCTGCCGCGGCCACCACCTCCTCCACCACCACCACCTCCACCACCACCCCCACTGCTGCCGCTACTGAAACGTCCCATTCCAGGGCCGCCACCTCTTCCTCGTCTGGAGCGAGCATGCTCGATAGTGACCCTGAGCAAGATAGAGTATTGGGTTCAGGAAATAACCAAAAATATACAACCAGCAATCAAATCTAATTCAGTCAGTTGCTCCAGAGAATTTCTGGAAATTCTCCAGCCAGCCTCAGACTGAAAAAGAGGAGCCATACAAGATATAGACAAAGACGTCAACTTGGAAAGAGAAAGACATTCAGGGCTTTGGTGATTCGGACACAGACCAAGCAGCCAAGATTAGATGATTACCTTTCACTGCACAACTCCTTGCCATTCAATTCGTACACAGCATCATCTGCATCTCTATGGTCGTCAAATTCCTGAAAAGAGAGCCAACAGTCATTACAGAGGCTGAAAACAAGACAGGATCGGTCATCATGATTTACATTGAGTGGTCTGTGACACTAACCACGAAGCCAAATCCATTCTTCAAGTTGATCTCCCGAATCCGTCCATATCCCTTGAAAAACTTCTCCACGTCTCTTTCTCGGGCGTGTGGGCTCAAACGGCCGATGAAGACACGACAGCCACTCATGTTGTTTTCTGGTGGAAATGGGAAAACACGCGTTTGGTAAATATCTCACCAGGGAGCAAAGGTAGAGTAAAGAAAGATTAATATTTGACAATTAGTCAGTTAACTAACTTTGTCAGCAGTTCATGCAGCTGCATTTATTACCAATATGTTACTGATCAGTAGCAAAGTCGAGAGTGAAGCTGCTGTGTCAATAGTTTTGAAAGACTTTTTGACCATAGTTAAAGTAGTTTGCAAGTCTTGTAACTTGTAAGACCCGACCCACTCACATCATAAAAGTTTTACATTAACCTTCACTGATAAATAGCCGAGATGCTGTTGGGGACTGTAAACAATAATTTTTTAATAGTTATTTTCATGAATTGTAAAGTTTAAGTCTTTTGTCCATTCCAGTTTCTCAGAATACAAAGTAAACATCTTCAAATGCTTTGTTTTGTTGAACTAACAGTAGGATATGTAACAGAAAAGCAGTAAATATTCATACTTTAGACTGAAAAGTACCAGTATAAAGTATTTTCTATTAAAAACAGTAGTCGCAGATAGTTTGTTGTTGATTGATCAGCTCATCTTCGGAGCTCTAGGTGCTTTTTCAAACCGCAAACTCCAAATGTAGTGTGTGGTTCTTGCTGAGGCCATTTACTATAAACAATTACTTAAAATCTCCTTTAACACTTTCCTTACTTGTAAATAAACTACAAACTGAGTGATATTAATCCCAGGTTGTGGTGAAACCCACAAGCTATAGTGAAACTGGATGAACCTGAAACGAATCAAAGCCCAAAGATACACCCGGTTAAACCAGTTTCAGTACAGTCGTTAACTTTACAGCCCAGTTTGGTTTCACAAAGCTGAAACTACTATCCCCCAACATGCATATGCTCAACCCCCAGTACATCAGATTAGCCTAGCTTCAATTAATGCAGTGTAATACAACAGGGCAGCTGTAAGTCCTGCCTTCAGGAAGACTATAGGTTTTTCATGGGCCTGTTTCCAAGATGTGAATCCAACATCTGAGGATTTTGGGGGGTTGTGCAACGCAATTCTACAACACCAGTCTGCAGCCCCACAAGGGAACATCAAGTCCATTGTATCTGATCACAGTCACATCAAATGTTATCAATTTCAAGGGTAAAGACAACATAGTCCTTAAGGATTTAAGTTCCTCTTAGAGAACTTACTTACTGGTTTTGGTTTCAAATTTTCACATCAGCAGTTGTGAAATGGAACTACGATTTACTCAAGTGCTGTATTTAGATAGTTTTTTGGGGATTTATTGGTGAAGGCATTAATCTAAAATTATGAATTAAAATGATCAGATTTACAAGGTGAAAAAAAAATCAGCCTCAATCACCTGAACTAATGGTAAAATGCAGTTTAAACACAAACACATCAATAAGTCTTAAGTGCATTTACAAAAACCTTTTAATTTGTAGTATCTGAAGTAAACCCTAGGGCTTTACCGATTAATCGGGTAATCGACATAAAAATGAACCGCCAGCTATTTGGATGACTGCACAGTTGCGTTTTGCACACGTGTGTTTTGCTGGTTCTTTTTCATACATGATAATAAAAAACAATAACTTCCCATTTAGGACCCTGGAAAACAAGGCACGTGGAGACATAAATCATTGATTATCATTTTATAGACGAGATGATTCATCGCTAATGGAAAATAATCAAAGTTCTGACTCATTCCTCCAGATGAGATACGAACAGATCTAATTAAATGTTATTTATAATGATTTTAACTGTAATGACGCATTTCCACAGAGTAGTATTAGGTCGCTGTATTGAAGTAATGGAGGAGAGTACTACTCCCTCCAGTACTGCCGGATTAGGCCCGGCTTTGGCCCTAGGACACCGGGGAGATAATTACCGCAATTTCAAGCATCGATTAGAAGAAAGCAGAGTAAATGAAAACCCACCTTCCATCGGATTAAATACTGATTTAACAGTTGAATATTTAGGGTCCAATGCGCGGTTTGGCTCGGTTAGCTAGATTAGCCTGGTTGGCGAGGTAGCGGTTGGAAGCTCGCCTCGAGGTCGGCTTCAGCTAAGCTAACCGCCGTTAGCTACAGGGACGTGACTGAACGGTGGAAATAAACCGAACCAACGGCCACTTGTTGAATCCTCCAGGCTAACGCGGTGATTAGAGACGGATTCGGTCCGGTGCTCACCTCGATTCGCGCCTCTGCTCGTCCCCGGTGGTGTTGTCTGCGTGGTTGTTAGCCGCAGCGTTAGCAGCACCGTGCACTCGACTGTGTCAAAATGGCGAATGAGTCCAGAGAGCAGGGGGACGCGAACAAGAGCTGTCCCCCGGGGTTGCCAGGTCGGAGTCACCCAACGGGTTTATCCGCTTTATCGCCAGAGCGAGTATCAGGTCGGTCGTACTTTCTCATCGCAGTAAATTATAAAGTAATTTTTTTTACTAGAATAAACCAGAATATTTGATTAATTAAGACTAGAATAAGGGGAGTTTCGTGGAATCTTAAAAGGGGGAGATGTGACTGACTTGGCAACCCGGGTCAGAGCTAGTGTATAGGAGATAAACTTATTAAACCAGATACTGTTTATGAGGTAATTCTTTCTTCTGTGTTTCCTTCACTTTACATTACTCTGAGTGTCTCTGTGTATGAGATCCACGCCATCGAGTGTAGACCACACGGGGGAAATGTAATGTAAATCGAATTAAAGTGGTAAAACGGGGCTTACCTCCTTTTGGCAGTAGGTGGTGGTATCACTATCACTACAAGCAGACTACAGGTAAAAAACACTCTCTTGTTTCTCTTCAGTTCGTGTAAATCTTTCACCTTTGCAACAGTCAAAGACATCAAAGGGTTCTATGACCACTGACACTGTGACATTAGACTGACAGAAAGGAATTCTTTGCTTAATGTATCCATTGAAGAAGAAAGAAAGATCAAAGAAAGAAAAAAAGAAAGAAAGAAAGAAAGATACTGTTTATGATGTAGTTCATTCTTCTGCGTTTCCTTCACTTTACATTACTCTGAGAGTCTCTGTTTTATGACATTTAACATTGAACTAGGGCTGCGTGCACCACTGTGCGGGCCAGAGCACTTGCGATCTCATCAAGTGTAGACCACACAGTGAAAGTTTATGTAAATCGAATTAAAGTTGTAAAACAAGGTTTACCTCCTTTTGGCAGTAGGTGGTGTCACTATCACAACAAGCAAGTCTAATAGATCAGTTCAGGTAAAAAACACTTTCTTGTTTCTCTTCAGATCGTATAAATGTAAGACATCAAAGCAACTGAGCAAAAATGTTATTCTTTGCCTAATGAATCCTTTGAAGAAGAAAGAAAGATGAAAGAAATGTTCATCATGTAGGATGACTATCTGGGCTCCTGCCCAGTGAGGAAGTGGTGACAATGAAAAATGAGAAAAAGGTGGCAGATGACACTATAATTCTAGAGGCAAGTGAGCGGGAATCATAACTCAGACAGGAGAAAGAAAATCTGCTAAATCAAAATCTGGAACTCTTTGAATTGTTGGTACAGGAGAAGAGTTTCAGTGCTGACCTCAATATCCAGCTCTGTGAAACAAAGAAGACTCTGCTGAGTTTACAGACGGACTGGAGAAAACTTCAGGAGAGATACAGTGAGGTCAAAGCAAAGCTGACGGCTTTTTTGACGGCTTCTACATACTCGAAAACTCACCAAACTCCGTGGGCGCATCGGGCCTGGAGAAAATGTACCTATTCTGGAGTAATTGGAAATGGTTGTGGCAAAATGGCTGAACAGCGCCCCTTAAAATTCAGCAACTCCCTCTGGTTTAAATGATCATCACGAAATTCGGTACACACGTATATCATGAAAAAATGTCCAGCACACCAATTTGATTAACACAACACGAAGTTGTCCATTTTGGATTTAGTGAACATTTGGGCCATTTTACACGAGGTTTGCATCTTCACTATGCTCACGATTCGATTGCGATTCAGCAGTCCACGATTCGATTCATAACGATAGCTGCCAGAGGGGAGACACTCTGGACAGAGACACAGAGGAACACGGACAAAGACAGAGACACTTGAGGATCACAGAAACAGAAGATACAGAACATTTTGTGGTTATCCATCTCTTTATTCTAGCACTACATCATCATTCTTGAAATGGTCTTGGGTTAGGAGAAGAAAATACAAGGTTATGGTTGACACAGTAAGGCAGAAAAAAAAATACCAGTCTGGTCTGCTGTGTAGAAAGTGCCAAATACTTCTGGAATACTGATCACTGTACAGCCCCCGTCAACTCAAAACACAGAACAAAGAATCTGAACACAACCTGTTGGGATGTCAGATGACACTGAAAATAAATAAGGATGTAGCTTATTTAAGAACACGAAGAAGTCCGCTGGTTTGAATTTGCACTTTCAGCCCTGTTTGTCAAAGTGTTCAGCGGGAACGAGCAAACTGCCGCCATCGCAGGTCATGTGATTTTCTTCCTGAGAAAAGGGTAACTGTCCATGAACGCACCACAGCAGGAGGGACGGGGAACAGGATTCAAATCACACGACTCGTTTATTACAGATTAAAGAAAAGCAAGCGACAGGAGCTGAAATGAGTAAAACTACACGGAGCCGGATGTTTGTCAATAATTTTGTGATCAATCACCAAAACCCTCGATATCGGGGGGGATAACACATGCTGAATCCACAATGATTACTGATCAATTTATGACATCATATTTTCCTCGTCTGATATTCTCACTGCATCGAACACAACCTCCGACATTATGAGGAGTTTCCTAAAAAGCTTTGTATCTGTAAACAGTATGAACAGTTCAGTTCACTGTTGAAATCAATCAAAAATAAAAAACATAAAATGTTAAAGAAATAGTGATGCATTCTGGGAAATACTCTGAATCTTTTCTCGTTAGAGGAGAAGATTGATTTAAGACCTTAGAAAATGTAAATGTTCAGTTTTGACACGTGCTGTTGTCAGATTCCTTTGGACAGAGCCAGGCTAGTTGTTTCCCCCTGTTTCCAGTCTTTATGCTAAGCTAAGCTAACCGGGTGCTGGATGTAGCTTCATATTGAACAGACGTGTTATCGATCTTCTCCTCTAACACTCTGCAGGAAAGAGAATAAATTCCCCAAATGCTAAGCTATTCTCTTTCAAAGGAAATTTAAAGTAAGTTAAAGTTGTTACCAGTTTAATGGTGAAAAGATTTGACCAGTGTTACCAAGGAACAATCTCTGGGTCTAAGTGTTCGTATCCTGGCCCGGAAGTAATCGCACCATTTTAATACAAATACCGTTTGGATATAAAAGTGTAGACAAAATTTGTACAGGGTCAATACTCAGTAATAATCAGAGTTGCAGCTTGACTTCCTTTGTGTTTGTCCACAGATAGTGACTGGGCTGCCCAAGGCTGTGTGAACAGCCACTATTTAAACTGTATTTGCAGAACAGTAATTGTCAATGAACCGGTTACAGTTGGCAGCGAGGAGCCAGTTTACTGTTTAAAACGAGTGTCGGTTTAGTTCGATTACAAAAGGAGGTGAAATAATTGACGATATGATCAGAAATGTGGCGACTCAGCGTATTTCAGTGGTTTATCAAATTCCTTCCACATGCAACATTTGAACGCATGGGATGGTCCAATCGTCTGTAACCCGCTAACCGTCTAAATGGCCAAAGTAAAGCTCCACACAGAGAAAGCAGAGTCAACATTATCAACTGAAGGCCACATAGAGGTTAGTGAACGAGAACTTGATGAGATTGAGCGGATGAGCAGTTTCCTGGTGACGTCACAGGCAGTCGCCTCAGGTGTCGATCTAGTTATTCTACAAAAGCAGCTCTGAAGGCAGGGCAGGGAACAAGGCTGACAAAGGTTTAAAAGTTCATGGAAAAAGACCAAGAATAACGTACTACAAACTTCAGATCTACAAGTGGTTGTTGTCCAAGTCTCTTGAGCTCAGAGCTCAGGTCAGAGTTTGCCCTCTGTCGTCGCAGCGTCTCTGTGCTGTAGCTCTGAAGTCTCTGGCAGCAGATCCCTCCATGATGAGGAGACTCTGCTTTTCCTGCCCCTTTACTCAGAGGACAAGCATTATGAGGTCAGGTGGTTGTTCAAGCCGACTAATGCCACTTGAGCCACTAGCGGTTGTGGCAGGAAGATCCAGAGGTCAGTGTGTGTGTGTGTGTGTGTTTGTGTGTGCGTGGGGGGCGGGGGGGGAGTCAGTTCACACCCTCGTGTGGCGACAGGTGTGGGAGGAGCCAGAGCCGGTGGCAGCAGCGCCGGACGGGGACGCAGGGTCCTCGTCGCTGGACCCGTTCTGGTCCTCCTTGTGGAGGCCGAGGCTGATGTGGGTCTGCAGGGCGGCCGGGGTCAGCCACTCCTTGGGTAGGCAGCTCTGCAGGAAGGGGATGCAGGAGCTGAAGTACGCCAGTCTGTTCACCCAGCGAGGGATTTCCCGTCCACACAGCAGCTGGAAAAAAGGCAAAGTATCTGATGTTAAACATGTTGTTTTTGCTGAGTCCTCGCTAAGACCTGGAAAGTGGACAATGTCCAGTCCAGTCCTTAGACCTCGACACTGGCTTTAAATGCGGGTGATGGTTAATGAGGCCTTAAATTACGATGGAATATTCGGGCCATGTTGAAAATAATACAAAGATTCTGAGATTCGGGAATAATATTACAAGAATAAAGTCGTAATTTAACGAGAAACAAAGCCATCTTGTGAGGAGGAAAAAGATGGAAAAACTAATAATTTAATGACAAAAGAGTCATAATATCATCAGAATAAACTCATAATTAAATGAGAAAAAAGTCTTAATCTAATGAGAAACCAATTCATAATATTACGAGAAAAAGAAAAGAAATTTAAGAAAAAGATCAGCAAGAAAAACCCGTTCTCGATAAAAAAAAATCGGGAACCAAGCTCATCGTTTCATGAGAAACCACGAAACCGTTTTGAATTCACGCAGATGTAACTAACGATAACCTCACAGTCCTGATAATTATGATAATTTCATTATTTGTGAAACTTATACTAAAGTATAACTTAACAAGATGCTCCACATTCCTCGTTGTATCACAGGTGACAGGCTGATCTTTGTCTTTTTTATTCCCCACATTTAGCCAAGTTCACCCATATTACATAAACAGGGTTACGTTTACGGACTTTTAAAAGCTCCCTTCAGAAACACGACAGAATCCTGACTATCAGGTGTAAAGCTCACAGTGTGTATTACAGTATATACAGACTGACCTCAGAGAGCGAGGAGGAGAAGTGGTTGCAGTTTTTGTGCATTAGATGGTAGGCGTTCCCTATGAACTCTTTACCGAGCTCCTCCATGATTTTATCCATGTCCTCCTGTGTGAAGTCTGTGGTGCCTAAAACAATGGCCTCCCTGTTTTTAAAACAGCAACAAAGAAGAACACGTCAGCACTCTTATCTCCAGCGTTAACACGGACAACATCACACTGGGCTGTTCGCTAAACACACTTGAAATTGAACGTCTCTCCCAGCTCCGCAGCGTTGCCGGGGCTGATTTCGAAGATGCCGCTGAAAGGGTACGGATGACCTCCGTACGCAAACTCTGTGAGAACAACAAGGAGCAAAACGTAGGTTAACACTTGAAGAATAAGCTGTAATTACTCAGAATAAAAGGGATTAATCACAGTCCCACTGTATTTAAATCATCAGGCTAATTACAGGCTGCTCTGTGTTCACAGCAGTATTTACAACAGTGATGAACACCAGGGCCACAGCTTCTTCAATAGAGTGACTTCAATTATTGGGTAATCTGAATTGGACAACAAATATAATAATTATAATAAACTTTAGTCATATAGCACTTTTCTTAACAATGTTACACAGTGATTTACAAAGAAGAAATAATTGTAATTATAATCAATGTAACTGTGTGAATATAGCGAACAAATAAATATACTTTCATCGTACATTTACATTTAAGGCAGCATTTGACTTTGTGGAATTCAAGTGAATCAAAACTATTAATGTACTTAGTTTTATTCCTCAATTGTTTGTGAGTTATGTAATTTCTGTAAACTTGTGGATACATAAAACCTTTTCCGATTCCCATAAGAAAGAACATTAAGATGCCTGCTCATTGTTTTAAAACCACAATTTTGTTAACATCCCAATTTATAATATCCCAATTAGAGCTGTATATATCGGAATTGTACTTTTTTTTACTCCCTTATATCTGCATCTGCCCCAAAAATCCACATTAGTCAGGCTCTAATCACAATTTTTCATAACCAACAAAGCTCTGGTGCTTAGTCTCAACACATTACACAGATTCTGTCCCAAAGATGGACGACGTGCAGCGGGATTCAAACAAATGCGACTTTATTATTAATTTATGAATCGTTCTGAGACGTTTCTGAGTTCACCTGACAGAGATGCTTTTTAAAATTCATGGCATCATTATGCAAATATATGCTGCAGCCTCAGGATATTCTGCTGAAGGTGCATTAGAGGGAGCGATTTCCTGCTCCAGTTAAGAGAGTTTTTTTTTTTACTATCATCATATTTCTTGGAGCGTGGAGACAACATCTCTGGCTCCAAGGGCGTGATGGAATTCCCAGGGATGTAGTTTAACGCTGGTGTCTGCCCCTTTTTTATAAAATAACACACACACGGTGAGTCAGCGGTGACTCAACCTTGAGAAACGGGTGCTGTTATATGGGAACCTGACTCCATGTTACATTTTTAGAGCCAGACTCCGTCTGCGTGTGTGAAAACAGCCTTGAAAAAGACCTCGTGCTCAGACGCTGATGCACAGGTTCCAAGTCTGACCCGACGTTTTTCTGCCCAGACTAAGTGAGATGGGATTTCACAGACGTAAAGAGAAAAACACAATCCGTCTCACCTCTGCCATAAATCTCGATGCCTGAGTGGAAGACTCCAATACCCAGATTGGAAGTGTACTCGTTTATCCAGTACTGCAGAGACGGGGGGAGAAGGGGGAGACATTTAAGATCAATATCAAGAGTTCTCTTGTCAAAGAATAAAGTCCTGTATGAGGCAGAAACAACAGAAAATACAGTTTATCACTTCATTGATGAGACTTCACAGGAGAAAAGCTGCTGTGATTTAACTGATGAAGATCCCAATTACTCACGATAATAAATCAAACACGTTCTTGTGACTCTTTAGAAACCTGATGATTAAGCAGCACTTTAAATACTCAGGTAAACTTGAAGTAACTCGTTTTTTCTGTTAAAGGAAATAGTTTGACGAGATATAAACCAGTACAGCTCTACAGCCAGTGAGCAGGAGGAGGTGGGAACAGCAAGACAGCATTTCTAAGAGATTGTCAAACAATCACAAAAAATTATAAAAATACTTTAAATGATGTAATGCTGTCAATCATCTTTCTAAAATTATACCTTTAAAGATCAATTCAATTGATAACACAAATTAATACATTTTTCCCTTCAAATTAAACTTAGCAATTGTTTTAATACCTTTTTTTAGGTTTTTCTTTAAAAGTTGGTTCAACAACTTTCTTTTTATTGAACACAGTTTTTTGCTCTGGGAGATATTTTGGATTAAAATGACATCTGCACTCGGTTTTAGTTTCACATCTGTACAAGCATGTGTTTACTTCTGTTTATCTCAAGGCTTTAAACGGCTCATGGGCTGTTGTTGTTAAAGGTGCAGCTTTAGGATTTTTCAACAAGATGTGTTGAGTCTGCATGTTCTCCACGTGTCTGTGTGGGTTTTCTCCGGCTTCCTCCCACAGTCCAGATACAGGCAGATCGGGGGGATGTTCATTGGAGACTGTCTGACCGACCGGATGTTTGAATATGAGTGCGACTGCGACCCTCACTGGAAAAGCAATATAGATGATGGATAGATGATGGATGGATTTTGTGAGGCGGCTGTAGCTCAGTTGATTAAATTAAACATCTCCTCCTGCCCATGTGTTTAATGTCTTTTAGAAAAGATACTGCTCTGTGTGGAGATAAAACTGTCAAATAAATGCAATATGACAGTATTTGATACTTGAATGCTGTTTAATATTGTTATACCCTGTTTTAAAAGAACAAATATTCATTCATGCGTTTGACTTTATCTCTTAAGTCAGGATTGTAACAGCGGGAGCATCCCAGCATGCACCAGGCACCAGAAAGAAGACGCACAGGATGGATCCGTCACATCACGGGCAGATAAACACTCAGTCACAGACTCTGGTTTTTGCAAAGCTGTGGGAGAGAAAACACACAAGACAGTCCCGGCCATCAAACCTGGTTTGTTCTCGCTGCGAGCCGAGCTTCCGCCCCCGCTGCAGACAATCAGGGGATTATTCATGGGGCAGCTCCCTCCACCCCACACCCCCACACCCACGGACACTCCCTTACTCTGGGACGCCCGTGAGGAAAGCGGCTAAGAGCTGCAGCCCCGCTGCCCCAGCTGTCCCCTATTAATAATAGAACACGTTCAGAGCTCAGAGTGATACAATAAGAGCATTTCCTCCACTTTCCTTTGTGTCAACAGAGACTTCTCACGTTTCTGCACTGACCTCTACCCGACTGGACTCTTTTGCTATTTCACATAGAAATAAGATGAATAGAAATGTTTTGTGCAACCTCTCAGCTTCCTGGAGGGAAACTGAGGTCGAAATCTTCCACCTGAGTGAAATGACCGGACCTTTCCATAGTAATTCAGCCTCATAGTTCAGATTCATAGAATTAAATCTTCCTTCATTGATGCACCTTCACTCTCGTGTCTTTGTGAAATCCTGTTGCAGTCTCTCCTGCCTCTGCACCGCTACACTCATCTGCCATCTCACTTTCTCCCTCTTCAACAACCGCTGCACGACCTGAAGAGTCACACTGGAATTAAGGACCAGAGTTCAAAACTGCACCTGGCTTTGAGTTTTAGTGTCTGATTCGTTATCTGGTTCATCATTTGTCAATATGCACATGTGATGCTATTGTTTTATAGTTTTATAGTTTTATAGTAGTTTCCGAGTATCTCTCGGAAATATGGAGCAAGTGAGGAAACTTGTTGAAATACTTCAAGTATTTGGAGAATTACAGTTACATATCACTTCAGTGAATTGGTGCCGCATTGTCAACCAAATATATTCCATAGTCATTTTCAATATTTCATGGGTACACATAATTAATAAATGATTCCGAACAAAGGGATGCCATTTGAATCCTGGGTGGGGGTGGTTGACGTCTGACAATGAAATCAAATGAATTCTGGCCTAGATGCTGAGGTCACTAACGGGTGTAACATTAAATGGCCACAGCAGCAGCGTTGACCAGAAGTTTTGGTAAAACAAAGAATTTGAAAACTTTATATTTATGATATATTAAGAGAGATTTAAATGGTTTCAGCTATGTTTTATTATATTGTCAACCATTTATTTTGTTATTTATGTACCAGATATAGATGCTTAATGAGGAGAGTTCTAGAGTTTTGAAGAAACACCTCAAATATCCTTATATGGTCAAAGTACATATTATGATTGTATTTCTGAATTTAATACCAATATTTGTTCTGACTTTTCTTTACTCTCATCACAAGATACAACTAAAAGCTCTGGAAAACAATGTGTAAACACAGACTTATAAATGTCTCTTGATACACTAGAGACATTAAAATCATTAAATGTGATTACTGCTGTTCTATCAATACTTTAATGTACATTTAAGGTGGAAAGAAATGATCATGTAGACAAATACATTAGAAAACACTTACAATGTCTGTTCAGTGTTACAAACAGCTGTAAAAATAGCTGTAAATGGAGCGATTCTCTGGGTTTGTGCGGCAACATGTTGCGTAACGTTCACACAGGACGCTGTTCAGCAGCAGTGTGTGAAGACCAGGCAGACCCTTGTCCTTGGCTGATGTGTGTGGGCTCATGTGAGTGTGTGTAAAAATGTGTTATGAGTGTGTGCAATTATGTGAGCTGGGGGGTGGCACAGTGACAGAGGGCTGAGGGAGGCTCTTGTTTCACAGGCCTGAGGTTGGAACATGAAACTGTACTTTCTTTCTTCTCTGTTGTTGTGTCTCTTTATGTCTGAATATCACGCAGGATTTCTTACACAGTGACGCTGCACGATTAGATGAGCAGATAGAGAAGAGTTTGACTGGAGAAGCACAAAGCGCGTCAGCAGCAAACCAGCGGAGGCCACGTACACGCTGTGTGGCCACTGAACCACCCAGAGTCTTTCCTCACTGGGTATTGCAGTAAATCTTTGAACATGTGTGCGAGTGCTCAGCAGATTCAATTGAAAATGTCATTTTTTTTGGAAGTCCATGTTTGATTTTCTCAATTGAACTTAATTCTTTTACTTTTTTCACCCCAAATGTATCACAGCTATTGGCTAGTTGGTCATATCTGGTAGGTTTGATGCATTAACAGTGAGTATTTCTGAGGTAAATCAATGGTTTATTCATAAATAATAGATTATCCAGACGAGTCTTCGACCTCAACCCTGCAGTGTTCAACCCAAAGTTACAACCCTGCCACATGTGGTAAGATTTAAATAGGATCAACCAGATTATTTGAACAGATTTAGAATAAAAACTTTTTTCTCCATCTGAGTGCAGCTCTTTGCAAACGAGCAGTGAACAAGTGAAACAGGTGTGAAGTGGCTCTGCCTGCTATTTATAGTGGTGCCTTCACTTTCCAAGGAAAGTGTTTGATTACAAACATCCAGCAACATGTGCACAGAGTGAATGGAGTCTGGTGGAGGAGGGTTGGACACTCACCATGTCGTACACGTTGAGGATGACAGGTTCATTGGCCATGGTTTGACCCTGAGCTGGACAGGGGGTCAGCCCCTCCACACCCCCCGGGGGGGGAAGTCACAGGGCCACGCGGCGCACAGAGGCGGAGGGCAGGTGTCTGCTGGACGGACGGAGGCAGCTCATTCCCGAGCGGGTCTGGGGAACAGTTCTGCGGGTAAGAAGCCAGGAAAGTGTCCGGGATAGGTGAGGCTTTAACGGGGAGATGTCACAGAGCCATGAGCAACCGGGGAAGCGAGAGGCTCAGATCCCTGCAGGGCAGCGCGGGGAGCGGCGGCGGCTCACGCGGCCCATGCCCCGGCTCCGGCTCCGAGGATTCAACAGCTGCGAGGAGGAGGAGGAGGGGGGGGAACCGCAGCAGGCTGGAGCGGGAGGAGGGTGTCCACGAAATAAAACACAAGCGGTTAAAACATCACATCGGGGGGTGATACCGTGATCCGCAGCGGGTGTAAAGGGCCTGCGAGGGTGGACGCGTGAAGCGGGCGACCTGCTGTCATCGTGGGCGGAGGAGGGACAGCTACAGGCGGACCGAGGCCATTTTCACGCGGAGGATGTCGGAGCAGTCCTCCGGGGCCATGGTGCCTGATGACGGCCGACAGAGGCTGGAGGACGGAGGGGGAGGGGGGGTCACCACCAGCAGCTGCTTCCCCGACCGACCGGTGCTGCTGCTGCCGCTACAGCTGCTGGCCCACATCCGGCATCACCATCCTCTTCGTGGGCTCCGACCTCCGCGACACGAGCCCCCCCAAAAACACAACCCGCTCGATGGATGAGATCTCAGAAAGATCCGTGGGTGAGGTGTGGTGGAGATCCAGCAGCCCCGGCTCTGTGTGCCTCTGTCCCCGGCTCTGGGTCCGTCTGTCCCCGGCTCCGTGTCTCTGCCTGTGGACGGACTGGAGCCTTTGATTACATCATATCTGCCTCCGAGGCAACATCCTCCAACAGCTGATGAGAGGCTGAGCTGCTGCACCGAGCACATTTCATTACAACACACGTCTGTGTGTCAGGGCGGAAACACGATCAAGTTCACTGTCTGCACGAGACGTTCACCCAATTAAAGTCCCTTCATTAACAACTCTACATTATTATGTTATCATCTTCCACATTTTGCATCTTTAATTCGTGACTTCAAAGGGATAGTTCACCCAAAAAATGAAAAATGCACTCATTATTCACTACTGTGGAGGTGGTGGGTGAAGTGTTTGAGTCCACAAAACACTTTTTGGAGTTTCAGGGGTAAACAGCGTTGCAGCCAAATCCAATACCATTGAAGTAAATGGCGACCACTTATTCAAACGTAAAAACAACAGCTAAAAAACACCAAACACCTCCATACTGCTCCCGTGTTGTCATCCAAGCGTCCGTAAGCTCCAACATTTAAATTCAACTTGAAAAGACGTCACTTAAACCAAGATTTTAGCCTAAATCTCCTCTGTTATCCTCGTCTGGAGCCGCGTTCACATTCACATTTACTTCAATTGTATTGGATTTGGCTGCAACGCTGTTTACCCCCGAAACTCCAAAAAGTGTTTTGTGGACTCAAACCGGCGTAATGGTGAGATGAGTGAATTTTCATTTTTGGGTGAACTATCCCTTTAAACTTGCTTCAACCTTTTTGTCCTTTTTATTGTTTTAAGATCTTTTCTTATCTTAGTCTGTTTGGTTTGTATCATCTGTTGTTCCATTTAAAGTAAAACACCGAGCAGCATTTTAAGCTATGAAAAGTATTATGTAAATAAAGATTAATATTAGTGTCAATTGTGACATTTGACCGTTTTTACAGCAGCAAATGAAAAACAAACTTGCAGCAAAAATTAACACTTCAACAAACATCAGTGTGATAAGAACTAAAATAACAGAAACCATCTTTGAGGAACATTTATTTGATGTGTACTTTGATGCATTTGTTTTGTCCATGTCATTTATGGGAAATAAACATATTTTCTGCCATTAGAAATGAATAAATAACAAACGCCAAAACCAGGTGAATTCATCATGAATTTTAATTGGTGCTTGGATGTCAAACACACTGTATTTGCAATAATGTAGTAGTGCTTCTGATCTTTTCTTCTGGCATACTGCACATATTCACAGCCCTAATCAGCAGAGCGACATGAAATGTATTTACAAACAAATAGTCGGAGACAGTTACATTACAGACGCGATGCAGACTGAACAATGTGGACAACAACACCCAGAACTCACAATTCATACACTTCATCTGCTCTATGGCCGTTTTCTGGAGGAGTCCCATGATGGTGGATAGTGCAAAAAAAACATTTTAAGTTGTTGACAGCGACTTGTTATAAGAAAACTCTCCTTTAAGTGAAACTGGCACAAGCTGCTTCTCAGTATGAGGCTGCCTGTCCTTCACACTGAAACAACAACTCGTTCCCTTTAATACAACATCCTCCGATTTGCATTTTTCAACCCACACGACAAATCACGAAGTGGAAGGTGCGATGTGTTTAGACGCAGAATGAGGAGAATGTTTTTAACAATTTGCTTCAACACTAACATGGCGGATTCTGTAAGTGTCTTGGGCTGTGACTGAACATTTGCAGGTGGGCTGCTCACCTCATGAGATATATATTTAGTGTTGACCCTGAGTGAACACGTACAAATTTATTATAAACTCTTGTGAAAATAGTGTAAATCTGGTGATAATCTATATTTTTATGCCCGTCAACAAACCCCAACAAGTTTTGTCTGATAGATCTTATTCCTCTGAAAAAACGATTAAACATGGGCACAATAGTTTGGAGTCAATACCATACACAATGTCGCTGAACGTGTATTAATCTGCACTTAGTCCCAAATAAATGCACTTTGCAGTTGCAGCGACAGTGCCCAAGTTACCGAGCTATTTTTTGAAAGTGAAACTAAACACTTGTGACCTGTTTTTAAATATTTACATGTTGACGAGATGAGCTTGTGGTTGAGGAAGTTAGAAACTATTAAATATGGATGAACTGATTGTTTGTTTTGGAGATTTTTATGGGGTTTGTTGTCAAGAGGGAAAAAAAATATATATATATTGTTTTGTACTTTAATTTATTGGACGTAGTGGGTTGATTTTCATTTTGATCAATGATTAGGAGAAAAAGAACCGACCACTTGAAACGGACGACAAAAGGCACAAATAAAGGTCCATTACCAGACACAATTTATCGCTTTAACTTCAAACTCTTTCATCCCCTGGCTCCGTCTAAGCAGCGCGGCAGGATTCTCCCATGATTCTGTGCAACAGAGCAAAATGAAAATCAAACCCCCCTCCCCCTCCCCCCTTCACATCAGTGATGGAGGTACAGACCCACGAGTGACTGAACACGGCAACGTCTTTCGATTTGTCAATGGACCCCAAAGCTTTTCTGTCTGACTTTCAAAAGTTTTTCTGCCAACAACCGCAGCGTCTGCGAAGCCGCGTGTTTCTGCCTGAGCTCAGCCCGGCAGCGGGAATGTCATGAGTGCATCCTTCTTTGTCAACTTACATCACAAAGTTATCTATTAGAAGTTACCTCTGTGGTAAGAGAGCATGGTCCTGTTTCGGAAGGGAGTCAAGAAGCTACCAGTCATCACATAATAAACATGAACATGGAGAAACTTGTCCGTGACACCAACACCTGCTAATAAAAAAATAAGGTCTACCGTTTTGAGTCTGTTCCCTCTTTAAGTTCTTTGGCCTTTAGCAAAGTTTTTGATCTTAAAAAAATATAACATACAGACATCAGCAGGTTTAGTTAAAAGTGTTTCCGAATGTGCCGCGTGTACACGAATGAGAAGAGCAAGGCGGCTCCGGCTAAAGCGAGCAGGATTCCCAGAGAAAGCGCCGGGGATGGTTGATCGGGTTGTGGGTCTGTGGATCCGTTATCGTGTTGAAGCAACTGCAAGACACAGATATGAAAACAGGAATAAACATTTACACTGAAACGCACTGGACTGTCAGTTACGGCTGTAACTATGCCGATTATTTTTCAATAATCAATTATTTTTTTAAATATTGAATTCTGGGAACTTTGGTTATTAGGACGGGGATAAGCACATTAATGTTTGAGAAATTCTTAAGGACATGGCAAAGGTGTGTTTGGCAACCAAAAATATATTTTTTTTATAAGACTTAAATTCCAATTGCATTCACAATTTTATATATCTATCATAATTTTAAATATTTCATATATACATTTGTTCCACTGTATTTTATTTTAAGGTCACATGTTTCAGAGTACTGTGATTTATACTATGAATACTATGTAGAGCAAATTGAAAGTATAGTGCCTCCTACCTTCTTCAGAACACGGAGCTCCACATCTTCCCCGGCCATCCTGAACAGATCCACTGCAGATTTATGCATCAGATCCACCAGCTGGACTCCATTGATCTGAGATATAAAACCCACATGAAACACAAACTTAAATGAACTGATTCAGGTTATGATTTCTACCAGGGACCCTTGAACAGTTTCAATCTAATATACAAATTAAAATCAGATTATTTGACTCACTAACATCTACCTGAACGCTGTCCTCTGACTATCAAGCTGAACACAATCATTGATATCCTCCTCTTAGCTCCAAGTATTACCTCATGCTTGAAACAATAAACGTTACCAGGAGAGGCAAACTGACGTGTGGGTCTATTGTGCCCCGGGTTCTATCCTCCTCCTACATACAGGCTGCCTGCAGGAGGCTCCGGGGCACGACTCAGCCTGAGAGGACGTCCACATGCCCTTTTTTACAATTCACTGAGTGCCATTCTAGTTGATACTGTTTCATTGCCCTGCACTATTTCAATCAGTCGGTAGATAATGTTGTCACAAGTGCTACTTAATGTTCACTTAGGGATCATGTGAGGTCAAACTGTGCAAAGGTTGTTGGGATGACACACATTCTTGTACTATCTTAGTGAGGACACTCATTAACATAATGCACTTGCCAGCACTAACCCTAATCCTAACTCTAACTCCAAAACTTAAAAACAAGTCTTAACCCTCAAACAAGCATTTCGAAAAAGACCTAAATTTCCTAAAGTGTCCTCACTCTGTAAGTTCAATGCTAAAAATGGTTCTCACAAATATACAAGTACATATGGAAATAAGGGGTAAAAAAAAACCCCTCATTTGTCAGACATTTTAATTTTACAGAAATACTTTAAACATTCTAATAATGTCTACATTTATATGAGACACAGCCTTTTCTCAGAGTGTTGTAAATATTGTTATTTTGTCGATATGCTCTGTTACACACGACACCTATCGTACTTCTGTCCATCCTGGGACAGGCTCCCTCACTTGTGACTCTCCTAGTCAAGGCTGAGGGACAGAGGATGTCCCACCTTGTACAGATTGTAAAGCCATATGAGACAAATTGTGATTTTAGAATACGAGCTCTACATATAAATATTTGATTGATTGATTGATACTCCTGCACTTCCTTGATAAGAGACAACATGTATTACCGCCAGGATCTTGTCCCCCTCTTGGAGTCTCCCATCCAACGCCGCGGCTCCATCTTCTTTTATTTTGGCCACATATATTCCATTGTCATTCACAACATACTGCTGGTCCACACCTCCAACTATGTTGAAGCCCAGACCTTAAAAAAAGATGAGAAATGAGAATCAGAATCAGCTTTACGGGCCAAGGATGTGTGCACCTACAGGGAATCTGTCAATGTACTCAGAGTTAACAAAATAGCGCGAGTATAATAGTGCCAACAATAAATACAGTGATGAATGGGAAATAAATACACAATGACTCTAGTGTTTGCAAATCAGCTTTCTTAGTATGTTTACATTGTGAAAGCAGTGCAATAAAAAAGTAGTGCAAAGAAATATAAACATAAGTAGCTACTGGATGAAGATTGGAGGTTATTTCAAATATATGTAGTTGAATATGTGTGTACTTGTACATACACATTACTGACACTGATGACACTGAGTTTTTAATGAGTAAAATCTGATATACTCGTTGTTCACCAGGACACAAGCTGCTGTGACATTTATCTGAATTGATCAAAGTTCAGCAGGACCCCCCCAACACGTAAAGGCCACTTCACTGCAGGTTACCTAACAAATCCAGACATGATCCCGACTGGGAGCTAAACAAACCCAGTTGCCCGTGCAGCCGCTGACAGGCCGTTACTTCCACCCACACACACTTCAACTCCCAGCGTCCGAGTGCAGAAAGCCCAGTTCCCATGAATCAAACTGGGCTGTTACAGCTCCACCAGCGTTTGAATCCCAGTTCCAGTGTCTGCACAACTCGTACAGACACACGGGGACGAGGTTCTGACGCATTTCTGAAAGCGTGAATTAGCCTTTAGCTTCAGGAATGCGTGTCCACACACTCACACACACACACACGCACTCACACTTTAGCTGTGCTACGTTGGTTTCATTTTTAGCTGCTACGTGGCTAGCTGCGTGCTAGCAGTCCTGCGGGCTGTGTGTCCCCCCCCCTACCTGCCGGTCCCCGCTTCAGCTTGATGTCCACCACGCTGGGTGAGGGGCGCAGAGAGCCGTTCATGTTGTCCCGACACCCGCGCGATTAAAAACAGCGAGTTCAGAGAGAAGACATGAAGAAGAAGAGGGAGGGAGTTTGACTGAAGGTGAAGAAGCAGCTGAACTCATTCAGGACTTTCTCTGCGCTTCCTCTCGGGCAGGGTTGCGCTCCTGCTGCCCCCTCACGGAGCGAGGCGGAACTGCAGGCTGAACTCTGAACTGAGACGAGAGAGGGAGGAGAGAGAGATGGAGGGCGAGAGAGAGAGAGAGAGAGAGAGAGAGAGAGAGAGAGAGAGAGAGAGAGAGAGAGAGAGAGAGAGAGATGGATCGATAGATAGAGATAGATGGAGAGAGAGAGAGAGAGATGGAGGGAGAGAGAGAGAGAGATGGAGGGAGAGATAGAGATAGAGAGAGAGAGAGATAGATGGAGAGAGAGAGAGAGATGGAGGGAGAGAGAGAGAGAGAGATGGAGGGAGAGAGAGAGAGAGAGAGAGAGAGAGAGAGAGAGGGAGGGAGAGAGAGAGAGATGGATCGATAGATCGAGATAGATGGAGAGAGAGAGAGAGAGAGAGAGAGAGATTTATAGACAGAGACAGACAGATGGATAGGTTTGCCTCAGTTTCTCAAATATGGAAGAGATGAAATATTACTTATGATAGATCATGATTCATATAACTGTATTATCAACAGGATCAGCATATTTAAAAAAAATAGGACGTGTTCATGATTATTCATACGACATCTCAGGGACTGGCATCTGTAGTTTCTCTGTAAAATCTGATTGAATCTGACTGTATCAGCATTTATGTTTACCAATATTAAATGTTTATTTAACAGATTGAACAATGTAATTAACATGTTCTATTTGATTAGTTTTGCCATTGACTTTTGTGTGAAGCACTCTGTAACCTCGTTTAGATAAGTGCTATACAAATAAATGTATGATTATTAATGTTAATATTTTATATAGAAGTTATATTATTATAAAGTATATTTCATCTAAATGTGACGATATACTTGGTTGTCTATAACAATATAATACGTAATTGCACAATAAAATGAATATTGTGGTTCTTCGTGGGGGAGGGATCCCCCGCAGGATTAGCTTAAGAATGAAGATGAAGAAAAGTGTACAGGGGAAACTTATGTTTATTACATGTGCAGGTAGCAAACGAAGAGTTTACAAAATCATGAATCAGTCACTATCTGTTTGTTGCCCCTTTTATTCATAAGCAAACAATCAGAAAACACTGTACCACTGTTTTCTTTGGCAACAAATAAGAGAGCCTCATCCCTTTTCTTTTTCTTTTTCGATTTTGATTTGACTTCAACATGAAATCGTAAAAGCATCATGCGACCCTCCGGTCCCAGAGCTCAGGAGGATTAATACTAAAAGAGAAGGAGGAGATTAAAGTCTGTATTTAAATTAATTTCAAAGCAACTTCATCATTAGCATACTGCATATGTTGGCCAGCACTGATAAACGACTGTGAAAAGGGGACCAGCATCACACTCTCATGCACTACACAGGCTTTCCAAGATCTTGATATAAAGGACAGAATAAGAAGCAAACACATACTGTAAACATAATACAGCATAATCCTGGAAAATATATGAAATGTTTAGGACAAGTCGCAATTTTCCACTGGGCCGACAATCTTCTCATCAGGAATAAATTAATATTTCCTTATAGTATCAGTTTTAAATGCACTTCAACTCATTGACTAAGATGCTGTTATGTCATAAAATATATTTTGGCTATACAATGAGACATCATCCAGTAAAAAAGAAAAGGATTATAAGTGTGCAGACCTGTGTTCCTCTGTTTTGAAACACATGATGAAGAGCCAGGAGGGCAAAGATTGCACTGCGCTGACGATTGTGCCTTTTAAATCCCAACAAATGCATCAAATCATTTGAAGGGCTGTTAGATGCAGAAATTCAGTGGTAAAGTTTGACGTATGTCTCTTGTACAGCTCGTGGTTGCCTCTGAGACTCAGATCATGCTCGGGGCTGCACTGTAGAGGTGGACGTCTCCGACGACGCGCACCAGAGTCACTTCCTCCAGTCCGCCGACTCTGTGCTCGTACTCCAGCAGGTGAGTGCCGTCCACCGCCACTTTGAAACTGTCGTCCTCCACCAGGATCTTCAGCTGCAGGGAGAGAAATACAGAAACCCGTCAGGACAAGTCGGGTCAGTGTGAGAAGTTCAACTAGAACTGAAAAGTTTGATGCTTGTCTCACTTGAACTAGTGGCTACACCAGTTTCATATTTCTGATTTAATCTGGTGCCTTTTTTTGAACGTCATTCCCCTTATCTAATATATAAACTAGGTAAAAAGGCAAAAATGCTAAAAACAGGAGAGTTGTTGAGTCAAGTTTGGTCCGTACAAACATTTCTGTGGATGACGATACGTCAATATGTGATAACATCTGTTTCCATGGGTGTGTGACACTGACAATAGAAGTCTTAGTCTTGGCTGCAGTCCCGTGGCTGGAGCACCTTACCTCAAAGCGGTGTCCCTGAACAAATGGAAATCCTCCATCCCGCTCCTCAGGCCCCCAGCATCCATCGAGGTTGGAATTTCTGACAATATTCTGCTCATGAAATCGAGGATTGAAATGAAAGACGACGTCTTCATCTTTAATGAAGTCAACATGGAACCTGCAAAAACAAGAGATTTGTAGAAAACAATGTGCTGCTGCTGACAACTCATTATTCTGCCGCTATACAATTAAAAGATAAAGTGTCTTGAACAAAACAAAACTATGATTAATAACGGTTGAGACTTTTTTTCCTTATGCAGAACAAAAGACATCGTCAACACCATGTTAACAAAGAGGAAGGAAATGGTGCAGAGTGGGTGGGTCATAGCTAATGATGTGTGTTCAAGCAACACTACGCAACTTTTTTAAACTGACAGTGATTGTGAATATGGAGAATGTTTCCTCTTTCATTCCCACTCCTCACGCTGAACTGTTTTATATTCTATGTTCTGTTCTATGTAACTTTAGTAAGTGGGTTCGATCTCCTGTGAGAAGAACCGACAGAGTCTCAGCTTCAACTGTCAGAATCAGGTCCAGCAAGTTGAAGAGTGAAGCTGAACTTTAGATCAGTTAAAAAGACTTAGAAGTTATTAAAAAATCTCTGATAATCAGAGCGGACACTTTTAAAATATGAGCAATTCTAAACAGAGATTGGTGGATCTGTTACAGCGACAGATCTGCTGATTCAGGAAGCTGGGGATAAGGGAAACATCCACCGTTCAGTTGCATTTCAGTTCAGTGAGTGGGACGACACCGTCAGAGCTCAGCCTTTTTTATTTCTTTAATTTGTTATTATTAGGAATTTGGTTCAGTTTCTTGCATCTGACAGCAGCAGATTTAGAAAGTGAGTCTTGTTCATACCTGTCTGCTCCAGCTACGGGCTCCCCAACTATCGTGATCAAGAGTCGTGGCATCATTCCGGCATGAAGAGGGAGATCATGCGGCACCATCTGAAAGACATATTTACATTTACATTATATTTACATTTATTTTTAGATCATGACAATACATTTATGTTTTATTTTTAAATGAAGTTACTTTCTGCTTATGTCTTTTTATGAATAACTCTGTAGCATATATGTAAATAGTGTTTACCCTGCAAAAATATAGATTAAATACATTTAATCACAGATACTCTGAACTTGTTAATAAACAGCTAAGTGCTTAATGCCATAAACATAAAAGGGTATTTTTAGTTAAACATTATTCCAAACTTGGACCCTGCCCACATTCTTAACACTCAACCCAGTGAGTCATCGCATCTTTTCCACCCTTACGCAATTCACAAGGATTAGTTGAGACAGTGACACAGTAAAAATCAGTTTTCAACTTTATTAATACATCGAGGCATCAACTATACAAAAAGACTTCAGAGAAATCAGACACAAGACAAAATAAACCACCTTTTAATTATAGTCATGTACAAAAAGTGACAAGTCAATCTGAATTAGTGATGAAAGTACAAGTTGTGATTTTAAAAGAGAATATAAACGTGTTTTAACACTTTAGTTTCATTTAAGTCATATTGCACTTTATTAAAACATGTGACCTCATAGGTAGATTAAGCTGTGGACTGATCAAGCACTAATCAAACCATCTGTTGATTCTGGAAGTGACGTCCGTGTCCGACTGAAAAGTTGATTTCATGCTTTCAGTAATATGGTGGATTATATCTGGGCTGAAAGACAAGAATACATTTGCTTTTGTAACTATTCTTGAATATTTCTTTCTTCGGCATTAAGTTTTTCTTTGCAACCCCAGCAGAGCCAAAGACACAGAGAAAAATATCCAAGCGCAGCCCTCAGAGAAAAAGTCACCATCTTGCAGTGAATGCCAACAAGGCAGGAAACTCCAGCTTCAGTATGAGGTGGACACCAAATGAGTCAGGGTAAATATTTCAGAAGAAATCCAGAGCTAAAGAAGAGTTGAATATCTAGGTAGCGGGTGACCGACCACAGTGGCCGACAGTGGAGATGAACTTGACAAAGTGAAAGGTTTAGTATTTTTAGCTGGTTGTTATTTCCCCTCCTGAATCCCAAAGACAGCCACACCAAGACAGATGCTCCACTCGCACCAGAGCAACCACACAAAAGAGTCCAGCAAGCAAGCAAGCAATGTAGTGTGATGTGTGAGCAGCGATGGTACTCACCAGCATGCCTCCTGGTGCAGCAGGTCCACCATATGGAGCCATAGGGCCAGGGCCAGGACCGAAGGGGCCAGGAGCAGGAGGGAAGCCTCCACCTGCATGTGGTCCCCATGACCCAGCGGGCATTGGGGGGAAACCTCCAGTAGGGAAGGCCGGGAAACCACCAGGGCCAGCTGGAGGGGGGAATCCACCTGGACCTCCTGGTCCGTACATGCCGTTGCCTCCTGGCTGGCCACCCGGGTAAGGCACGTTTGGATAAGGCCCAGGAGGAGCTCCAGGGCCAGAAGGAAATGGTCCGGTTGGGTAAGGAACAGGACCTCCAGGCAGCTGTCCTGGAGCTGCTTCAGGTGGGTAATGCCCAGGGAACTGCCCAGGGAACTGCCCGGGGGCTCCAGGGCTGGAGGGGAACTGCCCTGGAGCTCCTGGTGCAGGTGGATATTGTCCAGGCATCCCATGACCAGGGGGGAACCCTCCAGGTGCTGAAGGGGGTGCTGGGTATTGCCCTGGCGCTCCAGGACCAGACGGGTACGGGAACTGCCCTGGAGCTCCTGGGCCTGATGATCCCCCGGTGAAGTCAGTCGGAGCTGAGGGCTGGGTGGGGGCTCCGGGAGCTGAACCAGGCCATCCTGGGTTTGCAGGAGGATGGTTGGCCGGGCCAGTCGGGCCAGTCGGGTTGGTGTTGCCTATTCTCTTAGCCTGGCCTTGGGTGTCGTCTCCTAAAGCATCTGTCAGCTGGAGGAGGAAGGAAAACAGAAAGTGACTCTCTCTCTCTCTCTACAGCCTGCAGTGAAACTACATATATTCAACTACTGGCATTGAAATGAAGAACTCACCGAGAAATCTGCCATGATCTGCAACAGAACAAGACAAGTTTCATCAGTGGGGTGGGGTGGGGGCGAAAACAGGCGAATAGAACAAGCTGTCAAACCGAGGAAGGCATGTCACACACAGGCGATGAGTAATAACTGGCTAAATGTTTCCATCTCCTCCCCGATGACCATCTAAACCCGTCTGGTCCAAAACATCTTCACCTCACTCACGTACTGTGACGATAGACTCCACGGAAACCACTCGGACTTTAGCTTTGACACCGATCTACTTGTGGAAATGTGAAGTTAGCTGGTGTTACACAGTTGGCTACGGAGCTAGCTAGCGGCTAGCTCGCTAACAGAAAGTGTTAACTGCGTTCAGCTGCTTGGTTTTAGCTTCACGGACTCAAAACAGGGGGAAGTGAGCGAAAGCGGGTATTTTCACGGTACCTCGCCGGAAGGTGGGCTGCTCCTCTCGGGTGATAGAGGCGGATGACAGCGGTGGTTCGTCCGGCTGTGGAAGTGGAAGCCCCGGTTCGGTTCAGTTAGCCTGCTAATGCTAAGTTAGCCTGCCGAGGGGGGACTGGACTACAAGCTGACACACACAACTACAACCTCATGAGGGGGAGGGGCGGGGTGTGATGACGTCTACTGACACACACACACACACACACACACACACACACACACACACACACACACACACACACACACACACACACACACACACAAACAAACACAAAACTACAAATTCATGAAAGGGAGGAGCAAGGACTGATGACGTCTACTGACACACACTCAGAAACAACAAGTTATATAAAAGTTCCAGAAGCCAAATTTGTGCATTTTCACAAATACAATAGAGGTTATACAAATTTTAAAGAGCCCCTCAGACACTGTTTTTATTGGATTATTTGCTTTAAATTTATATCTTTTGTTAATTTTGGTTGTATATCATTACAGAATAATTTTACATTTCTTTTATTTTGGATCAGGGGTGGGAAGAGGGTGTGGTCATTATCCATTATACTCTGCTTTATACCCAGATGTGTGTGTACAAGCTTGTGTAGACGTAAGTGTGGGACTACGCACATACAAATACCTTACTACAAAAAACACCAAATGGAAACTCATTTGATGTTCCACTATTAATAGTTTATAGACTCCAATGAATGCAGTCCAGTTTATACTAAATTTACTAATGCTTTGTAGATGTGTGATATGTTATTATATATATATATATATATTTTTGTATACTTTAAGGAGACATCATCAATGAGCTGTTTGAACTCTTATATCTTCTGGAAACGTAGCTGCAGGACATCTGTTTACAAACTGATGATCAAACTTATGAGCTGAAGACTTCATGGCTTGTGGATATTAAAAGATATTTAATATTTATTCAAATTGATAAAATTCAGGTAATTCACAAGTTTGTTTCCTAATGACTCATTTGAAATAGAGAAACAATGTTTTAACTGCAAACCTGATGTGTTTTTTTAAAGTACTAATTACTTATAAATGGCTCCACAAAGTTATACCTGCATTATTAGATCGTAACACTGGGTGAGATGTGACTATGAGCGGTCTGAGCAGCAGGGGGCGCTCGTCTTGTGCGGGATTGGTCGAACCGGTCACAAGATGAAGTGAATTAAAAAAAACATTGAAAGCGTCTGAACGTCAGAGCTTCATCTTCATCATCTTCTTCTTCTTCTTCAGGAAGACCTAACTCCTCCAACATGGTGAGTGTCTCCGTGTCCCTGCCTCCGAGCCGCCGCCGTCTCTCCCTCCGCGTGTTAAACCGTGTGTTCCGAGCGGAAGTGAAGTTAAAGACATTGTTCGGGTTTGAAAAGTCCGAGCGCAGACTCGCTAGCCGTAGCCTGCTAGCTTAGCAATAGCTGCACCCTCCGTGTCAAGGTAGTCAGAACGGCAGCGATGGAGTTCCGGCGTGGGATTCCAAAATAAAATAATTGCGCTCTAATAAAAGTAAATGCGAGTTCTTGAAATCCAAACATCAAACGTTACATTTGTATATTACTTGTAAGATTAGTCATCAATATATTAAGATCAGTATATTAAGTCTGACCTACAGTTGGTCCAATTCAATTCATCAAACCACAGTTTATTTCTAATATACTAATACAAACTAAAAAGCAGCATATTGACCGTAATCAGAAGTAAAGAAATTGTATTTTTTCTTTTGACTCCTATCCAGTTTATTGATCATCAAATGAGGAAAAAAGCAAATTGATAGTGTGATCTGATCTGCGTATTATGTGTATAACAAGCTTTTGAACATGCACCAATTTTAGGTGGATGTCTTTCAAGGACTTAGCATGCGTTAAGTATTTTGAACAGTGTATTTATAAAATAGTAATAAACATAACCCTTGCACCATTATGACACTGACCTGCTGCCATGAATGTATTGGCTTTAAAATCAGGGGGAAAGCTTGCAGCATAAATCATCTGTATGTTTAATAATAAGCTTTTGAACATAGAACATGAACATGTTTAATGAGGTGGATTTCCTCTGAGGACTGAGCTTAGATTTAAGGTGTTTTGTACTTTTTATATAAACGCATCAATTTGTGTTTTAAAGGAAAAAAGTTGCTGTGGTCAGTTTGACTCTTGGTATTTTGAACAGGAAACTAGTCAGCAACTCATTGACAAGTGATTGTCAATAAGTCTATAATTAGTACTGCAGTAGTTCTGGCTGTTCCTTTGTGTGTTATTTTTTTGTAATTGACTATCTTTGGACCAAACAAGACACGTGAAGACGTCACCTCGGGCATTTAGAACATTTTAGTAGGAAATGGTAATGAAACTAACTGCAGCCCTGTTACACTTCACATGTTGAGTACAGCATTTTTCCACACACACATTGCATGCTTTTATGTTGAAGAGCCCGCCGGGGGGGCTTCCTGCAGCTGTATCGCAGTGATGTGTTTCAACATGTCTTGATCTGAGCAGCTCGCCTCAGTCTCGATGAACAATGTCTCCCTCCGGCTTCTTCCTGCCTGTCACGACACTTTAACTCTCTGTGTTACCAGCCAACATGGAGACAGTCAACAGATGTGTTCAAAGTTCTCCAGAGGAATTTAATCCAGAAGTAAAACCTGTGGCTCTTGTTTCTTTTGTCATGTCTGTTCCTCATCTCTTGTCTTCTGCATCCTGTTTGTCAAGAGTCACAACCACAGACACACACCCACTGTTGTAATCTGCACACACACACACACACACACACACACACACACACACACACACTCTCTCTCTCTGAGCTCAGTGAAATCCTGACTCCCACCAGCCATCTGTTCACCAAGGTGTAATTATAGAATATACAGACTCTGCAGAGACTCCTCAAGAGTTTATGTCTTTGTGCTGGAGTTATGTAATGCTGTGTGTGTGTGTGTGTGTGTGTGTGTGTGTGTGTGTGTGTGTGTGTGTGTGTGTGTGTGTGTGTGTGTGTGTGTGTTTTATCTTGATTAAACCTGCAGATCAGTTTGGACTCACACAGTTCAAAGACGTAATCATTCAATGACAGTAATACTCTGACATTAACCCGACTAAGACAATAGTCTGAATAAGACCCTGTATCTAATCAGCATTTTTTAATTATCTAAACCCGAATAAGGTCACACTGGGAATAAGCCTCAGGGTCAGTCCGTGTCAAATCATCACACTCTCCGGCTGCACCATCTTTTCTAGAATGGCATTCAGAAGATCGCAATAAATTTGTAATAAGCACATTATTTCTTTTCCAAAAATATGTGTGACCTTTGACCTTTGACCACCTCAATCTAATCAGTTCGTCAATGAGTCCAAACCTTTGTGTCAAATATGAAGAAATCCCCTCGTGGTGTTGCTGAGACATCGCTTTCACAAGAACGGGATGGATGTGCGGAAAAGTGGGCGTGTGCTGTCCTACATAAGATCAGATCATATAAAAGACCGTCCTAATCACTTTAATGTGAAATAACAAGATATTTTTTCCATACAATTTGACAGAGTGACCAACTAAATTTCAGAATAAAATGGATTTCGTTGTTGCGGTCAAGTCTAATTTACAAAATCTAAATATTGAATTGCCACAAGTATGAACGTCTTAATGTGACGTGATTGTGAATTTAAAGAAAATATTGAGAAAGAAAACTGTGGTTCCTGCAGACAAGACGTTGCCTTCCAGCTGATAAATCAATAAAAAGCATGAAAACCACCCAAAGCTACAGTCTGTGACGCTGCAGCTGTCTTCAGTGCATATAAACCCTCTGTAAATAACCATGAAGCCACATTAAACACAACGTATTTATCAGTAGACAGGATGGTTACATCTTTTAAAGTAGATTTTTATTTTGTATTTTAAGCACAGAACACAAAAATGAACAATTGTACGTCCGTTGCAACTCTGTCATTATTATTTTTATTCTAAGGCTTTGCATGTATTCATTTAATATGAAAGAAGGTAAATGAGTTACTATGAATGATGATGATGAGGAATGAACACAGTTGGAGGAATCAGCACATTGTTTTCTAACCAGGTAAATGATCTATATGAGGAGACGAGGGACATGGGAGCACGCAGGGGAAAAAACACTTGTCTCAGCAGTTTGTTTGCAAAATACATGTGGTTTGATTTACCTTCAACCCTGTGGTCGGTTTCCTCTGCCATGACTTCCAACAACAAAGTGGAACTTAATTTAGACGCTGGTTCCTGCAGACAAAGATTCCTATTGTTCCTGGAAAAAGTTCCTGTGGTGGAAACACAGCTGATGAGTCCAGATCCTTCTCATATCTTACGAGTGCTTCATAACCACCACCATCATCATTTCTAACACAGTCTGGTGGATTTTCTTTATGCTCAACGTAAAGCTGAATTAATGCAGGAGTTTGAATTGTGTCGTGAAAAAGTTTTGGAAACGTGTATGTGTGATGGAGGTGGAAGTGGAAGTCTTTTTATAGACTCTGCAGAACAGAAACGCAGCTCTACTGTTTCCTGTCATAGCAGACACAGAGCAAAGTGCGTGGCTGATTTAAAGAAGGCCGGCTGAGGATGCACTCTCTGATACAACAGCTCAAATGCTACAGAACACTTTTTATACTTATTACAAGCATTTACATTCAAATCAGACTCAATAGTTTAGTCCAGGTGAACACTATAATCAGAGCACAGTGTCCTTTTTGGTTTTAAATCAAAATTTGGAGACTTTGGTTAAGCAACTCTATACAAAAACAAAGAGATTTAAAAAGTTTAATCTACTAACTTTTTAGTTTTTAACATTTTAGTGACCACAACAAAATCTCTGCCCGTTTCCCTATTTCTTTCCCCATTAGTCTGATACCCTGGTGGTGTGTGGTGTTGACGAAGATCTGGTTGCAAAGCTGAAGGCGTTCCGTTTCCGGAAGGAGACCAATAATGCGGCCATCATCAGTGAGTACCGGCAACACATTTTCACACATTCAATATCATCTCTTATATGTTTATTAACAACGTGTTCTAGGTCTAAATGCTTCAGAGAAGATGATGTACTGAGTCCAAATGAAAACACTAAAATCGTCATTATTACAGTATATGATGCCGTTGTTGTTAGCTTTTATTTTTGTGTTACAGTGTGAAGCTTTGTTTGTTTTTTTGGTGTTAAAATCCTCAGCCGTTGGCAGAACTGGGACAGCTTCCAAATGTCCCCTTCCTTCAGTAAAGCTTAAGCCATGAGCCAATACTTGTGGGTTAAATGCATCATTAACGCTCGCACAGCCGGCAGATTGGTCACTGCCTCCCGCTGTGTGGAACAAAATGGAGGCAGACGCGTCGCCTCCTGCATCAAGCAAACAGACATTTTAAATTTCATCCAAAACGCTTGTTTCCTCCCTGAAATATTGTCAGAAACAAGCATCAGTTTCCGATCGAGCTGCTTTTGTTGAGTGCAGTTTGTTCACTGACATTTAAAGGAGAATTTCACCAAACTCAGGGGTCTTACTGCTCGGATTAAGGCCAGGGTTTATTCTAAAAGAACTAGTACATATAATTTGTTGTCCAGCCATGTTGGACAGCAATACTGTTGTTCGCAGCTGTTTTCTAGCAGCAGGGTTAAAAAGCTTTGTCGTCACAGAAAAGGATCAGATATAATCTCTGAAATATGATTATGCTTCTCTTTGACATAAACTGTGCACTTGTTGGGGGGCGTCCAACATTTTGGGAATTAATCTTATTTACTTTCTCGCCGACAGTCAGATGAAAAGATACATGAGCAAATAACCAGCTCCGGTACAAGGTTGAGGATAGAGAGCTGCTGTGATTAACCAGCAGTTACCTTCAAACACAGCAGGTGGTGTGAGTGTGTCGAGTCGCATCGGTGCAAGTATCAAACTCGGCTTAAGCTTTATCCTCAAGCATCTAAGAATCAAAAGGGTCACTGCTGCTAAATTGGATTTTCAAGAGTGTGTTCGCATGACGGAGACTAAAGGCAAAGACGCCAAACACATTGACAGTAGAAAATATTGACCAAAATATAGAATATCTAGATTTAGTTCTTTTTGTGTTTTATTTTATTCTCTTATAATTATGTACTTATTTTGTACCTGGCCGACATGAGCCTTTGATTCATCAATATCTGCGGATATGTTTGCTTGTATGAAATCTTTTATTTTACAGATTAAAATATGCTTACATTTTAGGTGGAATTTTTCAAGTTCTATATATATTTGGTTGAATTTATGTTTTCTTTTTATTCATAGTTATTTATAATAAAGTTTATTGTTAAACTGTAAAATATCAAACCTCAGTTACATTTCTTAAAGGTCTGATAACGACATCTTAGGAGTCATTGCCAAATTTTGTTATATTTTGTTATATATATATATATAGTATTGGAAATGTTTTACTCCCTAATATCGGTATAAACATTGGACTCTTCATTGTGCTGTTGACCTAAATGTTTTCTTTCTTTGTACCCTTCAGTGAAGATTGATGTAGAAAAGCAGCTTGTTATTCTGGATGAAGAGTTCGAGGTGAGCTGTCTATGGTTTATTCTCTCCATCGAGTTCATGTTCGTCATTTTAAATAAAACTTTTTTATCAAACTGAATTCTGAAGTGATTAAATTCATGCCACACAACATCGTTTAAAGAGGTAATGAATTTGTTACACTTACTACAATAACAGAACTGCTTTTTGTTGTTGTTTGTTTTAGGACATTTCTCCTGATGATCTAGGAGGCGAATTGCCGGAGAGACAGCCAAGATATCCTTCAAAATAAAAGATTAGTTTTATTTCACCTCAAACATAGCTATGTCTATGTGTGTGCAAAATAACTCAGCAATGCAAAGACAGATTTGGACAGAGACAGTATTTTCGGATGATTAACTTTTGGAAATGATGAGTCATCGGTCAACAAAAGGTGATGTCCAAAATGACGTCATGCATAATTTAGAAATGCATTAAAATAAAGAGGTATCTCTGCATCCTATAGGACTACAGACATATTTAATAATACAGCTCATATAGATTATTATTTATGATCATATGGGAGGAATTCCATCATCATATTTACATTAACTAATCATTTGTCATCCAATGGTTTAAATGACATCACCTGCCTGATGCTTTTGAACTTTAAAATTGCTCTAAAGTTGATTTCAGTTTATCAACATGAATCAGATTTGTTTTATTCTCTTTATTCTGGATTCTTGTTATATGAGGTTTCAATTTCTGTCAATGTAATTAGTCCAGATGAGTTAGTCCTGAAATACGTTAGCTGTCCTTAGCACCGTGAACGTTTGTCGTCTACAGTTATAAATACGTACACGATGATGGACGCGTGTCTTATCCCCTCTGCTTCATCTTCTCCAGTCCAGCGGGTAAGAGCATCTCTGGAATTACCTTTGACTATAGATTTAGAGCAACACTTAAAAACTAGGTAATATTCACTCCACTGCTTTTAGAAATGTTGTCTCACTTGTGTTTGGCTCACTTGTGTTTGGCTCACTTGTGTTTGGCAGGTTGCAAGCCGGTGCAGCAGATGATGTACGCAGGAAGCAAACTCAAACTGGTCCAAACGGTTCAGATGAGCAAGGTTAGTGAACTGTGTGTGTGTTTTTCAGTGCAAATTATTTCCACATTTGTCATCACGCTAGTTGATGATAATATTAAAGGTACCAAATCTGTCTGATACATCCAGCACATGTGTTTTTCCAGGTGTTTGAGATCAGAAACACAGAGGACCTAACAGAGGAGTGGCTCAAGGAGAAACTTGGCTTCTTTGGCTAAAGTCTCCACCTCATCCAGACGTCTGGGACGGGAGGAGGATCGGGGAAAACACACAACGGTTGATGTTTCGCTCCTCTTTGTCCGGGACCTGAGTTAAATAGTGTTTGAAAATACTTCCTGTTGTCAGTTTTAGGCGGAGTTTGGTGGAGTTTACAGTAGATTAAGAGTTTGTCTGAAGCGTCGGACAATCGCGGAAAAGTTTTTAACTAAACCTCACCCACCTGGCAGCCTAAAACTGAGAATGCTATTTGACGCAGGTCTGCTTTTGTCTCCCACACAATCTCTCTCCATGTGCCAGTTACGTGTCTGTGTTGAATTAATGCTCCTCGAGCTCTTTGAGTGAACAGAAATCCTCATCTACACTTTCTAAGCTGTTCATTCAGGAGAAGGCATTTTAACATTAGTTTCTGTTTCCTTTAGTCGTTCATACTCTGAGTTTCCCCTTTTTATCTTTAATCATTTTATGGAGTCTTATGTTTTGATTTTTGTTTCTGGTGTATTTAGGGTTTACACAAGCAAATGGTTTATAGTGTTAATATTCCTTTTGTTGTGAAAAACAAACTTCCTGCCAGAACTTTACAACATTCACAGCTACAGAACAACTCCTAGGTTCTGTTGTCCTCAGTTGTTCCTTCAGTATTCGTTTAAGGACATTTAAAGTATGATTTAAGTAACAAACTTTCATCACTCCAGTCGACAAAAGACAAAAACATTGTGACCATTCGAAGAGAGGCAATCCTGAGACCTCTGGTTTATATATGATGTGTTGTGACTTCTCTAGTGCACGTGAACAAGCTGAGAGAGGCCCTGAAGTGAAGTGATGCTCATCACACTGAGTCTGTCATCAAAACATTTCTTCTCAAATCAAAAAGAAAAAAACTGCGCTCTGCCTTTTGACCTGCATTTTGTTACGATGACATCACACTCCAGGAAACAATATTTCCTCCGAAAACATTCCAGACTGAACCGTTTCTACGAACCACGACAAACACAGCACACGGGGCGGCGTCACGTGTCTTTTGGGGAGATTGTTAGCTAACGTTGTGCATTATTGCGATTACTGTTATTTAGTGTTTATGAATGTTGTGCTTATTTCGGATGTAAAACCACTTTGATCGCTACGTGGTGGTCACAGCTTTGAGAATGATGGATGTGACTTCTCCAAACGCCAGTTGTGCTTAAAATTCAGCCTGGGAAGGCGAAGGACAGAATCTGGACGATGGACACTGTCCATACAGAACCGGGTTGGACCAATATATTCATCTATACTTTGTACCGATCTTTAAATTCTACAGTTACACTTTTTGGTTGTGTTTGACCTGTATTCTGTCATATTGGGGTTTTAATTAATCACAGGCGGAGGTTAAAAGACCTAATTTTAGCTTTCAGCATATTTCTTAATCGACGTGCAGGAGTAGACAGCGGTGGGAAGAAGGTGCAGGGTTGTGTGGGAGACAAAAATAATACAGACACATAGAAAAATAAGTTTTCTATGTGTCTGCGTGGGTTTTCTGCGGCTTCCTCCCACAGTCTGAAGATATGCAGACTGGGGTTAGGTTAATTGGAGACTCTAAATAAACCATATTTGTAAATGGTTGTTTGTCTGTATATGTTGGCCCTGTGTTACGCTGGGTGTACTCTGGCTCTTACCCACCGTCACACGATATAGATAATGGATGGATGGATTACGCAGTTAAAACAACTAAAATGTGTCACTGTAAGCACACTAATGGACTCTATTGTATATTTTTAGTTATTTTGAAGGCCCCAAAATTAATAATTCTTCCCTGTTTCCTGCTGAAAATCCTCTCAAACTGCATTCAGACTGGTGCGGCACATTAAAAGCCTAAACCAAACTAATACTCAAAGGATTAGCAGCTCCTAACAGCAGTGAGCAGTTTTCAGTAACTGAATACGTTACTGAATGGTTTTTATGATGGAGAAATGACTCATTCAGCAGATTTCTTAATAAAAGCTCAATATCTGCTCAGTATACTGGTCCAACCCGAATACAGAAAAATCGGCACAAATGAATTCCACACATTCCCTCGTCAGCGTCGTCTCTCGTTGAGAAACTTTGACGTCTACCAAACGGATAATGGAGCGTTGTGGCAGATTTAAAGCCCCGAGGCAGGAAATCACCCCATAATGTACGATGTCGTCCTGCTAAGTCGACCGTACCAATGCCTTGTCTGACATTTGTCATATTTATGTCTGTTTTAAAAAACCATGAGGCCAAAATGAAAACACGACGAAGACAGTATGTTTTGTCAGAATAATCCACGACGATTGAAAAAGCTTTGTCTGTGATTTTCTTTTATTATTAATTTTTTTTTTTTACTTTCTGATCTATTAAGTATGAGACGTCTTTTTTGTGGGTTTCATTAAATAATAGAAGGGTTAGGGTTAGGGTTTTTTTTTAAAGATCTGACTCAAAGATGTAAACGATGTAAACAATAAGACATATCATGTAAATCATTGAGAGACGTCAAATGTTAGACGATAATCATTTATGATTTACACGTCAGGCAAGGTTTCATCCAACAGGAACGATGGGAAAGGACTGTAATCACTTGTTTTTGCTGCCTATGAATAAACTATCAGTTTGATATCATGCTGCTGTAGAGGAATAACAATTCTGTTGACTGAAGTATTACAGGCTCACTTGGAAACAGCTTGTGTTTCACTTGAAACGTGCTTTTCGACGTTATATATACAAACACGTTTAGCTCTTCTGTTGTTAGGAAAAGATTCTGAAAACCTGGAAAATGTGGAGGGCTACTGTATAAGAAGTGCATGATTTAATGTACGACCTTCTGACCTGTTCTGTTGCATGCATTCTTTCAGAGAGTTAAATTATTAACCTCATTTGATTTTGACTGAAACACCTGCATCTCAAACATCTGCTCCCAGTGTCATTTTCTTATTTAGAATATTTACACACCAACAACCCTCTTCTTCTTAAGATTTTCAATGAAGTGGGAAGTAACACACTGTAACACTGGTGGCGCATCATAAACAACTTCCTCGAGTACAAGGTCTATCGGAAAAAAGAGTTCCCTTTGGTTTTGAGCCATGTCCTGTGGATCGAAGCTTTTCCTCCTTCGTGGTGAGCCTGTTTAAATATAAATGGCCTCTTGAGTCTTTTTCTGTAACCTGCAGATGTGTTGTTGAGCTTTTGATGTCTTCTCTGAACCGATGCCTACTCTTCTACTCTTCTTTCCTTTTTAATAAAAACACCTGGACCATGTATGATCATGATCAGCTGCATAGTGGCATCAGTGAAACTTGAGATATTTGTATTTTCCCATACTTTATAAAATTGTCTGTTGTCCCATCGTCCAAATAAAATGACAGCGATGTTTACTTGTGTTTTCACACGACTGCTGTTTTCATATATGTATGATGTCTGTCGTCATTGGTCCAACATTGGGCAGATGATAAATTCAATTAGTTTGATGTTGCACTGAAACGGAGAAATCTGGCAAAAGAGCTATTTTTACAATACGATTTTTTTAAATGATAATTAATAGGTTAAGAAATGACTTCATATAGGCTCAACTTGTTTGTGAACAATATATATAAATCAGTACTGTGCAAAACATTTCAAGGCACTAAAGATGTTTAGATTTTCATCCATTCATTATGTAATGTCATCGGGGAGGGTCTGATTAATCCCAAACATACAACCACAATCATAAAGAACAGACTATAAGAACAAGGGGCCCTATAGCAGATGGTGTAGCCCTGATCTCAACATCATACTCACCTAAAAACCCCTTCATGCCCTGGTGCCCCCAGTCTGACCTTCTCCTTCCCGGAACCTCTGCTTATCAGATCCGGGCCCACTCACCATCCCCTGTGCCAGCCTGAGAACCTATATGGTGACATTCAGTGTGGCAGCCCCTATACCCGCTATACTCTCTCCAGAGGGTAGCTGCAGTAACTTGCTAATGACTCAATTATTTACCAATCGACATTGTTTTCTGTTAATTATCCGAATAGAGTAATAAATCATTTTACGTTTTATCACGTCTAAGTCACCCTTTACTTAAATTGTATTGGATTTGGCTGCAACGCCGTTTATCCCTGAAACTCCAGAAGTGTTTTGTTGACTGAAACACTTCACCCACCACCTCCATTGGAAAAGTGGTGAGTAGATCATGAGCAGATTTTTGGGTGAAGTATCCCTTTAAAGGTTCAGTGTGTAGAATTGAGTGACATCTAGTGGTGAAGTGTCATGCTGCAGCTGAACACCCCTCACCTCACCCTCCCCTTCCAAACATGATCCTGTGGCAGCCTTGAGTTGTGATAAAAACTCAAAAGGTGTTTAGTTTGTCCAGTTTGGGCTACTGTAAAAAAAAAAACATGGCGGCCTCCGTAGAGAGGACCCGCTCCCGATGTAAATAAAAAGTATTTAAATTGGAACGGCCCATTCTAGGGTAAAGAAAACAACAATTATTACAATTAAGATGAAACAAGGATTATTTTAAAATAAAATGTCTGCCAATATATATACTTTCAACCTGAATCTTACACACTGGGACCTTTAAAGTAAATTGTCTGTTGATAATATTGATGTCGAGGATATGACGGTGTCCAGCAGATGGCAGTGACGCAACAGCAGTGACAGCGGCTGGATAAACAGAGAGCGAAGAAGAAGAAGACTGCGGGATCTGCCTGCATCATCAGGAAACTCACAGAGCCGGACGGGAGACAGAAAAGATGGCGTTCACATTCGCGGCCTTTTGCTACATGCTCGCCCTGCTGCTCACGGCGGCGCTTATCTTCTTCGCTATCTGGCACGTAAGTACCCGGGCGGGGGGGGACCTCGGAGCGGAGCGCGGGCCCCCCGGTTCAGCGGCGCCGGTACGCGTCGCTGGGGGGGGGAGGCTCCGGCCGCGGGCTAACGGGAGGCCGGCGGAGAGGGGCTGCAGATCTCCACGCAGTCTGGATAGGACGCGTTCGCTGGGAACTCCGTGTTCTCTTTTCGAATCCAGTCTTTTTTAAGATCTGCCGCGTTCTTCAGAATGAATGGAACACACCCTGCTAGCGGCTAACGGCTAAACGTAGCACCTCAACCACCAAACGCGTTATTTCACTCTATTGTCGCTATCTACTCGCGCTCTTTAGCTTCTAACGAGCCGCTGCGCAGTTACAATAAACCTCCAGTTCCACGACGAGCGTGTTAAATGACAAGTGTTTGTTGCCAGTCGGCTAGTTAGCAGGCTTAGCTAACAGGCGCTGTCACCCGTTAGCTTGATCTCCTCCCCCGCTAGCTCGCAGTTTCTTTAGCTACATTAGCTTTAGCTTCACGGTCAGAACGTCAACATGTTGCTACGGAATAAAACTTCAATGTGACGCGTTCACGACTTTAATAGTTTTGATCGTTAACGTTGCTCGGGTGCTTTCGGTTTCTGTGAGTCACGAGACAACACGTGACCCGCTTATTAGAATAAAAACAATGCGAAATAATGCAAGAGAAATTAACTCTGAAGTTTAAATACATGTAACGAAACGACATGAACACATATTGCACATATTTCATTTTGTACATATTCTATTGTTATTTTCTATAAGTATATTCACTCACTTTATGTCCTGTCTCAATATTTCTTATTACTTGCTTCTTAATTCACTCTCCACCTATTTTACTACTTGATGTTAATGTTAAAGTCAATAGCAGATTCCTGACATGTTGAAAATCTACTTTATCTTACAGCTAATTTGTCAGTGGTGATTATTCTATTCAGACGATTAACCTAAAACCAAACTGATTAGTAAATAATTCAGTCATTAGCAAAGCAAAACTATGAAACATTGTTTATGTAAAACTTACTAAACGTGAGGATTTGTTGTTTTTATTCCTTGTCGATGGTTTTGTCTTTTTATCGGACAAAACAAAGGATGACAGCATCATCTCTCTGTCACTTTTCCATTTCTCTGTCAGAGTAAAGGAAAAGTTTTACAATATCTGGCATATTGAACATACTTTACACGGAAAGTATTCTGCATATATGTTATTACTCTTAGTATAACACAAACACACACACACACGTGTAACGCTGTCAATCATAAAGTTGTTCATTGCTGCATTCTGCTCCTCTTGTTCCTGCAGATTATAGCTTTTGACGAGCTGAAGACCGACTACAAGAATCCTATAGATCAGTGCAACACTTTAAATCCGGTAAGTGACCCCCACACTACCTGACACACACACCCCCCGCCCTTGCCTATGTGACTGCATGCAGATTTGCTCTGTCTGACAGATACTTCATTTTGTTTTCAGGAGTTTTTATCCGCCTATCTGTCTTTCTTCAATCATTTCTCTGCACTGTTATGCTAAATAACCTGCCTGTTGTGAATTCAGTGATCTCGTCAGCTGTCAAACTCTAACGCCTTTTTGTTGTTTTGTTATTCCCTCCCCCAAATCTGCTTTTTTTTTTGTTTGTTTTTTCTTACACTTTTTTTAACGGCATAAAGACAGTTGAAAAGGTCAAAAAGATTAAAAGAGTCAAAATTGCATTAAAGGTTTGTACCAGTCTTTTTTAGAATGCCCGCTCAGTTCGACTCAGTCTTGTCATTTTGCACGGGGAAGTGTTTGCAAACGTCTTTTCAGTTAACTAATCTGAGAGTCAGAGTTCAGCTCGGGATTAGACACCGTGCCACGTGTGCCCCAGGTTCTCTACCGTCCAGTAGATCTTCTTCTTATACTTGTCCTCACTTATCTTACTCTTATTTTTCACTGCTGTGGATTTCAAATCTATTAGTTAATCTTGCTATTTAAGCTATTAAACTGTTTTATAGGCACAGAGGCCATGATACTCATGAGAAGCATTAGAATATGAAGGAGGTGGTTAATAATATTATCTCTTGGATGAAATATTCCTTGTTATTAAGTGTAGCTGTTAACTGAAAAGACTTGCAAATGCTCAAAACATGCATGATCTTTTACAACCTACCCTTTGTTTGCATATACTGTGACTGGAACAGTACATTTCCAGTAAACACAGAAAGTTAGGTAACTGGTCTTGAGTTTACAGTAACATGTCACCAGGCTTATACACTGTCCTGACAGAGACTTTGTATAATAGTATCCATAGAAATAATATAAAGAGAAATCTGTAGAGTCGGTCTGATTTATAATATAAATATATGAGCCTCTATGTTTGCTGAAATGCCTCCATATGAAAACATTTATTTCACAGAAACGATGCATTTACATTTTATGTATTATAACGTTTATGGTTAAAATGTCAAACTTCAATTACGTTTCTTTATCACAATGGTTTGATACTCGACATCTTGGGGAGAATTTCCCAACTAAAAATTTAAATATATATCAGTATCTGAGATTTTTCAGCCCAAAATCCATTAATCAGATGATTTGATTTTTGTTGCAAAGCTTTTTGAACAGTGGACACTTTCATCTGTGGTTCGAGGTGTCAGAAGAAAATAAAGTTTACATTCCAGCTTTAAATTAAACATTTCTTAATATGTCACAATTATCTGTTCGGAGGAAGCTGCAGTTTGTTTCAGCAATTAGCAGAAACTAAGCTCCTGTGCACGAGCTCAGCGTTTGGCTCGAGCCTCCATCACCTGGGGTTCAGAGCAGATGGCTGCAGAGTCCCAACACACTCCAGCTCAGCAAAATTTGTCACGACTGATTGGTTGATAATTTCACGAGTAGGAGGAGTTACTTATGCACTCGGCAGTTCGATCTGTTCCTTTGACCCCACTGGTCGTTCTGCGTGTCCAACACTCAGGTGGCAATTTTCAATTTTTCCAGCTGTGATCAGTTCTGTATTTGGCAGCACAGTGCAGGATTCCAATACATTCTAGCCCCCCCACCCCCTTCCTCCTCCCACATGCCCTTCACCTTTCCATCTGTGGGCTGTTGGTTGCCCCCAAACTACCCACCCTTCTGCCCTTTTTTTCAAATGCATGGCTTCCATGTGGTGCCTCCATCTGCCCCCAGAACCCCGCACCAGTTCAAACTCTGTCAACCCGAGGGGGCTGCTGCATCAACCCTGCTCGTGCTCGCAGCATGGTGTCTCGCCCGTGTGTCGCCCACTCCCCTGCTTGTCAGAGAGCCGGGCAGCCTGTAGGCTCCGCCCCCTCGCTGTAAAAGATGTTGCAGTTTGAGATGCAGAGCGAGATGTTGATGGGTTTTCTCCTCTCACTCGTGGTCAGACTTGATGATGCATGACATAAAGAAACCTTATCCATCTACTTCAAACTGCTAAACTCAACCAGCCGCTCACAGGATTTACTATAGAAGATAATCTGGCTGTAACAGTTCCTCATTACGGTTCCACATCAGATTGGCGATAGTGACTAAACCTCACTGCAGCAGCTCGTTAAACATCAAATGAGTGAAATGGTTTTTTTTTTTCTCCTCAGTTTTAACGAGCATTTACAAAACCTCAGATTTTGGCTCAGGTTGCGTGTCTTCGTTTTTTCATCCTGGTTGTGTTTCACATTTGGTCAAATCAGTGCTGTTGTGTATTTCACCTACAGCCCGACACCTTCCTACACATTTACTAATGTGAAGTCCTGAAACGAAGAGTTCAGAGTTTAGTCCATATGTGTTTCACTCAGTGGAGCTGGCTGCAGTTTGTAGAGTTCTGACTCTTTAAATAGCTCAATTTTCTTTTTTATAAAATGGCCTGATTGCCTGTGAGACTGGAACTGGAGGCTGTCTCGTCTTCAGTATTTCGTGAGGACGGCCAAAGAGTTTCTTTTGCTATTAGTCAATAAAACCCACGGTCTGCTGAGAACGAGTTGGACTGACTGTTCATCACCTGACGATTCTGACATTTTGTCTAATTTTCTTTGCAGCTGGTTCTTCCAGAGTATCTCATCCACTTCTTCTTCTGTGTGATGTTCTTCTGTGCGGCCGAGTGGCTCACCCTCTGTCTCAACCTGCCGCTGCTGGCTTATCATGTCTGGAGGTGGGTATCTGAACGAGAGGGCTCCATTGTGTTTGGTCCTTCAATACAATTCGGTACCATTAACTCTGTCTTAACCAACATGGAACACAATCTGACTTGATCCCTCTCTGTGGTTTCCCTGTGACGCAGGTATATGAGCAGACCCGTGATGAGCTGCCCAGGACTCTACGACCCAACAACCATCATGAACGCTGACATCCTGGCGTACTGTCAAAAAGAAGGCTGGTGCAAACTGGCTTTCTATCTCCTGTCATTCTTCTACTATCTCTATGGGTACGTATTCACTTGGCTGCAGGCATCTACATCTGTTCAGTACAAAGCCTCCTTTAAAACGGTATAAGGGCGTTTTTGACACAGCTTTAAAGTAGAGTAGCACTCAGACTTCATACCTTCGCCAAGGCCCAACAGTTATTAGTCCTCTAAACATGCCATCAAGATCCATCAATGATTCCCTGGCAGAACTGTAAATGTTGAAAAAGGCACAAATTCCTTCATCTGCCCCCTGATCCAGATCTAACGCTAAAGTCAATAACTTCTTCCCTCATCGATACCACATCCTTTCACCAATTTCTTAGAAATCAGCTCAGTTGTTTTGGTGTAATCATGCTAACAAATGAACAAACTCGCATAGAGGCAAAGACACAACGTCCTTGGTGACTGTAACAAACATTATTAGTTAGATTTAAAGGTGCTGGAAGATAGATTGCTAACTGGTTCCCTTTATTTCCAACAGTCACACTAAGCTAAGCTAACTCTCTCCTGGCTGTAGCTTCATATTTACGGTCACGTTTTGATCGTTTTGTCTCACTCGGCAAGAAATCTTACAAAAATGTTAGAGCCACGTTTTTAAGTCTCATTTACGCCCATTTTAATAAAAAGTATAAAGAATTTGTAAAAAAAAACATGTCAAACAATCCACACTCAGTAACAATCTGTCCCCGTGTCTGATCCGCTCCAACAGGATGATCTATGTGCTGGTGAGCTCTTAAACCGGACGATGAAGGACAAGGACCTGCATGTACAGTAGACGACCAGACACTATGAACTTAGTGCTGCAACACTGGACCTGCTGGAGATCCCCCCGCTCAGCCATACAAGGCGCCATTTCAAGCTGACGAACTCTCCAACCTCCCCACACACAGCGCAGAGTGTCATTTCGGAAACATTTAGCCCGTCTTAAGGGAAAATCATGGTCGAGGCGTTCTTTTCATAGCATTACAGTTTAAAATTTTATAGAAAATAAGGACAAAACCTCATCTACGGACAAGTTTTCTTTTTTTTTTTTTCTTTTAAGGGTGTGGTGATTTTTTTTTGATACTTGGGATTTAAATAAAGTTTTGTTTTCATCTTGGTTCCCAGGTGAGAATCTGAGCTGCATTTGCTTTTTTCTGCCGATTTACATTCGGAGCTTTTAACAGCTAATTTCCGCCACGTGATTTCATTGCCATCGCTAAAACAGCAAAGTGCAAACCGGACTCCTGCTCACAGATGGATATGGTCTTGAAATGAACATGAAGGTACAGATATGTACAGCGAGGGCTGACGTGCATTGGGTTATCACTTAGAGAAACGTGTTGCACGGGGACAATCGTCGTCTGGTTGTCACTACATCTGATGAATAGCTTCCATGTTTCAGACCCATCTATCACGTTGAATCATGTAATCCCCGCTGAAAGTATCGGTGATATGTTTTAAGTGTGAATCCAGAGTAGAAAGCAACGTGTGTGTGTGCGACCTGTGTTTGTGTAGAATCACCCCCCCCTCCCCACAGCTGTGGATAAATTTAAAAAAGGTCGACTCAACAGTACCAGAATGTTCTCAACATTTTGATTCTCTTGCTTTCTGCATTGGAGTTTCTCTGAATCTGCTCCTGTGCCACTGTTGAATGGACCTTTTTCAAATTCCTCTGCTGTTCTCGTCTTTGTGAGTCTTGTTAATTTCAACACCGAATACTCCAGTGTTAGGAACGCCAACTTTTATTTATTCAGTGTTTTTCCTTTTGTCTCCAGGATATCAAACACTCCTCGGTGTTGCTCATGTCAGGAATCAAGAATCTGGAAAGTAATCTCCTTTTAGAGTCGAGGCCGATAGACTTCATTTTTCAGAAATACAGTATTTATTGCCATTTTTAAATGTGTAAATTTATCAGGGAAAGGGATAAAGATCATTTGTCACAATAATGTTTTTATGTATTAGATCCCATTTGTGTCGCATCTAGGAAATGACAACTTGAGTTTATTTGAATCTAAATAAATTCATCCCACTCTTTACAATGGACTGGAACTTTATTTTAAAAAGGAAAATTAGAACAAACACATTTTTTATCATTAAACCAAACAAGGTAAATACATCATAATAAACTCACTGCCAACACAAACATGATTTCCTCATTTAAGACTTTATTCCATTACAATGAGGAGAAGAAAATCAATATATTAGAGTATTCTGTTAAAGTGCAGTCATTAGAGAATGCAGTTATAAACACCCACAATCAAACAATAATATTTCCCCGTGTTGAAGCAGCGATCACCGAGACACGGAGCGCTCTGTGGAAACCTGTCTGCTCTCCTGGTACGCCGTGTACTTCTCACGGAACTCGTGCAGGAAGTTGTATTGCTGTGAAAAGTCCATTTTATTAGTAAATATGTTTGTTACGAAAAACTATTTGAGTTCAAATTCAGGAATTTACAGAAAATGAGCTGCAGCCAAAACAAACTAACATTAAGAAGGATCAGTTGTGGTTTGTGGGTTATTAAAATTATAATTCATCACATAAGTTTCTCTCTGATACTGGATTTAAAAAAAAATAATATCAATTTTAATATTTGAGATTTCAAAGATCTAATGATACATTGGCCACTATTGGTTTTTAACGTATATTAAGAGGAAACCATTCTTAAAAATCTTTTTAGAAAATAACTGATCAGTTTAGGGACATTTAAAAAAATGTTTACATGTAAAAATAACACAAGAAGCTAATTCACTGGTATTTGGCTCCAAATTCATCTTTTCACACTTTCCATGTTTGCTTGTTGGCTAATGAAGGATTTTCAGAAGCTAAATCTTTGGGAGGATTATCCACCTTCAGCAGGTTTAGAGTCTCTGCACATTGTTTTTCATTTATTTACATCAGTGAAATGAAAAACCTGCAGCCTGGACAGAGGAGGATATATAATCTATAACTCTGTCATGGAAGAAGAAGAGCGGCCTCTCACCTTCACAGTTTGTATCGCTCCTCCTCCTCGGTGCTCCCTGAGGATCTCGATGGCTTTGTTTGCCGTCATCGTCGACGAGAGCTGCAGCAGCAGACAGGCGGCGACTGAACAGAAACGAGAACACGACACCGTCATGTGATCAGAGCGGCGATGAACACGAGTAGAGAGCATTTAGCATTGTTTACAAGAGGTCAAAGTTTAGCAGATAATGACGTTCTGGCTTAAAACTTGAGTTGCACGCATTGATTTGATACAAAGATTAAAAGGGGTAACTTTCAAAGCACAAATAAAATATTCTTACTTAATCCAGATCGTCCCAGGCCTCCATAACAGCTGAAGAAAAAAAGAGCAAAGTCCAATCAAAGGCACGGCTGAAGGCAAATTGTTCAAATGCGCAACGAGACGTGAAAATGACGTTTGTGGTTGTCGGGCTGTTGGGCGCTTGATTCAAAATTTGCAAGATACAAAAAGATTTTTTACAATATTTCAAATATTAAAACACAGAAAAGAGTGGTAAAATTGTAAAAAAAAAAAAAATAAATAAATAAATAAATAAATCAAGCCTCACACTTTTCTTTGTCAGAAGTAACAGAATCATTGCAACATTACACACATTTAAATTGATAGTTTTAGTCTGAAGGATGACTTCACTCACTGGATCACCGTCCTCCTGTTGTTCTCGATGCCGACCTGCAGCTCCTCGAGGATCTGGCAGCACTGCTGCAGCTCAGGAGCATCTCCGTCGAGGAACGGCGTGTGGTGGATGGTGAGGCCTCGCTGCCGGTAGACGTCCAGCAGGGAGGGAACCCGGTACTTGTTGAGTTCCCCTCTGGTGCAGAAAACAAACACGTCCTGGACGCCCTGGTTCTTGAGCTCCTCTGTCAACAAGAGACGCAGCATATTTATAAACTGATTAAAACTCCAGAGACTGAGGTAAAACAAGAATTTGAAAACTGGTAACTTTGCTCAGTTTAAGAAACAGAAAGAATCAAGTTCCTCTCACCGACGTCTCTTTGCAGACTCCTGCGAATCTCTTTGTATTTGCAACCTGAAGTCAGATGAAGGAAATTTAATTGAGATGAAAAAACCAGGAGAAATAACACAAGAGCAGCAGGAAGTGTGAAGGATGAAGTGCAGCTTCACCTGGTAGTGCACATATCCCCAGAAACTGAGAGCACTCCACCATGGACAGAGGTAACCTGAGAGCCAATCACAACACACGTGCACAGTTTAACAACAATCTGAGCAAATACTTATAATCCTGAGAGAAAATTACACATTTTGTTTAAAGACACAAAGGAAACGAGTGAAAACGCACCAGGTGACGTGAAAGGGCGTCAGCTGCTCCTCGCCGATCTCCTCGTCTTCTGACGACGAGTCAAACTCACTCGTCCTCATGACTTCAGACCAAAACACTGTTGGGAAAACAAAAAGAAAAAAGAGACTATGTTAAAATTCAGTGTCGAGTCGCAGAACAAACAGATTTTTGTGTTTGTTGTTTGTTTTTTCAGCTCATTTGCTTTTGATCATGTTTTAATTTTGATAATATTCAAAACAATAATCATGATTTTAGATTCTCTGAGGATTTCTGTGCAGTTTGAAACTTGCTTAAAGAAACAGAATCTACTGGTCTGAATCTTCTGGGTTGAGTCTCCACAGACTCTGGAGACCTGGACTTTGGGCAGTTTGTCCTGTTCCTCCTGTCAGATCCTGTCCGTCTCCGTCAGACTGGACGTGAAGCCTCAGTGAGCCGACGCCTTCCGGCCTCATCACAGATACGAGGAATGTTTTACTCAACTCGGCTTCATTCTGGCCTCTTAACAATAAAAGCCCGACTGATGGTGTAAAACTGAGATGATCGTCTTTCCGGCAGATTCTCCGACCTCCTGACGCTTTGAGACACTGACCGAGGAAAAGTCCTTTAAAAGTGTCTTTAAACTTCCATTTCACATTTACTGTTTCTCCTGGACACACTTAACACTGGTACTTCCTGGTTTGTACACAAACAGGTTCTAGAAAACCCCCCAAGGGTCATTACAGCAAACAGGATTCACCTGATCCGTCTGAAGACTTTAGATTTTCATTACATTTCCCCCAAAATAAGTAAAACCTCTTGAACCACAATGGAAAGAGTTAAATTATGATTAAACACCAGTGAAGAAACAAACAGATGTGACACACGGATCTAATTAAAAAAAACTATATATTAAAATCAGGCGTGAGATGGTTTTGTGATGTATTTTGTTCTTGGGATGTTTGAAAGTAGGTTTGTATTTATTCTGATTAACAAAATGTGATCTTTCTTAATTGTTGAAGCAAAACATAAATATAAAAAAAAGAGGGTAGAACTAGAAAAGGTTTTTATTTTGAATTCAACTTCCTCCTTTTCCAGCTTGGACTTCCTTATTTGAATTTCACTAGGATTTGATTAGTTACCTTTAACATGAATGGAATAAATAAATAATAAATAAATATCATGTTTATAAGTTATTTAGTGTGGACTTAAAAATCTAACATACAACATGAGGTGTTTATAAAATGGGCGTGACTACTTCCTGAAGCCACTGTGTCTTAATGAAATATTCAGTAACACATTCTGATGCTACTAGTTGTGTGTGTACATTTCGTAGTAGTAGTAGTAGTAGTAGTAACAGCTGGCTGAGCTAATGGCTAACACATGCTAACACCAGGACATACGAGGTCCTTTAAATAAAAATAAACACTCACGTGTGAACTGAATGAAACAAGCGACAGTTTCTACTCTTTCCAGGAGTTAGTCAGATCCACTGAAGCCACAAAACAAACCCACACAGTGTTAAACATTAGCTTCAGTGCTGAGCTGTTGTTAGCTCTCGTTAGCTCTGCGGCTAATCCGAGTGAACGAGGTCGGAACAGAGACTAATGTGGTTTTATCTTGATTTAAACTTGAAGATAAAAACCACGCACAGAAGTATTAGTACTATTTAAACTCGAGTATTCTGATAAATCCTTGTAGTTCTCCGGGTTTCTTACCAGTCGCACTCAGCTCCGCTCCTCTGCATGTTTTTGACAGATCCGTCGGCTTCGATTTCAAAACTCAGCGAGTAGCCAATCAGAGTAGGGGATTGGCCCTTAACCACGCCCCTCTGGAAAACGCCGCAGGCACGTGTGCGCTCGATTTTAGTTCCAGGGGTGAATCACACGGGCGGAGTGAAAAACACAATTTATTATATTTTATACAGCTTCCAAAATCACATTTGCAAAGTGTGATAAAATGAATAAATATAGATATAACTATGGTTAAATATAAATATCAGAATAAACACACAAAATTTGAAAATAAACAAACATAGAATAGACACAAGAAAACTCAAAAGTCACAAAATGAGGCAAAAATAAATAGTATAAATATAAATACAAACAAATAAATTAGGAGATTTATTATTTTTTAGCAAAGGACAGATATTTCTGGTATTGATAAATTTGGGGATAGATAGATAGATAGATAGATAGATAGATAGATAGATAGATGAGATGGATAGATAGATAGATAGATAGATAGATAGATAGATAGATAGATAGATAGATAGAAGATAGATAGATAGATGGTTGGATAGAGAGATGGATGGATGGATGGATAGATAGATGGATAGATGGATAGATAGATAGATTGATAGATAGATAGATGGATAGATGGATAGATAGATAGATAGATAGATAGATAGATATAGATAGATAGATAGATAGATAGTAGATAGATAGATGGATAGATGGATAGATAGATAGATAATTGATTGATAGATAGATAGATAGATAGATAGATAGATAGATAGATAGATAGATAGATAGATAGATAGATAGATAGATAGATAGATAGATAGATAGATAGATAGATAGATAGATAGATAGATAGATAGATAGATAGATAGATAGATAGATAGATAGATAGATAGATAGATAGATAGATAGATAGATAGATAGATAGATAAATAGACTAAGACAAAAACTAAGGTAAAACATGCTTGAATAAATCTAATTAGGGACCTGAATATGTATATTTATGTTATTTACAATGGATGGATTTCAAGATTGATTTTGCATTGCTGCATTATTTCAATATCTATTTATTTTTTGTAAAAGCTCTTCATCTGTTTTCTTACATCTTATTAATGTGTTTTTTTTTAGTTAATCAAGCTGCCACTGACAATATTTTACAATTATATTAAAAATGATTCTATGAGCATACGTGCATAAAACAAACCAACAATAAGATACCAGCAAAAAATACAATGATATTGATGCAGAATTTCCTTTGGGACGTTACCATGGTTTGTACCAGACCTGACTTCCCCAGTAAATCACAGAGCTGCTGACTGAGCGTCATGCAGGACATCTGCTGTCTGCACAGAGCCGCTCACAGCTCAGCACCACACGGCTGCTTTCCACCACCGCACACCACCCGGCACTCGTTTCACCACAGAGGAGCAGAACCAGGAGATCACGGAGGAATTTAACATCCACTGCATCTTTCAAAATGTCTGGAGGAGGAAACACCGAGGAGCTGTGACTGAGGTGAGTTTTCTTCTGCCTCAGCAGTCAGTCTTTGTTTAGCTCTGGAGGATTCCTGCTTATCGGGACTCTGACTTTATCACAATGTCGTGTAAATATAGAGAAAGATGCTTTTAAGTAGCTAACATGCACATATCAGTCATGCAACCTGCAATAAAAATGGGATTTCTACATTATCTGCTTCCAGAAGTGGTGTAAAAACAGTCTCATTAAAGCTACAATCAATCTCAGTTACTTTTCTGTTTATTTTCAATTTGAATGATAAGTCTTATTGTAGCATTGTTGCATTTTCCAGTGTGTTTTTGCTGATCCGTGCTCGTCCTTCTGTCAGTGCACTTATAGGGAGGGATCTTGGCTCCTGCAGCCGTTTCCCCTGCAGGGCTGAGCTCTTTGGCTGGCTCGCCACTTCCTTAGCAGAGGGGCTGCTGGCAGGGGCAACATCTGAGCAGGTACCACAAACAAACAGGAATGTAGACCTGAAAGACATTGAAATACATTACAAATGTTATTAAAACTTGTATTAAAGCTATGATGTCATGGTAAAAACAATACATGTGGACAGAATTAGCCTTTTAGTGCTTTAAAACAGAACAGATTCCATGCAGGTGTTAGGTTTTTGAGTTTTTTCCTATAATCTCTGGGAGTTTTTGTTTAAAAATGGGTCAAAGGTTCAAGTTACTGAGAGAAAAACAGGTGGAGGTCTCTGCTTTGTTCACCTGTAACTCAATCTCTGTCTGAACGACAAAAGAGAAAGAGCTCTTCTCTTCTCTTCTCTGATCTGCTCTTCACAGTCTATCTCCTCATTTACAGCAGGAGAACTCCTACAGGTCATATCTGCTGTTCACAGTGCGTGAACATTAATCTGTGAGTGTTTGCAAACAAGCTTGTTTGTGTGTTTCTCTCTGCACAGGCCATGAAGCCCCAGGAGGCCGAGCTCGTCACAGAAATCTCCAAGGTATTCTGCAGCTTCCCCCCCCCAGCCAGCCGGCTTTTCTTAAAGAGGCCGATCACTTTAAACATTTTAAGATCTTATCATTTGCTGAATTAGCAGCAGATAAGTAATAAATAATCCCTGAGTTGTACATGACACCTGCTGTCCCCCTCTGTCCCCCCCAGCTGCAATGCATGGTCTCGGAGCTGAAGACGGGTTTCACCAGCGCTCTGCTGGAGCTCAGTCAGATCCAACATGGAGACACGTACCTGAGGGAGGAGCTGGAGGAGAACAGGAGGAGCTGCCAGAAGAAAGCTCGTCACCTGGAGGCTCTGGTGGAGTCACTGAGGGTCAGACTGAACACCAACATGCAGCAAACACATCGACAACAACACAAACACTTTAAAGAACGAGAGATGAGAGAAAAATCCAAGCTTTGACTGATGTTACTCTGATGATCCTCCACTGAAATGATGTTTATTTAGTTCTGGACGGTAAAGGAAACAGTTCATGTGTTTGTTGTTTCACAGGAAGAACTTGGTGTGATGCAGTGTCAGATCCTGCAGCTGTACAGTCACAGACAGAGACCTCAGCAGGACGGAAAGAGCTCCACATCGAAACAGAGGGACAGGTAACACACACACACACACACACACACACACACACACACACACACACACACACACACACACACACACACAAGTTATATAAAAGAACAAAGAAAACAAGGTATATCATAAACAACAGTCAATCGTTACTTTTATGTATAAATAAGATCATAGTGTGAATGAGTAGAACATAAATAAATTACTTAAATAAATAATAAAATAGATAAACAAAATTAAAAGAATATACAATTTTTAATAATGAATAATACTTTTTCTCTATTTCTACAAGTATTTATTAGTTTATACATTTGTCATTCTTTGTCCTTCATACAGGACTTCTGAAGACACTGAGTCAATATCCTTCTAGATCATATTTGTTTACAGGATAAATAATCCATGTAGATCTATTACATTGATTACATGTATGTTGTGATATGACGACATCACCTGACAACATCTAACTGTGTTACTGCATGTTCACTATTCAATAATATAATAAATAATACAATGAGAAGTCGCCTTCTGTTGCTGTGCAGCGGGGTCGCAGCCGAGGCGTTGGCCGGACGGAGTCAGTGTGAGTGTTCGGCTCCTCCGGCCTGTTTGTCCAGAGGGAAGCTGCTGCTGCACTGTTTCCTGCAGGGACTCAAAGCTGGACTGAGCGAAGGAACAGGTGAGATCCTGTCACGGGAATAACAGCAGAGATATTTTGATATTACAGACTCGTCCTTAAGAAAAATAATGAATAATGAATGAATGAATATCTAAAAAGCACTTAGTGCAGCAGAAGCTCTTTGTTTCCGTCCCCATCCGACTGGACAGAAAACTAAAGAGCCAAAGGTCCTTTGAACATAAGAACCTTACGTGTGCACATCTGTGGAGCTGAGTGTCCTCCTGTCTGTGCAGATGCTCGGCATCAGGTGGCGATGCAGCTGTTGCATTCTGAGTGGGAGTACGTTTCCACATTAAACCAACTTTACGACCAATACAAGACACCACCAGCTCACCAGACGACCGCGGAGCCATAGTAAGTGACACACAGCTCATACAGCCCAAATTACTTTTCTTATTTTACACCTGCAGGCAAAAAGGAGTCAATTTAGGGCACAAATTCTGCAACACAGAGGCAGAAATGGAAATCAAACTATCTGCTCAGTGTCAGTGTTGCCACAATTGTCCAGGTATCAAAAAATAAGAAAATCTTAAAAAGTTCTCCTCCTCTTTTTCTGTCTGGTTCAGTCAGACATATGTGACGTTTGTGGAGCAGCTGTTACAGCGACACCTCGTCTTCAGAAACACGCTGCAGGAGCGATTATCTGCTGAACACTGGAAGTCTCTGGTCGGGGACATCCTGGTGCAGCTGATCGGACAAAACGACGTGAGTAGGTTCCTTAAACTAGATCTACCGGCCTGTCATTGTCCGCCTCCACCAGCCAGAGCAGATTCAGTCTCTCTTTACAGACTCATAGGAGGTCACTGTGACCTTTGACCTTTGAAATCAGTTCATCTTTGAGTCTGAGTTCATGTTTGTGCTGAATTTGAAGAAATTCTCTCAAAGTGCTCCAGTGTGGAGACATCAAATATGATTTCAGCTGCTCATATTTGTTCTAATTTGTGTCGTGCAGACATCTTTTTCCGACATGTACCTCGGATACACGACCACCCTGGCGTCCTTCCTCTCGCTGGAGTTCAACAGACTGAACAATCTGGAGAAAGGCCTCAAAATACGGGTATTTGAAATAACACACCGTCAGCAGCACTCGCTCACGACGCACTGGACGCACTGACGGACAAGTTGTGTCTGATTTCACAGAGTGGCCGGATAGAGAGAGAGGAGATGAAGCTGCTCTCCCTGCTGCTGGCGCCCGTCTCTCGGATCCACGGCTACCTGAGCCACGTCCAGGTGAGTTCAGAGCGGCAGCGACGCAGGAAGTGAGGAGGTCAAACTTTTAGAGACACAGTGCTCATTCTCCTTGACTCCCCCTCTGCAGAACCTGTTGCAGTGGACGGGTAAAGAGCATCCTGACTGCAGCCTCCTCCTGGGCACCGAGCGGGCGCTGAGGAGCCTCTTGTCTCGCTGTCACATGACTCTGGAGGAGGACGTCCGGTGGGAAGACGGGGGAGGAGCGGGTCAAAGGTCAGAGCATCATGAAACCGATCATAGATTTCACTGTAAACACACAATGAGTTTACGTGGCTGAGATGTTTTTTTATCTTTGGTAAAGCTGTAAATCCAGAATGTGGCATAAAGATGATGTTTCAAGTTAAAGTAACTAAATCTGAGTGTAAATGATAAATAATCTCAGTCTGAAATCAGCGGCCGGTGATTTTAAAGCTCCTCAGTTCACAGTTGAGCGTTTGCATTGATCCCTGTTGCAGGAGCAGCAGCTGCTGTGATGCTGCGGCCGGTTCATCGTCTGCAAACTGTTGCACCAGAGTCCAACCAACCAGAGAGGAAGCAAACTCTGCTGCTCACCGGTGAGTGTCGCCCCCTGTTGGCCCTCTGATCACACAGCGCACTGAGAGAACACCTGCAGAAATAATGTGTTTCTTAGGCCTTAAAGACATTAAGGTGATACATAAAAAAGTAGATGTAGTTAAAGTGGAAAACAATAGAAAGTCCGGTCATATATATTTTTGCAGCCGCCACTTTAGACAGCTCAGGAAGGAGCAATCAAATCCTTGGTTTATGTAAAAGAAAAAGGTATTTTCCAAATTAAGGAGTTCAAGTATCTAAAGTAAAAGTTTTGACATTTCTCCAGTTGTGGAGGTTTTGATCGTCTTAGATCATCGTCAGTAGAAAGTAAGGAGTCAAGTCACAGAGAGAAGAAAGGATTGCAGGGGTGGATCTGTGATTTTTCTAAATCAGGGGGCATGAGGGGGCCATAATTTACACACATGGGCCAATCATCCAACATGCATGAGAAGTTCCTGATTCAGAACAATGCACATTTAAGTCATTCCTTGTTTAGTGTTAGTAAAAAACACAAGTCCCACACTCTGACTTCCTTCTCCTTCCCTCAGGGACCACCAGCTCTCGGCCTCCCTCACTAACGGTGTGGACGGACACAGCTCCATGCGTGTGGAGTGCTTGTCCTGCAGCCCAGTGCGGAGGAAGAGCTGTGGGAAAGAGAGGACGTCTCTCAACCTGTCGGCCCGAGACTGTGGACACGTCTACTGCTCCCTCCTCACCCCGGACCCTGCAGGATGGGGGGAGAACAGCGACTCAGGTCAGGGCACCTTCACCCACGGGCTGGACGCCCCTCGTGGGAACCCCAGCCTTGAGGACTGCGAGACGGACCCTGACGACACCTCGGCCTTCGACTACTCCTCGGTCACCTCCTGCAGCCCTGATGGCACCCTGCGCCGGGACATGACGGCCAGCAACAGCGGGGAGGATGAGGAGACGGAGGAGGAGGAAGAGGACAGTCAGGTGCCGGTGCTGTTAAAGCCCTCGTACAAACAGCAGCAGTCCAGGGAGGCTCCCAGAGAGAGGACTGTGTGTTTGAGGTGGCAAATCCCCAGAGTGACTCCTCACCCTCCTCTGAGGAGCCCAGCGGGGGCGTGTGTGGACGGGCAGACGCCGTGTCTCGTCAGCTCCTACGGGAAGAGGCTGGTCAGCGTCAGGACAGGGTCACCGCCTCTACATCCAAAAAGTGCCTTCAGGCCCGTCTGGGACGATCCGTCCAAACAGGTGATGGGTGACTGGTTTCCTGTTCATGCATTAATCTTGTTGCACTACTCTCCTCCACTAGTTAAAGTTACTCCCCTGTGTTTGCTCGTCTCCACTGAAATCTGATCATCTAAGTCACAACTGGTCAAAACTTAAAGAAACTCCAGACAAATCACATTCAAGAGGCCAAAGACATGCTTTGTGAGGTCACAGTGACCTTGACCTTTGACCCCAAATCTAATGTGTTCTCTGTGAGACTCAGTGACCATTTGTGCCGAATTTGAAAGGATCCTCTCGAGGCGTTCTTTAGTTAACGTGTTCACAAGGCAAATAAAGGGATTCACGAGGTAACATACCTGTATATGAAAATGTACGACCGGAGAATCTCCTGCTGCGTTGTTCGTATGTGAAAGGCAAAATCCTTTTTCATGTCTGAAAACAGCTACAAGTGAATGTTTGCACCTATTCTGAGGAATTCCCCCGAGGTGTTCCTGGGAAGTTACGTTCACAAGTTCAAAAAGATGTTTTGTGAGACCAGTGACCTTGAACTTTGTCCTTCGACCGCCAACATCTAATCAGCTCATCTGTGAATCCTAGAGAACGTTTGAACCAAATTTGAAGAATTTCCCTGGAGGTGTTTCTGAGTGTCGCCGGCATTGAGACACATGAAGCCTTGTTAACTTAAGGCAGATACCATGTGATTAGTGTTTCTAAAATCCCTGACAGCTCTCTGCTATCGTCTGTTTCCTTTGATGAAAACTCAAACCTCCTGTTTGCTCATCTCCTCATGAACCAGGTGGATTCAGCTCCAGAGAAAGAAAACCGACAAGGATTCGTCCCCATTCAAGCTGCAGCTCGACAGAGTTTTCTGAACCTACACCCGAGCAGAGAAAACCTGAGGTGAGTCTTCATCAGGGGGAAGCTTGAACTTTAGTTAAAGGCTTCAGGTGCAGATGCAGTAATCTCTCTACCTGCTGCTTCTCTCTCTCTCTCTCTCTTCAGACCAGGCCTGGCTCAGCAGCGCTGTAACCATGCGACGGCAGCGATGAGCGGTGGAGGATTGTGGGAAGAAAGCGAGGACAGCGAGGGACCCTGCAGCACCGTTTGACCCCCGCCCTCCTCCTCAGAGACACGAGTCACCGAACTGCTGCACACAAACATGCACCGAACCTGAGATGTGACGAGTTTTTTTCACGACACCAACAACAATGCATGAATGAAAACTCCAGGAAACTGAATTTTCTTCATTTTCTGTTAAAGTAAAAAAAATGTGTTAACGCTACAAATATCTCTGTTTGGCTTTTTGGTTCTTTACGATCACACTTTGACATTTAGGGTCAAATTTTGTGGGGTTTTGTGGCTGCAAAGGAATTTAGCAACACACAGAGGAAAGAAAATCTAGCCCCAAATAAGATTCTACATCCTGAAGCAGACTTCCGTTTGAGAAATAGCTTCTTTAGCTTACCATAGAAACTATCACTCGACAGAAACCATCTTTGAGAAAAACACTTTAAACTTTTTAGTCCGCACTGCATTTTACGCACTGTTTAGTCCAAATCCTGTTAACATGGAGGCGAAGCACATTACCTATACAAGAGCCAGCCAGCAGGGGGCGGTCGATACACTTTGGCTTCACTTTTAAGATCTGTCATGTCGCCCATCTCTACAGGTTTAAATTTTAAGGACTAATACTTGGGACTGTGCCGTTTCCAGTGATTATGCTAAGCTAACCGCTGTCGTTTGAAAACACAGTGTGTGTTAAACCCTCCCTCGTTTCGATGAGCAGCAGAGGAACAGTGTATTTACATCACCAGAGAAAGAAAAACAAGAGAGATGAGTGGTTCAGTACAAAATAAGACTGGGTGATTTATTAATCTCATCAAGACCATTAATACAAAGCAGTTAAAAGGCCACATACCATCAAATAAACCGACTGCTGGATCAAGCTGTTACCGTGCCACCGGAGGAAAACCAATCTGGTCCTCTGTTGGGGGTCTTAAAATAATAAAGAGGGGGGAAACAAAAACTTGGCAAAAATCAACCCCAACAATACTGACGTGGGAAATGGACAGAACCCGAGCGAGAGACAAGTGAAGTGATGAAACTCCTCTGTCCCCTCTCGACCAGGACGACTCTGTTGGTTCAGAGCAAAGTGGGGAGAGGGGAAAAGGGCACGAGTGATTTTCTGTTTGTGTGTATTTTTTTTAAAAACCTGCTGAGATCCAGCGTGTGGTCATCAGACACGCTCGGGGTGTTTCGGGCGTCTTTTCACAAACGTGGAGGGGATCGAACAGAGACGGTGGACTTTTCCTGCCCCGATCCGCGTAGAAAGTGAGTTGAACAGCTGCATAGGACCACCGCATTTACAAACACGACCTATAACAACCGTGGCTCGTCAACAGTACAGCCTAAAGTGCACAAAGTGTGTTTCTCAGAAAACAAAAAACAAAAAAAACAAAAAAACATTCCAATTCTTCACTACGATCGAACACTTGCAGCTGAACACACGTCTTTACATATTCAGCTGCGGCTTTAATACAATTTCCGACCTCTGTTTAATGAGCGTTAGCATTAAAAAGTCTTTGAAAAGGAGAAAAAGGCAATTAGTAGGATGTACAAAGTGAAGCACACGTCTAAGTAAGTGCTTGGCATATTGAACTGTATCTTCTTTTTTTCATTGCTTTAAAACATCTAAGGGGGCGGGGGGGAAGAAAGAAAATGGCTTTCCTCAGTTAATACTCCCAGTGATTCAACTGGAGATTGTCTGTAAGTAAGTTAGTGACAGTGACCTGTTTTTTTTCTCGTTTTGTTTTTTAGTTTTTTTTTATCCGACTGTAGCAGCATTGGATTATTAGGCAAATATTTTTTTTTGACTGAACAGATGCGGATGAGGATACGATACAACAGGGAAGAAAAAGAAAATTGTCATTTTATACAAATTATTTAGTTAGTGTATACATGTTACATATACACAGTATCCACAAACATGTACAATTTCATAGTGTATAGCTTTGTTCTAAACATTACATAGGCAACTTTATTTTTTAGCATTTTAGACACCGTTTGCTTATTTCTGTAAAGTACAAAACAAAATAAAAGGCACATCTGAGCGTGATGCATGGATTATTTCAGTCTTTCCAAAGTGAAACAAAAAACGTTTCAAGCAGAAAAAGGAAAAGAGGGAGAGATCGAGAAGAAGAAGAAGAAGAAGGAGGGTTAAAAAGTTCCTCTTTTTCATGGGTTTCTTAAAAATTTATTTATTTATGGGTTTTTTGGGGGTATTTGGTGCAGCCACTGGGGGGAGCTGACTCAGCTTTGGTGGGAGGTTTGCGTGCTTCCAGTGCTGAGCTTGAATACCAATGAAGAAAGGTTGGTGGTGGTGGTGGGGGTGGGGGCTGCCGGAGAGGAGCACAGTGTCGGGACAGCAGCGGGGACGGGTCAGACCTCAGCTTCTCCAGGAGGCGCAGAGAGAAAACGTCCTCGTCTCTCCGCCCTGTGTCGGTGCTGTGTGATATCGTGGCAGACGTCCCTCTGTCGCACACCGCAGAGGGATTTGATTTCTCCTTTCTGGTCGAAGAAAACCTGCTGACTTTGCCCAAGCTTGATGTGCAAATGGAGTGTTCTTGGCTCTCGTTTTGTTCCCCGTCTGGGGGCCGAGAGGACCAGAGCCTGGGGTCAGAGGTCACCGCTGTTTTTCTTTTTTTTTTTTTTAAAGGCAACGTTTTGTGGCTGCGGAGCGGCCTGTCTTCAGACAAAAAACAAACAATCAGACAGTTTGACTCGCGTCGATACAGTCACAGTGTACAGTTGAGATACGAGGTGGGGGATTCAGTGTCGCCTCCTGCTTGTGTTTCTGTTAATGTCACATTTGTTAAAAAGAAGAAGAAGAAAATCCCTTATCCCCCTGCATAAAATAAGACTTTGGCAACTGTTTGTTTTCAGTTAGTAGGAAACAAGTCAATGGAAATGTCTGCTGCTCGCACCCACCGAGAAAGAGCTACGTCTAAGGTTAATCTAAGTTGAGGAGGAGAGAGGTCGTAGAAATCGGAGCAGGGACTCCGGGTGATGTCAATGCCCAAAGAAACAAAGCATGACAGTTAAGGCTACAAAGTCCACGCCCCCCCCACACTCACCCTGCCCTGGTGATGGAGTGGGACGCGGGGTGAGTTTGGTGAGCGAGGGGTGAGAACTTTAATCAGGAACATTCTCGCTCCGAACAGAAGAGACAGACACAAACACCCGACTCCTTGTTGTTTATTAGCTGGCACACCGGTGTGGGTTTCTCATTGGCACAGAGGGTTCCTGATGAAGGCGGAGCTACTGATCCCCTGAGAGGCACGGCGGGCGGCGACTGGTCGATGCAGAGGGCGGGCGCGTGGAGTTAACAGTATGTGGAGCAGTGTTTTTCTTTCTGATCAGTAGCTTTCGAGTCCACTGTGTCCTAGTCGGAAGGCGACAGTTTGAAGTTTGCATGTCAGCGTCGCCTCTAGGCGTTTTAAAAATGAATTGGAGCAGACTCACTGGCTGCTGTCGGTGTTCTCCACCAATGAGAGGCCTTGTAGCGGCGGCTGCAGCAGCTCCCTTTTGTATGTCTTTGGTGGGAGTTTGGGGAGTTGCGGGCTGGAGTTGTGGCGAGGTGGGACCGGAGGAGCGGTGATGGGGACAGGTAGCGGGCAGAGGCTGTTCTGGCTGGCGCTCAGTGGACAGCTCCGCCTGGGAATGCGAGGCGACGGCGTGCTGGGCGGGGTGTTCGGAGAGCTGGGGGAGCTGTTGAAGTCCCAGTGGTATCGGCCCACGGGGGAAGGCTGCAGGGGGGGGTAGTTTATGAAGATCTCTGGGGGCCGCTGGGGCACCGGAGGAGGCGTGTCGGGCAGAGGGTCGCGGGGCGGTGGAGGCGGCGGGCTCGGGAGGGGGCCGTCGAGGGCAGGGCCATTGTAGGCCGGCAGGCGAGGCTGGTTCCTGGGAAGAGGAGGGGGCAGCCGCGGAGGAATCGCTGGAGGGCTGTCGGACCTGGAGCTCAGCTGGAACACAGAGAGACAGACAGATCAGCGCTGGGTCAGGACAACAAGGATCAGTCAACGCAGCGTTTAACACTGAATTCATTCAATCTATGAATGAAAATGATAAAAATATAGTCTTTCTTCACAGTAAACTCTTCTTTTGCACTTAACAGTATTTTAAAATCTGGTCAGTTAAACTCTGTCACACTGAGGGGAGGTGATATAAGCAGGAAATGATGCAGCGCTCCTACTTTGGATTCAGACATGGCATCTTTCCTTCGTGGCGGTAGAGGTGGCGGCCTGAGCAGGTCCTCTCCGAGCTGGTGGAGGCTGTTGCAGGAAATAGAATGGTGCTCTGGGAAAAAGAAATAAAAAGATCAGTATGGATACCAGATCAAAAACATCCCCCCCGTCCAACAAGTAACAAATTAATAAAAGCACGATTCCTAACTACACAAATTCAATAAAAGACAAAAACAAACTCTACACTTACTCAAAGGCGTCGGAGGAACTGGAACAAATATGGAGTTACTACCTGTAAAATTGAAGAAAAGACGAAGATTGGATTTCACACAAAAGCTGCGTGATTTACATTTTACATTAGTGATCTCAACATATACACAAAAGCAGCGCCTAAGTTTGTGTATCCACCTTTTTTCTTCATAAACTCATGACTAAATTAACACCAGAGTTTGTTTTAGATGTTCAGAATTGTTGCAACAATAAAATAATCGACAACATAACAAGATGCCGCCAAAAACAGTAAAAAAAACTAAACAAAACACACAAAAAAAGGACAGAACTACACAAAACTTGTAAAGTTCCTCCGTAGGTGGCAAGAAACTAAAGAACACAAATGTAAAAACATGGCCTGATATTCCAGAAACCCAAAGATGACGGGATTTCTGAAGGAAGTTGGCTGAACTCACCGCCGTAGGAGCTGAACTCACCGCCGTACGAGCTGCTGAAGTCGTGATCCATGAAGACTGAGCTGAGGTCAGAGCAGGCTGACTGCGGGGGGGTTGGCGTGTTCGGAGAGGTGGGCACCGAGGCCGACACCGGCATCTCGGGCTCGGTCTCTGCGATGCTCCGGAAGGTGATCTTATGCGGGGGCTCCCTCTCCAGGGGGACGGGGTGGCCCTTCAGGGTGCCAGAGGTAGACGTTCGCACCGGCCGGATGCCCGGGGACTTCAGATTGTACATGGTCTTCCTGGGCTGCAGGACAAAGAGGCAGGAATCCAACCATGAGACATGTTTCACCATTAGAACTCATTCTCTCTCTTTCTCTGAGAATGGCCGAAAATGTCGGCCATTCAAAAGTCTTTCTTTACCTCAAAAGTAAATATTTGATCTAAAAAACATGACTAAAGACTAAATGATTTATTTTGTTAAGCTCAACTTTTTAATGTTTACAGCACAAAAAACTAGAATGTATTGAAATTCAACCAGCATCACTTAGTGCGGTTTAACTAAAGGTACAGATATGAATATTTTTCAATCAGCTGCTTCTTGGAGGTTTTTAAACTTGGTCTTTCATTCGGGATCTAAATAATATTTTTCATTTTAAAGTACGATAAATGTCTGTTTGGAACTCAATCAATAACTTTAAGTCATAATTGCAGTAAACATTGCTGCCACAGTCTGAACACTTACAAATCGAGGAGCCTGCCTGCAGTTCCGTGGCTCAATATCCATCGACATTTTGAACAGGTAGTCCACAAACTCCTTCTCACTCCTGTTGCCCATCGGGTTCAGGTTCTCAAAGAACCTCTTTGTGACAGAAACAAGACAAGTCGTGAGTTCAGGATCCGAGTAGAACCTTTTTAAAAAACGACACCTGGGAGACCGTGAGGTGAGTGAGCGCTCACCCTGATGTCGTGCTCCACCTTCAGACAGTACGGCTGGTTCTGATACTGCTGGATCTCTCCCGTGATTTCAGCCACTTTCCTCCTCTTGCTGAAGTTGATCAAAGCCTTGCCGTGGCGTTTGAGGAAGTCGGGGTTGCCCTCCTCCGTCTTCAGGATGTTGGTCAGATAGATACCTGAGGATCAAAGAGAAGAACTTGTAGCTTTGTCCAGTAAATTGGGTGAAGCAACTCAAAACGTGCAGGAACCATAGACGTATGTTTTGAGACTTGTAGTGTTTCCATAGTAACAGTCTAGATGACTTACCAAAGAAAGGCACACAGGGTGGGTTTATTGACTTGAGTTTAGCCAAGTATTTCTTAAAATGGTCTTGGCTCAGTTCCACAGCTTCTTCCAGAATTTTCTTTTTCCTCTCTGGTATTGCCTGTGGAGGGAGGAGAGAGAGGAGAGGAGGGAGAGGAGGGAGAGGAGGGAGAGAAAGTCTGATAAACGAGGTTCAGCTTCGGACTGAAATCTTGACAGAACCAAAACGCACGTCAAATTGACAAAGAGCAGAGGTTTCTCTGTCGTGCCAGTGGATTTCTCAGCCAGACTCGGCACCATATGGACAAAGTCTTTGTCCTCTGGGCTTGTGCATGAGAAAACACGAGCAGGAAGAATCATAGTCCCGTTTAGAATCATAAAAGAGACTGTGTTTGCATTTGTGCAGTTGATTCTTGTGTAAAACATATTTTCCCCTTCATAAAAAAAAGAAATCTCTGTTCTCATGACCTTCATTTTACAAAATATCTCAGTTAACGAAAGGAAAGTTTTACTTTATTCCGCCAAGAGGAAACTTGCCTTGAGCTTTGAGCCACTGAATCACATCCAGCACAATAAGGCACATACATATAAATACATCAAACATGACAAATTAAAGCTCCAGCAAAAATGAGTAAACTATCTGATTCTGTTGGGTTTTCTTCTGGTTTCTGTCGCAGCCTGACTCACCTCGAAGGTGTGTTCGAGCCGGTAGACGGGGACGGAGTTGATGGCACTGACGACCTCCAGCACACCGTTGAAGTTGTTGAGCTCCTGGAAAACCTGCAGGATCTCCGTCACCCGCGACAACACCGCCACCCTCTCCTCCAGGTTCATCGTCTCCACGATACACCTGAGAAAACGACACAGGCAGAGATACAGATACGGTTTCTCCGCCCACGACTCTTTTCTTGTGACTGAAACATTCGGATGGTCGGACTCACTTCTCGAACCACAGTGTGAGGTTGGTGGTGTGACGGATCATGCGGAGCAAGTTTGGCGAGTTCTTCTCTTTGTCCTCTTTGGTCCAGACGCTGCCGACCAGCTCGGACGGCCGGACAGCTCTGTGGACGAGGCAGGATTTTAATTTCATGACAATAATCGGATCTTAACCTGTAAATGTAAACCCCTGCCCGCCTCTCTAGCCTCTGAGGCTCGGTCCACTCACCTGTAGAGCTCGGACTCGAGCAGAGTCAGCTGGCGGGCGATCTCTATGGGGTGAAGGGTCATGAGGTCGAATGTGTCCACTTGTCCCGCTCTGCAGATGTGCCACTCGAAGTTAGGAGGCAGGCTCTCGAAGGTGATGTTGTGACTGACGCCGTTCGACTGCGTCTGCAGCTTCCTCTTGATGATCTTGTTTATGGACTCCACCCACTTTCTCATCGACTTGCCTAAAAGAGAAACATAAAACACATTGTGTATCATAAATATCTTTAAAAAGATCAAAATATGCATCTTAAAAGTCTCAGAAAAGTGAAACGTGAGCAAGATGTGAGTAGGATTGTACTTGCTCAATAGCTAGTGTCTGATTTTAAATTTTTATCATTTTAGTATGTCAAAGTTTACTTTTATGACAAAATAATGTTTCAGGATCAAATTTTTCTTTTTGCAAAATATTCTTTGGCAGAATAAAGATGTTTTAAGAGAGAAACAACAAAGCTAGATGTCTGTTTAAAGTCTGGGTCTCACCTCTCAGTTGAATTCTGCTGGTGATGTATTCCTCTAGTCGACTCCTCAGCTCCGGGTCGTTCTCAAAGTCGTAGAAATGATGTTCGACCCACTGACGGAAAACGTTGAGAACCCTGTGAGGCGAAGACGTGTTAGAGTATTAAATGATTTAATGTCCTGTAATGTCCTTTCAGACATATTTCACCAACTTTCAACCCTGAAAATCTGTGAGGACATTAAAGAACACACTGAAAATAGAACTGACAATTCAAAACAGTAATTGGTCTAAAATGGTCACATCATTTAACACAAGACCTCATTTCTATTATTTTTTAATGATCGAGGGTTTATTATTAAATTTCCTCTTTTTGTTCGTCATACACATGTTTTATCTTATAATAGCTTATACGCAGGTCCCTCGTACGAACTTCAAACTACCTAACTCTCTTACAATTTCAATAAGTAGTAAATCCCACTAGCACAGCTTCTCACCAATAGTGAGTTAAATTTCAAACTAAAATTCTCAATGTGGTTTATGCAGTCGTCTATTTATGGGGCTGGAATACAACTTTTTAAAAATCAAGGGCATTTTCATCAATTTCCAGGTTGTTTCCAAAAGAACTCTCTCAATGTTTAGGTTTTCCAGGATGCGTAGGAACCCTGTTTATGTAGATTAGCCAACTGTTGACTCTCACATTTTATTATCAAATTTTTTTGTCAGTTTTAGAAAATCCGTTGAGAAGAGCGAGACAGGAACACAACTTTAGTGACAGAGACATTTTTTCAAACTCAGCTAGACAGTTTTTTGGCTGGAGGCCAGTGTGTATTCCTCATCCTGGTACAGTTAACATTTTTAAAGAGTGGAAACTTAAAAATAGAAAACGGCCGAGACAAGTTGTGCTTTAAAAGGACAGGAGTCGTGCTTTAAGAGGTATTTTCACCTACTCTGAGGATCCTGGTTTTAAAATAAATGGTTGCACGACATCATGTTTACATGAGTGCAGACCACCCAAAGCACAAAAGGAGCGCTCTTGAAGTTTGTCACAATTTACCCTCAAATACTGGATTTTAATGCATGTTTGTTGGAATATGTAAATACACTTTATGAAATACTTGTATCTCAGTGTTCCTGTGCTTAAGACACTGTTTATTCAGAGGAGGTTCGGTATCGTATGTGTGACCACAGGACTCAACCGTCTTCTTGTGTTTTCAGTGTTTCTGTGACTGAAGTTTATTGCAGCTCCACAGTCTGATACTGAGAGTTTTTAATGGTACTTAAGAGACTATCATTGACTCGCTTGCTCCTTATAAGGACACGAAGTCTAATACTAAAGTAATTCAGTGTCTCAGTGAGAACGTTCAGTCCTTAACAGGAGAGTGTAAAAGAACCAAACAACAACAGAGGCACGGAATCTTTGTGGAATCTTTAAAGCCCTTGTTAGGAAATGGAAGAAAGAAGTTTAAAGTCGTTTGAACAAACTTCAACAGTTTATCTACAAGTTTGGCGAAACCTCAAAGGATCCGAGGCCGTTCAAACATCAGTGACCAATGGCATCATTTCTGCAGAACATTACGATAAAAATTAAGACTCTAATCGGAAATTTTAATTGATCACTTTAAAGTAAGGGTCTGTTATGCAGTAAATCCGCTCGTCTCATGTCTCAAAACGGAATATTTTTCTCCTGTGGTAACGTTTTCCCTAATTACACATGAATTACAGAATGTTTCATTTGACATTTTCACTGATTCACGCACGTTTTCCCCCGAGATTCAATCAATGCCAACAATTTCTGGACATTATTTTCTTTCCCATAGTTTGTGCAACGCTCCTTTTCCATTTGTTGTTGTTATTTCCCTTGTTTGTACAATTTGTTCAGTTTCTGCTCCGTCTTTTGAGAGTCACACATGGTGAAAGACAGCATCAGCTCTGAATCTACAGCTGTCGTACCTGAGCTGGACCGGCTGCACGTACTCCTTACGGAACCTCTGGAGCTCGGCCGCCATCGGCTGATCACCGTTCCAGAGAGCCTGTCGGTCCTCCTCAGTGGGTTCTGGCTCAGGGATCTCAATCCTGAGGAAAACAACGAGCAGACAAGATGTCAGTGCAGCGACAATAACACATCACTGACAAATGCAAGAGGATTAGATTGTTCTACATGAAAGAACTAGTGCAGTGGAGATACTGGTGAGAGGGTCATACCGGTCTATCAGCAGGTTCAGAAGCTCCTGTGGTTTGCAGAATGATCGGTACGTGGTAAGAAACGTGCGAACAAAGTTAGGATCTACAAACAGATGAGAAAGATTAGATAACACAACCGATCTGTGCATCTTTGTAAAACATCTTCGAGTCCGACAGACGAATCTGAATCAAATGTCTTTCTATGACTAGATGCAGCGCGGCAGCTTACCAGCATACATGTGGTAGGTGAGCCTCTCTATGAGCTTCCCCACTGTGCCGGCCTTAATGATGGGAATGCCTGTTTTGCTCTGCACTTTGTCCTCAAACACTATATTCTCCTCAGAGTCCTGCACAGCAAAGCGGTAAACCTCCGGGGAGGGCAGTCTTAGAGGATGTGCCTGTTCCTCGTGCTGCAGCACCGTGTCCAACATGCGGTCCAAAGTGGAGCGGTACTGCAGAGTCACCAGCCCCGCCATCCACGCCGCCTTCTCCTCTGCTGTCCGTGCACAGAAAACCGCACAGTTCTCATCTTTGCCTATCAGTTCAAACGCGTGTCGCAGCTCTGTCGAGTCCTCGCGATCCACTATGCGGATCTTCCTCAGCACAAACTTCTCCTTCAGACGGTACTCCGCTCCGCTGCCTGACCCCGGGAGCCGCGAGCTCTGATTGGCCTTGCAACTGATCATGAGGCCATCGAACAGGAAGTTGTGCCTCTCGTGCTTGGCGCCCGCTCGTAGAAGCGGCCCCTCCAGGATGAACTCGCTGCAGCACTGGCCGATGTCTTTACCCTCCCAGCCGTCGATGCTCTTCTGAATCTCGTTCATGCGTTTGATGGCGAGTTGTTTGCTACGAACCTGCCTGCTGTACAGGCGGTACATGGGCTCACTGTGAGAGAGGGAGAAAGTGACGTCAGAGATGCCTGCACCGATGAAACAGGGATTGACTACATTTACTTATTGAGGATTCGACGTACCCAGGTTTACGGCGAGGCTGGTGCTTGGCATAGATGCGCTCGACGCTACACTGAAGGTTGAGCAGCGCTGTGATCGCCTGCTTCAGACATTCTCGGTCATCTTGGTCCTGGCTGCGCTCCTGAAGTTGCTGCAGAAGAAGAAAACACAGACGTCAGATAAATCTATATATAGGGGTTGTGCAGGTTTAAACTAGTTGAATTGAAGACTTTTTAAGACCATAATGAATGAATCTAGAGATCTACATCAAGTACGATAGATATGAAGGAATATTGGAGTCCTAGGACGATCTACATTTACCATTTATTAAAGATAAGGTGAAGTAGCTAAAATGAGAATAACCTTCAAAACACTACATAATTTTGCAAACCCCAAGCCAAGCGTTCCATGTTGGTTGTTTACAGCGCGCTACTATTTATATCCCTGAGAAAGAACTACAACACACGGAGATATGGCACCAAAACATTTCTCTTAAACCCCCCCCTTAGATATTTTAAGACCCTGAGGAAACCTTGCATATAGATTTTCTTCCCAGCAGATACTTTGACGTGTCGTGGCAGGTCATGGCAGCTCAGGCGTAACTGGTATTGGAGCTGAACGATTTATTGAGATACTTAAAGAAACTGAGGTCATTAGGAACACCTCTGCTCTAACCAGTCGAACTGCGTCTCTGTAGAAAGCTGCTTTACATTAACACAAGTGAGATCTGAACCCCCGACAGTTACAATTTTAACAGCAGATACAGAAACAAAAGAGCTTCAGTGTAAAACTTCTGTTGCCTAATTTCAGAGTAGATATATTTAGAAGATATGCAGAGACATGCAGAAGGACATGGCGAACAGGCCACATTGTTTTTTTTCTAGAGAAACGTTGGTAAAAAGCTTCTCGAACCATTTGAAACAGTGATGTCACAAAACATGTTAGCACAACAAAGCTGCGTTCAGACATGCACTGAAGCCCCGACATTTTCCAGAGGGGCTGCATGTGGGAAAGCAAATGTACCAACTGAGTAGCTCCGGACATTTTCTGGAACCTTCTGCGTGCTCTAACCAGGCGCCATCACCCGAATGTTCCAGATATTTTCCTGTTGTGAACACGTCTGACCCCAACTATCTCCTGCTGCGTTCTTTATATGTGAAAGGCAAACTCCAGAAAGTGTACGGACCCAGTCACATCAGAAAACAGCTTATGTTTATCATTAAGCACTAAGCAGTTGTGTTACCAGCAGAAAAGAAACCTGTAATACCTGTAATAGTTCGAAGTAGTGCATACAGTGGTATACTGGGACCATCATCAGCTGGGGGAGGACGTACTGGACTGCTTCTTTGAATCCTTCTGCAACTGACTGGAAACATAAAACACACATCGGACCTGTTAGTGCTGATTAAGTGTGAAGTAATGACAATTGTGATTTAAGAGGCACTCAAATTCCTCACTCACACATTTCCTGCCAAACAAAAAGCTCAAAAGAAATATCGCTTCTCATGTTGGACACAGTCAGAACGAAATTATAACTGTAACTTTCATTTTCTCTTTCAAATAAGTCGTTCAGATGACTGTCTGGGTTTTGTTCCTCCAGACGAAGCCGTTGTAAGGATCCGGTTACTTTCACAGTCAGGCCAGTGAGCAAACTGTGATCACAACTGACAAGCACAATATGTACCAGACTGTGATACAACCACTAAGTACAAGAATTCAGGGCAGAAGAAAAGTGGGTATTCCTCTCTAAAAATACAACAAATATTCACTGATGGCAAAGAGAAGTTGGCTGTGGAGAAAAAGGGGAAATCAAACTGTGCATGTTTCAGTTTATAAAGCAGACTGAATTAGATCAGGCTGCAGGGCGACGAGTGATGAGGGAGGGAGGGAGGGAGGGAGGGAGGGAGGAGCGGGCTGAGCGAGTACGGCTGCAGGGTAACCAGAGAGGGGGGGCCGTCATAGTATCCATTTAAATCTCCTGTTCCCCTGATAGACGATTCAGAATCAATATGCGAGTACTCAGACTCCACAGCAGCGGCCACACTGTCTGCGTGGGGAGGGGGGGAAGCACGGGCTGCCCGACGCACACTGATGGACGGCCGTGGAACAATGACCTGAGTTTAGATCATGTTATTGATATGTCAGCATCCTGCAGGTTTACAGGTCGTAGAGGTGCATTAGGGCAAAACATTCAGACGTATGATAATCGTGATGTTGGCTTTTAGTGCGAGTTAAAGTCGGACGGGCCTGATACAAGGCGGCACGGTGGTGCAGTGGCAAGCACTCTGGGTTTGAACCATAGACTGCATTTAAAGATGGACGACACGATAGCTCCACAAAAGTGAAGCCAAAGCATCTTGAGCGCCCCCTCATGGCTGGCTGCAGTACAGTTCATAAACCCCAGACAAAATTTAAATACATTTATTAAATAATTTCTTCTGGGAGGAACAAGGTGCAGAACGACCATGAGAACGGCACATTCTTATTTCTGATTGAACCCATGTCGCTGGCTTTTGCCGTTTTAATTCACAGCTTATTTCCAACATGAAATGCATCTCGGCCACCCCCCCACCCACCCGCTCCCTCCCTCCCTCCTCGTCCCAAGGAGAAAAATGGCCTGCAGTGTGGCTGCCTGTTCTATTTTTAAAAGGCGATGTAATTTACCCACAATACGAGACGCTGCAGAGTGCAGGGGCTGAGTGCTCCAGAGACACATTTATCTGACAGGGAGGGAGGGGGGGAGTCAAGAGGGATGGAGCTGGAAAGATGAAGCAATGAGACAAAAGCTGATGGAGAAGCAGAGGAACCAATGATGACACTTGTCAGAGGGTTCAAATCCCCGTCGTGCAGCAAACTCTGCAATATGTGCCTTTACATCAGCTGCTGTTGAATAAAGTCTCCATGTGACTGTTCACGTTGGACGTGCAGAAGAGAAAAGAAGGGACGGACGTGCAGGCGGCCAGAGACGAACACAAAATGAGAGATTCTGAAATAAGATTAGTCCACGGAGCAGAAACGGAGCAGGAGCAGTTTGATGAGAGCAGTGCGAGTGTGTGTGTGTGTGTGTGTGTGTGTGTGTGTGTGTGTGTGTGTGTGTGTGTGTGTGTGTGTGTGCAGATTAAGAGGGGAGGCTGAACCACCATTACACCATCCACCCCTGGGACTGCTGAAGACACACATACACACTGCTGAAGACACACATACACACTGCTGTGCTCACACACACTGGTGACACAATAGCTGAGCTACTTTCATTTTGTAAAGCAACAAACTAAATACCATTTTTCGTCATGGATATTTGGATTACCGATTATATTCTATATTATATTAAGGAGTACACATTAGCCAGGATACATATGAGAACATTCAATGATTCCGTTATCAAACCCTAATGACAAAGAAATGGTTTGATGAAATAAAACTCATACTGATCAACAGATGTATCGGTCAGGCTCAAATTTTTGTTGTGCCTGAAGTTTCTGTGGATGAGGGATTAAAATACGGGGGAACTTGAAGGAGAGGAATTGTATATTATGATTATATATGATGTACATGCATGTTTATTCATATTTAAGATTTTCTATACAAGTTGATCAGATATGAAGATGTATGTGTTGTTTACTTTGTTTTTGTGTGTGTGTGTGTTTTGCTTTGTCCTTATGTTTGGTGCATGTTTGTGGGACTTTGTTTTTATGTTGATGTGGTTACATTGAGAAACTGTGCAAACCTCATCTGCTGATAAAGATCAAGTGACGATCATATTGTTATCTTAGGTTTATATGAATGAAAAATGTAAGTGATTTATTGATGTACCTTTGTTTACTATGTGTCATATGTACAAAAACATGCAATCTGCTTTAAAATGAAAAACCTTGATGTCATCGATATAGTTTACAAATAAGAGTTTCATTTTTAACTCCTGGTTCTTTTCTTCCACTCTCTTACAATGAGTTGAAAATAAACAATGGGTGTGTGGGTAATTAGAGGCCAGTGCCGGTGGTGTTGATCTAACTGGGGTTAGACTGGTGGTTTGAGTGTAAACAGGGAGGCCTGAACCTCAGGTACAGGACTGACTTTTCCCAACACAAACCTCAGGAGGAAGATACACTATTTACAGTAGGTCTATTAATAGAACTTTTTAATGTCCACTTAGCAAAACGGGACTTTGGAGTTCAAAATGTTTTATTTTAAGAGCAGAAAATCGCCTCATACTGCAAAAGCCTGTTGTGAGCTGTGATGTTGCTTCATGTGAACAGGCAGACTTCGCTGGTGTTTGGCCTGAGAAAACACCAGAAAATATTTCATCTTCAAAGGCTGCCAAACTGCACCCCACCGAGCATAATTCAATGCTATTCTTGTGAGGAATGTCCAAATAAAACAATGCGGCAGCAGCGAATAAACTGTACACAGGACGCTGAATATGTCATGACATGCCCTCAAACCATGTCGGGAGGAATTTCACCAGGCATCCAGGTTTACTTCAAAAGGAAACAGGAACATGGATTCAAAAAGGGTTTGCTTGGTGTAAACAGGTAACTGACCTACATGTACATTCATATTACAAACAAACCACTTTTTTTTGTTTTTGTTTTTTCCCCTTTATGTCAAAGTTTACATTTAAAAACTGGCAGGAAAGACGGGCGTGGGACAAACGACGGCTATAACCCATCGCATGGCAATTCAATTAAACAAATTCTATCCTTTCATCAGGCAAGTTCAATACAAAACTTGTATATGACTTGATATAAACCATTTATTTAATATAACAATAGTAAACTACCCACGATCGCTCATGAGTAAAGTCAGTTTTTCCTGATAACTTTCAATTTGAAAATTCCACATAAAGAAATGACGAAGGCTGCATCATCCCAGTCTTTACGGTTACGTGTGAAGTATCATGATCGAGCATCTTACCTGGAAGTAGAGGCCAACGGTTGGTCGTGACATCAGGTTGTTGAAATGTTCGTGGAAGTCCTTGTTGAGGATATCCTGAGACAGGGTCTCGTAGGGGTCGAACGCCTGCTCCTACACACACACAGAGAAATACAAGAGTTAACTACCGACAACCACAATGACACAATAATCCTACATGATGATGATGATGCTCAGATTCAGGCAGTAACAGATTCCAGATCCTTCAAGAAATAATTGTACAGGGACCTGTCTAAATACAGTAATAAACTTCTTTAATAGAGTTTTAATATCAACATCACTTTAATGATGCATCACATTTTCTCTTAATGGAGCAACTCTGCTTTTAGTGATTTCATAACTTTGTTTTACAGTTTTGAATTAGTAGTTTCTCTCCCACATACAAAAGGAGCAGTGAATTAATTTGTCTTTTATTTGACTCCCGTAACAGCAGCAGTGCAGAAATACTCATCGATGGGGTCGATGAAGGGACATTTAGGAAATCTGTTTTAATTTATTAGTATTTACAGAAGCACAGAGGAGATAATCCTGATATATCATGTTGGGATCAGTATTTTCCAGTGTACAACGTTTACAGGGAACCACAATGTTTATCCTTTAATAAAAAAATACTCCCACACTTGATCAAGGAATTTATATTGAGATTGATAGGTCAGATACATTTGGTGAGAGATGTGTGAGATCTGGATATTTTTCCATACCTCTGCTAGATCTTCAAAGCAGCTGCCCACCAGCGGATGAGGGCTGCCGTCAGCGGTCATCTCCACGGCGTCTTCAATCAGCCCAAGCAGCTTCACCGTCAGCTCGTGGATGTCTAGGATGTTACTGAAGATCACCTCCACATCCTGCAACAAGACAACATGAACAGGTTGATAGTTTGAATCCTTGGTACCTGGTAAGGGGGAGGGACGACCTCCAGCTGTGATGATGAAAAAAGACACTGTATGAGGTGAGAGACACAGGTGCATGCTGGTGCTCTGAAAACAACTGGAGGTTAGATATTATAGTCATCAGCCAGATGTTGGATCTATAACTACCTCCAATATCCATCATATTACTGCTATTGTATACACCTTCTTTACCTTGATGTAGGTTTACTTATATTTTATAAAACCGCCATCTCACATTGATAGTAGAAGCATTTTTCTTTAATTGACGCTTCTTACTATGGAAAACCAACAATAACCAGGCTACTTCAGTGCAGGTAAACTTGCTGAATGTGTTAAACAATGAGTGGGTCGCAGGCTGTTGCTTTAAGTGCTCCCATCCTCAGTCAACGTCCCTTGGATAAATAAACGCACAAAAACGTGGTTACAACAAACTACAACAACAACAGCCTCAGTTTGCCTGAAGAAAATCATTAGTCAAGCAGATGAGAGCCTTAAAATAGCGCAGAGTGATTATTGACTGCTAAAGTCTGAATGGGAGTTCAGTCCTGTCATTATTTGAGCCGTGACACCGTCTTGACATCTCGACGTAATGTCAGATTACAGCACGCCGCTTTCAACAGACATAATTGAGGTTATTTTGGCGAGGGGCGCAGATGTTGTTCCTGTCTCAGCATAATTGCATGTTCTGCGTTCCAAGGGGCCTCACAAAGGTTTATCCTCCTCACCCAAATGATACCACAAATTACCCAACCCAAAATATGCAAAGCCACAGCGACCCGTTAAACTCGACTTTCCATTCACTTCTTCTCGACCCAGAGACCCACTGTTTAACTCCCTGCTCCAAATTGTCTAATGTCTTTTTTAGGGAATTTCGAGGAATTCATTTCCATATTGGACACAGGGGGATATCAGTAATCGGAGAAAGATATGAATGTCAATTTACTGTTTACTGGGTCAGAGAGCGTGGTTAGTGCCTCAGGAGATGGCACAAAAAATGTTGGCGCCGGTTTGTCAGGGACGGATATTATTGGCTGCTAAAAGGGACCTTTTACATTCAGGGTGATTGTTTTAATGATGATTGTGTCAAGTCACAAACTACGCGAGAGTAATTCCGCGTCGGTTCCCTCCTGCTCCATGAGGCTGATTACCAGTTAGCCGATTACAGACTTTCTACTGTAATCTCTAAATGTCCTTATGCTGGATTTAGCTCTAATAGGTTTGTAATTAGGTTTTTACAGTTAGAAAAACCTGACTGTTTGTTTACAAGTCAGCTTTAAAGTAATCCGGCCACAGCTACTGCATTCAGCACAGGAGTTAGAGTTAGTATAGCTCTTAAATCACATCGTCTTTCCAAGTTGACGTCTTCTTCAGCGTCTTCTATGCGTTTGTGTTTATTTTTGTTTCGGCCACACGCTCACTATGAATTCTCTTGACATTTTCCTGCCGTGATCTCACTCGGACGCTCTCCATAGTTTTCTTTACATGGAGCCAGAAGCAACTGACTGGAACATTCATTCTCTCATACAGTGAAGACAGAATGCGAATGATGAGTTTACTCTGTACTCAATGAATGAAAAAAACAGCATGTTTACATGGGTGACAGGTGAATGATAAAAATCCCTCTTCTGATCAAACTACCTAAAGGAGTAATAAACAATTTTGAGATTTAAAAAAGTGTTTTAATTAACTGTACGGGTGTTCCCCACCTGAGCCGTGAAAATTTTGGGGTTGGACAGGAAGTGATGGCGGAACACTTTGATGATGAGGTCGAGTTCTCGTAGATACTGCCGCTCCTCTGCGATTTCAAGCCTCACCAGGTCGTCGTACGTGAGCTCCCCGGAGGAGGACGGCTCCTCCGTGCACTGAGACATCAGGCCGATGTCCTCCTCCTGGTCAAACATGTCCATCAGCACCTGGAAACAAAAACAGAAATACTTATCAACCAGAGACGATTAAAAGCAACTCTGTCTTCCCTCGTGATGTTGGACAGAGCTCTCACCTTGTCTGCGCACATGGACACCTTGATGTCCTGTTGGTTGATCTCATAGTTCCGAATGTTGCCGACATAGTTTCCTGCCAGTTTCAGGATGTCTGCTGATATGTATTCAAGCACTGCCACGATGTAGAGGGACACGTGGTAGTCAACTTTGTAGCCCAGAACCTCCTGTTGAAAAAATAATACCAGGATAAACACAAAGAGTATTAAGTATTAGACAAAGGTCAAACAGCACGAAGGACCAGATGACTTCAGGGAATTTCAACTAGTATGAGCCAAGCTGTCAAAACACCATGCTAAATGAGATTATAAATATTTCCCAGCAACTACCAAAACTTCCTGGCATTCATGTCAGAGTGTGAGCATTTCTTAAAAGAAGTGGGAGCACTGATGCTGTGTGATATTTGTAAATTGAAAAAAGTAGTATAGTAAAAAAAAAAGACATATATTTCATAGAACATGAAGCTTCATATCTTTGACAGAGAGACTGGCGGAGTGTTCAGGAGTTGTTACCTTGAGCAGTGGGTGTATCTTGTCCACAGGGAGAAGTAAGGGGTTTCTCCTATTGCGTTTCACGATGGCTGACTGGGCGTCGGCAATCGCCCACTTATCAATAGGGTGGGGAAAGGTTTTCTGGACACGTTCCTGGTGAGAGAGGACAGGAACATTCATTTCTCTCGAAATACTTATAAATTAAGCATGATTATGTGGCTGCATTGCACAAAGTGGGTCAATTAGTTATGTGAAGTGTTCTGTCAGTGAGAGGAAGAGTTTCTTCATTTATAAAATCTTACCTCATCTCATGAAAGTCTGGCCGATGCATTCTCTCAATTTCTTGTCAGTGTTTGTTTGTCTGTCACCACGAAACTTGGTCGTAGAACGAGATATGGGTCAGGGAAGAATCCCTTATATTTTGATGCGGGGTCCAGATCAGTGCACAGATCCAGATTGCAAGGCGTTTTAAACAAATGCATGGATCCTGTGTGTGTAATGTGGTGCAGCTTGATTGGATTCAAGGAGACTGTCGGGCCTCGGTGGAGGTATTCTCTCCGCTGAGGGCCATTCTAGTTACATATTCTTAAGAGGCCTTACCTCTACATCCTGCACAGAGCGAGGCTGGGCCACACACAGCATGCTGAGCAGCTGCAGGATCAGCTCCTCGATGTGCTGCAGGGCGTCCTCCTTCGCCGTGAGGTTTGGGTGGACCTGCTTCTGTACCTGAACGTTACAGACAAAACATAAAAAGAGAAACAGCTGCTTGAAAGAGGTTTTCATCAGCTTTCATCTTCTTTGAAGAAAAAACGACTGTCTTGCACCACTCACATGATGTCAAGTGAAACTGTGTTTTATGTGAAACTGATAGTAACACCTGGTATGATGCAACTCAACAACTAATCCAGACGAGAACACAAACGCCTTTTCTCTGTCTAAGGGGTCATCTTGGTGTTTCTGAAGTTTCAGTTTAGTTACTTTGAATCATGCATGACATTCACTAAAGCACTCGCCAACATCAATTCACCACCAGTGTTGACTTGCAGACAGGAAACTTAATTGAAGTAATTTATCACCTTGAATATTCAGTAACTTTTTTACTCAATATTATTATTATTATCATCACCTTAAAATATATTTAATACAGAATGAAGCATTGAAGGCTTTTTGCTGGTTTCAAGGAAGCATTATGACTTTGATTTAAGTTTGTGATTGCAACAAAATAGAAACTAAATTTTCACCATCAATATTTAGTTTATACTACTTTTAGTATCAAGCCTGGATTACAGATGTCTGTGTTGAAGGTAGAGAATCAATCTAAATACACATGAAACATTTTAAAAGCAGTTTATAATAATTGTAATTTTGGGGGCTACACCACACAAATCCATCAGAAAAATCCTGCAATATCACAACAAATAAATCCTAAGCTAAAAGTGGCAGCAAAACAACACATCATCTCCAGAATGAGGGGGAAAAAAACTGATTAAAAGCAGTCTTCATCTTATTTATTAAATCATCCATCATCCTCTTAGTAGGAGGACTCGTGAGGGAGGAACCAGTCTGGCAGAAGGTGTGGTTTTTCGCCGCACACAGCAGAGAAGGTGTGGCTTCATCTGGTTTAAAGTAGAAATAGAAGAACACCTCTCAACAACCCTCCAGCCAACCAAAAGTAGTCGTCATTCGGGCCGTGCCCTTTTGCAGGAATGCTGTCAGTTGAGATACTATTATAGCAAAGCAGACGTAGAAGGGGAGAAAAAAGACGGGAGGTGGAGGGAAAAGAGAGACTCACATTTACTCTCCCCACACACACACACACGCACAAACACACGGCCTGTTCACGTGCTAGTGATGGAATTACCCTGGCATATAGTAAAGTGGGGCATTATGATGACAAAACATTGCCCCCAGATGAAGGAATGTGAGAGGAGAGTTAAAAGGTCAACGCAGACCGGGCTTCATGCATTCTTGTGCTCTGACTTAACAGAGATGCAGCGACAGGCAGGATGTCCCCCTCTGTCTCAAGCTTGGAGTCATTTGTTTGAGATAAAAATCCTAATTCAAAGAAGGGAGATAAAAGTTCACAGAAGATCTCTTTTCCTCGATCTCGTTCGGATTCACGCTGTGATTCATTAACGACGTTCAGATGCTTTTTGGAAACAAGAGGAGCTGGAAAAAGTTAGGCCTCGTTTATGCTTCTGGACGTCATTTCTGTTTTGATGCACCCTCACAAGACCTAACAGTTATAAATAAGACACAGGTTTTAACTCTAGCTTGGGAAAAAAGAATCAAAGCAGAAGTAGGTTATGAGATATAATCTCTCGACCGCAAATAGGCACTTGACCAAATTCCACAGGACACCAGGAGCTGTGAGTCACCACACTGAAACTACGGGGGTTTCCCTCGACTCCATTCACAGAATACTTGGCCCGTTTCTGGGAGGCCCACATCCAACAAGTGCAGTCTATCTCCAACAATGTGAGGATGGGAGACAGGACAACAAAAAGATGCAAAATTGAATGAAATCTAAATAAAAGTGAACTCAAAAATCAAGAAAACCAAGCATAAACATCTTTTGTGTCATTATAATTAGTCAATGACTAGAACATAATCTGTAACAAATGTGATAATCAATTATCTGTTGATCATTTTGCCAAGTGAAAATACCAAAGATTAAGTGGTTTCAGCTTGTCGAATGTTCTCAGAGTTTTTTAGCCTTCTGTGATCATATGATAGTAAACTTAATATCTTTGGGTTTTTCATTTAATGCAAAACTTAATTGCTTTTAGCTTCTCCAACCCGAAAGTTTGAGGTTTCCTTCAGGCTCATTTATGCTGGATTGTAGAAACATACACAGATGGAGCCTTCTGTCTGTACTCTGCATTTATTTCATCTGAATTTGCACAGATCTTCTAAAAGCTTAAAGATGGAGACTAAAGAGATGCAAGAGACGAAAGGGAGCAGTACCAGTGGAATTTATGGGGTGAGCCCTTATTGTCATTATAGTAAAATGAATATTGTGGTTTATTGATTTAATCTGTAACAACTTTGATCATCAATTTTGGCGACAAAACAGTAAATTCCAGCTTTTCAAATGTGTTTTATGAATTATTGTGACTGGCTGAATCTTTGTTTTCTGTGAGCCGCTCTCTGTCAGTTATAGTTGATGAGGACGTCTGAACTGAGTGAAAACTGAGCAGGTCCGTGTGCAGGTACGACTGCGGCTCGGTGTATTTACAGTACCACTGCAACTTGATCCTAATGGGTGAGGGAGATAACATGGTCTGACATCGTTGGTGGGCGAAGCTGAAGTAAATGCAAGCAAAGTGAAAGCAATCAAAAAAGGAGAAATAGCAGGGGAACTCCTACAATTTGAATAATACGAAACGACAAATACGAGAAGCAATGGTTTTCTCACGGCAGGAAAAACACCTCCTTAATTCAAAACCCTCTTCCTCTCTTGAATGTGCAACAACTGTTAGAGGCTCAAGACAACAGATTCACCAAGGACATGCGTAGGTGTCAAGATTAATTCATCCAATGCATTATCTTCTATTGCTGAAATTAAAACTCATCTTCATCGATTTATCCGTCAATTAGTTCAAGATTCAAATAACATTGTAGATAAGTGTAAAAATTCCAAATAGCCGTTGGTTTTAGCTTCTCAAATATGAGTATTTGCCACTTCTGAGAACATCAGAAAACAAAGCCTCATCAATTAATAATGAAAATAATTCTTAAAACACAATGACTCAAAAATAATTCTTAATTTCCTACTCCACCACTGGATGTAGGTGAAGACATTTAAAATGAAAAGAATCTGGATCATGTGGAAGCTTTTCATGCACGTCCACTTGTTCCATGTCATGGTGTTTTGTTTCATGGGTCAGCTCCATTAAGAAAGGAAAGGCTAGTGTACAGGAAGTCCCAGCGCTCGCTCACTCTCACTTTTCCCTCCTCCATCTATCCTCCCCCGCCTTGTTCTCTACCGCCACAGAGCGCTGCCCCCGGGGAGAGCAGATCATAGCAGCAGACTGAGAGATATTGATGTGCGTGTACGAGGAGGCAACAGCAGCAGGCTCATACTACACATACAGACTGGACCCGAGCCAAAAGCCAGGAGAGGGAAAACCAGGATGTACAGACGGGGGGAAATAACCCCCCCCAACACACACACACACACAAGGAATGTTTCATCCACAGCACCTTGCAGCAACATAAGCGTATCCATGTCCAGTAAAAATACAAATATCAGACCACACACACAGACCCACAAACTGTTTCAGTTCAACAAGTGATCCACCAATGTCCTGAATGTCAGGAAAATTCATCACAGTTTCTCTGCACCATAGACTTTCTATAAAGATGGACAACGTGCTTTTGACATCACATGGAGCCAGAAAATTGTGCAGCACAGATCGTGGTCCCCGGCAATAAATGTACATATACAACACAATCAATTGTGAGTCGGTTTACGCTGTTAATCGTGACATTTCACCCCATTAATATAGCATGAATTAACAAACCAAAAGCAAATGTTTACACCATATGACAGAAATCACCGTTGAGAAAAATGTACTTAACGTGTACTTTGACTTTTTAGTTTGGTCCGTGTCCCATTCACTAAAAATGGAGGAAGTGGGGTTAATGATCTACACCGCAGCCAGACACCAAGTGGAGAACAGGCTGATTCGGCTTCACGTTTACGGAGCCGTCACGTCGACCATCTTTATATAAAGTCTACGCTCTGCACCATCAACAGCATTGATGAACTAGCACTGAGAGCAGTTAACTAATCAAATCTGCTGTTTACTGAAAACTGTAATTTCTCATTTAAGGATGAACACTTTAAAATGTAGTAAGATTCAGGATGCGACAACCAATTATTTTCATGGTTGATTGAACTCATTATCTCAACAAATCAATAGTTTTTTTTTTTAGAAAAGCATCAAGTCCTCACACCTGAGATTGACTTTGCTAAAACTATTATTCAAATCGACAAAATAGTTTCCTATAAATTTTTCCCTGCAGCTCAATTGACTTTTCAATTAAATCAACTAATCATTTCAGCTCTACCACAGATAAACGAAGGTAAATGCTGGACTATCCACATTCAATGAACACTGACCTGTTCCATTTAGGACTGAATGAAAATACTGTTTAGGGTCCGGTGTCCTTTTGTGTTTAAGACACAAGTCATTGATTGTATTTATTGTGAAAAGGTAATAACACAAGCTTTTACAATATTGTTACCAGTAGATTAATGTGAAAAATATATGCAAATGCTTTAATCAACTATAGAAGATTTATCTTTCATTGAAGGACGTGGATATTTCTGTTGCAGGGGCAGATTTCCCCGACCACACAAAGAGACGCAGGTCACCATTACACCGTCAGCTTTTCACCCAGCTTGCATCCTGTTTCATCAGAAGGTGCATGTACATCTCAGCTGTAAGCAAATGATCAGGTGTTGTTTTGTGTGTCGGTGGTTAAAAAAAACAAGAACCAGAAAGGTTGCAGGTAATAATAGAGGCCGGACAGTGTTAATACAGGGTTAACATTTCTAATCCAATTGATTATTCTCCTGGCTGTGTATATGGGGCTGCATCAGGCTCAGGTTGCGGGTAATGTGGCTGAGTGTGTGTGTGTGTGTGTGTGTGGGTGTGTGGGTGTGTGAGGTGGGGGTGGGGCTTGTTATTAAACCTGAGCATGTGTCACTGTTTGTGATTCATGCCATGACATCATCTGCCATTACAACCAGACTGTCTGGGGAACCATAGGGCAGAGATCGGCTCGGAGACAACAGGCGTGTGCACACGCACGCACGCACGCACGCACGCACGCACGCACGCACGCACGCACGCACGCACCCACCCACAAAAGAAAAAGAGACATAAACAAACCTAATCATTTAGACACAGAAATAGAAACACAGATGCACGAAGCTCAACTCTTAATGACAAACAAACACACATCAGGGAAATTCACATTCGCAGCCTGGAACACACGGACACACTCCCCTGACATTTAGCAAGCCCACCTCACATTCAGATCATCGAGACAAAAGTTGCCTGGCGTGCCGCCGACAGCATGTGACCTCGCCATGACCTCGGTTTGACCTGACCCAGTGACCCCTGTGTCCACCCATCCTCTGTCTGAACCCCGGCTGAGGACGAGCTGAGGCTCACAGACCTGATTCAATACTCAGGGAATGGTGAGGGGGACCTGTGTATTAATCAGGCTCATCCTTTCGCCTGCGCTCGTCTCCGAGGACGGCCTGGGGCTGGTGCACACAGGAAGTGCAACCTGTTACAAGGAACATCCTGTCCGATCAACACAAGGCTCATTGCAGAGACGAGGTATTAAACTGATGAGGAGCTGCGTGAGACCAACAGGGTCCAGCTTGTGTCCAACACTCGGAAACGTTTTACTCACCTTTGACTAAAGGGAAGATAAAGTATGACGTTCTGGTGTTTACTGCTCGATTTGTCTTTTCTCTTCGTGTTTCTTATCTTTACTTTATCCAGAGAAATATATCCAAGAAAACAGGATTTATTTTGGTCAGAAATTAACATCGGATAAAGCAACTAATATTGATCAATATGTATTGAAGGAAAATCTCTAACTCCAGACTGTTTGAGTTTTAAATCTTTGTCCCTGATGAGCCTCCATATAAATCCCTTGTCAATGATAAAATAAAATATCTATGGATTCATCTTCAGGTTATTTCTCCATATTAAAGATGAAATATTGTGTTGTGTAAAATGTCCTAAAGCAGACATAACATAATGATTTAGTGTATTTACAATAATGTTAGAAAGAAAAACCTAAGAAACCCTCACATTTCAGAGGCTGAAACTAATATCTGTTCAATATTTATATAGAGTTAATAAATAAATTAACTTATTAAAAAATACAGGATTTTGATAGCTGTATGCTGCTTTATTGAAAGCTGCTACAATGAGGTCTCTGCAAAGTTAGTCCTACGTTAACAGGAAACTTTTTGGCAGAGTTGTTTCCCATGTTGGGAGATGTGAGGCCAAAACAGTAAAAATAACAAATTTCTACACACAAAAATAGTTACTGTGACTGTGTCAAATGAGATTTCTTTTAGTGTATAAAACAGGATACACAGATTTGCTCGAGGTCAGAGGTCACCGGGTCACTCACTTTCTTAAAGCCAAGATTTCTTCATTCAGCTTGACGACAGCTCGAAGATGTGAAAGAAAAAAGAAACTAAAAATACACGGACACCAAAATAAACTCGAATGAACTTTGTAGAAACTGGTTTCTGCTAATGTCAGCGTTATTGGAAGAGACAGCAGATCATACTGAAATCAGCATTTCCGGCCTCTTCCCAATTCATTTAAAAAGTGACATTATGTCGTCTGTAGTTCTGCCTCCTGGAAGTTGCATTCTTTTTTAAACTGTTGAAACTTGTGACTGAATTACACAATATTAGTGGATTTTTGTCATTTTTAGATTTGCTTTCTGAACACTGAACTATTCATGGAGAAAACTCGCCGAATGAGCCAAAGTGAAGATGGAATCTCAGCTGTACCAGGCTGCGGAGAACATAACAGCAACGTTCACAAGACAAGTGCCCAGGGAGAGAGCATGATAATTCAGCTGTGTCCTGCTGGTATATGTGTCAGTTGCTCATACACACTACACAACCAAAGTTTGTTTCGTATACAACAAGACTGAGCTGCGAGTGCGAGTGAGAGTCATAAACTCAGTGAACTCAGCGGCTCTATGGTACGAGAGAAGATGAGACGAATAAATACTAGGCACAGTTGTATATGTTAACATAGTTGGACTGAGCCTCGTACAGTAAAGCACTGGAGAGGAATCTTATTATAAATCAGTGTCCGATTCTGAAGTGACAACATCTCCGTCTAGCCTGGATAAATGTGGCAGGGAAACCATCCGACCAAAATAAGAACTGAGCTTTGAGTTTTGCCCTGTGGTGAAGTCATCCTGTCGGAATTTAACTCAGGTTCGGAGGATAAAAGAGGCAACACACTCTCACACTCTCTCTCACACACACACGTGTTTGTAACCTGACCAATCTCAGCTGTAAAAGTCTGCGTCTCACGGAGCACAGCAGCCCTGTGAACTCAGCAGCGCAGCGCCGTGCTAGCTCAACATGGCAATGGAATGAAACTGTAACCAGCAACGCTCTGCTCCTTCCATCGATGCCAGTGTAACGGCAGACCCGGGAATGCACAGTTATTATTAACACCGGCGTGTCAGAGGCGAAATGACGCTCTTGCATAGCACCGGGCACGAGCCGCAGAGATCTAGAATAGCCGGGACACGCAGACAAACGCTCGACACGTCCACGAGACAGACGACACAGACAGAAACGCAGACAGCTACACATGTGTGTCAACTACACATGACTGGAAAGTTGAGCTTTATGCTTTGAACTCTGGCATCAAGGTTGACCTTTCAACTTTTGACATTACAGGGTAGTTCCACTAAGGTTTAGTTAAGGCTTCTTCTACAACATGCTAACGTTAAAAACTGTTTTAAAACTACTTTTTAATGCATTTTCTGCCTTTATTAGACAGCAACACTGGAGAGATGACAGGAAGTGATGTAGGGGGATGCAAGAGGGGTCACAGTTTCAGAGGTTACCCGGGACATTTTCATGTATCAGCTGCTTCACAGCACCTCATCATGTTATACTTGCAGTTAGGCTTGTATTTCTTACGTATACAAATCTATTTACGATATTATAAAACAAAGAAAATCTACACCGCTTAATAGTTGGCAATTAGTTAGTGAAAGGTCAGTAATTACAGGCTGAAACTGCTGAGTCTTATCTGTCCAACTTATGAGGCATCTGTGCCAGTGATCAACCAGCAGCTGAAGGAGATATTTTTTCGTTTGATCATAAACGTTCTTCTCCGCTCCGACCTCTGAGGTGTGTTTACTTATCAACAGCTCTTCTTTTAATCCTCCTCAACCCCAATCTCACTCTCGGGGTGGAGTCATCCACAGCGGCTCCTTCTGACAAGGAACCCCCTCCTCCCAGTGGACAGCTGTGAAAAACAGCGAGTCACAGTCTGTCAAAACCATAACAAACCTCTCTTGCGTCAATCTCTGACAGGCTTTCCCTCCGGCAGTTGTGTAACAAGTTGAGACAATGAAACCGCGGCACCACGGCCCACCACCTGCTCGCTCAGTTTCACCTGATTCATCGCACCATCTCCACCGTGCTACGCACAACTGACGCAACTGACAGCCGTGTTATTTATAAACATGATGTTGCTATATGGCTAATTCCAGGGCTGCTTAGCTCAGTGGGAACTAAGTGATACTTGTATTAAAGTATTAAAAGCCAACGTCAACAATGCCAGAAACAGTCCCTGTCATAACACATCCAGGGCCCGGTTCGCCAAACTATTTGAATAAAATCAGAATAATTCACAGCTGAATAAGAATAACTTCCCAGGGTAGTTGTGGTTGTTTTAATGTTAGATACGAAAACCACTGCAAATGAAAAGAAAGGACAGATTTAATGAGTCAATAACCGATCTGGCTGCGAGAAAAACAAAAGTAGAGGCTCGACTAGTTGTACTTCAATCAAAACACAGGACAAAAAGTAAGAGAGAAGAATATCATGAGGGACAGATATGCATGTGTCTTGCTATGAAAATAAACTTAGTAGGAGTACTTTCATCTCTTAGAACACAAATATATCAGTATTTTAAACAAGACCCCTTTCCAAAAAATACCTCATGCTGGGAGGTTCCTACTGTACTGACTTCATTACACAAGTATTCCAGACTCTGGTTGTTACATGAGCTTGGACAGAATAAAAGACGTAAACAAACTATTTGGATAATTGATTAATTGTGAAAGTAAAATGCCAAACATTCCCCAGTTCAGGCTCCTCCGTTGTGAGGACTTGTTTTTATTTGCCTTGTGTGATGTAAACTTAAGACAGTAAGATGAGCAAAGAAAAACATTATTGTATCACCATAGGTTTCCAGAGATGGATATTTTTAATTATGATGTGATTTATTATAGATTTATCAAATAATCAAGGGAATAATTGTCCTATTACTCGATGGTGAAAGCTGTGGCCCTAGTTTTAACATTTGTCTACAGCAGAAAACAACTTTTTGTTTGTCAAGTAACAAGTGAATTGTTAATTCGAGTTGTTCTTGAGTTATTAGTCAGAAGGGACCACTAGTAAGGAGGCTGGATAAAGATGTACAGGCCACACGTGTTGCTGCCGTCTGAACTCAAACCATGTGCAACACTGTGCCATCCTAATGCTCAAAGCACAGTCTCCCCAAACAACATGAAACCCCTGCAGAAACTGTGCCATCTCCACTTTGCACAGCCGCACTGAGAAACAGAAAATAAAGCCGTTGATGATGATCGGGGAGAAGCCGAGATGATGCAAGACGAGGCGAGAGTCAAAAAGGAACCGATACAGGTCAATCCTGCTGACCAAGGACATTAATATCCCATCATTAAAGTTTCAATGGGACTCGTGAGAATGATGTTGCGTTTCTGGAGAAAAGGGAGGGAAACCTGACATGTAAGCAGCTGCTGGAAGGCCGTGGTGGGCTGAGTCTGCCGGGATGAGGCAAGGATGAGACTAAATTTACTGTTACACCAAATGAGGAAGAAATAAAAGGAGGTTGGCACATATCAGATGTGTTTGGTTGTGCCTTTTCTGCTGCCGGGGAGGACATCATATATTGGAATAATAACGTGGGGAGGTTTAACATCAACACTCTGGAGGTTATCAGGATGTTTCTGTTTACCCTCAGAACTATGAAGCACCAGCAGTGGATCGCGGGTTCTGTAGAAGCTGATTAGAACTGATTGACTTCTTTAAAACAAACTGATTGAGAAATTTGGTATTTGTCGGGTACTTTGATTTAGTGAGAGGACTTGGTGAGTAAACACACTACATGCAGGTCAACTGTCACAGGAGAGGAGGACAGTGTTTTCAACTGGAGGGATGATTAGTGACCCATAAAACATCAAGTACTTTCAATTAATTGGATTTTTTTTCCCAGGGACAGTTGCTATTGGTTACCCGGGGAATCCATGCAGGCTTTGGGTGCCCCCCCCACCCCCCAAATAAAACACTGATAACTTCAGTTAACTTGACAAAAGTCTGTATTTGTGATATCTAGGTGCAGATGGGACTTGGTGGGGGTCGAATGAATCCTGCAGCGTGTGAATGTGTTTTTTTTTGCAAGAGTCCGGTGGGATCGTAAAAAACTTTGGGTTTTTTTGTTGGAAGCAGAAAAGCAGCGTTTACCTTTCGCAGAGCTTGCACGAACAGGCCTCTCCATTTGTGACTGTTCTCGTCACTCGAAAAGTCGTAGATCTGCTGGGGCTGCATCGCTGTAGCGGCTCCTGGCGTGGCCGTGATCCGGGCTGAACTGTCAGCATCGGCCCCCGGGTGGATAGTCCTGGTGGGTGGGTCAGTCCGGGGGGCAGGCGCGGCGGGACCGAGCGAGCCAAACCGACGACGAGTGTCGCTACACTAGGCTGCGAGTCCCGGGTCGAGTCGCAACACGCAGCGAGACATAAGCTGCAAACGAAAACAAGCACATGTAGCTATAAAGTTAACTCGCTAGCTCGGGCTGCTAGCTTAGCGCGCCCGCCGCTGTAAACACGGGACCAACTCAGAAGCTAACGGCTAACAACAACGCTGCTAAGTGTGGTTCTCGCCGCTCGTTCGGAGAGACAACAGCGGGCACGTTGAGTTCACTTTCGCGCCGCGACACCGGGGAGCAGCTTCCCGCCGGTTCCCCGCAGCTACACGCCCGCGTCTGGCCGGTTTCTGCGCCGAACACCTGTAACGTTAGCGGGCTAGCGTCGTAGCCGCGCGGCTAACTGGTGCTACAGGCTGCTGCCGCCGCCGCTGGCCTCGCTGCGCTCCCGAGTTTTTTATGTTGTGGCACACGGACCCTTGAGCCCCGCACAAGGCACACGGTCTCCGGCGCTGGCCGCCCAGCATTCAGGCATCTTCTCCGGGGCGGCGATCGAGCGCTAAATCCCCACGACAAGGCGAATCCCCACCGGAGGAGACGGCGGCCGGTCCGGGGCGCATCTGCGAGCGGAGCAGTTCTCGGTGTTTGTCGGTGTGTGAAGTGGAAGATGTTCGCAGCAACTCTCCTCCGCCGCCTGTCTGTCTGTGTGTGTGTCTGCCTCTGTGTGTGTGTGTGTGTGTGTGTCGGCCGCTGTCAGGCACGCACGCTGCGTAATTTCACATTTTATTGGACGACACAAAAAAACAAGGCTGGACTTTCTGTGCCATCGTCACCGATTTGTGCAGAAACCCCGAATAAAACCAGATTCTCCTCTCATCCTCTCCCCTGGTGCAGCCGAGGAGTGTTTACACAAACACACACGAGAGACACTCACTGCAACACACACACACACACACACACACGTCAGAGCTGAGAAAGACACTTTATTCTGTAGCAGTGATTCAACACAAACACGAAGAATAAATGGTTTGAACAACAACATGTCATTTGTACACATTTTGTGCTCGTTCGCCATGTTTTTGTTTCGACTGTGCCTCCGTGTGGTCAAACTGTACAAGTGCCTCAGATGAACAGCTGCTGGAACCAAACAGGTCACATCTGGAGGAGAGAACTTCACCCAGTGGTTTTCCTTTCACTGTTTGAGTGTGAGTCTGCACAACACATCTCTACATCGTTTCTGATAATAATAAAAAAAGCACCTTAGATCGATATACAAGATGATATGAAGCTTATGTTTACACATTTTATGGCTCAAATCTCAAACATTGGTACATTTGCTTTACAAAAATATACATATTTTGTAAAAAAAAAAAATGAGAGGAAGTGAACGGGTTGATAATATGACAATTTTTTAACATGTGAAGCATCTGCAACTACAACAAAGTGCAGATTGTAGTAGAATTATATGAGATCTCCTCAAACACACGTTAAAAACAGGTTTTCTCAGGTTGTCGTCATATAATGTGATTAAAGTAGAATATTTGATCCTGATAAAACAAACTGTCTTTCTTCATAAACTGTGCGTTACCTTCCAAAATGAGGTAACGCACAGCGTTAACAAATATATATCTAATTTTAAATCTACATTTAAAAAATGTAAATATCTAAATTTTAAAGTTTTTATGTGCTGTATAATTTACATTGTTTGCCTAAAAGTGTTTCAAAATTGATTTGGACTGAAGCTCATTTAACTGTAGGAAGTGCAATATTCAAACGACAGAAATAAACTGTTATCATAGACTCAGCAGCTGAGAAACACAACCAGACAAAAAGTGGTAATTCCCCCCCCAAAAAAGTTCACATTCAATTCAACTTGTTTGTGTATTTATATTTTTCCGTTTTTAAAGTTTCATACTGATGATCAATTCATTGGAGCTAAAAAAAACTTTCACTTTTATTAAGAGTAACTTAAGAAAAATAGATTTTTACTGTGAAAAGTGGTGGAATAGACATATTATACAACCTGAAGTAGCTTAAGTAAAAACAGTCTGAAAATGTAATTAAGTCACAGATATGTAAGGTCACATCCCCCCCCACCTCCCCTTGATTAAGGCTTAACTTGTTATAAAAAGCTTCATGATGCTGCTGATGCAGTGACAGTTTGATAAAACATTTCAGTTTCACGTTGCATTGTTTGGTTTTCCTGTTTTCCTCCTAGCGACCACCATACTTCTCTACAGCGAGAAGCGGCCCTCCACCTCGTCTGCGATCATCTCACCGATGGCGAGGGAGGAGGTGGCCGCTGGCGAGGGAGCGTTACGCACGTGGAGCACCCGGCTGCCCACGTCCCCAACGCCGCCATCAAACACGAAGTCGTCCACAAGGTTGCCGTCCCGGTCGAGGGCTTGAGCTCGGACTCCTGCCGGACCCCTGGAGAGGGAGACAACCGGGGTTTCAGAAACCGTTATGTTTGCATTTGTTTGTTACTTATTTAGCAGGATTATGCAAAAACTACTGAACCAAGTTCCATGAAGTTTTGTGGAGGAGTGGGACATGATCCAAGGAAGAAGTCATTTAAATTCGGTGGGGATCTGGATCAGGGTATGGATCCAGGATCTTTGTTTTCAATTACTCTAACATTGTGAGATAGGGCGTTTTCAAAATTTCTCAGAGAATAACTCAAGGATCTTGGTGAATGTAAATGTGGTTTCTTAGGACTGTCGGGCCTCGGCGGAGGTGTGTACTCCGACTTTTCTAGTTGAGTTAGTCAAGAGTTACATGTCTCTTATAAAAAACAGCAAAGTACATAGTAGAACCAGAAGATCCGTTGATATCTAAATAGTGTAATACTTCAGTTACTCTAAAAAACTACAATTTACAACCATGTCTGTCCACACTCACATATTATCTGTCTTTAAGAGAGTGAGGGAATTTAATGAAATATATTGAGTGTATCTCCTGGTGAAAGTTATCAGGATATTGACATGTTCTATTCCAGTGAATCATTTCCAGTGAGAAACATGCCGTCTTCACTTAAGAGACTATTTTTACAGTGGAGTACAGAGGACTGATAGAGAGCGTCGTCACATGGTGCAACAACAATCACCTGACTTTGTTAAGCTTTGTTGTTCTTGCTCTGCTGTACGTCTACTGTAACAGTGAGCAAGGTCAATGACAGAGACTGAAAAACAGAGTCAGGTTTTTTTTGTATGTGTTCACACGCTGGGCCGATGAATCTGGTCCTGACTGAACGTTGTGGCTGCGTGAGAGTCGACAGTTCTTCAAATATGGATGTTGCTGCAAAGAAGCTATGGATTCTAAAACATGGCAGCGTTGCGTGTGTCTTCAACGCAGCAGCACAGAACATCAATGCAGATGTCACAGTTTCATGGTGGGCACAAGAGATTAATGTCACCTATTCAGTTTTTAATGTAATGTGAAAGATGGTTGAATTAACACTTCTGAGTTACGGTGTTGAATAAAGGCCAGAACAACATTATAACGTTGATCTTTGACCTTTTCAATATAAATGTGTTATCCCTTCATTTGACCCAATTAGACGTTTCTGTGGAACTTGTCTCATGAGGTCACCCTGACCTCGACCTTCAAAATCTAATCAGGTGGTTTTATTGGATGATTGTTGTAACTGTAGTGAAATTCCCTTCAGATTGTCCCGATAAATCAAATTCAAAAGATTAGGACAAACATTCTGAAAACATAATAGCAAACCATTTCTGTTTCAAGCTTATGGTCTGACAACTTTGAGAATTTACTTAATTATTATCATTTTACATAAAACCAAAAGCTTGTAACAGAGACTCTGTATTTCGTGTATTTGTACGTCTTGTATCACGTACCTGAGCACGTCACTCGGCGAGATTTCAGGAATGTACTTCTGCAGCATTTTAACCTGCGCACCGATGAAAACGCCTCTGTACATTTCTCCCATCCCATACTTTATGTTCTTCAACACCAGCTTCTGAAGGCCCCTGCAGCATTAAAAAAGAAAACTACTAAATATTCAGTGTGAATCAAGTATCTGAATACTGTTGTGTTACTGTGCAATTTGTGGATAAACTCCACAGTTCTTTAAAATCATAAATTTTAGAAACAAAATACTTTTCATAATAAAGTTCCAAGCCATAACACAAAGAAGACAATAAGAACAGGTAAATATTTTGACGTCGTACCTGAATGAGAGTGCATCTACAAAGTCTTTGGCGTTGAAGTCGTACACTTTGTAGCCCTCCCTTTTGAAGGCAAGCACCGCGTTAGGCCCGAGCCAAACGCTTCCATCCATCCGGGGGGTGAAGTGAACTCCCAGGAAGGGGAAACGGGGATCAGGAACCTGGAAGAAAATATTTCATAAAGACAAAATAAAGAAGCAACAGTTAAAGCAAAGAATGTTTTCATTCATTATTTGGGTCCTGTTAACAGAAGGAGGAGAATGTTTTGAACACGTATTAATCGTGTAAGAGTAAAACAGCTCCCTTAGCTTCAAGCTTTCAACTTTACTTTAAATCTTTTTAAAGGTTTTTTTTGTCCTTAATTGTCTATTGTATTAGAGTTATACTAGAATTACCAGAATTTAAAATCTCATCTATCTTTCTTCCTTTTTACAAAATATTGGAGAATGAATTTTCCTGTTCTGTCAGATCACTTTGCTGAGTAATATTTCCCCCCATTTTATTACTTCTTTAGAAAGCTGAGTTTGTGTAGTGAAGTGCAGCTGAACATATTTAGATTCAACTACTTTGTTTTTTAGGCTTCCCTCTCAGATCCTTATATGGTTGTAAATGTAAATTCTGGAAGTGAAACGAGAGAAACATATGAGGAAGTCCCCACTCTTTATTTGGCGGCACATTTCAAGAGAAAGCTGGAATTGAAAAACAAATAAACAAACAGCATAGCAACTCTCTCTCTCTCTATATATATATATATGTATATCAATAAAAGAATGCAGGGTTGCAGCTTAATGATCTCATGTTATGTGACTATGAGGCAGTGAGTTCCGTTAAAGAGTCAAATAAAAGATATCTCTTTCTGCCACATAGGGCCGCCAGAGTCCAGACAGTGCATGCGCAACATCTGTAGATCTAATGATTTATGTGGGTTACACAGGTTTGAACTTGTGGACAGATGGATCTCCAGCAGACTTACAGGGTAGATGTTTCCTTTGACCAAGTAGTGTTTCTCTGGCTTCAGGACCAAGTAGTCTCCCCTGAAGGGGACGATCCGCGGCTCCCGACTGCAGCCAGATATCTGCGACAGGCGGTCTGAGTGCAGACCTCCACAGGTCAGGACATAACGACACCGCACCTCGTTACCCTGACGAAACAGTACAGTGCAAAGGCTGCGAGGAACAGAACAGAGGCTAAACACTGTGATGGTTTTATCTGCATGTGTCTCACCTTGTTGTCTTTGATTGCAATTGGATACTTCATTCCTGCAAATGAAATTAAAAAAAGCATGTAAACCTTCTCAATGGAGCAGAATGTGTCTCTTGTAATTAAAACTATGTTGACACATGAATCTATGGGACCTGTCTTTACCTTCAGTGCTTCCAGCTGAGCTCTCCTTGACCATGGAAATGTCTTTGACTTCATAATCGGTCACCACCGTGCCGCCTGCCTCCTCAAAGTCTTTGCCGTACTGCAGAGCCACCATTCTCCAGTCCACGATGCCGGTGTAGGGAGAGTCCAAGGCCATGATGCCCTGAACAGATGACACGCTGTGAGCCTGATATCTTTTCTCTGGTGTGAATGAAAACCGTTGAAGTGTCTTACTCTGCAGTAAGGCTCTCGCTCTCGGATGGCCTTGCCGTCGATCATACTGAGGTCTCGCACATTGTTCTTAATCCCACGCTCATGCAAAGCTTTCAGTCGGGGGATCTCCTCCTGCTCCACAGCCACAATGAGCTGCCAGAGCAGAAACACAGGGATCAGTACTGAGATAGACACAATGCAACAATCCACATGACAGATATTATATACAGCACCTGAAGGTTTCTGATTTAATTTATAATTTAGAAAATGTCAGATGGTACTTCAGTCAAGGTTCTAATGAGGCTGTTTTAAGTGAAGTTAAAACTAGAATTACTGCCCCTGGAGTCCTTGAGACCAAGTGACAACTGGTCAAGATTTGAAGAAATCCCCTGAAGGCAGACTTGAGCTATGATATGTAAGAGGCCACCTCGACCTTGACCGTTGACCTCCCAACTCTAATCAGTTCATCTTTAAAGTGAACGTTTGAACCAAATTTGAAGAACTTGACCTTTGACACAAGAAAGGGACGAAACAACCTGTAAACATAACGACCGTCTCTGACGTGGAAAAGAAAATGACTCTAATGTGTGTATGGCTGCAGAGTGAGACACAATTCAAAGTTATTTTCAGTATCTATTAATACTTACTAATCAGTTGGTGCCTCGTTGCCAAATGGTTAAAGTGCATATCATAAAACTGCACCACCCGTGGTTCTATGACCAGCTGGGGACCTAGTTGCATGTCTTACCTTCTCTTTCTCTAAACTGTTTGCCTGAATGTGGTATGTCTTATAATTAGCACCTTCACTGATTTATCTAAAGTAAACAATCGAGTTATCTCTGAGAGAGAGCAGACCTTTCCACATCTCTGGTAAGGGAGTCCTTTCTTGTCGCAGTACTCGTAGGCTAAAGTGGCTCCTCGCACACACAGACGGGCCTTCAGCGACCCCGGCGTGTAGTAGATCCCGCTGTGAATGACTCCACTGTTGTGTCCACTCTGGTGCATGGCTGGTGAGGAATAAGAGAAGGGCAGAGGAACAGAAGAATTAAAAAGAAGAAAAATATAGCTAATTTGATAGATTCTCGATTTCATTTGCTTCCTCGCAGAGAGTCACATAAGGACATTGACACCACCATCTTGTTTATACAGTAAATATGGAGCTACATGAAGGTGACACTTTTCAGGGTTATTATTTCAAGGGCTTCAAACCAAATTTCAGAACAATATTGTGTTCACAAATGAGATTAGCAGGATGCATTGTGTTAAATTAGGTATTTTATTTAGATTTGTAATTTGTAATAGTCATTTAAATCACGGTTCATGCAGTTCAGTGGATGAACAGTGTCGGACAATAACAGGAAAATAATTCCAACACTGTTCACCTAATTCCTTTGAGTTGAAAATATAACTTCAATAAATGTGTCCTGTTCCAAAAAAACATCAAGGTCTACACTTTGTTACTTCCTTCACCACAACAACAGCAACTGTCAAACCTCCACCCACCGAGCTCCTTCTCTTTCTCCACCAGGATGAAGCTGAGGGACGGGTGTCGCAGAATGAGCTCTCGGGCTGTGGCCAAGCCCACGATGCCCCCGCCCACCACGGCCACGTCATGTGTGCTGAAAGACAGGCGGACACACAAGGTCACAGGGGGGTCAGATTTATGACAGCTCCTGATAAACAAGCGTCTCGACAGGGCTGCAGAATGTGTCGAGAGTGGAGCAGGATGTGGGTCAGTGGTTCAATGTCCAACAGGATTGACTGAGCAAACAATAAACCTTTGAATCAGAAGTGTTGTTGATTTTAGAAAACATCCAGGTCTGTCACAAGTTTCTCTGACGGGTAAATCCCATCTGTAAATCGAATTTCCACAGACGACTAGTATCCTTTGGGAGGACTTTTTAAGTTCCAGTGTATCCAACACAGGATTTCACATCATAAAGCATTTGCACAGAGCTGGAGGAACACAACGTCCCAAACTGGAAGAGCTCTTTAAATCTCTCATGGAGGCGCGGGAGCCTGGGGAACAGCCGACATATTGTTTTCATTGTGGGAAATAAGAGCCAGAGTCTGAGCAGCAGCAGCAACTCAATGCCGGGGAGGAGCCAGCAAATCCCAGGGAGGAAGAAAATTCTTGGAAACATCACAGGTCGTCCATCTGCAGAAGTTCTAGATAGAATCAAATTTGAGTTTATGTCATACGTGGCAAAGAACACTTTGTTCTTTTCTATAAAACTTTAAAGTCCTTACTTTGCAAAGTGCACTGAGATAAAGTATGTGGTGGTTTGGTGCGATGCAGATAAAACTGAATTGAACTTCGTGGACTTTAATTCCCTCGTTTGCAATCAAACAAGTAGCACAGATAACTTTTATAGCTACAATATGTGGCGAAATTGGGTTTTCAAACTAGACAAGATTACGTAAAAAGTCATGACCCAAAAGCCAGAAGTTACAAAATCTATATTTCACTTTCTTTTTTCTTGAAGGAGGCAGGACTAGGGGAAGGGGTCCCGTTACATAAACTGCTTGGCCCCGTAGATCCTGCAGGTCGAATGGGAAACACATGTTGCAGCCATGAACGAGGGGAAGTAAACATGAAGCAGAATGCATGTGATCTGAGGAGTTACAGTTAAAAAGCATGCACGCACACACACGCATACACACACAAACACACACAAACACACGCGCACACACACGCGCACACACACACACACAGCAGAAATGTCACGCAACCTGCCTCTGGATAGTTTAGGAAGTGACAGAGTTAGAAGTTGGCTCGTGGAGGAAGTGCATTGCTCATCTGCTCCCGGTCATCTCCTCACGAGTGTGTGGATTCCTCCCATGAGCCTCAGCTGCCTCCTCCCCCCTGTCAGTCACCTCTCTCCTGTCAGTCACCTCTCGCCTGTCAGTCACCTCTCTCCTGTCAGTCACCTCTCGCCTGTCAGTCACTCCTCACCTGTGCAGTCTGCAGCTCACGTCGCTCAGCACGTGATGCAGCGCGGCCTGAGGAGCCGCTCGACTCAGGATCCGGATCATGGTGGTGTGTTTTTTAAAAAAAGCAGATAAAAAACACCTCAGAGTCTTTTCTTCATCGTTCAGTTCCTCCTCAGCTCCGTGTTTCCTTCCCCCTCTTCCTCCTCTTCCTCCTGTAGCGGCGGTTAGCTGCAGAGGGTCGACGAAGCCACGCCCACGATACACACACCTCCCCCGCCGCCGCCACGACGTATTACGTAAGCGCGTACAGCCAATAGGAACGCCGGAGGGTGGATGCGTCACGAGGTCAAAGGTCGCAGCGGTGGAAACTTCCCGGACGTAAACATAGATGTCAACAGAACGACGTGTTTGAGGACAGGTGAGGGGCTTTAACCTGTTTCTGCTGGTTGAGTGGGTTTTTACATCTGGTGATATTACACGTGGAGGCTGTGGCTGAGCGGGCAGAGAGGTTCGATGCTAGTCTGAATGCCGAAGTGTCCTTGGGCAAGACACTGAGCCTCTCATAGGAAAAGTGCTGCGTATAGATGCACTGTGTGAATGTGTGTGTGTGAATCTCTGTATATGAATATAACTACAGACTATATAAATACAGAATATACAAATACAGACTATATATCAACAGACTATATAAATGCAGATTTTATAAATTCAAACTATAACTACAGACTATATAAATGCAGACTATTTAAATACAGACTATTTATATACAGACTATATAACTACAGACTAGTTGTATACAGACTATATAACTACAGACTAGTTGTATACAGACTGTATAAATACAGACTAGTTATATACAGACTATATAACTACAGACTATTTATATACAGACTATATAACTACAGACTATTTATATACAGACTATATAACTACAGACTATTTAAATACAGACTGTATAAACACAGACTGTATAAATATTCAAATGAACTGAGACAACTTCATATACATGAATTGATTACCTTTTATTTTAGTATTTTGGTTTGATTTTTGTGAAGAAGTTTGTGAGCTAAGTTCTATAGAATACAGGTATACTTTTATTATTCTTATTATTTGACAGTGTTTTCCAGCTCCGAGACATGAGGCTCTTATCGAAGGCGGTGCAGGCTGCAGTGAGTCAGAGGGGGCGGAGCCACAGACACTTCTGGGGTTGGCTCAATGCAGTTTTCAACAAGTGAGACAACGTCCATTCACCTGCAGACTAACTGGACACGTGTGGCAGCTGCACAGTGATGCAACACGGCACTGTCATACACAGAAGTCACTCAAGGCCATGTGGGAATGAAAGAAACTCTAAAGTGCTGATCAGAAGCAGAAAAATTTATTATAAATATATAGTATAAACTAGACTCTGTACCCAGTAGACTGCTTACCTGTGGTCAGCTGTGGCAAATATTAGATGAAGAAATGAAATACAATAAAATAATTCTACCTGAATATACTTTACTTTAACAAAACACAGAGTGCACTGTTCCCTTTGGTTGTGAAACGTTTTATTATTTTTTTAGGTTTTTTTTAAACGCCACATTTTAAGTATATTAATATATTTTTGTAGTTTTTGTAGTTTTTGTACAATTTTGCTAACAAACAAACCAGCAAACACACAAACACACAGGGGTCTTTCGTGGTCTACAAATACAGATTATTATTATTATATCATTTAATTCACACATCCCTGAGGATGTCAACAAAAATGGAACATGATATTATTAAGTGTCAACAAAGGAGTTAAAGAAAATGACAAATGTCCACACAAGTTTTCAGAACCTGAAGTTCCCTGTGGTCTTATTTAGTTTAACCAACAGGCAGAAAGAATCTCAAAATAACTCTAAAAAGTTGTGAAACACAGAAAAACAAACAGATGTTGAAATATTTTCAGTATATTTTGCTCAGATGACCTGGTGGGCAGTTTGCCAAGTAGACTTTATATTTATTCACCCTCTTCACTATCCTCACTGTCACCAGCGTGTACTTGTACTACGGTACTTTGAATGTTTGTCCATCCTCTCTCAGGGTCGACTATGAGAGGATCAAGTCTATCGGCCCAGACCGAGCTGCAGCAGAGTGGCTGCTGAGGTGTGGGGCCAAAGTGAGGTTCCAAGGGTTCGACCGGTGGCATCACGACTACAACGGACTTCCCACCGGACCCCTGGACAGATACAAGATCCAGGCCATCGACGCGACTGAATCCTGCATCATGTTCAGAGGCTTTGACCACCTGGGTCAGTGGAGAATGTTATGTTCTGGTCCTCATGACTTAGAATTCAGCAAAACCAAAGTTATTTGAATGAATCCCCTGAGGACCATGAATATATCACACAGTGTTGGGTTGACAGACTAACAGAGTGGGGGTCCGTGGGGTCTTAAATTGAATAATTAGAATTTTAGGCTTAAAACTGTGTCTACAGAAAAGACTGTGGATACCCACTGTCTCGGTCTGTAGTTTGAGAGATAATATTGCATTTTTGAGGATT